>NC_133526.1:50433089-51633089 GCF_048544455.1 Silene latifolia | reverse complement strand
GCCCGCGCCTCATATGGCTGCCTGGTGCAGGGTCTGTTCCCCTTCCAGCATTAGTCTAGGACGATCCCGACACTGGCCAACCCGGATATAGGACGGATCAGATGACTATTTGCTCATTCAAAAATCACATTTGCAAAATGCCTTACTAAGACAAATGGATCGCGTTATGCACCATAAACCTAATACGGTAAATGGATGTTTAATTTCTGTCTTGCATGCAAATCAACTATAAATCCAACTTGACATGTTATACTTGATACTTGGATTAAATCAACCGACTTAGAAAACTCTCATATGTTAGGTTTAAATTATTGGATGCACATTCATGCATTTAAACCGTTTTATCAACTTTTGCATTCAACCAACCAAGATCGATCAGTAAAGGCCGCTACCGCGGGCGGGATTGGGTGTCTGATTAAAGGGCTTCCCAATACGTACCTTCACCTCTTACTCAGAAACTTTGGATAGTGAACGACCTTATCCAGGGCGTACGAGAGTCATTCTAGAGATAGGATGCTAAAGAGGGACGATTCCTTATCTTTAGTACCTATGTCAAACCCTGCTTTGTGCTTCGTTTGACTGAGGTATTAAGTGGATTCGAACGGGTTCCAAGCATCCCACAAATACTTGGTGTCGACTCCGAACATCTCTAATCGTTTCGAGACCCTTACCGAGACGAAACCGACCGATATAAAACGATCCGGTCGAAAGCATTTTTACGCCGCCAAGCGTGGCTTTCAAAAGACCGCTTCATGTTCGCAGATCGACCGGGCTTGCAGGTGGGCCGATGTCCACAAATGTACAGACGAAAATATACAATAGATGAATTTCGGAGACTTGATATGGACGAATCGAATCTCTAAAACCCGGATTTGATTTTAATGACGAAAACCCGCAAATATTGGTTATTTGGGATTTAAGTCGGAAATTAAAAGTGAGAAGTTACTAATTATATGCTAAAAATTATTATACGAATGAATAATGAAGAAAAATAAAGAAATCGGAATAAAAAGACGAATCAACGAAGAACAAAGGAAGAAGCGATCGAGTGGTTTAAAATCACTTGATCGAGTGAAATGAGCAGTGTACAGGGAGTTTACACCTTAAACTCTTATGTTTTGTTCTAACTTTCATTTTCATCCTAATTTTCGTCTAACCCTTCCCCTTATGCGATAATTTTCTTCCCCAAATCCCATAATTTCTTGCCCAATCTCCAAATCCGCCACCTACATTCCTTTGTTTGCATCTTAATCTTCAAAAGCCCCTTAAATTCACCTTTTTTTTTGTTCATTTTCGCGGTTTTAAAAGGGATTTAGGGTTTGCGGGTTTTTCGATTGAAATCCGCCGTTGTTGCTTGTTTATTTGAGGATTATCTGCATTTGTAGGTTCTCCATCATCAAGTAAGTGAGTTCCATAACCTCTTGCATTTTAATTTCAATTACTTTGAATTTTATGAGGTGAAGTTGAATTAGGGTTTCGAAAATCCATGCCTAGTCGAATTTTTCGACTTAATTGTGTTTGTATGCCCTTAATTAGCTTGCTTGATGATCATATCCCAATTCCTCGCTGTTGTTGCATGTTTAATTCGAAATTTGCGCAAGAATTCCGCGATTAGGGCTTCTAAGTCGAATTTTTTGACTGTCAGACGGTCTATATGCTGCCATGATTTGTTTAACCTCAGCTCTTGCTTACCTGCTGCTGTTGTTAACTGCTTTTTCCGTCCTCTATCGCCTTTACATGCTGTAAATTTTTCGGATTCCTGTACTGTGAGTCGAAATTCTCGACTTCTAGGAGACTTACATGCTGTCACATGTAGTTTTTCGTACTATTTTTAGTCTCCATTAGCAGTCATTACATTGTCACTTTATCACCACTCACATACTGCTATTTCGAAATTTCTGAGGAATTGTTGGAAAATGTATGCTGTAGTTCGAAATTTTCGACTGATAGGGGAATGTTTATAGTCTCACATGCTGTTTTTCTGTTGTCCTCACCTCTGTTAACCATTGTTTTCCTCTCATACCCCCCTCCCCTATTCTTTCAGGATGGAGTCGAGTACCTTACCTTCTGCCAGTACTTCTTCCAACCCGTCCTTTAGTGAGTCAGTTGCCCCTGCTGTTGCCACTACCTCTACCCTAGTCACCACTGCATCCCCAGTTTTCCTTGTTTCAGCTGCAGGGACGGTTTTTGCTCCAGCTAGCTCAGCTGGAAGCCCAGTTCAGGCTGCCACTTCCACTACAGTCACCACCACAGCTAGCACTGCTGCTAGCCCCTCTTCAGTGGTGATCACAATAGCCACCACGTGTACACCAGCCTCCACTTCCACACCTGTGACGGACTCACCTGCGGTTGCAGCTGCCTTCAGAGCTGCCCTGGTTCCTTACACTGTCCGAGAGCGAGCCGCTGCCTTGCGTTCCAGAGACGGAGGCCGGGGTCATAGACTGGTCAGAGGTACACCAGCTCCAGTCACTTCTACTTCCGCTCCTAGCACTTCCACAGCTGCTGCCTCTGCTTCTACTTCAGCTGCCGCTCCGCCTACTTCAAAGATAGTTACAGTCCGAGGGGACACTTCCCTCGACTCCCACCCAGACTACCCACAGGTATTATTCGTCAACGCTGTCCATCGTACGAAATTCTTTAACTTGGTCAAGTGTGTACATGTGCCTTCCCGATTTTTGGATAAATCGGCATTAGAGAAACTCGGTATTTACGAGTCAGCCTGTACTTTACTACGGGTCACGGGGATGCCTGGGCTCATTACTATGAGAGGCCACACCTTCTTAGAGCTGAGTCTCGAGTTTCTCAGCTCTTTTACCTTCTCCTCAGGGGCATACGCTGCTGACCCCGACTGTTTGTCAGTCTCCTTCCGGTTGTTCAACCGGACCTTCCCGATGCCTCTAGCGGAGTTTGGTAGGTTACTTGACCTTACCTCCTCGGGTGTGACGTCAGACTCGAGGAAGGTTTACCGTCAGGTTTGGCGGTGCCTGGCCCATACCCGTTTCCAGGAGCGTAAGCTCCACCAGGTCCACCATCCCCCCGTTCGTTGTTTTCTTAGACTGATGGGGAGCTCGATTTTCGGCCGAAAGGAGCCGAACAACACCACCAACACCGAGCTCTCCATCCTGAGCGGTTATCTGAACGTCAACTGTGAAGGTCCTTTTACCTTCAACATTGCCTACCTCACCGCCCAGTACCTCCACGACCAGGGGAAGAAGGAGGCGGGAACCATTGCCTGCGATGGCATAGCCACCATCCTTGCCCGCCGACTTTTCCCCACCTGGCCACGTGACTTGCAGTACCTCGAGGGAGAGAGGTCACTGAGTCTGGCTGCCATGCTCGCTCAGCATTGGCTTACCCCACAGGACTCACGGACTTGGAAGATTGACGGCTCCTTGTCCGTTGACTTACCCTGCGACAGTCTCCCCCGTCTTGAGCCCTTACCTACTGTGGTAAAGGGCCACCGTCTGCCTGCCTTGCCTCTACTTCACCTTCCACTTCAGTCTCGTCCACCTCATGTTACACCCGCCGCCAAGAAGCGGCGAGTTGAGACTAGAGAGGGGTCTACCCTTTCAGGGAGTACCCAGCCTTCCACGGCTACTCCCGATCCGACCCCTACTCCCGATCTGACCCCTACTCCCGATCCTACCCCTACTCCCACCCCTACTCCTACTCATGCTCCACCTCCCACTGACCAGCCTCAGACTGATCCGGTCTTTCCGGCTACTTTTAGACCACCTCCTCCCTTTGTAGCGCCCGCGGTCCAGGACCAAGGGGGCGCAGTTTACGGTCTGTTGATTGAGCTTGCAGAGCGTCAGGCTCGTATGGAGAGGGACATGGCTCTTGCCTTACACCCTCTATATGAGTACCACTTGCGGAGACACAGACCGATCCCAGAAGGTTGGCCACACCCCTCCTTCTTCCAGTACCCAGCTGAGGGGTACCCGGTTTCTGACGAGGAGGAGAGCGAGGACCCAGAGGTGGCGGTGGAGAGAGCTCGCGCTAAGGAGCGGAGGAGGAGAGAGGAGGAGAGAGACCCGGAGTACCAGGGAGATGGAGACGATGACGACGACGACTAGTAGCTACTGGTCTACTCACTTCCCCAGTTTTCTGGCTGGTTTGGGGAAGTTCGCATTTTGTATGTATTTCTTACTCTTTTATTTTTGTCTCCTTTATTTATTGTTTTTATTTCCCTTATAGGTTGCATATTCCCATTCCCCCATATTTCTGCTGGTGTATGCTGGAGGACAACGAGGACGTTGTCCGTTTTGGTTTGGGGAGGGTATTGCATCCTTTTGAGTCTGCATTTGCATTTGTTTTTGCATTCACGTTTATTTTTCAGCTTGCATTGTTGTTTATTTTCATTTAAAAAATCAAAAATCCAAAAAAAAAAAAAATTGAAAAATTTCAAAAATTCAAAAATATTCACGATTATTTTTGCATATAGGTTGAGTCGGAACGGTAGATTCCCATGATGACAATGCACTATAACTTGTCAATTTACTTGAGCCTTGCACTTTATTGATAGTTTTCAGCTTGTCATACGCATAGTCTACGAATTTCTGTTCAAATATAAGCTGACTGTTTAGACTTGACCCATAAACTGGCAAACTACTTAAAAATTCTGAGTTTTAGAGCCATAACTGGTGACATTCATGACCAGTTCATTAGGAATTGAGAGTAGTACTCCTTGCATAGCATGTTCGTCTTTTTGCACATTTATGACATTCAATTTCTCGTCAAATGCACATATTCGGGTTTGTGGTTGGTGTCACATGCAGGGAGGGTCTTGCAAATCTCCCTTTCTTATTACTTTTCACCCATTTAGCTCCACATAAGCCAAAATTGCCTTTTGACCCATTAGCTACATCCCAAACTAAGCCTGCCTAGTCAAGCTAGTTAGTATGTTCTTTTGTGGTATGAGTTTTCCTTTGCATTTTGGTCCGTGTTTCTTGTATGGAGTTGTTGGAAAGTTGAGGAGAAGGAGAAAAAGAAAAAAAAAGAAAAAAAAAGAAGTAAAGAAAAAAAAAAAGAGAAGAGAAAACGTGAAAGAAAAAAAAATGAAAAAGAAAGAGAGCTGGAACGTGTAAGAAAGAAAAAAAGAGAGAATGAGAAAATGGAGGAAACAGACGTGCTCCTCTTGTCTGAGTTGAGAAGATGTTCGAAGATGTACAATCGAAAAAGGTTGATTTGGTTCAGTTAGTTTTTCAGACGGTGTTTAAAAGGGAAGTTTGTAACCGTCTGACTCCTCCATTCTATTCCAAATTTTTTGAGGAGATTGTGTTTTGAGTCTAGTGAGTTTTGTGCCGAATGAAGGGCACCCGTACTTAGTCTTTTAGTCAGTTGAGATTCGGATGGTTTCATTATGGTCCTGTTAGGAACTAGCTTGACGCTTTTACCTCCACATTTCTATAACATGTTTTGCTTTTTCTCACCTGAACCTCACTATTCCCAAATTATTTGCAAGCCCTCGGCTGTGACGGACATTATTGGTTGGAATTTGTGCATTAGTACTTGAATTGTCTTTCATTTTTGTTGCATTCATGCTATGTAGGTCGCAGTTAGGTGAGTGACTGTCTTTTCTTCTCTCTTTTACATATAACATTCACCCTTTGCTTCATGAGAGAAGAGTGACCACGAGAGAGTCCAGTTTTGTTGGTCTTGCAAGGTCGATAGGTCAGCTATATTTCTGAAGAGCTTATAATTCGTTTGCGTATTGACTTTTTAGCTTTAACTGTTAATTTTTGTTGCATTAAATTGGTTCAAGTAGACTAGTTAAGCTAGCTATGAGTTATCATTTCCGTTCCATTAGTTTAGTTTTGAGTTTACTCGAGGACGAGTAAAGGTTCGGTTTGGGGAGATTTGATACGTGCCTAATGTATAGTCTTTTTAGCCTATTTCAGCACGTATTTCTATGCATTTTCATATTGTTTTTATGATATTTTGCCCCGAATTGGCTACTTTGGTTCGTTTTGTCCATTTTGTAGAAATGAACACGAAAGTAGTGGAATCGTACCCTTTTTCGTCCTTTTTGCATGCATTTAGAGGAGACGGGATTTTCCTGAGTGAGATACTATGTTTGGAAGCGTCGTGGCACGCAATACGAGGCACTTAGACGCGGACTTGAGCTGAATTGAAGATATACTTACTCGATCGAGCTGTTTCCCAGTCGATCGAGTGGTTTTCACACCCTCTGATGATCGATCGAGAGGTTTTTCACTCGATCTTATGCTGCACAAAGACCTAGTCCTCGATCGAGTAACTATTTGGTCGATCGAGCTGTTTTGGCCGGAGAGTTGGTCGATCGAGTGGTTTTAATCCACTCGATCGAGTGGTTTTGATAGGTTTGGGCTTTAATTAGCCCGCGTGATGTTTTATTTCGCTAAAACTTATTTTTGTTTGCTATTTAAGCACGCATTACTAGGTTAATTAGGATTATCTTTCATATTATCAAACACTCTACTGTAAACTTTAGAACGCTGCTTTATTCCTCTTCACTGTTACTTTATTTCGGGATAGCTTTTACTCGGATTTTGTGTTCTTTACGCCGGATTCGCTTGGATTGTAATTCCTTCTCTCCCTTCAATAATAATTAATCATTTGCTTGCTTTTATTACTTGTTTCGTTGCATTTATCCTTTGCCCTAATTTTCCTTGTTGCAACCCTTTGTTTATTTATAATGTTTACTGCTGGAAAATTGTTTGCTGTTAGTTTAATTACCGATATGAGTAGCTAAACCCCTTTCATGTTGGGATTAGGGGAGCTGCGGTAGAAATGTGACGATGTAGTGAATGAATTAGACAAATTGATTATGAGACCCTGTCACTATAGCAATTTAACTGTATTTATCCGACCTAGTTGAGTGCACGCTTCTATGTCACCCTTTAATCTGGCTAAAATTAATCCTGGATCGAAAGATTGGACTAAATAGGCCTGCTATAAACAGTAGACTACCCTAATGAGGACGAAAGTTAAGTTAGTGGTGTTTTAGGATAGAAAGTGGACCGAAAGGACCTTTCCAGATCCGTCTCACATTAGTTCGTCTGAATCATTTACAGCTGAGTCACAGGACTACCGTAGTGAACCGAAATCCCGACATGTCCCTCTCTTCTTGATAGTTTAATCATATTTTATTGCCTTTACTGCTCTTTACTTTACTTCTCTTCCTTTCAACCTTCATAGTTTAGAACCAAATTCAAACAAACCCCCAATTGTTACAATAGGATTAGAATTAGACAGCTATAATTACATTACCTCCCTGTGGATTCGATACTCGACTGCCTCTGCTACATTTTAGTTGAGACCGTTAGGTTTTATCTTTGATAGGGTTGCGATAGCCGTGTCAAATTTTGGCGCCGTTGCCGGGGAGGCAATTGCCCTATCTGTTTTTTGTTTCGTTTATTTCTTTCCGCCTCAGGGAATTTTATTCCCTGCGGCAGTTCTTATCTCCTTTGCTAGTGTTGTTTTGATAGGTCTTACAGGTCCTATCGGTGGTACTTCGGAGGAGTCCACCTATGTTCCGTTCATCGGAGCAACATGTGGTATTTTGTGAGAGATGTGGCACCGTGGGACACGATGCAGTTTACTGTTTTGCAGATCGTGACCAAGTTTATGCTTATCAACAGTATAAGTGAAGTCACTATGTTTCGTTCCCACCTTGCAGTTATACACCGCCACATCCGTACTATCAACAAGGCTACCAAGAGCCTTCTTATTCCTATTCACCGCCGCAACAACAAACTCCCCCTCCTGTTATCCAAAATGAAGAGATGGATGAATTAAAGTCGCTAATAGCGACACTTACTCTTCAAAAGCAACAAGTTGAATAAGCAAGAGAGGCCTCTATCAAAGGTCTTGTGCATCAATTTGCGCAATTGACAACTGAGCCAGAGGATGTTATTTATGACTCGGATTTCGATGACTCGGATTTCGAGAAAGTCTTCAATGTTCGCTTCGATTCACTATGGAGTTGGTCGATCGAGCAATCGAAACAGACTCGATCGATCGATTGGGATGAGGATTTTCCTCGATCGAGTGAGTTAGTTGCTCGATCGAGTGGTTTTGTTGAAGAGGGTTCTCGATCGAGCGACCACATTGCTCGATCGATTGGTTTTGGTTAAGAAGGGACTCGATCGAGTGATTTATTCACTCGATCGAGCACAGTAACTTTGGACAGCACTGTTTCATCACCCGAGGTTGTCCCGACTAGCGATGAGAAGGTAAACGAAGGTCATTCCAACGCATTAGAAGGTAATATTTGTTTTGTTGACCCCGTTATAATTTGTGTTATGCCGTCCGTTAATTCATATACTGCTTTTGAATTAACGCCTCCGCCCCAACTCGGGAGCAATTTGGAGGAAAATCGTTCTGTTTCTTCTTGCGCAGGTCTAGTGAAGTTGAAGGACCCGGGAAGGGGATCGCAAGATTCTATCCCGCCAAAGAAGAAAGTGCGTAAAAGGGTTGATAGAAGAGTGTTGGACGCTATAATAAGCCGTCGTCTTTGTTCTTTGTGCTAGGGGCGATTGTGAAGCTCTTAATGGTGAAATAATCGCATTGATCGAAGCCGAGTAGGAGGCCGTGGATTTGCTGACGAAAGATGGTCAAGCTGGGACCTATCTGCAAACTAGCGCTGTCCGGGAGGCAACCCGGAGTTTTTACTTTTTTTATTGTTACTTTTTAATACTTTCGTTTTTATTTCGTTGTGTACTTAATAAACTGCGGAATTTTTAGCCTTGGTATTTGGCGGTATTTTTGGGACGTTATTAGTTGATTGCAGGTACAACTATGCTATTTTGTCGCTTGCTGATGCGACAAAGGATTCGGTCGAGTCTTTACTTACTCGATCGAGCGACAAAGCCACCTGAAGCACTCGATCGAGTACCTCCTTACTCGATCGAGCATTCCCAATTTGCATGCCCTCGATCGAGCTCCTTCCTTGGTCGATCGAGAGAAAAGCTGGCCATATGTACTCGATCGAGCGGCTGTTTTGTCGATCGAGTACCTGCACCTCCCATGTCTGGTTCGGTTTGGGGAGGTTCGTGGTTTGCGCGCTTTTGTAAGTTTCCGACTCATCCTCTCTTTAGTTTGCATTCTCTTAACCTTTACTTTGTACAATGGGGACATTGTACAGTTTGGTTTGGGGAGGGTATGCATCCATATCGTGTCTGCATGTTGTTTTTACTGCATTTATGTAATCACGTTTCAATTTCTGTATGCATTGTTGTTTAATTTCAAAAATAGAAAAATTCATAAAAATCAAAAAAATTTCGAAAAAACCAAAAATATTACGTTTAATTTTTCATATTAGATTGAGTCGGATTGGAGTAATTCATTGCTGATAATTGTTTTTTTGCTTGAGCCTTGCATTGTTTCACATCTTTTAGCAAAAGTCTTTTGCAATTTCTCGAATTTCGTTTCAAAATTTGTTGAACAAGTAGACTTGACTGAAATTTTGGCAAACTACATTACTTTTCGAGGTTTAGAGTGATTTAACTGGTGTCATTTATGACCCGGTTTATTTAGGATTGTGAGTAGTTACTCCCGCATGTCGTGTAACATTAATTTGCACAAGTATGACATTTAATTGCTTTTTGCCTGCATACATTCGGGTTAGTGGATGGTGTCACAGGTTGGAGAGTACTTGCAATTTCCTTTTTCTCATTCTTACCCATTAACTCCACTTTTAGCCAAAACTGCCAGTTGACCCATAAACTACACCCAAATCTTAGCCTACCTTGCGTTGAGCTAGTTTAGTGTTGTTTTGTGGTACATGTTTATCGTACCTGTTTTGGTTTATATTCATTTGTTATGGAGAATTTGGAAGTTGATGTCGGAATTGGTTATATGGAAATATTAGCTGAAAAAAAAAGAGACTGAAAAAAAAAGAGGAAAAAATGAAAAAGAAAAAGAAAAGTGAAATTCCCAAGTTCTAATTTGTATTTGTGAGGGAATTGTTAGCGCATAATAAGCTAATTGGCTTTTTGTTTCCGATTCATCTTCTATTTGGATTTTAGTGAGTTTTATGCCAAGGATGGTACTGAGTTTATTATTATTGGAGTAGTAAGTCGGATGGATTTATTTGGTTTGATATGTTCTAGCTTAACGCTTTAACTCCTCTTATCCAATATTGTTTTGCCCCTTTCTACCCATTACCTCACTTATCCAAACTTTTGCAAGTATTCGGCATGTGATTGATCCTGAACGGTTGGAATGTATGCGTACGGTAGTTAGAATTACTTATCATACTATATTGCATGCACGATTGTGTTGGTCATGATTAGGTGAGCGATCGTTATTTCTTCTTTCTCTTTTACATATAATTTGCTTACCATTTGCTTTGTTAAGAGAAGAGTGACCCGGGAGAGTCCAATTTTGAAGTCTTGCAAGGTCAAACGTTCAACATCTTTTTAAAACATGCATAAGTTCGTTTGCGTGACATTGAGCTTTTAGTAGTTGATTCATGAGCATTAAATTGGTTCAAGTCGACGGTTTTCAGTTTGTCCGTGTTTTACTCCATTCTAGTTAGTCTTTAGTTAATTGCATGAGTTTGCTTGAGGACAAGCAAGGGTTTGGTTTGGGGAAGTTTGATGCGTGCATTTTATATAGACCTTTTAGGCCATATTAGCACGAATTCCATGCTTATTTCGTAGTAATTTTACTACAAATATCCCCCGAATAGTCTACTTTGGTTTGTTTTGTATTATTTGCAGATATGAGCAGGAGAAGATCATAATCAAGCCTAAAACATGTCCCTACGCATGAATTTAGGAGATGAGTTGAGTCAGAGCTTGGAAAGTGCTATTTTGAGATGCGCATTGGAGTAAGGAAGTTAGGCGAGCCAAGAGAGTGCTTCAATTTGCTAGTTCCTGATTGTAAGAGCCATATCTCGAGTTCTACAACAGCTATTAAGGTGATATCAGTTGGAGGTCAAAGCCTATCCTCTTATCTTTCCAACGCCACAAACCACGCCCTATTTGTCCAAGTAACGAAGAAATGGCGGCCATTTGAAGTTTGGTGCGCAAAGCAGAGTTACGCGCTGAGCTCGATCGAGAGCCCTTCTTTTTGCATCTTGATCGATCGAGAGCTTATGTACTCGATCGAGAGCTTATGTACTCGATCGAGAGGTCTAGTGACTCGATCGAGAGGGGTTATCGCGTGGGCTTTAATTCCGTTTTGTAATTAGGTTTGTTTAAGTTAGTTTTAGTATAAATAAGAGGCGAGAAGTCAGAATTAAGCCTCTCTTACTCTCTGACTCTCTCACGCCTTATCACTGTTCCTGTAGCGAGGAAACGGAGGAAACTCCGTCTTCCATTCTTATTTATTTTCCGGATCTAAACTCTTGCAATCATTATTTATCGGTATTAATCTTAATTCCTTCTCTCTTTTCTTCTTTTATGCTTTGGTCCTTTATTTTGCGTAACTAATTTCCTCGCTAGGACTTAGGGGATCCGCGATTATGATAGAATAGTAATCACCTTATCAGGTTCATGCTATTATAATCTATGTTGTTAATTGTTGCATTTAATTGCTATAGTTTAATTGAGTCGACGCAATTAGCCTATAGACCGTAGTAAACCTTGACCTGGACCGAAAGGTTGGAAAGGGTGAGACTCGCAGCGATACATTAGGGCACGATAGTGAGGGCGAAAGCTAAGCTATTGTCGCTTTAGGGTGAATTGAGACCGAAAGGAGATATTCGCTACCCCATAGATCATATTTGTTTTGACCTGAGACCAGATTGTTAGACTTGATTAATTATGGTGAACCGACTGTCTTAGCTATTTCCTTTCCCTTGATCTACTCTTTATTTCTCTTGCCCTTCTTTCTTCCCTTTTCTTGCTGTAGTTTAGAAATCATTTTCAAAATCCCGTTTGTGACCGAATAAGCGAACTGTTAAAACAGATATCTTGCCTCCCTACGGATCGACCCTTATTACTACCTTTTAGTAATTTGGTTTTATAAATATTATTTTTGATACTAAAACGACAGTATCAAGAAACTCCCCCGCCTCTCTGTGGTTCGACCCTGTTACCACTAACTTCTGTTAGTTTTAATAGGTATTATAAATATTATTTTTGTTGCACACAACGACAGGCATCAAGGCGCAGCAACCACTACGGCTCTTGGAAGAGGCGCAACAGGTGTTGCGTCCTTTCCCCAGGAGTTTCCTCCTGCGGAAGAAAGATTTTCCGCGTTTCTGCTATGAAATTGCGGTAGATCTCAACTTCCTTATTGTTTAAAATATAATTTCGGGATATATTTTGCCAAAATATTAAAATATTGAAATATGGAAGAGAAATATCCGGAATATTCCAGAACATTCCGACTCGGCATTATAATGGTTTATTAGAAAATGAAGACGGTTTTTTACCCGGACTCCAAATGAACTCTAATTACTGTCAAAACGACCGTAACGGCGACTATATGACGACCAAGGGGTAGACACAAGTATTTGAGCTATCACTTGACGATAAACTTATGAATTGTCATAAATCGTTCCGTGTACCAAACATGCCCCCACTTTGACTGAGGCTTGGACAAGGCGAAAGTCAAAGTATAGCCATCAGGTCAATCGAAGATTACAACTTGACGACTATGGCGACGCGAGGCGGCTCAAGGGGTCTGAGCCAATGACCTGTCATCGGGAACATTTTAGAGTTTGTCGACTATCAGGGAGGGTCGTTTAAAGTCTATTAGACTACGTAAGGAAGCTCGCCAGCCATAAGAAGAGATCATACCTGAGACTTCTTTCTTTGAAGGGAAATAAAACGTAATATTGAAAGACAGCAGGACGTCGGTAGAAACTGCTGGGGGGAAAATCTGCTTGCAACGGTCTCACGCGAACTCCGGCAAAACTTAAGGTTGAATCTACTTGCGTCCGTCTCAAGCGAACTCCATGTCTCGAGAAGAACAATCGACTATCATGAACTCTCGCTGGGGAAATAATTGAGGCGTGTCAAAACACAGTCAGAGAAAATCCGCTCGTTGTTGCAAGGGAAGTTGATGTGACCATAATTGGCGCATATTTAGCCCCCGAATTACCCTTGTTTCCATGCTTTTTAACGCTTATTTGGGTCATTTCTTATCTTTAGTTCTTTGTTTTGCATATTCTTTGAGATTTTGATCCCTTGGTAGGAAAGGAGTAAGAATCTTGCATTTTCGTGGCAAAACAAGACTAAATTGATCAAATTCAAATGACCAAGCATCAAGGAGAGACAAGATTAGAAGGCCTTTGTACATATCATAGTAGAAGAGCAATGTTGAGAAAGGATCCTTGAGTCCCCAAGGAAATCCCCAAGGAATTTATGAAGAAAAGGGAAGAAAAGAAGAAGTTATCATACTGATCGACAATCCGAGCGGATTTTCAACAATCCGCCCGTCCCGCCCTTGCACAATCCGAAGCGCCCCAGCTGAATCCGCTCGGATTCCCCTCAAACAATCCGCCCGGATTCCCAGAATCCGCTCGGATTCCACCGCCCAAATCCGGCCGTCCCGACCTTAATCCGCCCGGATTTCTTCACAAAGACGGTTTCTCTTCTCCAAGCTACGAAAAGAGAAGCCCTTCTCTCGTAGAAAATACCGAGTCTCCTTGCTCAACTTAAAAAGTGTAATTACTAGTTTAGCCCTTAGTTAACCCTAATGCATCCTCCCTAATTTTCACTATAAATACCCCATTAGTCTAATTAGAGGGGCATGTTCTTCTTATCAATAATTAGTGTAGTTAATATCAATCAAATCTCTCTTCAATATTGTAATCAAGTATTAATCAAGTTTTAATCCAAGTTTTAGTTCTTTAATCTCCCTCTTGTTCATCCTTTATTTTAGGTAATTGAAGATTATTTGGGTCATTATTGGGAGATTGACAACCTCTCAATCAATCATCAAGTACTTCTATTATCTTTGCTTTATTATTGGAATCATTAGTAGGTATAATCTCTTAATCCCTTTTTAATTATTGTTAATTACTTTCATTTATTCATCATGTTTCATATTGTTGGTATGATTGACAACCTTGCTAGCATGATCAACATGATAATGAGTGAGTAGTCTCTTAGCTAGGGTTAATGGGTGATTAGGGGAAACCAACATGGGGAATGATTCATGCTTAAATTAATATGCTTTCATATCTTATTTGCTTGCTTGTTTTGATCTCAACTCATGCACATGTTATATTTGATGAAATGCTAAGCCTATGAATCCTTGCATTTACTATCATCTCCTATCTTTTCAATGAGACTTGTAAGACATAACCCAACTCGAGTCTCATTAGACCATGCATGTTGTTGAGTAGGGAAGACTAAGTCGACTTGTAGGTGTTGTACAATCTAATCGATTCGGCTCCGGGACCCAAACTTTCCTAGGATTGTAAGACATAACCCAACTCAATCCATCACAACAATAATTGCTTGCTTATAATTTGAGAACATGTTTGTATGATCATATCCCATGATTCCCCTATGATCCCATGACACCCTAGTGCTTTTTAATCAATTGTTTACACCCCCTTTTTATTCATCTTGCTTGTTTATTCTCATTGTTATTCTAGTTTAGTAACCTTCTACATCAACCCAATTTGTGACACCCCTTAGACACCGCTAGTTACAATAGAAATCTCATTTCAACTCCCGTCCCTTGGGATCCGACCTTTACTTGCCTCTTTACTAATTGTAGAGTTGCTTGTTAAGCTATAAATTGTATTTTGATTCGACCGTGACCAACGACCACATCTATTTATTTGTGAATACGAAACGGACCGATCAAAAAATGGCGCGCGGACGGGGACGGTGTTTGTTTGATTTAGATTTCCTTTTTGTTATTAGTTGTGTCTTTCTTCGCCTTGAGGAAGTAAAAATCCTCAAGGTTTGTTCTAATTGTTTTTGAGTTGTTTGATATTTTGCATGTCTAGAAGGTTACAAAGTGATTTGTTACCTTTTGACCGTGAAATCGAAAGAACCTTGACGAACAATAGGAGACTTGTTAGGAGGAATTTGAGAGGTGTTGGTGAAGTTGTTCAACCCACGAGTGAGTTTGTCAATCCTTTCGCAATAGAAGGAGAAGAAAACCCATTACACAATATCCCACAAAATCCACCTACAATTCCAAAATTCTCGTCACACTCCGTACCCACCGAGGATAATCTACCAAATGGTACTTCTACACCGCAACATCTCACCGGAAATTTTATTGCCAAGTCCGCCTTCATCCAACTAGTTGAGAGGAGCCAATTCGGGGGAATGCCTAGTGAGGACCCTCATTCTCATATGGAAACCTTTTGCGATTATTGTGATGCTATCTCTCAAACGGGCGTGACTCAAGACCAAATTAGATGGGTCTTATTTCCTTTTTCCTTAATCGGCACCGCAAAGCAATGGTTGAAGGGCCTTGGTAAGGCCACCCTTGGAACAGATTCTTGGAAGAAGTTGGCTCTAGCTTTATACAAAAAATTCTACCCACCGGAAAAGACCAACATGCTAAGAGCTCAAATTACGGGTTTTAAGCAAAGGGATGAAGAGTCTTTGTATGAAGCTTGGGAGCGGTTTAAAGGTATTTGTCGCTCATGTCCTCACCATGGACTTAGCGAATGGTTTTTGGTGCAACAATTTTGGAATGGTTTATATGAAGATTCTAGGAACATTCTCAATATGGGATCAAATGGAATGTTCACCGAAGTTGATGACAATCAAACATGGAACAAGATTGAGGAAATGGCGGTCCATAATTCACAATATAGTAGACCTCGCAAGGCTACTAGAGGAGGAAAGCATGAAGTGGACTCCGTTACCCAATTGGGTGCTCAACTTAGTGCTCACATTGACACAATAAACTTGAAGTTTGAACAAGCTATGGCTAGACTTGAGGAAAACTCAAAATCATCGAAGCATCATGTCAATGCCATGACGGCATCCTCATCAATCCCAAGTGGGATATGTGAGAATTGTGGAACTTTGGGTCATGACCCAAGTGAGTGTAGAGGAACAACCGAACAAGTTAATGCTTTCCAAGCTTACAAAAGTGGTACCCCTTATTCAAATTTTACAATGAAAACACCAAGTTCCATCCAAATCTCTCATACAAGAGCCAAAATGTTCAAAACCCTCAAACAACATACACTCCACCACCCATGAGAAACCAAAATCAAAGACCCTTTTACAATCAAAACCAAGGTTACCAAAATCAAAATCCATACAATCACCAAAATGACCAAGGCTTTGATGTCCAAAAAGCGGTCCTCCAAATGCAAAAGAATCAACAAGAATTTTCACCCAAATGCAAAAAGATAGCCAAGCAAAAGAAACCACCATCAACAACATTCTAGATCACACCAAGATGTTGGAAACACAATTGACTCAACTAGCATCTTCAAGCTCACAAAGACAAAAGGGGCAATTACCACCTCAAAGTAATCCCCCTAGACATGAAACGGTTAGTGCCATTCACTTGAGAAGTGGTACAAGGTATGAAGCACCGAAGAAGCAAGTTGAGGATGAAGTTGTGGAAGCTAGTGAAAAGGAAGAAATTGTGCAAAACTCCAAAGATGGAGAATCATCAAAAGAAGAAAGTTCAAAGAAAAATGAAGACAAGGCCAAAGAGAAGGAGCCCATTGTGATTAGACTTCCTTTTCCAAGTCGTCAAGCCAAGCCCAAATTTGATGATCAACTTGGAAAGTTCATGGAAATTGTGAAGAATTTAGAAGTCTCAATTCCTTTCACGGAATTAATCAACCACGTTCCGGCCTATGCAAAGTACATGAAAGATATCCTCACAAAGAAGAAGTCGATCCGGAAACTTGAGACTATCGCCTTCACTAAGGTGAGTAGTGCAATACTTCAAGGGAGTTCACCTCCAAAGTTAAAGGATCCGGGAAGCTTCTCAATACCGTGTACCATTGGCGACATGACGATCAACAAAGCCTTATGTGATCTAGGGGCTAGTGTGAGTGTCATGCCGTACTCGGTAAGTAAAAGGTTGGGAATGGGAGAGCTTAAATGCACCAACATCACACTTCAAATGGCCGATAGATCGACGAAGACACCATTAGGGATATGGGAAGATGTCCCCGTGCGAATTGGGAAGTTTTTCATCCCGGTGGACTTTGTCATTGTTGATATGGAGGAAGATTCCAACATTCCAATCATCCTAGGAAGACCTTTCCTACACACCGCGGGTGCGGTGATTGATGTGAAACATGGAGAGCTCACTCTAGAAGTGGGAGATGAAAGCATAACTTTTAATCTTGACAAGACCATGAGAGCTCCTCGTTTGCATGAGCCATGTTTCATGATTGATCATTATAGCCGAAAAGATGAAAGGAAGAAATCGGAACTCCAATGGAGGAAGAAAATTGAAGATGCTCCATTCAAAGAGCAAGTGAATCGTGACAAGGAGAGCTTGCAAAGCTCATCTAAATCAACCAAGGAAGAAGAGGATGGCCTCATTGGCCAAGAGAAGAAATTGGGAGAGTTGTCTCCATCTAAGCAAGAGATTTTCAACGATCAACTCAATGAAGTTTGTGGTCTTTGGGACGACGAATTTGAAGGGACTTTTAATCCCTACATTGGACATGCCATCGATCATGATCAACAACAAGGACCACGGTCTATTGAGGACCTCTACCATAATAATGAACAAGCTTTTGATTATTTCTTCAAGGTGTTGAGCAACATCAACAACACCTTGAACATGCCCCCTTGACATCTCATCGAGAATGAGAGTTTGGTGGAGTCCTCCCTAAACCACCACTTGTAAATATTTCTAACTCCCTAACTTACATTTCAATTCTTGCATTGCATTTTTGTCATCTTTGGATTTTTATTTACTTTGATCAAAATAATTGTCATGTAAGAGAGAAGTGAGGGAGGGACTAACAATTTCAATTGATGTGTAGTGCTTTACCTTAGTGTAGGGATGGCAATTGCCTAGGCTATCCATGCCTTAGTAGTGCCCCCACAATGAAGAACATAAGATTTGAAAGAAAGAATGGAAGAATGATAAAGGGAATGCGCTGTGCACGGGTGGAACTGAATCCGTGTACATAGGGAAGAATCCGAGCGGATTCCCAGAAATCCGCCCGTCTTAAGCAATCCGAGCGTCCTGCAGAGAAGACGCCCGTCTTGAACTGAGCTGAATTTTGGAATTTTATTGACTGTTAAAGAATCCGAGCGGATTCCCAGAAATCCGCCCGTCTTGAAGAATCCGGCCGTCTTATAAAAAAGACGCCCGTCTTTTCAGCTGAAGAAAACAAGCAAAAATCTCGGGACTGAAATCCGTCCGTCTTTGAAGAAATCCGCCCGTCCCGTGTTCAGCAAATCCGAGCGGATTGTACCAAATTCGCCCGTCTTTAGGCGAGCTTTTGCAAAGATTGAAGAAGCAGAATCCGCACGGATTGAGCCTAATCCGCACGGATTGCCCCTGCAGATTTGAAAATTTCGGCCTCTTTATAACCCCTCCCACCTTCATTCATTCATTCATTCATTCATAAACACTACCCACAACATCAAAACCCTCATCCTCTCCATCATAAAAACAAAAACCCTCAACAACATTCAACAAAAACAAATCAAACCACCCTTCCAACAACAATTTAATCACCCCTTCTTCAACAAAAATCAAAACCAAGAACAAAATCTTCAACCTTTGAGTCGATTTTTGTTTTCATAAAGGCAAAGCCTTTCACCTTAAAATCGATTTGGGCATCCTACAAATAGAAGATTTTTCACTCTTTTCTTGGTTAAGCTCATCAATGGCAAGGACTAAGGGTGCAACAAAGGCAACCAAGGCACCAAAGGCTAAGGCACTCTCACAAAGGCAAAAGGCTCTTCAAACAAAGAAAGCTTTGGCTATGGTGGTGGCAACACCAAACTTGGAAGTGCAACAACAACAACAACCTTCTATGGGACCATCAACATCTTCTACTCCGGTAATTAATCAACTTTTGCATTATCCGGAGGTAACTTTTATTTCCGATACCCATAGAAATACCTTTGTCAAGTTTGCTATGAAATCTTTTCAATCCACCAAATTCATATGTGAAGATACCTTGGAAAAATTGGGTGTTCTTGAACAAACAAAAGCCTTTTTCAAAGCCATGGGGTTGAAGAACTTGTTTGAAACAAAGGAGTTGACATACCCCTCACTTGTCTTGGAATTTTTAAGTTCTTTGAAAGTCACCAAAGTTGAGAATAGAGAAAATCTCGAGTTTCGTCTAGCTAACGTTAGTAGACGCATTACCTTTACGGAATTAGGTGAAATTTTGGGTCTTAGCGATGAATCGAGTTATCTTAAGCATTATGGAAAGTATGACCCCGAACCTCTTTGGGAGGCAATCTCCGGGAAGAAATTTGAGGATTTTCATGCATGTCGTGCTCTTTTGGTCCATCATCCGGGCATAAGAGTATGGCACAAGGTTGTGGGAAATACCATAATTGCTAGGAAAGACACCAATCATTTCACAAGACTCGATTTTATTCTCCTTGAATCGGCTTTGAATATCGGAAGAATTCACACCAAGCCTTACAATTCTTTGAGGCTATTGGTTGATAGATGGCTTAATGTTGATAATGGGAAGAAGGGCACGACCGTTATTGTCAATGGCGGGCTAGTCACGGTCCTAGCTAAGCACTTTGATCCTAATTTCAATAAGGATAAGAAGTACAAAGCAAAGGGAGGTGGCCATCTTATTGATATGCACATTATGATTCACAAGTTCAAGTGGGTTGCCCATAACCCCCTTGACACTAAATATGGATGGCTAACTAGTGAAGCTAGATCGTTCACCTTGCCTTCAAAGATTTGTCGCCTAAGCGTCCACAGGACAAATTATCTACTTCCCCTTTCCGAAGAAGCCGAGTATATCATTCAACAACAAAAGGGTGATCTTGAGATCCCCTCCTCTTCCATTGTCATACCACCTTACCTCTTTGAGTATGAAGAGTTCAAGCCGGAAGGAATTGAAATTGGGAAAGACTATGTGACTCTTCTCATGCAAGCAATGCACAAGCAAGCCCATGAAGATCGGAAAAATGCGTATTTGGCTCAATATCCACCCCTCCTACATCTAGCTAGGCAAGGACTCCTTGATCCATCTTGTCCTTTGCCTAGTTGGGCGGATAGAGAAGTCTTATTTCCGGGTGCATCTAGGGACGTGGTGGGAGACAATGAGGTTGTTGGAAATGATGAAGAAATTGATGATAATATTGAGGAAGAAGCAAGTGAAGAAGAAAGGGATGGTGAAGATGACGAAGATGATGATAAGGAAGAAAGTGAAGAAGTAAATGACAAGGAAAGTGGCAATGTGACCACTTCTCATGAGGGAAGTGATGATGATGATAGCATGATGGAAGACTAGCAAGCCTTGGAGACTCCTACACTCCCATGGTTTGTCTATATCTCTTTGTATTTTATCTAATTTTGATCATTGTTGGTTTAGTCCTAGCAACATCAAAGGACTCACACCTCGGTACCATTGAGGTGTTCTTATTGTTCTCATTTATAAAATCCAAAATGACAAACTAGTTTCATGCATAGCATAGTGTATGCATGAACTATACCCATCCTTTGACATTAGCAATAGTGTCTTACTCGGTTTGGGGAAGTTAATGCATACACAACGGGAGGTAATCTAAATTATCCTCTCCGTCATAACAAAAACCATGCATCATGTAGTGTAGCTTAGTATAGATTGCATTTAGTATAGAAATCATGCATCATCTTTGCATAATTTCCATCATTTTGGCCATTGAGGACAATGCCCATATTAGTGTGGGGATGGGAATTCTAACATTTAACTCTTATTCAAAAACCCATAAAAAGTGAAAAATTTCAAAAATCATAAAAATTGAAAAATTGAAAAATCCAAAAACATGTTCATTTCCTTTGTAGTGTAGTCTTGTATATATTGTTTTGTATATATTGTGTTTGTTTTATCCTTGTTCACATTGATTGACTACGCCACATCCGAGATATGAGGATATTGAAGACCGCGTGGTATGATCTTTCCAATCTCCTTTTTCCTCTTTATGTTAATGACTATGTGGCTTTATTTTGATTGATGCGGTATAACAATGTGAACTTAGGACTTGCACTTAGATTATATGTCATATTAGTTGGTAGAATCATATGCATTAGGATGTTTATATGTTAGTTGCATCATGGCATGTAGTTTGCATGTTAGAAAAATTTTGCGAAACCGTCTACTTGGGAAGCTTGACAAGTGTATATAGGCCCTAGTAGATGCCTTTTGTTCTTAAGACTTTGC
Source organism: Silene latifolia (assembly GCF_048544455.1). Classification (NCBI taxonomy): domain Eukaryota; kingdom Viridiplantae; phylum Streptophyta; class Magnoliopsida; order Caryophyllales; family Caryophyllaceae; genus Silene; species Silene latifolia. The sequence goes on along the minus strand of NC_133526.1, from coordinate 51,611,839 downwards.
TTGTTAGAATGCTTGTAAAACACCCTAGGATGTGTCATGCTAGTATCCTTTGACCCATGGTTTAAGGCCTAGTCAAGAGTACCTTGTGGTGTGATAACTCCTTGGCTACCGTTTATTCCAAGGTGACCCTTGAAACCATGCATCCATCATCCATGTTCTACCACATTTTTGTCATCAAAAGGGAATGGGCACAAAAAGAAATCAATTTGAGTTCAATGAAATGAAAAGTGAAAGAAAGTTTGCAAAAATGCATCAAATGAAAAGAGGAGCAAAAATAGACTCCTAAGCTTCAAATACAAGGCACCCTCGTTACTAATTGGGGTGACTTTGAAAATGTTCAAAAAGAAATGCAAAAAAGTTGTCAAGTATTGAAATGCCAAAAATCAAAAAGAAATGGCAAAAAGAAAGTGTTCTCAAATGTTATATGCCACAAGAGATTGGGGGGAAGACAAAAACAAAAGCAAACTCCCAAAATGAAACTCAAATATCTATTGATCCCTTTATCCATCATATCCATTTTTGTGCATGGTAGAGAGGGGACGACCCTTCTTCTTGTCTAGGCAAGAGGGGGAATTCCGCGATCCTCCAGTGTTTCTAACACCATAGGGAGTCTACTCTTGACAAAAGCATTTAACGATTGAGGACAAAGGTACCCTAGTTTGACACAACTTGGAGGTGATTTATTGGTATCCTTCTAGGCCTAGTAGTTTGAAGAAATTGCATCTATGAAGGATTGTGTACCCTTAAATTGCTTCCCTTGTAGATAATTTCCGCCACTTAGATGAGGAAAGTGGCTATTCTTTTTGTAGATGCATCCATTACATGTTTTTGTGTGCTTAATGTTTGGATGTGTCGCCATTTTGGCAAGACCCACCTTGCCTTGCAAGAAGGCATCCTACCTCATGGTTGTCTTGTTGTGAGTTGAAGGGGCGGAGTGAGACCCGCTAATTGTCTCATATCGGCTATTAATATTAGGATAGGTTAGTATTGGTCCTAGTCTTAGTCACCTCTTTACTCGGGACGAGCAAAGGTTCGGTTTGGGGATATTTGATGTGACCATAATTGGCGCATATTTAGCCCCCGAATTACCCTTGTTTCCATGCTTTTTAGCGCTTATTTGGGTCATTTCTTATCTTTAGTTCTTTGTTTTGCATATTCTTTGATATTTTGATCCCTTGGTAGGAAAGGAGTAAGAATCTTGCATTTTCGTGGCAAAACAAGACTAAATTGATCAAATTCAAATGGTCAAGCATCAAGGAGAGACAAGATTAGAAGGCCTTTGTACATATCATAGTAGAAGAGCAATGTTGAGAAAGGATCCTTGAGTCCCCAAGGAAATCCCCAAGGAATTTATGAAGAAAAGGGAAGAAAAGAAGAAGTTATCTGGCATTGATCGACAATCCGAGCGGATTTTCAACAATCCGCCCGTCCCGCCCTTGCACAATCCGAAGCGCCCCAGCTGGAATCCGCTCGGATTCCCCTCAAAGCAATCCGCCCGGATTCCCCAGAATCCGCTCGGATTCCACCGCCCAAATCCGGCCGTCCCGACCTTAATCCGCCCGGATTTCTTCACAGCACGGTTTCCTCTTCTCCAAGCTACGAAAAGAGAAGCCCTTCTCTCAGAAAATACCGGAGTCTCCTTGCTCAACTTAAAAAGTGTAATTACTAGTTTAGCCCTTAGTTAACCCTAATGCATCCTCCCTAATTTTCACTATAAATACCCCATTAGTCTAATTAGAGGGGCATGTTCTTCTTATCAATAATTAGTGTAGTTAATATCAATCAAATCTCTCTTCAATATTGTAATCAAGTATTAATCAAGTTTTAATTCAAGTTTTAGTTCTTTAATCTCCCTCTTGTTCATCCTTTATTTTGGGTAATTGAAGATTATTTGGGTCATTATTGGGAGATTGACAACCTCTCAATCAATCATCAAGTACTTCTATTATCTTTGCTTTATTATTGGAATCATTAGTAGGTATAATCTCTTAATCCCTTTTTAATTATTGTTAATTACTTTCATTTATTCATCATGTTTCATATTGTTGGTATGATTGACAACCTTGATAGCATGATCAACATGATAATGAGTGAGTAGTCTCTTAGCTAGGGTTAATGGGTGATTAGGGGAAACCAACATGGGGAATGATTCATGCTTAAATTAATATGCTTTCATATCTTATTTGCTTGCTTGTTTTGATCTCAACTCATGCACATGTTATATTTGATGAAATGCTAAGCCTATGAATCCTTGCATTTACTATCATCTCCTATCTTTTCAATGAGACTTGTAAGACATAACCCAACTCGAGTCTCATTAGACCATGCATGTTGTTGAGTAGGGAAGACTAAGTCGACTTGTAGGTGTTGTACAATCTAATCGATTCGGCTCCGGGACCCAAACTTCCCTAGGATTGTAAGACATAACCCAACTCAATCCATCACAACAATAATTGCTTGCTTATAATTTGAGAACATGTTTGTATGATCATATCCCATGATTCCCCTATGATCCCATGACACCCTAGTGCTTTTTAATCAATTGTTTACACCCCCTTTTTATTCATCTTGCTTGTTTATTCTCATTGTTATTCTAGTTTAGTAACCTTCTACATCAACCCAATTTGTGACACCCCTTAGACACCGCTAGTTAAAATAGAAATCTCATTTCAACTCCCGTCCCTTGGGATCCAACCTTTACTTGCCTCTTTACTAATTGTAGAGTTGCTTGTTAAGCTATAAATTGTGTTTTGATTCGACCGTGACCAACGACCACATCTATTTATTTGTGAATACGAAACGGACCGATCAGAAGTCTTGATAAAGTACTGTGACAATTCACAGTCTACTCGGAAGTACGGGTCCGGACGAGGAATAAATATCAAACGGACCAAATATACGATGTATGGTGTTGAAGAAGAGGCGCACCAAAGATGGGCCCACAAATAACGAACTCATAACAATTTTTTGAAAATCGAATTGGAGGGAAGCTGAGGAAGAGACGCAGCAAGAGCTGCGACTCTTGGAAGAGGCGTAGCACCTGCTGCGTCTTTTCCTGGGTACGTACATGTCTGGGTAAAAACTCGACAGAACCCGTATTTATTCATTATAACAAAACACAAAATTCTCTAAAAACTCTCTCAAATTCCGATCGTTTTCCGCCAAAATTTAACCAAAAGCTTGCATTAATTATGACTAATCGAGGTATGTGTCCTCTTCTTGCATTAACATCCGCATTTTGCTTGATTTGAGTCGAGAAAATTAGGGTTTTCAACCCAAATAACTCGAAAATTTGGGGCTTTTCCCCCAAATGAATTTTCCTTGTGACATTGACATTATAAATGGATGATTGGTAGTGTAAGGAACATAACCATGCGTTCTTTTCGAATTTTCATTGAGTATTGAGCATTTGAGTAGAATTGTGAGGGTTTCACGGTTGTGTCATAAATTGCTTCGAAAATGGCCTTAGGATTGCCAATTTGCGATGAAACTTGATATTTGGAATCCTTGTGTGATGGGTAAACCTCCTACCATCTCGGATTTTTGATTTGCGACAGCTTTTTCACGACACTTTTCTAAGGTATAATCGTCGTTATAACGAAATACTGCCAAAATTTAGACTCAAACCCATGACTAGTCTCAAATTTAAACTTGACTTGACCCATTTTACCACATGAGTGGTCGGGTTTCGAAAGAAATGGCCAAAGATGGCGAGAAAAGAACTATTTTCGGAGCTCGAAAGCTTGAAAACACCTTGACTGAGGCTCGCCGTCACTTGACGCGGCCTAATTCACTCTAATTTTGCAGGTGACGAGGTTTCTACATCGGGGAGGGATCCCATGGACGTGGATACTGACTTCGACCCGTCTCTTACTTTCGAGGAGGTGCTAGAGGTGGTGTTTGCTGAGCAGGCTGCCGAGAAGGAGGCTGTTGAGGAGGAGGTTGCTGAGGAGAAGGCTCCGAGGCGGGCCAACGTCGGACGAGGCGGCCACCAGCTAGCGAGGGCACCCCAGTGGGCTGGGAACTGGGATAGTCAACATCTCATCTGGGCAGCGGAGAGTCGCCTGTCCTATAGGACGGTGAAGAGCTTGGTAAATGTTTAAGCTTGTTATTCTCTCATCATCTTTCTTTACTTATTCATTTGCCGTTTCATTTCTCTTTCACTTCGGGCTAAAGATAGCTTTGCGTCGAATCGATATAGGAGGCTGGGAACATGAGGTCCTTTTCTTGCTACACGACGATGATGGAGGTTTACGGGAGACTGTCGGAGGAGGAGCAGGCCATCATCGAGCTTGGAGATTTTGGAGCCTTGGTGCGAGCGTGGAGGGAGATCAAGGAAAGAAAGCTTCGGGCTAACCTTTGCCTGATTCGAGCCTTCCTTGATCGGTACTAGGATACGACCTCGACCTTTCACATGCCTTTTGGCGAGGTTGGGGTCGCGTTGGAGGATTATGGCATGATTTCTGGTCTGCTGTGTGGAGCGAAGGCTGTGGCGTGGCCATCGACGGCCATGGGGGTGGACTCGGCTGAGGCCAGGAGGCTGATCGGCTGGAACCTAGCGGCGAGTGCTGCTACGGTTCCCGGGTTAGTGCCGAGCTCCTACGTCAGGGATTACTTTGCTGGTAAGATCCCGGCGGTAGTGACGGTGGATGGGAGGGAGGAGGCTCCTCCTCCTTGTACGGTGGAGCAGAGAGCTCGCATGTGGCTCTGGTGGTTCTTGTCTTCACTCTACCTTGGAGACAAGGGGGAGAGGCTGTCAACGAAGCGTTTTCCCTTCCTTTCTGACTTGAGTGACCTACGTCATTGGGACTGGGTCACTCCTGGCTTTGCGGTCCTCACTCGCTACATGAGGGCCATGGTTCATCCCGAGCTACTGGAGAAGGGGACTTCTCCTGCTACTGTCGGCCCTGGACTGCTGTTGGAGGTATGAACCTTCATTTCGTGTCATGAAAGATCATGTCTTCTTGTTATCGAATAGCGAAATATCGTCATTGATCATCTTGTTTTGTAGGCGTGGGTGTACTCCTACTTTTCGGGCTTTGCGCCCAAGAGGACGGAGCCTGGGCCGCGAGCTTATCCCATCGTGAGGAATTGGGTGATGTGTCGTAGGAAGAGCCAGCGCTCTTCTTACGATGTCTGTCGATGGGGCGTGAATGCCCTGAAGCTGAGTGACGTGAGTACTTCTTAATCACTTTCCTTCACTTGCTTATTCATTACTCTTTAGAAACGATCATAGGAATGACCTCTTGTTTGCTTGTCTTAGTGGGTGCCCAGGCCTTGGGCGGACTACCTTGACGCCCCTCCCTTCGTGGCTGAGGTCCTTCGACCTAGGAGCTCAAGTAGGTTACTGTTGAGGACGTCGATGGGTCCAGTGTGGTATCTGGACGAGCGCTTGACTCGTCAGTGCTCTCGTGACGCATTCACGGTTCCCATCGATCCTCCTCGGACGATGTTTAGGGAGCCTTCTGATGCTGAGAGGGAGGCTGACTTAGCAGACGTCGGTGGCGACGCTCTTCTTCTTTCTGGCGAGGATTACTCTGCGTTCATTCGCCGGAGGCTGACGTACTGGTCGGTCGTGGTAAGTGCTTCATTTTCCTTTTTTGAGTTGACTTGATAAAACGATGAATGATCATCAAATAAAGACTTCATTTGAATTTTGCAGAAGATTGAGGAGGCGGGCGTCGAGCCCCCAGCGTATCCCGAGACCCTCGAGTACATCGACGCGGCGGGGATGACGACGATCTCCGAGCTTCGCGACTTTGACAAGGCAGTGACAGATGCTGGCCTAGAGGAGTGGCAGCACTTGGTCTGAAGGGTAAGTTCCCGATTCAGTTGGCTTTTGCTGTTGTATAAGAATACACTTGTCCATTTTATTGAAAAACCTTTTATTTATTGAAATGCAGGTGGCGCCGTCTCGGCACGTGGCTTTGTGGAGGGTAGCCAACCAGCTACGGGCTACTGCCATTGAGGCACTTGCTGGCAGTCGAGGACGTCAGGTATGAACCTTTCGTTTTACTTCATTTTGAATTTTGTAATTTTCTTGTATTTGAAACAATTGAAATGAGGCATTTCTTTGTCATTTGCAGAGGTAGCGCGGCCTGGAGCGTGAGCTTGCGCAGTCTCAGGAAGAGATGGCTCGCCTGCTGAGGGAGTTGGAGGTCCAAGACGCCGAGATCGTTGCTCTTGAGGCCAGGATCACTGAGTGGGGCGACCAGGAGTAGTTTGTCTCTGTTTTTGTTGCTTCGGTTGCTTGTACTGCACACATTTTGTACACTTTTAGGACTTTATTTTGAACTTAAGACTTGTTTTCGGGCAAGAGCCCCCCTCCCCCCCCCCCCCCCCCAGTTTGATGTACATACAACAATTTGATTGTATATATGACGGCCTGAGTGCCTTTGCTGTTGGGTTGTCTTGTTTGTTCCTGCAGGTTAGCTTTGAACAAGTTTGGTAGATGACGGTTTACGCCGTCATGCTGCCGAAATTTACATAGAAATCGCACATAAAACACATATTGCACATATGACTAGCGCAAAACAAAGAAAAGACCTAAAAATGCGAAAAATTGCCCATAAATGAGCGTAAAAATTGCCGAAAATGACCGAACGGTAGGGAGGGCTACCCCCTGAAAAAACGAAAAAAAAGAAACGTATAAGTTTGAAACGAAATGTGAAACGGGAGTGAAATGATTCCCCCAAAAAAGAAAAATAAAATGAAATGGGTAGGTTGGAAGTAAAATGTGAAACGAGAGTGAAATTATTCCCCCAAAAAAGAAAAATAAAAAAAATGGGTAAGTGTGCTTATTTGCCGAAAATGTCGATTTCGCCTCGAAAAGCGTGCCCGGAAAATTAGGAAACAAAATATATGGTAATTTGACGGAATTACCAAAACAATCACCTATACGAATAGAAAATTATATCAAGAGGAATTAGGAAAGATCCAACGCGTAAAAAATTATAGAAACCCTCTGAGGAAGAGGCGTAGCACGAGCTGCGACCCTTCGAAGAGGCGCAGCAAGTGCTGCGCTATTTCCTCAATTTGCCAGTTCTGGCGGATTTTAGAAAACAACTTTTAGTATAAATATAGACGTCGAGGGAGCTTTTATTCACACAATTCTTCCGTCCTCCTTTCGTCTATAATATAAAATTCTCCTATTATATAGAAAAAAAAATTTACAAATCATGAATGCCTTGGAAAACCGTCTCAAAGAATGGACAAACGAATTTACAAATGTCGAGAAGCATGATATGGGTGCTTTCAATTTGGGGTCAAACTTGAGTTTGAAACTGGTGAAGGTTGTTAAACCGTTCTTGGATGCTTGTCTCGAATATTGGGACCCTAATTTCCATGTTTTTGCCTTCCCTCGAAGTGATATCTGTCCTTTTGTAGATACCTCATTTCTGCACTTCCCGCAAGCCACCCGGTGATGATTAGGCCACATGTTTGGTAACGGAATGATTTATGACAGTTCGTAAGTTTACCGTCAAGTGATAGCTCAAACACTTGTGTCAACCCCTTGGTCGTCATGTACGCACCATTACGGTCGTTTTGACAGTAATTAGAGTACATTTGGAGTCGGGGTCAAAAACCGTCTTCATTTTCAAATAACCGTTTAAAATGCCGAGTCAGAATGTTCTGGATATTTCTATTCCATATTTTCAATCTTTTAACTTTAGTAAATTATTTACAGAAATTATTTTATAAACAATAAGGAAATCAAGATCAAACCGCAATTCCATAATAAAAACGCGGAAATCTTTCTTCCGCAGGAGGAAACCCTGGGGGAAAGGACGCAGCAGGTGTTGTGCCTCTTCCAAGAGACGCAGTGGCTGCTGCGCCTCTTCCCCAGCTCCTTTCTTCGTATTTTAAGATCTTTTCGAGATTTACTTCCAAAGTTTCACCGAAACCCTAATTCCTCCGTGTGATCAGTATAAATAGGGACATTCGTTCCTCGTATTTCTCACACGAGTGTCCGCCCTTCTCTTCTCCCTTTGAATTCTAAGACCACGCTCTTGCTTTTTGGCGTCTACGTGCTTGAACTTTCGACCACGTAAGCTCGGATCCTTCTGAGTACCAGCCTCGTTTTGCATGACCGACCAATTTGACCAACTTTACATCAATCAACTTAATCAATTTTGTTCGTTTTCCTCTTAGAGGGAACTTTCGTCGTACATTCGAGTCGAGCATCACTAAACGTTAACTTAGTTAATCTCGTTTCGTCGAACATGTAAGTCTGAGGGTGTAAATCCCATCATTTATTATTGTACTTTATTTTTGTAATCATTATTGTAAGATTTACGTCGAAAATATATTCAAAACCGATTTACAAAACATTTATTCAAACCCTTTTTAACGGATTAATGGGAGACAGATGTCGAGAAGGAACGCAACAACTGATGCGCCTCTTCGAAGGAACACAGCACATGCTGCGCCTCTTCCTGAGGCTGCCGCAGTTCCTGCTTTCCTTCTTCTTCCTTCGTCTTTTGTTCGTTCGTTTATTCTTTGCTTTGTCTTTGTTTGTTCTTCTTTCATTAACACGATAATTTTAACATAATAATTTTAACATGTAAATCATTAATAATTTATCATCATTAAATTCCCGACTTAAATCACTTATATTTAATATTTGCGGGTTTTCGTCATTAAAATCAATTCGGATTTTTAGAGATTCGATTCATCAATATCAAGTCTCTGAAATTCATCTTTTGTATATTTTCATCTGTTAATTATCGTCATCATCATTAATAGTTTAGCATTAATAACCTAACTAGTTTGTTAATTTGTAATTAACCTTGTAATTAATCTTGTAATTAATTTGTCCTACTTAATTTTATCCCGTCTTTTATTGTTTTCACGACCAATTTGCATGTAAATAATATATTAATCCACTTCTATCCGAGTCAAATATCGATAATCAAGCATTAAATTCACCAATGAACATTAATGATATGCAATTCCGGCTTCACAGCCAGAATTCACCTCGGGAACAGACGCAGTGAGCACTGCGCCTCTTCCAAAGGACGCAGCACTGCTGCGCCTGTTCCGGATTGAATTTTGCCCCTGAACTTCCGTTGTTGCTTTGACATAGTTATTAGCTTACATATTAAACTACTATTACTCGTATTATCACCTAATAATCTGTTCGTTAATTTATTTTCTCTTTCTTTTCCTCAAATTATCCGTTTTAAATGTATTTTCGACGTAAATCATTTAACCCGTTATAATTATTGTAATTTCTCTTTATTGTATTTGTATTGTATTTCTTTATCATATTGTTTGTATGCTCTCACATGCAATTAACCTAAATTTCTACCTCGACATTAATGCATGTTAAACCACTTGATCACCGACTTAGTTAATTTTCACATGCTAGGATTAATTTATTGGATATTGCATTGCATGCATATAATCGGCAACATATCAAGTATAGATAATTTTCCCTAATCATTAGTAGAGGCCGCTATCGAGGCGGGCGGGATTAGGTGTTCGATCAAAAGAGCTTCCTAATAGGTACCCTCACCCCTTACTCCAGATCTCTGTAAACATCCGTGTTCATTGACATCCACGAGAGTCATTCTAGACATAGAATGCTAAGGGTAACGAGTTCTTGGTGTTCATGTCACTACTTTGTGTCTTGACATGGCACGAGGTATTCGAACGGTTTCCAATTTTCCACAATAAATTGGTGGCGACTCCACAAATGCAAAAGCTTGCTCGTTTTCTACCCGAGCGACCCCCCGTGGGCCCGCGTCCACAGTTTGGCGACTCCGCTGGGGATTAATACACTTACGTGTAGCCAAGGGTGAAACTTGAACAAGGTTAGGGAATAGTTTGTACAAGACAGTTGGCGGTTTTCATAACTCGGTCTTCCTAGATCGTTTATTCGGCCTTCCTAGGCCCAACCCAACCCATTCGACCAATCGTCCCGTCTAGACGGTCTAAATTCTTATTTGGGCCTAAGGATGGATAGCGATTGACGTCAACCATACCATGGTGCTTACTCTTGTTTGTATCAAGGGCTTTCACTACTCGAGGAAATGGACTAGGAATCGGCCTTACTCCTGTTTGGCATGAGCCTCTCCCCAGACCCCGGGTTTGATTGTTCGGTATGGCAACCCACCCTTTAAACCAAAACATTTTTAAATGCACTCAGCATCCCGTTATAATGCCTGTATAAATGCGTGTATTATATGTGATCACCATTTTCTAAAACGAAACCATGTAAATTTTCGAAAAAGGCCAAATTTAGCACAAAACTAGTCGAAACTATGTTCAATTGTCGAGTCAAACTTTGGGCTTCGAAGCCCATTTCAAAACCTCACTTCGAGTCCACTCCTATAACTACACTATAGTTGACTAGGACCAACATTTCTAAACTTTGTCATTTCTTCAAACCTCACTTGACACAAGTGGCACACTCCCACTTCACAAGTCGAACCTTTTCTTTGAGTAAGTGTGCTAGAATGGTCGATCGTGTTTTGATTCGTCGTCGATCTCTTATCTAGTTTTTCAAGATGCCTAGAACTAGTCACGCAAGTGTCAATGGATAACCACCGAATGGTAATGATCTAATCCTAGCCGTGTTAACTCGTCTCCAAGCTAACCAAGACCAAGTGTATAATCGCCTCAACACGATCGAGGGCCGAATTGTTGCTGTAGAAACTAGGTTGCCTCCTGCAGAAAATGAAGTGCCTCATGAATTTGTGAATAACTTCGTGAATGAAAACCCACCACCTTTTGTGGGAGTACAAGAGGTCAACCCTCCCGTAGGTCTGACTGAAGCTGAAAAACGACTCCAATATTTGGAGGAACAACTGATGTACCTCAAAGGGGATGATATCTATAGGGAAAAAAATCGCAAGTATGAGGCCATGAGTTCCAAATTGCCAACCAATTTCAACATGACGGATATCCCGAAATTCAAGGGGCACGAAAACCCTTTGAACCATATCCGTGATTTCAAGGATTATATGTCTATCAAAAGCATTAAACCCGAGATGTTCTTAAGGACCTTTCCTTCATCTCTTGACACCATTCCTAAGCAATGGTTCTATTCCCTAGAACACAAGAAGATTGCCACCTGGGATGATGCCGCGATCGAGTTTGCTAAGCAATATGCGGATAATGCTGAGATCCAAGTCAATATGCGCACCTTAGAGGTTCTTACCCAAAATGATAAAGAAGGCTTCACCGACTTCCTAAGTAGGTGGAGGAAGACTAGTACCCAACTTGTCGAACGTCTAGATGAAGCTACCCTCGTGGAAAAATTCGTGGACAACTTAAACCCCTTTTTGCAAGTCATTTGAGGTACCAAAACATTAAGACCTTCAAAGACTTAACTGTACTAGGGACAAGGATCGAAGATGACATCCGTAAAGGACTCTTGTCCAAAACGGTAGGTCGTGGATATCAAGGCTCAACAAGTCGTTCTTACGGCTCTACTAGCAAGACTGATGAGGTTAACCTTCTCGAACCATCAAAGAAGAGTATCCCACAAAGAAAGTTCACAAATATTGGGGATACATACTCCAATGCTCTGAAGACATTGATGAAACAGGGTAAGATTCAACCCATAGGGCCTACACCTAAACGAGAAAAGAAATCCAAGTCCTGGGACGAGAATTCGTACTACGAATATCATAGAGGTAAGGGACACGATACAGAAAAATGTTACAAGCTAAAACATGTTCTTCAAGACATGATTGAAGACGGTCGCCTACCAATACCGCCTGGAGGTAAGCCTAACAATACTCAGAATCCTCTTGGAGTTCTGATGATTACAAGTGACGAATCTACCTTAGATTGTTCACATCTTATCTCCCCAAAAGAGGAGGTAATCAACGGGATATGGACAGATAGTGAGGAAGATGTCTACCTCCAGGATCTTCCCTTAATCAAAAAAGCCGAAAGCATCATAGATGAGATCATTGCCACGCTAGGCACCACAACTAGTTTGAATCAACAGAAAAGATGGAGAAAATCGATCAAGTGGACAAACAACCAAGGAAGACTCTTCAAGCTCACCACTGGAGAAGGAGATATGTTCAAAGGAGAACCAGAAGATGATGAATTCGAGTCAGAGTCAGAGCAGAGTCCGAGTCGGAATCTAGAGAAGTCCATGGAGAGTCTCCTCCTGTCGTCACTCCCACTCCCCTTGTTCCTCCTAGCTTAGCATCAAGTAGTAACATCAGTTTGGGAAATATCCCAACAACTATCCCTTTACCGCCTTTGACTATTGAACAGATGGCCTCTTTGTTTCGACTCTTTTCAAATTTTAATATGAATAAATCAGGTTCTGCTTACTCTTTGTGTTATTATGAATGCAATTCTGTTTACGATGATAATGAGGATGACCCAGACCCAGACTCAATCGAAATACCTTCATACATAGCCAAAGAAATACTACAAGAGGGGGAAGGGGGGCCAGTTATAGAAAACACCAAACCCATCAACGTGGGAACCGAACTAGAACCCCAAGAACTTAGGATAGGGACGACCTTGAGCCCCACCGAAAGGGCGTGTTTTATAGACCTCCTACACGAGTTCAAGGACGTTTTTGCTTGGTCCTACAAAGACATGCCAGGGATCGACAGGGATATCGCAGAGCATAGAATACCAATCAAACCAGGTTTCAAACCCGTAAAACAGAAGCTTCGTCGAATGAGGACAGAATAGGCTCTTAAGATCAAAGAAGAAGTCGATAAGCAATTCAAAGCCGGGTTTATCAAAGTGTCCGAATACTCACACTGGGTAGCCAACATAGTACCCGTACCCAAGAAGAATGGGAGAATCCGTGTTTGTGTTGATTTCAGAGACTTAAACAAAGCGAGTCCCAAGGATGACTTTCCTCTACCACATATCGACATATTGGTGGATAATATAGCGGATCACGCGTTGCTATCCTTTATGGATGGATATGCAGGGTATAATCAGATCAAGATGGCCATAGAAGACATGCACAAAACTGCCTTCGTCACTCAATGGGGCGCCTATTGCTACAGGGTTATGCCGTTTGGGTTAATCAATGTCGGAGCTACATATCAACGCACCGCAACTACACTACTACATGACATGATGCATAAATAAGTTGAGGTATACGTAGATGATATGATTGTCAAGTCCAAAGATAGAGAGGGGAACATTGCGAACCTTCGCAAATTCTTCTCAAGACTACGAAAGTACAACATGAGACTCAATCCACAAAAATGTGCATTTGGGGTAACATCCGGCAAACTCCTGGGATATGTCGTTAGCCAACGAGGGATAGAAATAGACCCTTCCAAGATCAAAGCTCAAATCGAAATGCCGCAACCTCAAACAGAGAAGGAAGTTAGAGGATTCTTGGGCAAGGTACAGTATATAAGTCGATTCATATCGAAACTCACCATGATCTATGAACCTATCTTTAAAAAGCTAAAGAAAACGGATCACACCATGTCGGATGATGACTGTCAAAAGGTATTCGACCGAATCAAGGAGACTCTAGCCAAACCACAAGTGCTCATGCCACCCCAACGAGATCAACCTCTTGGTTTATATCTCACAGTAACTGAAACAGCCATGTGATGTGTGTCCTAAATATGATGTTTCACACCTTATTTTACACGCATTTCAGAGCTCATTTGTGTAGTTTATGCTACTATTTTCCCTATTTCCGTCTACTTTTGTGTTTTTGTGTAACATTGCAAAAATGTGAAGAATCCAGCGGAAAATGAGCCAAATCCGTCCCCGAGTACTTGGCATATTATTTGACATGAAGTATTTACTCAAGAAACGAACTTGGTGCGCGTATCAAGGCCTGAAAGATAGATTTGCGAGAGTTTTAGAAGCGGATTACCAGCTACAGTGGTCTATAGACTGACCTACGTGGTCTATAGATCGTCGAATGCTTAATGTAAGTCTCAGCAGAAAGAGAGAGGTCGATCGACTGGTCCCAGTGGTTGATCGACCACACAACGAGACTGACGCGCAAATTAAAAGACGAGAAGTTAGAAGCCCATTGTAATTAGGTTTTAGAAATAAGAGTTACGTGACATTCCTATATAACGTAACCCCTTCCTACTCTTTTATTCATTCATTCATATTGGGATTCAGATTTACATACTTAGTTTACAGTTTGAAATAGTACTAAAAAAAGTTCTCCTTTTGCATTCGGATTTGTTTTTTCTGCCTTCTTTATTTCTGGTAATTCTTGCTCTAAGTTCTATTCCTTCTTTATAGATTAGAATTGACTAGTTAGAATCCTTAAGCCCTAGTTCTTTCTTCATGCGATTTTATTGTTCATTTAATTTAGTTATGAATCCTTTGGTTTTCATCTTTATTTTTGTTTCTGTTATTATTTCTAGTATGAGTAGCTAAACCCTTCGTGCTAAGATGTAGGGGACTTGTAGTGTAGGCGGCGTAGATTTCGTAGACCTGAGTCGCGTCATGGTCGATCGACTGCCTTACCTGGTCGATCGACCGGCTCACGTGAGATCAACTCCGTCTTAATTGATTTAATTGCTATATTTGACGAATCGAGTGCATGCGACTAGTTGAATGCTTAGGAATTGACCGACCCAATAGATCGAAAGATAGGGGAGGGAAATAGACTACTTAATTAAGATGACTAAATTAATAAGATCGAGAGATAAGTTAATTTAGGCTTTTAAATCACTTTTCAGGGCGAGAGTCAGTACTAGTGATATTAGGGACCCATAGCTAGATCGAAAGATGCTACCTGTTAAGAATGGACCGAGAGGACTTCTTATTTTCCCGTCTTACGTGATTATTTCAGACTTACTTAGGATACAGCCGTCGAAACTACAGTGAACTGACCATCTTAGCATCCTTTTAATATTTGATTTCATCCATTTTCTTTAATCACTCATTTATTTGTTTTAGTTTAATTTTTAATTTTGATTGCCTTTAGTTATAGAACTGTTCAAATCAAACCCCCTCATAACTGTCACTTTAGACTAAAATTAGACAACTATTAATTGCATCGCCTCTCTGTGATTCGACCCTGATTGCCACTAGCTATAGTAGTAGTTAGGTTTTATAAATTTATCTTTGATACTCTACGACGGTATCAAATTTTAACGCCGTTGCCGGGGAGGCAATTGTTTAATTTTTAGTTGTTTTTATTTTAGTCTTTTTCTTTGTTTAAGGGACATCTGTTCCTTAAACTATTCTCATATTCTACTTGTAGTTTCTTCTTATGCGCAGGTCACAGGGTGGTGAATTACGACCGTTAGATCCTGAGATCGAAAGGACTTTGCGAGAGTTGAGACGATCATCTAGAGTATTGCCGACAGAGGAAGAGCTGAGTACTCTGTCCAGTTACTACGAGAACGAGTTATTTGAGGAGGATCCACCTTCGTCTCCTATTTCTACTTCTTCAGCTGAGACCGTTACATCTCCAGATATGGCTGAAGAAGCAAGTATAGCCAGTCACTCCGAGCCAAAAGATGAGAATCTCTATAAGGGATTCGCATTGCCAGCCGGGACGGAAAGAAAATTCGAAGCAAAACTGTCCTACATCAACTTGGTTGAGAGAAACCAATTTGGGGGAGCTGCAAATGAAGATGCAACTAAAAATATGGAGATATTCATTGACTACTGTTGTTCCATACGCCCACCAGCAGGTGTGACCCAGGACCAGATAAAGGAGACGATGTTCATATTCTCGCTCCGTGATGCCGCTAGGGAGTGGTACCGAGATCTGGATCGAGCTGCCAATGGGATTACCAATTGGAATTCGCTGGCCCTAGCATTTTATAAGAAATATTTATCTGCATCGAAGACCAATGCGATTAGAGCTCAGATCACAAGCTTTAAACAGGGTCCTGATGAAGATTTTCATGAGGCATGGGTCCGTTTCAAGAAGCTGGTGCGATCTATTCCGCACCATGGGTTTGAGAAATGGTTTTTGTGCAACCAGTTCTATAATGGTCTTTATGATGATCAGAGAGTTGTCCTAGATGCTGCAGCTAATGGGAGATTTCAAGAAAATAGCGGTGAGACAAAGGGGTGGAAAATCATCGATGACCTGGCCACCCATAAAGCTGAGCATGGGAATTCTAGAGGAAATCAGAGAAGATCAGCTGAATCTCCTGCTGTAGCTGCAATAGAGGCCCTTACTGCGAGATTTGACAAGCTAGATTTTGGGGGATCCCAAAAAGGTGGGATATATAAAGTTAATGCTATTTCATACGGTCCCTTTACATGCAAAAGATGTGGAGGAGAGGGACATGTTTCGGAGTTTTGTACTAGTTCGAATGAAACATCTGCTGCCTTTCAACACTTTAGGCAGACTGGTACTTATCCCGACCCCTCTAATGTCCATCCCAATTTGAGGTGGACTAACCAGAATGTCCTTAATCCGGGTCCACAACAGCAGCAGCAGCAGCAAAATTATGTGCCCCCTCATAAGCAGCAGTAGTATCAAAAGCCTCCCTATGTGCCTCAGCAGCAGCAATTTCAAGGTTCTGATATTTCTGAATTGAAAAACATGGTTCAGAATTTGTCGGGTTTGCTGCAAAAGGAGTCTCTAGCTAGAGAGACTTCTACAAAAATGTTGGAGAGTCAAGTTGCCCAATTGGCAAGCAAAAGTGCAACTAGAGCTCCGGGGCATTTACCGTCGCAGCCAGATCAAAAAGAGACTCTAAATGCGATTACTTTGAGGAGTGGCTCTACCCTTGATGGGCCCGCTATGGTCGAAGATGTTACTGGAAAAGATGGGGTGGAATCGAGTAAGAAAAAGGCTGGAATGAACAATAGCAAGAAAAAGACGATCGCAGTACATCATCGATCGATCGACATACCGGTCGGTCGATCGACCAGCTCGCAATGATGAAGTTCCTGGTCTCGGAAGCGATCGATCGACTGACTTACATGGTCGATCGACTGAAGGTGCTGCTGATTGTGAACCTTTTCGTCCTCCAATGCCAGATAACTTGAGGGACTACTTATTTCGGGGTACGACGACTCCGAAATTATCGAGGCAAGATCCAAATGCTGATAGGTCAGTTCTGGTTCCAAATTATGACCCTACGACGGTTAATGGTTCATTCCTGAGACGGTCTGAAGAAGGTTCGAGCTATAACAAGGACAAAGTAGTGGATTTTCAGCCTAAGTCCACTGATGCCGGTATGAGAGACCTAGAGGAGAGGGCTAAGTTGCTTCTTACAGCCCCGTACCCAGAGAGATTGGTGCCGACAAAGGAACAGGTATCGTTTAACAAGTTTGAAAATGTTATTCGTAGTTTAAATGTGCAAGTTCCTTTCTTAGAATTAGTTAATCAAGTGTCTGCTTACATGAAATTTATGAAGCAACTGTTGTCTAAAAAGAAGTCACTTGATACTGTGCAATCTTCGCACTAACTGAGGAGTCATGTTCCTATTTGACTCACACTGCTCCACATAAGTTAGAAGACCCAGGTAGTTTTTCAGTCCCATGTGATATTGGCACCTTTTCTATCGAGAAGGCCTTGTGTGACCTAGGGGCCAGTATTAGTGTTATGCCTTTGAGTCTGGTCGGAAATTTACTAGTATCTTTTCGGTAACTTGTCGTTAGGAGCACCTAGACCAAAACACAATTTATAACTTCACAAACAACTCTACAATTAGTAAAGAGGCAAGTAAAGGTCGGATCCCAAGGGACGGGAATTGAGATGAGATTTCTATTGAAACTAGTGGTGTCTTAGGGATGTCATAATTTGGGTTGATGTAGAAGGTCACTAAACTAAATAGCAATGAAAGTAAATAAGCAAGATGAATTGAAAGGGTTGTAAACAATTGATAAAAAGTACTAGGGTATCATGGGGTCATAGGGGATTCATGGGAATTGATCATACAAACATGTTCTCAAATTATAAGCAAGCAATTATTGTTGTGATGGATTGAGTTGGGTTATATCTTACAATCTTAGGAAAGTTTGGGTCCCGGAGCCGAATCGATTAGATTGTACAACACCTACAAGTCGACTTAGTCTTCCCTACTCAACAACATGCATGGTCTAATGAGACTCGAGTTGGTTTATGTCTTACAAGTCTCATTGCAAAGATAAGTGATGGGTAAAAAATACAAGGATTCATTGGCTCACATTTCATCAAACATAACATGTGCATGAGTTGAGATCAAAACAAGCAAGCAAATAAACCATGAAAGCATATTAATTTAAGCATGAATCATTCCCCATGTTGGTTTCCCCTAATTACCCATTAACCCTAGCTAGGTCACTACTCACTCATTATCATGTTGATCATGCTAGCAAGGTTGTCAATCATACCAACAAAATGAAACATGATGAATAAATGAAAATAATTAACAATAATTAAAAAGGGATTAAAAGAATTATACCTACTAATGATTCCAATAATAAAGCAAAGAATACAAGAAGTACTTGATGCTTGATTGAGAGGTTGTCAATCTCCCAATAATAACCCAAATAATCTTCAATTACCCAAAATAAAGGATGAACAAAAGAGAGATTAAGAAAATAAAACTTGTATTAAAACTTGATTAATTGTTGATTACAAAACTAAAGAGAGATTTGATTGATATTAACTACTCTAAGAATTGATAAGAAGAACATCCTCTTCTAATTAGACTAATGGGGTATTTATAGTGGAAATTAGGTGGATGCATTAGGGTTAACTAAGGGCTAAACTAGTAATTACACTTTTGAGATTTGAGCAGGGAGACGCCGGTATTTTTCGAAGGAAGGGCTTCTTTCTTTGAAGCTTGATGACACGTCTGTCGCATACCTGTCAAAAATAAACCTAACGGTCTCAACTAAAAATGTAGCAGAGGCAGTCGAGTATCGAATCCACAGGGAGGTAATGCAACTACAGCTATCTAATTCTAATTCTATGGTAACAATTGGTGTTGGATTGAAATTTGGTTTCTAAACTACGGAGTTGAAAGGAAAGAGAAATAAAGTAGAGAGCAGTAAAGCAGGAAAGTGATTTAAAACTATCAATAAGAGAGGGACATGTCGGGAATTCGGTTCACTACGGTAGTCCCGCGACTCACTCGGTTGTAAATGATTCAGATTTAACTAGGTGTGAGACGGATGTTAAAAGGTCTTTTCGGTCCACTTTCTATCCTAAAATACCACTAACTTAACTTTCGTCCTCATTAGGGTAGTCTCTGTTTTTATAGCAGCCTATTTAGTCCAATCTTTCGATCCAGGATCAAATTTAGCCAGATTAATGGGTGACATAGAAGCGTGCACTCAACTAGGTCGGGAATTACAGTTAAATTGCTATAGTGACAGAGTCTCGCAATTAATCCGTCTAATTCATTTACTACGTCGTCACATTTCTACCGCAGATCCCCTAATCCCAACATGAAGGGGTTTAGCTACTCATGTTCGTAATTAATCTAACAAAGAAATAATTTTCCAAACAGATAACATAATGAAATGAACGATAAAAAGCAATAATGATAAATTAGGGCAAGAGAATAAATAAAGCAAACAAGGAATTAATGCAACAAGAAGGTTAATTATTATTAAGGAAAGAGAGGAGATTACAATCTAAGCGATTCCGGCGTAAAGAACAACCGAGTCCGAGTGAAATAATCCCAAAATGAAAGTAACAGTAGAGAAAGTTCAAAGCAACGTAGCAAAGGTAACAGTAGTTTTCTAGTATGAAAGATATGAATTAACCTAATTAACTTAGGTTTAAATAGAAAAAAGAACTAAGGTTGCGGAAAATAAACAACACATGGACTAATTAAAGCCCATTCCCGTGAAAACCACTCGATCGAGTGGATTAAACCACTCGATCGACCAACATCTCAAAGAGAAGTCCCTCGATCGACCAAAGCAGGTTACTCGATCGAGGACTTGGTCATGTGCAGCTTACTCGATCGACTAAAGAGTAGCTCGATCGAGCATCAGGGGGCCTAGAAACCACTCGATCGATCGACCAAAGAACAAACAACTCGATCGAGCACTTGTATCTTCAATTCAGCTCACGTCTTCACCCAAGTGCCTCGTAATGCGTGCAACGATGCTTCCAAGTGCAATATCTCACTCTGGGACAATCCCGTCTCCTCTAAATGCATGCAAAAAGGACGAAAAGGAGTATGGTTCCGCTACTTCCGCGATCATTCCTACAAAAAGGACCAAATACACCAAAGTAGCCAATTCGGGGCAAAATACTATAAAAACAAAGATAGAAATGCATAGAATTACGTCTTTGAAATAAGCCAAAAAGACTATACATTAGGCACGTATCAAATCTCCCCAAACCAAACCTTTACTCGCCCTCGAGTAAACTCAAAACTAAACTAATGGAACGGAAATGATAACTCGTAGCTAGCTTAACTTGTCTACTTGAACCGATTTAATGCAAAGGAAATCAACAGTTAAAGCTAAGTAGTCAATACGCAAACGAATTATAAGTCGTTCGTAAATAAGCCGACCTATCGACCTTGCAAGACCAACAAAACTGGACTCTCACGTGGTCACTCTTCTCTCATGAAGCAAAGGGCAAATGTAATATGTAAAAGAGAGAAGAAAAGACAGTCACTCACCTAACTGCGACCTACATAGCATGCATGCAACAAAAATGAAAGACAATTCAAGTACTAATGCACACACTCCAACCAATAATGTCCAGTCACAGTGAGGATTTGCAAATAATATGGGAATAGTGAGGTTCAGGTGAGAAAAGGCAAAACAAGTTATGGAAATGTGGAGGTAAAAGCGTCAAGCTAGTTCCTAACAGGACCATAATAAACCATCCGGATCTCAACTAACTGAAAGACTAAACACAGGTGCCCTTCTTTGGCACAAAACTCACTAGACTCAAAGCACAATCTCCTCAAAAAAATATAGAATAAGAGTGGAGGAGTCAGACGGTCACAAAATTCCCTTTTTTAAACACCGTCTGAAAATACTAACTGGAACAAACAACCTTTTTCAATTGTACATCTTCGAACATCTTCTCAACTCTGACAAGAGGGTACAACTGTTTTCTCAACAAATTTTTTTTCTTCTTTTTCTTTTCGTTCCAGCTCTCTTTTTTTTTTTTTTTTTCTTTCTTTCTTTCACGTTTTCCTTCTTTTTTTTCTTTTTCAATACTTTTTTTTTTCTTTCCTCCTTCCTTAATACAGATAGAGGTGGCAATCGGGTCAGTCGGGTCGGGTTTGGGTCGGGTCACGTCGGGTCGGGTCATATCGGGTTCGGGTCATATCGGGTCAGCATACCCTTTCGGGTCGAGTCGGGTCGGATTCGGGTCGTTATCGGGTCAGGTCATTTCGGGTCGAATGATGTATCGGGTCGGGTCGGGTTTGGGTCGGGTCATTATCGGGTCCGGTAACTTAATCGCATTACTATAATTTTTTACCAATAAATTTATTTTTTAACCTATTATTTGATTTAAATAATTCATTAGTAAGTCAAATATATCAATCTAAACACAAAATCACTTTCATTTTGATCAAAATTAAGCTTAATAATTATCGGGTCATCAATTTAATCGGGTCGGTATCGGGTCGGGTTAATATCGGGTCGGGTCTGGTTCGGGTTCGGGTCACTGATAATCGGGTCGTGTCGGGTTACGGGTCGTCATCGGGTCGGGTCGGGTCGGTTTCGGGTCACAATATTTTCGGGTTCGGGTCGAGTCGGGTTTGCTCGGGTTCGGGTCGGGTCACTCGGGTCGGGTCAGACTTGCCAGCTCTAAATACAGACACCAACTCCAACAAGAATGACAGACCAAACTGCAATGGAAAACATACCACAAGAGGACAAACTAACTAGCTTGACTAGGCAGGCTTTGTTTGGAATGTAGCTAATGGGTCAAAAAGGCAAGTTTGGCTAAAGTGGAGCTAAATGGGTGAAAGATGTAAAGAAAGGGGAATTTGCAAGACCCTCCCTGCGTATGACACCAACCACAAACCCGAATATGTGCATTTGACGAGAAATTGAATGTCATAAATGTGCAAATGAGATGAATATGCTATGCAAGGAGTACTACTCTCAAAATTCCTAATGAACTGGTCATAAATGGCACCAGTTATGGCTCTAAAAACTCAGAATTTTTAAGTAGTTTGCCAGTTTATAGGTCAAGTCTAGACAGTCAGCTATTATTTGAACAGAAATTCGTAGATTATGCGTATGACAAGGCTAAAAACCATCAATAAGGTGCAAGGCTCAAGTAATTTGACAAGTTATAGTGCATTGTCATCATGGAAATCTACCGTTCCGACTCAACCTAAATGCAAAAGATAAACGTGAAGTTTTTTTGAATTTTGACATTTTCTATTTTTTGGATTTTTATGAAAATAAACAACAAATGCAAACTGAAAAATTAAACGTGAATGCAAAACAAATGCAGATGCAGACTCAAAAGGATGCAATACCCTCCCCAAACCAAAACGGACAACGCCCTCGTTGTCCTCCAGCATACACCAGCAGAAAAATGGGGGATGGGAGTATACAACCAATAAAAGAAAAATAAAGGAGACGAAAGAAAAAGAGTAAGAGAACATACAAAACACGAACTTCCCCAAACCGCCTAAAACCGGGGAAGTGAGTAGACCAAGAGCTACTCGTCGTCGGCACCGCCGTCTCCCGTGTACTCCGACTCAACAAAACGGTCTCCCAAACCAAAGAACAAACAAGGGGGACCTCTAGGCGTCACCTCCGGCCCAAGTCCTCCGCGGATCGGTGTAAACGGGGATCCCTCTCCTCCTCTCTCGGCAGCTCATTTGTGCCGCCCGCTCGGCCGCAACCACACCTCTCGTGCTACGGTGTCTCCTCCTCCTCCTCCTCTGAGTCAGAAGGAAGTGGAGGGTACCCGTCCGCTGGGTATCGGTAGAAGGAGGGATGCGGCCACCCCTCTGGAATCGGTCGGCCGGCTCGGATATGGTACTCGTAGAGCGGGAATACGGCCAAAGCCATATCCCGTCGCATCTCAGTAATGTACCTGCACATATCCAAAAGCAAGGGATCACGACGCCCTTGGTCCATGACCTCGGGCGCCCCTAAAACAGGAGGGCAAACAAAATTGGCCGGCAAAGCCGAACCAGAAGGAGGGTCAAGTGGAGGAAGAGTAGGAGTCTGTGTGGGTGTGGGTGTAGGCGTGGGGGTCGGTCCAGCCTGGGCCTGAGTCTGAGCCTGAGAGCTAGAAGATGCTCCGGCCTCCCGCTTCCTCTTACTAGAAGAAGAAGTAGGGGTGAAGGTAAGGTGGTAGGTAGGTGGAGGTGGCCTCGCTCCCTCAGCAGCAGACGGGAGCGGTAAGAGTGGAGGAAGGGTAGAGCACGGCAAGGTAACAGACGTGGAGCCACAAATCTTCCACGTCCTCGCGCTCCCCTTCGCCTTTGGGAACCAGGCGAAGTCAGCCATGGCACCCAGGTCAAGGTGAGCTATCTCATCAGGTGCAGTGAGTCCAGGCTCAGTAGGGTAAAGGTGGCGGGCAATCCTAGTCACTAGCCCGCCGCAGACAACAGCGGTCTTGACCCGAGTCCCAATTCCGTTCCAATGCTGAGCCACTAGATAGGCAATGTTTAGAACAAACGGGGTACCGTAGTCAATGTTGAGGTACCCCGCGAGAATCGCTAGCTCAGTGTTGGTCACGTTATTGGGCTCAGGTCGCCCAAAGATGGTCTCTCCTATCAGACGCAAGTAGTAACGGGGCGCAGGTAAGTGAACGTGAGCTCCCCTCCGTGAGGGGAAGGGAGTGTGAGTAAGTGCAGCCCAAAGTGGCTGAAGGAGGTCTCGAGGTGGGTCGGTGGGACCGTCACTAACTAGGCCTAAAACCTGCCCAAACCGGGCCAAAGTCCAGTGGTGCGACTCATTGCGGAGTCGAAAGTGAATGCAAGAACTGGAGTGGTCAGCATCGTAAGAGTCGGTGTCGAAGGAGTAGGAGCTGAAGAACTCGTATGTAGGGATACGAATAGTAGCCTCCCGCATGGTAATCGCGGACCCGACATACCCGTCCCGTTCAACAAACTACAGACCTCCTCATAAATGCCTAAGGTCTCTAGGTCAGTCCGTGCAAGGAAACGGGTAGAGGAGAGAGGGCAACGAAGTAAAGCGGCTAACCGAGTCCGGTGAGCCTCTGAAGTGAAACGTACCGTGGGCATCTTTGGTAAAGGTGTGAGAGTGCCCTCTCCCGCAACAACAGCCTCAGAAGAGCTGGAAGTGATGGCTAACTGGCTAGCCTGCTGGTTCGGCCTCGGTGGCACCATACCAGGCTGCGGGAAACGAGGGGTGAATCCGCAGTCCAGCAGGGAGAAGGGCCTGGTAGGAGTAATGGCTGGTGTAGCCTGGTCTGAGCTCCCGGCTGAGCTAGCTGAGGTGTAAACTGTCCCTACAGCTGAGACAAGGAGAACTGGTGCTGCGGTGGTGACCAAGGCGGAGCTAGTGGCAACAGCAGGGACCACTGGCTCGCTCACGGATGGACTGGAAGTGGTACTAGTAGAAGGTAGAGAACTAGTATCCATCCTGCAAAGTATCAAAGGGCATGATAAGAGAAGATAGCTGCTAACCGTGGTTAAAACAACCCGTTAACCAACATGTGACAGCAAATAATGGCCCTATTAGTCGAAAAAAATCGACTTACAGCAAGCAAAACCCAACAATTCCTCAAAACTTCGAAATAGAGTATGCGAGTGCTGATAAAGTGACATAGTGATGACTGCTAACAGGGACTAAATGAACAAGAGAACTGCTTATGGCAACATATAGGACTACTAGAAGGCGAAAAAATCGACTCACAGAACAAGATTCCCAACAGTTTATAGCATGTAAAAACGACAGGGGACGGAAAAACGGTTAACAACAGCAGCAAGGAAGCATGGACTGAAGTTAAGCAAGCAAGGGAACAAAAAAGACCGTCTGACAGTCGACAAATCTCGACTCAGGAACCCTAATCGCGGAAATCTTGTGCGAATTTTGAAATAAACATGTGGGAACAGTGAGGAATTGGGATAAGATCATCAACAAGCTAATTAAGGGCATATAAACACGATTAAATCGAAAAAAAATCGACTAGACATGGATTTTTCGAGCCCTAATTCAAAATCACCTCAAGGAATTTGAATTAATCTAAGGGAAAACGCAAAGAGTGTGAATGAAACACTTACTTGATGATGATGATCCTATAAAAGCAATTAAACTTCAAATAGACAAGCAATGAAGGCGGATTTTGATCGAAAAACCGCAAACCCTAATTCCCTTTAAAAACAGTGAAGATGAACACAAATAGAAGGGGAAACAAGGGGCTATTGAAGATTAAAGTACTAGTAATGGAATGTAGGTGACGGATTTGGTAATATGGGCAAGAAAATTGGGGATTTGGGGGAGTGAAAATCGCAATTAGGGAGGGGGTTAGACGGAATTAGGGTGAAATGAAATAGAATTAGGAAAATAAAGAGTTTTAAGAAAGAAAACTCCCGTGTCCACTGTTCATTTCACTCGATCGAGTGGTTTTAATCACTCGATCGAGGACCTTTGATGTCCCCTTTGCTCGATCGAGTAAGCATCCCTTCGATCGACCAGTTCCTCTGTGGCCTTTCTCGATCGAGTAACCAGACAGCTCGATCGACCCAATTTCTGCTCGATCAAGTACAAAAAGTACTCGATCGAGGACTTCCTCTTGTAGACTCTTTGGATTTCGTCCTTTCTTCCTCGGATTGCGTGAAACTTCCCCAAACCTGCATAAAACACGTCCAAACACATCCCAAAATACCAAATACGCAGAAAACACAGTCTATAATCTTAGTCTAAACTAAAGAATTGTCTAAACTAATTGTCCTAATTAAAAAAAACGTAATAAACAAAGTCAAGAAATTCAAACAAATATCTATTACAATTTGTTACACGGGGCATTTTCCCCATTTAATTCCCATCAGCTTTCAGTAGCCCCTTGGTGGGCTTCTGACTGGAGGACGTCACTTCAGCGATACTAACCGTCCTCTTTGATTTCCATGAGCTTGAATTACTGTTTGCAAGAGGAGGAGGAACATAGTTCCAATCTATGTAGGTTCGAACTTTCTTCGTTCTCGCCCCTCTGTCATCTTCTTTGGCATCCTTGGCTCCAGTTTGATTGATAATGGTTACACCATGTCCCCGACAGACTCCTTTCTTGCCTTCATCCGCACTGCGCAGTAAGGAAAACAGACGAACTTTCCTCCTTTTTGCTCTCGGTATGAGGCGGAGGGTTAGCAATAACAAAGAATATTCCCCAAATTTTCATCCGGAGTGTCAATAATAGGGTCAACAGAAGAGAGGGCATTGCAAGGCTGAGCTTGCATGGGAGCCCTCCGGAACTTGGACCGATGAAAAGTCGCCTCGTCCCCTACCCGAAAGGTCAAAGTCTTCCCCCGACGTCTATTACCGCACGGGCAAAGTGGACAAAAATGGTCTCCCTAAAATGATAGGGGTGTGTGCATCTTCGGGGATATCTAAGACGACAAAATCAACGGGAATAAAGAACTTCCCGATCCGAACAGTACGTCTTTCGCTACACCTAGTGGCCGTGATAAACTACGGTCGGCCATCTGGACAGTCATGTTGGTGCAACTCAGCTTTGTCACACCAAGTCTCTTAGCTAGAGACGAAGGTAAAACACTTACGCTAGTGCCTAAATCGCATAGCGCATTATCAATCAATTGCATACCGATGTGACAAGGAATTGAAAAACTACCCGGTCCGATTGCTTAGGGGTAACTTATTTTGAAATAGGGCTGACCCCACCTCAGTCAAAGCTACGGTCTCATTATCATTAATAGTCCTCTTACGTGCTAAAATTTCTTTCATAAACTTTAAATAAGAGGGTACCTTAGCCAGCAATTCAGTGAACGGCACGGAGACTTCCAAACTCTTCAAGAGTTCAACAAATTTGCCAAACTGTTGATTAACTTTGGTATTCTGCAGCCGCCTCGGGAAGGGAACCGTGATTGGTATCTCGAGCCCCTTGTTTCTCGCTTCCAAAGTGTCTTCCGGAGCAAGTTCGGTATCCTTTGGACGCTTCTTACCTCTCGAACGAGGCCTTTCTGGTAATTCCTCGCTTAAACGAGCACTAGCAGGCTCTCGAATAAGCTTCCCGTCATCAATACTACTCGATCGAACAACTTCTCCACTCGATCGAGCAGTTTCTTCGTCAAAACCAGTCGATCGAGCATACTTATCACTCGATCGACCAACCTTATCATCTGCTTCACTCGATCGAGCAGGAATTCTACTCGATCGACCAGCTTCTTTACCATTTCCACTCGATCGAGCATCAAGAGGCTCTCGATCGAGCTGTTTCTTGTTTGACAGCTCCTTATTCACGCAAGAATACTGTTCATCATCAGTGACAGCTTCCCTCGGGTCTGATTTCTGTACTTCCGGTCCCTCATAAGAAAGACCGCTTCTCAATTCAATCAGATGTACCGTTTCATTTGGATTCTTGTCATTTTGAGTCGGTAAATGACCGGGCTTCCTTGAAGATTGATTTTCAGCCAGTTGGGCAACTTGAGTCTCAAGTGCCTTGAATGTCGTGTCCTTCTGTTGTAATTTCTTTGCAATGGACTGCATCATGGACTTTAACTCACCCATCTCACTCACCCCACTAGATGACGAAGCACCTTGGTTAGGAGGGTTGAAAGACGGAGGCTTCTGATAACCTTGTTGCTTCTGGTGTGGAGGAATATATGGCTAATGCGGCTGATTTGGAGGGGCGGTGGGGTTGAGTACGTTCTGGCTACTCCACCTCAAATTGGGGTGGATATTCGGCTCGTAATGAGTGTTGTTTTGCCTGTAATGTTGAAAGGCAGCACATTACTCATAAGGACTAGGACAATAATCAGAGACATGTCCATCTCCCCCACACCTTGTACAGACGAAAGGACCGTCTGTCATAGCATTAACCTGGTACATCCCTCCCTTGAGAGCTCCCCCTAGTTCATACTTGTCAAACCTCGCGGTAAGGGCTTCTAATGCGGCTACTGAAGAGGATTCAGCGGCTCTCCTTTGGTTTCCTCTTGAATTCCTATATTCAGCCCTATGAGTGGCTAAATCATCTATGATCTTCCACCCTTTGGTTGCTCCCAAGTTGTCAGCAAATCGACCATTGGCTGCAGCATCTAAAATAGCCCTCTGATCATCATATAAACCATTGTAAAAATGGTTGCACAAACTCCATTTTTCGAAACCATGATGCGGTATGGTCCGCACTAGTTTCTTAAATCGAAGCCATGCCTCGTGGAAGTTCTCGTCAGGCCCTTGTTTGAAACTTGTTATCTGAGCTCTAATGGCGATGGTTCTCGAAGCAGAGAAGTACTTCTTATAGAACGCCAATGCTAGCGAATTCCAATCCGTTATGCCGTGAGCAGCTCGGTCCAAATCCCTATACCACTCCCTTGCAGCATCGCGGAGTGAGAAGATGAACATGGTTTCTTTTATCTGATCCGCTGTCACGCCAGCGGGAGGAGGTATGGAGCAGTAGTAATCAATGAAGGTCTCCATATCTTTGAGCTGCATCTTGATTGCAGCTCCCGAACCGATTTTTCTCGACCATATTAATGTATGCGAGGCTTTGGCTCGAACTTCCTAGCATCTCCGTAATTCGAACCCCTTATAGAGATTGTGTCCGTGGGCTCGGAGTGACTAGCAATGGTTGCTTCCTCAGCCATTTCGGGAAAATCTGGGAAAGTAATAGATTCAACTGATGAATTGGAAACTGGAGAAGACGGTGGATTCTCCTCGAAAAGCTCGTTCTCGTAAAAGCTACCACGAGAACTAGGCTCTTCCTCTGCCTGTTGTTCTTGAAATAGTCTCCTTTTTACGTGCAGAGATCTCTCAATCTCGGGATCAAAAGGTAGTAGTGGACCACCCTGCGACCTGCGCATAAGAAGAAACTACAGACAAGATATAAGAATAGTCTAAGGAACGATGTTCCTTAAACTAAAAGAAGAATTAAAAATAAAACAGCTAATAAATTGAACAATTGCCTCCCCGGCAACGGCGCCAAAATTTGACACGTCTGTCGCGTACCTGTCAAAAATAAACCTAACGGTCTCAACTAAAAATGTAGCAGAGGCAGTCGAGTATCGAATCCACAGGGAGGTAATGCAACTACAGCTATCTAATTCTAATCCTATGGTAACAATTGGTGTTGGATTGAAATTTGGTTTCTAAACTACGGAGTTGAAAGGAAAGAGAAATAAAGTAGAGAGCAGTAAAGCAGGAAAGTGATTTAAAACTATCAATAAGAGAGGGACATGTCGGGAATTTGGTTCACTACGGTAGTCCTGCGACTCATTTGTAAATGATTCAGATTTAACTAGGTGTGAGACGGATGTTAAAAGGTCCTTTCGGTCCACTTTCTATCCTAAAATACCACTAACTTAACTTTCGTCCTCATTAGGGTAGTCTCTGTTTTATAGCAGCCTATTTAGTCCAATCTTTCGATCCAGGATCAAATTTAGCCAGATTAATGGGTGACATAGAAGCGTGCACTCAACTAGGTCGGGAATTACAGTTAAATTTCTATAGTGACAGAGTCTCGCAATTAATCCGTCTAATTCATTTACTACGTCGTCACATTTCTACCGCAGATCCCCTAATCCCAACATGAAGGGGTTTAGCTACTCATGTTCGTAATTAATCTAACAGCAAATAATTTTCCAGCAGATAACATAATGAAATGAACGATAAAAAGCAATAATGATAAATTAGGGCAAGAGAATAAATAAAGCAAACAAGGAATTAATGCAACAAGAAGGTTAATTATTATTAAGGAAAGAGAGGAGATTACAATCTAAGCGATTCCGGCGTAAAGAACAACCGAGTCCGAGTGAAATAATCCCAAAATGAAAGTAACAGTAGAGAAAGTTCAAAGCAACGTAGCAAAGGTAACAGTAGTTTTCTAGTATGAAAGATATGAATTAACCTAATTAACTTAGGTTTAAATAGAAAAAAGAACTAAGGTTGCGGAAAATAAACAACACATGGACTAATTAAAGCCCATTCCCGTGAAAACCACTCGATCGAGTGGATTAAACCACTCGATCGACCAACATCTCAGCAGAAGTCCCTCGATCGACCAGCAGGTTACTCGATCGAGGACTTGGTCATGTGCAGCTTACTCGATCGACTAAAGAGTAGCTCGATTGAGCATCAGGGGGCCTAGAAACCACTCGATCGACCAGCAAACAACTCGATCGAGCACTTGTATCTTCAATTCAGCTCACGTCTTCACCCAAGTGCCTCGTAATGCGTGCAACGATGCTTCCAAGTGCAATATCTCACTCTGGGACAATCCCGTCTCCTCTAAATGCATGCAAAAAGGACGAAAAGGAGTATGGTTCCGCTACTTCCGCGATCATTCCTACAAAAAGGACCAAATACACCAAAGTAGCCAATTCGGGGCAAAATACTATAAAAACAGTATAGAAATGCATAGAAATACGTGCTGAAATAGGCCAAAAAGACTATACATTAGGCACGTATCACTTGAAGAAACGGATTTGTGTTGGACTGGAATCCGTGCGTCTTAGGCACGGGACGGCCGGATTCAACGATCTCTGCCCGGGCGTCTTTGGGAGAAGACGCACGTCTTCTGGTAGCTGCTGCCCGGGCGTCTTTGAAGGAAGACGCACGGATTGTCGTGCTGGGGACGGGCGGATTCAGGACAATCCGCACGGATTGCTCCTCAGTCTTGTTTCTTCTTCTTTTCTTCCTTTTCTTCATAAAATCCTTGGGGATTTCCTTGGGGATGCAAGGATCTTTCCTCAACATTGCTCATCTACTAAAATATGTATAAAGGCCTTCTAATCTTGTCTCTCCTTGATGCTTGGTCATTGAATTCAATCAATTTAGTCTCATTTTGCCATGAAAATGCAAGGTTTGCAATCCTTTCCTACCAAGGACACAAAACCTCAAAGAATATGGAAAACAAAGAACTAAAGACAATAAATGATCCAAATATGCACTAAAAAGCATGGGAACAAGGCTAATTCGGGGACTAAATATGCGCTAATTATGGTCACATCAAATATCCCCAAACCGAACCTTTGCTCATCCCGAGTAAAGAGGTGACAAAGACTAGGACCATTATTTAAACTAACCTAATAACATAGCCGACATGAGACAATTAGCGGGTCTTACTCCGCCCCTTCAACTCACACCAAGATAACCATGAGGTAGGATGCCTTCTTGTAAGGCAAGGTGGGTCTTGCCAAAATGGCGACACATCCAAACATTAAGCACACAAAATCAAATAATGGATGCATCTACAAAAGGAATAGCCACTTCCTCATCAAGTGGCGGAGGCAACTAAAAGAGAACAAATTTAAGAGTATATAATCCTCCACAAATACTAGTTCAACAAATTACTAAGGCTAAGAGGATGGCACTAAATCACCTCCAAATGGTGTTAAACTAGACTAATTTCGTCCTCAATTTCCAAATGCTTTCGTCAAGAGCGATCGGATGGTATGGAATGATGATCCCTATGATGCTAGTAGCATATGACATGACAAGTCTCGATTTCTCTACAAAAGTAAAGGTCATGGATCGTCCCAAGCTCGACAAAGTGGCTTGACAAAAAGGCTTTTTTGGGAATGAAATGCTCAAATCGTTATAAACAAAGGGTGGATATGACTAGTATTCAAAAATTGACCCCATTCAACTTTCACATTTCAAAAATTAGAGATGGGGTTTGTCCCTTCCGGGCTAGTGTCCTTTGCTTTCTCCAATAGCTTATTAGGCAACCGGTTAACCTCTAGACAAAAGCTTTCGGGGTGATAGTCACTCTGTCTCTGGGCGGTTGAATTCACAACCGTGTGGGGGCCCAATTCAATGGATCCCTCTCTAAAGCACATCGAAGTGGTACGCCTCCATCAAAACAACTAAAATTCTCAACATTTCAACATTTCATAATATTTGAGGTTTCCTTGGCAATAAATTACTTCCACATAACAAAATCTTTGAAATGAGCACTTCAAACTTATTGATAGAAAGTATTTTTGGGTTGCCTTACCACAAGGTCAATCAAGGTCACCTAGACAAGTTAACCAAGTCCACATCGCATCACGGGGTTGGAATAGGTGACTCACATGCAAACCCTTGACTAGG
The DNA here is from genome assembly GCF_048544455.1 of Silene latifolia. NCBI lineage: Eukaryota > Viridiplantae > Streptophyta > Magnoliopsida > Caryophyllales > Caryophyllaceae > Silene > Silene latifolia. Next base: position 51,579,781 of record NC_133526.1, on the reverse strand, counting down.
CTTTGGGTCATGGGTCAAAAGACACTAGTATGACCCAATTTAGGGTGTTTTACAACCATTCTAGTAGGCAAAGTCTTAAGTTGAAAAAGTATTTGTAATGGCTTAGCTGCTCTTATCAAAGTTCTCAATTAGGCACTTTTCAAAATATTTCATCTAAATGCAACTATATGCCTTGATGCAACTATTATATACATCCTAATGCAAGTGATTCTACCAACTAATATGACATATAAACTAAATGCAAGTCCTAAGTTCACATTGTTGTACCGCATCAATCAAAATAAAGCCACATAGTCATTAACATAAAGAGGAAAAAGGAGATTGGAAAGATTATACCATGCGGTCTTCATGATCCTCATGCCTCGGATGTGGCGTAGTCAATCAATGTGAACAAGGATAGAACAAACACAATATATACAACAATATATACACGACTACACTACAAAAGAAATGAACATGTTTTTGGGTTTTTCAATTTTCAAATTTTTATGGTTTTTCGAGATTTTTCAATTTTTTGGATTTTTAAATAAAAGTTAAGTTAGAATTCCCCATCCCCACACTAATATGGGCATTGTCCTCAATGGCCAAAATGATGGGAAATTATGCAAACATGATGCATGAATTCTATACTAAATGCAAGCTACACTAATCTACACTACATGATGCATGGTTTTTGTTTATGACGGAGAGGATAATTTAGATTACCTCCCGTTGTGTATGCATGTACTTCCCCAAACCGAGTTAGACATTATTGCTAATGTCCTAAGGATGGGTGTAGTTCATGTACTCACGATGCAATGCATGAAACTAATTTTGTCATTTTGGATTTTGAAAAGGTGGGAACAATAAAATGAGAACACCTCAATGGGGCCAAGGTGTTAGTCCTCTATGGTGCTAGGACTACTCCAACAATGATCAAGATAAATAAATAAAACAAAGAGAGAAATAGACAAGCCTCAAGAGGGTAGGAGCCTCTAAAGCTTGCTAATCTTCCATCATATCATCACTATCATCATCTTCCTCACTAGAAGTGGATTCATCACCACTTTCTTCTTCACTTTCTTGTTCACCTTGCTCATCATCCTCTTCTTCTTCTCCTTCTTCACTAGCTTCTTCATCAATGTTATCATCAACCTCTTCATTACCGACAACCTCATTATCACCCGGAACAACCCTAGATGCACTCGGAAACAAGACTTCCCTATCCGCCCAACTAGGCAAAGGACATGAAGGGTCAAGTAGTCCTTGCCTAGCTAAGTGTAGGAGGGGTGGATATTGGGCTAAGTAAGCATCTTTCCGATCCTCGAAGGCTTGCTTGTGCATCTCTTGCATGAGAAGAGTCAAATAATCATTTCTTGCTTCAACACCTTCGGGCTTGAACTCTTGGTACTCGAAAGGATAGGGTGGTGTGACAATGGAAGAGGAGGGCATTTCAATTTCACCCTTTTGTTGTCGGATAATGTACTCGGCCTCTTTTGAAAGGGGAAGTAGATAGTTGGTCCGATGGACACTCAATCGACAAATTTTTGAAGGCAAAGTGAAAGATCTAGCCTCACTAGTGAGCCATCCATACTTGGTGTCAAAAGGGTTATGGGTAACCCACTTGTACTTGTATATCATAGTATTAATATCAATGAGATGACCACCCTCTTTCGCCTCATACTTGCTATCCTTGTTGAAGTTTGGGTCAAAGTATTTAGCTAGAAGAGTGACTAGGCCTCCATTCACAATAACGGTAGTGCCTTTCTTCCCACAATCAATATTTAGCCATCTATCCACCAAAAGCCTTAGAGAGTTGAAAGGCTTGGTGAATTCCCTTCCAATGTTCAAAGCCGACTCAAGAAGAACAAAATCGAGTTTGGTGAAACGGTTGGTGTCTTTTCTTGCAATGATGGTGTTCCCTATGACCTTGTGCCACACTCTAATGCCCGGATGCTGGACTAATAGAGCGCGACTAGCATGAAAGTCCTAAAATTTCCTTCCGGAAATCGCCTCCCAAAGAGGGTCGGGTTCATATTTGCCAACATTCTTAAAATAACTCGGTGAATCACTAAGACCCAAAGCATTACCCATTTCCTCAAAGGAGATGCGCCTACTAACATTAGCTAGGCGAAACTCGATGGTCTCCATAGTCTCAACCTTATTAACTTTCAAAGAACTCAAAAATTCTAAGGTAAGGGAGGGGTATGTCAATTCTTTTGATTCAAACAATTTCTCCAACCCCATGGCTCTAAAGAAGGCTCTAGTTTGCTCAAGGACACCCAACTTATCTAAGGCATCTTCACAAATAAACTTGGTGGATAGAAATGATTTTCTAGCAAACTTGGCAAAAGTATCCCTATGGGATTTGGAAATGAAAATTACCTCCGGATAATTCGAAAGTTGAGCAATTTCTGGAGTAGAGGATGTTGTTGCTTCCATGGGAGGTTGTTCTTGTTGCACTTCCAAGTTTGGGTTAGCTACCACCATAGCCAATGCTTTCTTTGCTTGAAGACTCTTTTGTCTTGATGAGAGTGCCTTTGCCTTTGGTGCCTTTGCCTTTGTTGCTTTTGTTGCTCCCTTAGTCCTTGCCATTGATGAATAAACCAAGAAAAGAGTGAAAAATCTTCAATTTCTAGTGCACCCAAATCGATTTAAAGATGAAAGGCTTTGCCTTTATGAATTCAAAAATCGACTCAAAGGTTGAAGATTTTGTGCTTGGTTTTGATTTTTATTGAAAGAGGAGTGATTGATTTGTTGTTAAAAGGATGTTTTGATTTGATTTTGGTGAATGTTGTTGAGGAATCTTGTTTTTGTAATGGAGAGTATGAGGGTTTTGATGTTATGGGGTTTATGGGTAGTGTTTTGAATGAAGGAATGAAGGAATGAATGTGGGAGGGGGTTTATAAAACCCGAAAAATTTGAAATGCAGGGGCAGGACGGGCGGTTTTTGCTCGGGACGCCCGGATTCGGCTTGTTCTGGGTTGGGAAATTCTCGCCTAAAGACGGGCGGATTCGAACAAAGACGGGCGGATTTGAAAATGCGGGACGGGCGTCTTTCAGAGAAGACGGGCGGATTCCTTTACAGGGATTTTTCTTGTTTTCCTCAGCTTGAAAGACGGGCGTCTTTTTGAAGACGGGCGGATTTCAATGCAAGACGCCCGGATTCGTTGACAGTCAGAAATTTCAAAAATTCAGCTCATGATGGACGGGCGTCTTCTGCCCAATATGCCCGAATTGCCTGAAGACGGGCGGATTCTCCTGAAACCGCTCGGGTTCGACCCCTTTTACCCGGATTCAGTTCCATCCGTGTACTTTGCATATCCCTTGTCATTTTTCCATTCTTCTTCATATCTCGTGTTCTTCATTGTGGGGGCAGTACTAAGGCATGGATAGCCTAGGCAATTGCCATCACCACACTAAGCTAAAGCACTACACAACAATTGAAATTATTAGTCCCTCCCTCACTTCTCTCAAACATGATAATTATCTTGATCAAAGTATAAAAAAAATCCAAAAATAACAAAAATGCAATATAAGAATTGAAATACAAGTTAGGGAGTTAGAAATATTTACAAATGGTGGTTTAGGGAGGACTCCACCAAACTCTCATTCTTGATGAGATGTCAAGGGGGCATATTCAAGGTGTTGTTGATGTTGCTTAACACCTTGAAAAAGTAATCAAACGCTTGTTCATTGTCATGATAAAGGTCTTCAATAGACCTTGGCCCTTGTTGTCGGTCTTGATCGATGGCATTACCAATGTAGGGATTAAAAATCCCTTCAAATTCGTCGTCCCAAAGACCACAAACTTCATTAAGTTGATCATTGAAAATCTCTTGATTTGATGGAGACAACTCTCCCATTTCCTTTTCTTGGCCAATAAGGCCATCTTCTTCATTGCTTGACTTTGGTGAGCTTTGCAAGCTCTCTTTGCTACAATTCTCTTGCTCTTTGAATGGAGCATCTTCAATTTTCTTCTTCCATTGGAGTTTCGACTTCTTCATTTCATCCTTCCGACTATAATGATCGATCATGAAACATGGTTCATGTAAACGGGGAGCTCTCATAGTTTTGTCAAGGTTGAAAGTTATACTCTCATCCCCTACTTCTAGAGTAAGCTCTCCATGTTTTACATCAATCACCGCACCCGCGGTGTGTAAGAAAGGTCTTCCTAGAATGATTGGAATGTTGGAATCTTCGTCCATATCAACAATGACAAAGTCCACCGGGATGAAAAACTTCCCAATTCGTACAGGAACATCTTCCCATATCCCTAATGGTGTCTTCGTCGATCTATCGGCCATTTGGAGTGTGATATTGGTGCATTTAAGCTCTCCCATCCCCAACCTTTTACTCACCGAGTACGGCATAACACTCACACTAGCCCCTAGATCACATACGGCTTTGTTGATCGTGGTGTCGCCAATGGTACACGGTATTGAGAAGCTTCCCGGATCCTTGAGTTTTGGAGGTGAACTCCCTTGAAGTATTGCACTACTCACCTTAGTGAAGGCGATAGTCTCAAGCTTCCAGATAGACTTCTTCTTTGTGAGGATGTCTTTCATGTATTTCGCATAGGCCGGTACGTGATTGATTAATTCCGTGAAAGGAATTGATACTTCCAAATTCTTCACAATTTCCATAAACTTTCCAAGTTGGTCATCAAATTTGGGCTTGGCTAGATGACTTGGGAAAGGAAGTCTAATCATAATGGGCTCCTTCTCCTTGACCTTGTCTTCATTTTTCTTTCAAATTTCTTCTTTTGATGATTCTCCATCTTTGGAGTTTTGCACAATTTCTTCCTTATCACTAGCTTCCACAACTTCATCCTCAACTTGCTTCTTCGGTGCTTCATACCTTGTACCACTTCTCAAGTGAATGGCACTAACCGTTTCATGTCTAGGGGGATTACTTTGAGGTGGTAATTGCCCCTTTTGTCTTTGTGAGCTTGAAGATGCTAGTTGAGTCAATTGGGTTTCCAACATCTTGGTGTGAGCTAGAATGTTGTTGATGGTGGTTTCCTTTGCTTGACTATCTTTTTGCATTTGAGTGAAAAATTCTTGTTGATTCTTTTGCATTTGGAGGACCGCTTTTTGAACATCAAAACCTTGGTCATTTTGTTGATTGTATGGATTTTGATTTTGGTAACCTTGGTTTTGGTTGTAAAAGGGTCTTTGATTTTGGTTTCTCATGGGAGGTGGGGTGTATGTTGTTTGAGGGTTTTGAACATTTTGGCTTTTGTATGAGAGATTTGGATGGAATTTGGTGTTTTCATTGTAATAGTTGGAATAAGGGGTACCACTTTTGTATGCTTGGAAAGCATTCACTTGTTCATTTGTTCCCCTACATTCACTTTGGTCATGTCCCAAAGTTCCACAATTCTCACATATCCCACTTGGGATTGATGAAGATGCCGTCATGGCATTAACATGATGCTTTGGTGATTTTGAGGCTTCTTCAAGTCTAGCCATAGCTTTTTCAAACTTCAAATTGATTGTGTCGATGTGAGCACTAAGTTGAGCACCCAATTGAGTAACGGAGTCCACTTCATGCTTTCCTCCTCTAGTAGCCTTGCGAGGTCTACTATATTGTGAGTTATGGACCGCCATTTCCTCAATTTTGTTCCAAGTTTGATTGTCATCAACTTCGGTGAACATTCCATTCGATCCCATGTTGAGAATGTTCCTTGAATCTTCATATAGACCGTTCCAAAATTGTTGTACCAAGAACCACTCGCTAAGTCCATGGTGAGGACATGAGCGACAAATTACCTTGAACCGCTCCCAAGCTTCATACAAAGATTCTTCATCCCTTTGCTTAAAACCCGTAATTTGAGCTCTTAGCATGTTAGTCTTTTCCGGTGGGTAGAATTTTTTGTAGAAAGCTAGAGCCAACTTTTTCCGAGAATCAATTCCGAGAGTGGCCTTATCAAGGCCCTTCAACCATTGTTTCGCGGTGCCAATTAGAGAAAAAGGAAATAAGACCCATCGAATTTGGTCTTGAGTTACACCGGTTTGAGAGATCGCATCACAATAGTCACAAAAGGTCTCCATATGAGAATGAGGGTCTTCACTAGGCATCCCCCCAAATTGGCTCCTTTCGACTAATTGGATAAAGGCGGATTTGGCAATAAAATTTCCGGTCAAATGTTGTGGTGTGGGAGTACCATCGGGTAGGTTCTCCTCGGTGGGTACGGAATGTGATGAAAACTTAGGCATTGTGGGTTGATTTTGTGTGGTATTTTGTGTTGGGTTCTCCTCACCTTCTCTTGCAAAAGGGTTGATGAACTCAATAGTTGGTTGAATATCTACAACCTCACTAATACCTCTCAAATTTCTCCTAGCAAGTCATCTATTGGTTGTCAAAGTTCTTTCAATTTCACGATCAAAAGGTAACAAATCACCTTGTGACCTTCTAGACATGCAAAATATCAAACAACTCGAAAACAATTAGAACAAACCTTGAGGAGTTTTACTTCCCCAAGGCAAAGAAAGACACAACTAATAACAATACAAGAAAATCTAAATCAAGATAACACCGTCCCCGGCAACAGCGCCATTTTTGGTCGGAAATTTACTAGTATCTTTTCGGTAACTTGTCGTTAGGAGCACCTAGACCAAAACACAATTTATAACTTCACAAACAACTCTACAATTAGTAAAGAGGCAAGTAAAGGTCGGATCCTAAGGGACGGGAATTGAGATGAGATTTCTATTTAAACTAGTGGTGTCTCAGGGGTGTCACAATTTGGGTTGATGTAGAAGGTCACTAAACTAAATAGCAATGAAAGTAAATAAGCAAGATGAATTGAAAGGGTTGTAAACAATTGATAAAAAGTACTAGGGTATCATGGGGTCATAGGGGATTCATGGGAATTGATCATACAAACATGTTCTCAAATTATAAGCAAGCAATTATTGTTGTGATGGATTGAGTTGGGTTATATCTTACAATCCTAGGAAAGTTTGGGTCCCGTAGCCGAATCGATTAGATTGTGCAACACCTACAAGTCGACTTAGTCTTCCCTACTCAACAACATGCATGGTCTAATGAGACTCGAGTTGGTTTATGTCTTACAAGTCTCATTGCAAAGATAGGTGATGGGTAAAAAATGCAAGGATTCATAGGCTCACATTTCATCAAACATAACATGTGCATGAGTTGAGATCAAAACTGTTGGGGTTGGTGTCCTTAACAGTTAGTGCAAGGACTTATAAATCTCTAAAAGGATCAAAGGGCATACTTTTGGTATTATTATCAGTTGATCCACGTTTATCAATAACGGTTGGCTTGCTAGATAAGTTTGACGTTATTGTCATACAGATGGCGGTGATCAACTGGTCCCTAAAAGTCACACCTATAGGATACGTTTGAGAGATGTGACAGTATGAAAATACAGTCATGTTGATGCCAAATTTGACTAACCAGTTAGTCGGAGTTATTGACTAGTAATTAGTCAAAATGTGATGTTGAGATATTATACTTAATACGGATTAAATAAAATGGGCTAAGGCGAATTAAACGGTTAATTCGCAAATTAAATATAAACGGTTATATTTAATTAATGTATATTGAATAAATTATACAATATCGTCTTTGTCGGACATGTATTAATACTTCAACTAACCCGTGTTATTAGTTGATATTCCAATAGCCGATAACCGATGACGATTTATAATAAACCGCGTCATATACATTTAGCGTTTTTCGAGCCGGTCCACGAGGTAAAATTAAGAGGAAGTGGAAGCCCACTTCCCCATGCAAACCCACGGTTGGCCGAACCAAACAAAAGGAGAGATTCCCTCTCCTTTTGACCGAGACAATTTCATTTTACAGAAAACTAGGGTTTTGGAGATCATTTCTCTCTGAAACCTAGATCTCACATCGGAAAAAACTCACAACAGCTTTCTCAATATTGCAAGTCAATTAGAAAGCATTTCTAGCACAAGGGCATAGTCTCAGACGGTCTTGGGTGCAACAATTAGGAGGAAATCTCTGTTGATTTCTGTTCTTTACGCCGCACTACAAAGGACCCGAGGTTGATTCTTAATTCTTGTTGTTTCTTTGTTGTTTTTCGTTTATGACAATATTTCACATGCTAAATTTACGTTATAGTCCTAAATTTAAAGGGTCTTATACGGATATTACCCCACAAGTGGTATCAGAGCGAGGCCACGTAAATTTTCATTGGGATTTTTCATCAAACGATTTGAAACGGTTGTTTTTGTCTCGAAAACCGTGCCTTGTTTACACGGCTAAATTTTTTTTGAAACCGTGACATGTTTTACACGGTTAATTCATCTTGTTTTTCAATTTGTTTTTATGCATATTGTTGTTTTATACGGAGATTATAACAATATGTCAAGTTTTGTCAATTTGTAAAATTGTTTTGATGCGTTTTTGATCAATTTTGCACATGCTTTGTTTCGTCAAATCAGTTTTCACGAGGGTTTTGCATTTCCAGAAACTTTTATACTCGATCGAGCAAGTTTTCAATCGATCGAGTGGTTTTTCTGTCTTGTTTTTACTCGATCGAGTCCTTGCTGTACTCGATCGACCTTTTTTAAAACCCTGACTGCTCGATCGAGACCTCCTCGTACTCGATCGAACAGTTTTGCTAATAAGAGTACTCGATCGACCTCCAGTTTAGTCGATCGAGCACTTTCTATTTTGGCAATCCTCTCGATCGACTAGCAGTTCAGTCGATCGAGCTCTTTTATTCCTCGGTCGAGCACTTATGTCACTGGATCGAGTGATTTATGGTTTGGCAGCTTTGAAAATTTATTCTTTTGTTTTAAATTTTCTTTTGGCCTTAATATGTACTTTATACGGATACTGTACACTCGCTATGATTGTGAAACGGTTCACACACGTACCATTAAGTTATTTTAAAGCGTATTTAAAGTAACGGATTGTATTAGATTAAAATTAAATTGATAGAAGCGGTTTTATCACATGAATTTTAATCATTAAAAGGTGGTTTGGAAAATTTAACATAATTACGGAATTATGTCCCGAATAAATTTAATTTAGTTGATGCATTTTCTTTTATCGTTGATTTGAATGCTGTGAATGCTTTATATTACGTATTTATTTATTTTACAAACGGTTGTAACTACGTGTGGCCTTAGTAGAACGTGTTACCGTAATGATGGAACACGGTCTTGGTTGTATTTTGAGATCTCGTATCTCCGTTTTGGATTTTTCACTTGTAATTACAGTTTTTAATTAGAATGTAAATAGGTTTATATTTTGTAATTTTAATTGTAATTTTTGAGAAGACCAAAGATGGAGACCGGATGCTCACTCCCGCTACATGGATCAAGATGGAACATCAAGACAAGCTTCTCGGGTCCAACGGTGGATTCCAAAGTTGTTTTATGTTCTTTTTATTAGGATAGGCCACACTAGGAATTTTATTTACGTATTGCATTCTTTTATTTATTTTTCGCAACGATAATATGCATCATATTCCGCCTAAAAACCAAACCACCTATTAATTGCATGAAAACTGACACATATAGAGGTCACGAGTTAGTTTTCTTTGACATTCTTATGTCACATGATTTTAAGCCATCACCCAAATTAATTCATTCACGCAGGCGCTAGTTATTCGTTCACTTAAAATGAATTATAATTTTGTTGATGGGATCTTCCTCGTATAAACCAAAATTGAGAACGGTCTTTATAAGTCAAACTCCAATGAGTCCCTTCTTCGTCGGTAGGCATAATATGACCCCTTCTACGTCGGGTAAGTTGGAACCGATTGACCTATTTTATCTCAACACTATGGTCACTTGTACGATCCTGTGATCATGGTGGACTATAGATAGGATTTACGGAAATCTATCGACCAAGAGTTCTTACGGAAGAATTAGCTAAACAGTTGGCTTATCAATTTACGGAAATTGAGTCTTGGGATCACTTGTATCATTCTTGAGGGAGATCAATTATGCAAGTGCATTGAGTCTACACGTTAATATGAATTTTAAATAGACTTAAATCACCTCGATGAGTTGCTTATTTCGTTTTTGTTTTTCTTTCTTTTTCAGTGTAGAACACGAATTTTTAAACTGCTATAACCAAATGGCTGGTTCTACTGAAAACCCAATGCCAAGTGCCACATTGAACCGTGAGTCCTGGCTTCGGATCTTCATGAATCAGATGAATCAGTCTACTCGACTGAAGAATGATGGATCAAACTTCGCGGACTGGGAGGCGGCATTACGGAATGTCGCCGCTGGCCGACGGAAGCTCAAATATCTATTAGAGCCCATCCCCCAAAACCCAGGTCCCACGGCTAGAGTGCTGAAATCACCAAGTTTAACGATTTTCGTATGGAAGCGGGTGCGATTAAAAACGTACTCATTTTTGCAATGGAACCCAATTTGCAGAAACGCTTCATAGCCCATGGTGCGAACAAGATTTTCACCACGCTCACCAAGGAATTCTCGAAAGCACCGAGAATCGTGACCTATGAGCATACCACTCGCTTCATTGATGCGAGACTCCAGAAGGGCCAACCAGTTAGCCCACACATTCTCAGCATGATTGAGAATGTCGAGAAGCTGGAGACCTTTGATTGTAAGATCAGCGAGAACATTGTGATCGACCGCATGCTTCACTCACTCCACGATGGTTTTTCGCAATTTAGAGCGAATTACTATATGAATGATTTGAAGAAAAGTCCCCATGAATTGCACTCCCTTCTCGTATGCACCGAGAAGGACATGAAGTTCAGTGGGAGCTTGAAACAGGATGTTCTCGTTGTGACAAACAAGGGGAAAGGTAAGGGCAAAGCTCGTGCAAACCTAAAGAAGAGGTAAACCGACGTTCAAGAAGTCGGGTTCAGGTAAGAGTGGGCCTGGTGAGTCGAGCACCTCATCAGGCGCGACAAAGAGCAAGAATGAAAACATGGAATGCCATCATTGCCACAAGACTGGGCATTGGAGGCGTACATGTCCTGTTTATCATGAGGACTTAAAGGCAGGTCGTGTTAAACCTGTTGGTATGTCTTCATCTTCTTCTACTTTTATTCATATGATTGAGATTAACCACGCAAGTTACGGAACTTGGGTACTTGATACTGGTTGTGGTTCTCATCTGTGTAATCATGTGCAGGGGCTCCGAAACATCGAACCCCTCGTAAAGGGTGAGGTGGACCTGCGTGTCGGGAATGGAGCACGAGTGGTTGCCGTCTCGAGGGGAACATACGTGATCGACTTCCTAGCGGATTTGAGTTATTTTTATATAATCGCTATTATGTACCCAGTCTTTCCAAAAACATTATTTCAGTTTCTGCACTTGACAAACTTGGTTTTTCATTTGTAATAGAGAATAATACTTGCATTTTCTCATTACACGATATGATTTACGGCAAGGCAGTCTCCATGAACGGAATTTATGTTTTAGATCAGACCACCGAAATATTACACGTAATGAATAAAAAGTTAAAGGTTGGTGACAAAGATCAAACGTATCTATGGCATTGCCGTATGGGACACATTAATGAGAAACGCGTAAAACAGCTCATCAAGAATGGAGCTATCTCGGCCTTTGATTTTCAATCATTTGGCACGTGTGAATCATGTCTCATCGGTAAGATGACTCGAATTTCCTTCAAAGGTGTTGAAATGCGCGCTGCTGACCTATTAGGGCTCATACACACGGATGTATGTGGTCCTATGTCAATCACCGCACGAGAAGGCTATAGGTATTTCATCACTTTCACGGACGATTTAAGTAGATATGGCTATGTCTACTTAATGAAGCACAAAAGTGAATCCTTTGAGAAATTCAAGGAATACCAGAATAGGGTACAGAACCTATTGGGTAGAAAGATTAAAACACTGCGTTCGGATCGTGGTGGCGAGTATCTTTCTCACGAGTTTGATCAACACCTAAAGGACTGTGGGATTGCCCTACAGTTAACTCCACCTGGAACACCTCAATTGAATGGTGTGTCCGAACGGAGAAATCGAACACTACTTGATATGGTTCGATCCATGATGAGTCACACCGTGTTGCCTGACTCATTGTGGGGTTATGCTCTTCGTCATTTTGCTCTAATACTTAACCGAAGTCCGTCTAAAGCTGTTGACAAGACTCCATATGAACTATGGAAGGGAACGGTCCCCAACTTGTCCTTTATACGGGTTTGGGGCTGCGAGGCTTATGTCAAGTGGAGACACGAGGATAAGCTCGGCCCGCGATCGGTCAAGACATACTTTATAGGTTATCCTAAAGGAACACTTGGTCATTACTTTTATTCGCCAACCGAACAACGTGTTTTTGTTGCGGCTAGTGCGACATTCTTAGAGAAGGAATTTCTCGAGAATGCAAAGAGTGATAGAACCTTCGACCTGTCGGAGATTCCAGAACCAAATACCGAGCAACCATTGGAGGAACCAATTCCTTCAATCCCGGCTGCGGTGAATATTCCTGAGGAACCTAGGAGGTCGGGAAGAGTCTCTATTCCTCCAGACAGATACATTGGTATGGTCGAGGAACATGACATAGATGACGTTCTACTCTTAACGAGTAGTGAACCCGCAACCTATAAAGGTGCCATGACTAGTTCCGACTCAAAGCTATGGCTTGAGGCCATGCAATCCGAGATGGACTCCATGTATGAGAACAACGTATGGGATCTTGTTGACTTACCTGCTAAGGTTCGTCCCCTTCAATGCAAATGGCTTTACAAGATAAAGCATTCTGTGGAAGGTCAACAAGACATCTATAAAGCACGACTAGTTGCTAAAGGTTTCACCCAAGTGCCAGGTTTGCACTACGATGAGATTTTTGCACCTGTACTCATGCTGCGTTCCATTCGGATTATCTTAGCGATTGCCGCTTTTCATGACTATGAAATTTGGCAAATGGATGTGAAAACCGCCTTCTTAAACGGCTTTTTGGAGGAAGAGTTGTACATGGTACAACCCGAAGGTTTCATCGATCCAGAACATCCTAAGAAAGTGTGCAAGCTTAAGCGTTCCATTTATGGACTTAAGCAAGCATCAAGGAGTTGGAATCATCGCTTCGACCAAGTGATAAAAGAAAATGGATTTACTCGATCGGTCGAGGAACCATGTCTATATATCAAGTCGAGTGGGAGCAAGATTGTCTTCTTAATATTGTATGTTGACGACATACTCCTGATTGGGAATGACATACCTCTCTTAACTTCGGTGAAAGTATGGTTGAAAAACCATTTCCAGATGAAAGATCTGGGTGAGGCACAAAGAATTCTAGGCATCCGTATCTATCGAGATAGATCACGACGGATGTTATCTCTCAGTCAGGAGTCTTACATAGACAAAGTCCTAGAGAGATTCAGCATGACTAACTCCAAGAAGGAGTTTCTTCCTATGCCTCCAGGGGTGCATTTGAGCAAGTCTCAGTCACCAAAGACACCGGAAGAGAAAGAGCGCATGACACGGATTCCTTATGCCTCAGCTATAGGATCAATCATGTATGCCATGATATGCACACGTCCCGACGTGGCATATGCATTGAGTATGACAAGTCGATTCCAACAGCATCCAGGTGAATCACATTGGCTGGCTGTCAAGAACATTCTTAAGTACCTACGGAGGACTAAAGATTGGGCATTGACTTATGGAGGCCCTCAAAAGCTATGCGCAACCTAAGTTCTGTGCAGATGCTAGCTTCCAAACGGATCGAGATGACTCGAAATCTCGTCCTGGATTCGTATTTACTCTTAATGGCGCTGCAGATCACTGGAAGAGTTCCAAACAAACTGTTACAAAACAGATTCTACGACCGAGTCCGAGTACTATGCCGCGTCTGAAGCTACAAAGGAAGCGATATGGATGCGTCAATTCTTACATGGGCTATCTGTAGTGCCTAGTTCGAATGACCCGATCACCATCTATTGCGACAATAGTGGTGCCATCTTCCAAGCTAAGGAGCCAAAGTCTAGCAACAAGTCTAGACATGTACAACGGAAAGCTCATCTAATCCGAGATTACGTGGAGCAAAAGGAAGTAGTGATAGAAAAGATTGCTACAGATGATAACATAGCAGATCCTCTCACTAAACCATTACGACAAGATAAGCATGAAGGGCACGTTATTTCCATGGGAATTAAACGTGTTCCTAAGTTGTAGTACTCTTTTATGGATTAGATTCATTCTCTTTTGTACTCTATACGACATCATCGTTTTGATATTTATATATTTTGTTTTTCATGTGGAATTGTACGACAATTTTTGAACACCACAAAGTGAACTGAACAAACATTATATTTTTAGTCCTTAATTGCCCACATGAGCTGATAACTCTGGCAATTATTTTGTGACATTGGTTGATGGTGGGTTCAACGAGCCATAAGTCAACCGATTGACTGACCAATCACAGAGGTGATTTATACGGATATTTCGTAGGACACAATTGTGACATCGGCGTGGAGTCCTAAATATTTTACAACATTCGGTGCCCGGTCGTGGATAGGACCTCCATGGTGATCCTAAGAGTCGATTCTTTTGACTATCGACTGTCTCTTGAGACTAAGGCAGATTTTGGGTGACTTTGGTTTCTTTCTCACGGTCATCCGTAATAGGGGGCCAAGTAGATTTTTTTTCGGGTCATTTCATGCGTGCTTAGATCGGAAGGAGTCGAGTTGAAGGAAATATTCAGCCTTTATCGGGTACTCGATATTTCTCAGGGCCACTCGAGGAGTCAGAATCGAAATGCATGGCCATGCTCGGATACGGATTCGTTTTATCAGTTAAGTTACTCTCTAGTCGGGAAACCACTCAAGATACAGATCGATTGTAAAATACGACCTTTGCGGATCCGGATCTGCAAATTGTTTTACATTGAGTGGGAGAAATTTTTAAATGAATATGAGAATCGGTTATCGCACATACACTTGTACGGACAAGTGGGAGTTTGTTGGAGCTGTGTCCTCCAGTTAGTGCGGATAACGTCATTGCACATACACTTGTACGGACAAGTGGGAGCTTGTTGGGGTTGGTGTCCTTAACAGTTAGTGCAAGGACTTATAAATCTCTAAAAGGATCAAAGGGCATACTTTTGGTATTATTATCAGTTGATCCACGTTTATCAATAACGGTTGGCTTGCTAGATAAGTTTGACGTTATTGTCATACAGATGGCGGTGATCAACTGGTCCCTAAAAGTCACACCTATAGGATACGTTTGAGAGATGTGACAGTATGAAAATACAGTCATGTTGATGCCAAATTTGACTAACCAGTTAGTCGGAGTTATTGACTAGTAATTAGTCAAAATGTGATGTTGAGATATTATACTTAATACGGATTAAATAAAATGGGCTAAGGCGAATTAAACGGTTAATTCGCAAATTAAATATAAACGGTTATATTTAATTAATGTATATTGAATAAATTATACAATATCGTCTTTGTCGGACATGTATTAATACTTCAACTAACCCGTGTTATTAGTTGATATTCCAATAGCCGATAACCGATGACGATTTATAATAAACCGCGTCATATACATTTAGCGTTTTTCGAGCCGGTCCACGAGGTAAAATTAAGAGGAAGTGGAAGCCCACTTCCCCATGCAAACCCACGGTTGGCCGAACCAAACAAAAGGAGAGATTCCCTCTCCTTTTGACCGAGACAATTTCATTTTACAGAAAACTAGGGTTTTGGAGATCATTTCTCTCTGAAACCTAGATCTCACATCGGAAAAAACTCACAACAGCTTTCTCAATATTGCAAGTCAATTAGAAAGCATTTCTAGCACAAGGGCATAGTCTCAGACGGTCTTGGGTGCAACAATTAGGAGGAAATCTCTGTTGATTTCTGTTCTTTACGCCGCACTACAAAGGACCCGAGGTTGATTCTTAATTCTTGTTGTTTCTTTGTTGTTTTTCGTTTATGACAATATTTCACATGCTAAATTTACGTTATAGTCCTAAATTTAAAGGGTCTTATACGGATATTACCCCACAAAAACAAGCAAGCAAATAAACCATGAAAGCATATTAATTTAAGCATGAATCATTCCCCATGTTGGTTTCCCCTAATTACCCATTAACCCTAGCTAGGTCACTACTCACTCATTATCATGTTGATCATGCTAGCAAGGTTGTCAATCATACCAACAAAATGAAACATGATGAATAAATGAAAATAATTAACAATAATTAAAAAGGGATTAAGAGAATTATACCTACTAATGATTCCAATAATATAGCAAAGAATACAAGAAGTATTTGATGCTTGATTGAGAGGTTGTCAATCTCCCAATAATAACCCAAATAATTTTCAATTACCCAAAATAAAGGATGAACAAAAGAGAGATTAAGAAAATAAAACTTGTATTAAAACTTGATTAATTGTTGATTACAAAACTAAAGAGAGATTTGATTGATATTAACTACTCTAAGAATTGATAAGAAGAACATGCTCTTCTAATTAGACTAATGGGGTATTTATAGTGGAAATTAGGTGGATGCATTAGGGTTTACTAAGGGCTAAACTAGTAATTACACTTTTGAGATTTGAGCAGGGAGACGCCGGTATTTTTCGAAGGAAGGGCTTCTTTCTTTAAAGCTTGAAGAAACGGATTTGTGCTGGACTGGAATCCGTGCGTCTTAGGCATCGGACGGCCGGATTCAACGGTCTCTGCCCGGGCGTCTTTGGGAGAAGACGCACGTCTTCTGGTAGCTGTTGCCCGGGCGTCTTTGAAGGAAGACGCGCGGATTTTCGTGCTGGGGACGGGCGGATTCAGGACAATCCGCATGGATTGCTCCTCAGTCTTGTTTCTTCTTCTTTTCTTCCCTTTTCTTCATAAAATCCTTGGGGATTTCCTTGGGGATGCAAGGATCTTTCCTCAACATTGCTCATCTACTAAAATATGTACAAAGGCCTTCTAATCTTGTCTCTCCTTGATGCTTGGTCATTGAATTCAATCAATTTAGTCTCATTTTACCATGAAAATGCAAGGTTTGCACTCCTTTCCTACCAAGGACACAAAACCTCAAAGAATATGTAAAACAAAGAACTAAAGACAATAAATGACCCAAATATGCACTAAAAAGCATGGGAACAAGGCTAATTCGGGGACTAAATATGCGCTAATTATGGTCACATCAGAGTCTTGCTAAGAAATTGAAATTGACTAAGTTTGCAATCACAAACGTGACAGTACAGATGGCTGATCGTTCTGCGGTCCAGCCCATAGGAGTCTTAGAGGATATCCCTGTGCAAATAGGAAAGTTCTTTATCCCAGTTGACTTCGTTGTGCGATATACCCGAGAATGCTCACATCCCTATCATTTTTGGTAGACCATTTATGCACACTGCTGGTGTAGTTATAGATGTTGGCTCAGGGACATTGACCTTTAAGGTGGGGAAACAGTCCATTGTTTTTGCCCAGACCTATAAGAAGAAGGTTGCTATGTACCCAGTAACTTGCAATGTAGCTAAATCTTATGTTGTGTTGCCTGATATGCCTGCCCCTATGCCTATTTCTGCTATAACACCTCCGCCCCAGTTTGGGAGCAAATTGGAGGAAGATCCTTCTATTTTGACTATTGCAGGGGCTGGTTTGGGGAAGTTAGAGCCGCATGTTGCTCTAGTTGTGAAGGAGCCAATCTTTTAAAGAGGCGGTCTAGGATGTCTTAGCTATGGAACAGATGAGGAGCCTGATGAGGAGCCGGTCAAGGTGACGGAGTCCGATTTGAATTTTGACGAGCCAGACGAGGTCATTGATTGGGAAGAGGTTAGAGATGTTGATCCGTTGATTTCAGCGGATATTGGAGTTGTTAGGAGCCCCGCTGAGGAGATGAGCATTGTAGAGGCTACTTCTTGTAGTCAGAAGCCGAGCAAGTGGACCATTCCGTGGCCATTCTTGATCAACTATTAGTTAATTAAGACTTTTTAAAAAAAAAACATTTTATTGCTTTTGTTAGACTTTTTATTGCTTTGGTGTGCGCGAGACTTCGCTTTAATAAGTTTGCTTAGGATTTAAAGACATTAGACTATTACTTTGGGTTTTGCGCAATTTTGGGCGCGTTATTATGTGTATTTCCAGGTTCATATACCATATTAGCTCAATTTATTGAGCTAATTCGAAGAAATCAGAAACTTACAAAGAGGGGTATCTCGATCGATCGATCGGCTTGTGTGGTCGATCGATCGTGCCGCGACTCCGTGGGCTTCATTTCTGTCACCCTGGTCGATCGACCGGGCCGGTATGGTCGATCGACCGCCTTCGCTGTTGTTCCTGTTCACGACCATTCCCCTGCTGTGTTTGGTCGATTTGCGGAGTTAAGGGAGTCTTTTCTCCACTTTATTCTCCGATTCATTTCTGTTTTCTTCTGTTTTCTTATTTTGCACATTATTTTTCGTTTCGTAAATTGCTTTCTCGGAATTACGCGCACAGACGTTTGTTTTTTTCGGTACCTATGGTAGCATCTGCTGCTACCGAAACCTCCTAGCTCACGCTGGTTTGGGGAGGTTTCCTGCTGCGCTTAAAGTCTTGTGAGTTTCCGAGTCCTTCTTTTATGTCAATTTTAGTTATAATTCCGCAAAATCCCAATTTCCTTTGCTTATCTTTCTTATATGATTTCGCACAATGGGGACATTGTGTTGGTTTGGGGAAGTTAGGGTTTTGCGTTGCATTCATTCTGTTTTGCATTCACGTTTACAATTTTGTCTTGCATTGTTGTTTATTTTCCTCTTATATACAGAAAATCAAAATTCAAAAGAAATTAAAAATTAAAAAAAATTAAAAAAAAATGCATCTTTATTTTAGCATATAGGTTGAGTCGGAACGGTAGTATTTCAATGATGACGTTGCATTTTCAGCTGTTTATGCCTAAGCCGTGCTCATTAACATGTTATTAGTAGAATCATATATGCATAGTCTACGAGTTTTCGTTAATTTTTTCGCTGAATCTTGAGACTTGACTTAGATTTTTGGCAAACTACATCATTTCCTGAGGTTTAGAGCTTATAACTGGTGACATTCATGACCAGTTTATTTAAGATGTGAGTAGTTACTCCTTATAAGGCATGTTACATAAATTTGCATAAATATGAACTTGATCTACTTAATACCTGTATGCATTCGGTTTGTGGTTTGTTGACACATGTGGTAGAGGTCCCCTTTTCTCATTTTACCCATAAACCTCACATAGCCAAAATAGCCTTTTGTCCCTTTAACTACATACTATATTTAACCTACTTTATCTGAGCTAGTATTGGTAGTTCTGGGAATGTGTTTATTGCATTTTGGTTACATTGCTCTTTATGAGAAGGTTGGTGGAATGTTAGAAAGGAGGAAAGAAAGGAAAAAAATAGAATTGAAAAAGAAAGAAAAAATGAAAAGCAAAGTTCGACCTCTGGTCGGTCGATTGGATTTATGGGTCGATCGACCGTGCACTGCAAGAAAGAAAAAAAAAATCAGAATCGCATAATTCAAAGTCTTTATTAAATGGCGATTTTTGCTCCCATGTGGTATTTGCATCTTATGGGGAGTTGACTAATTGTGGAAATTGTGAGATTTGTGCTTCTAATTGGCACCGTTTTGTATCGATTGATCTTGAGTTCGAAGTTGGGATGCTCCCGTAATTTGGATCTGTAGTTACTAGCTTGGATTTAACTCCTCATACCCAAATTTATCTTAGCCCCTTATTACCATTTACCTCACATATCCATATTTACCTCGGCATGTGTCATGGTCATTTGTTTGGTTGGAATGCATATGTACGGTTGTAGAGATTATTTTCATATTCGACGGCAGGCATGTTCTTATAGGTCGTAGTCAGGTGAGAGTCACTACATTTACTTCTTTCTATCTTTACATATACTCACCCGTATTCATTGTGTGATTTGAGCGACCCGTGAGAGTCCATAATGATAAGTCTCTAAAGTTGATGGTTCAACAATTTTTTTAACAACTACATAACTCGTTTGCATGATTCATTTCGCTAATTGATTGTTAGTTGTTGTATTAAACTGGTTTAGGCTTTATAGTTGCATTTCGCTCTGAGATTGAACTCGTTCCACTAGGTTTTAACGTCGAGTCTAGTTCTTGCTTGGGGACAAGCAAGGGTTTGGTTTGGGGAAGTTTGATGTGTGTCCTAAATATGATGTTTTACACCTTATTTTACACGCATTTCAGAGCTCATTTGTGTAGTTTATGCTACTATTTTCCCTACTTCCGTCTAATTTTGTGTTTTTGTGTAACATTGCAGAAATGTGAAGAATCCAGCGGAAAATGAGCCAAATCCGTCCCCGAGTACTTGGCATATTATTTGACATGAAGTATTTACTCAAGAAACAAACTTGGTGCGCGTATCAAGGCCTGAAAGATAGATTTGCGAGAGTTTTAGAAGCGGATTACCAGCTACAGTGGTCTATAGACTGACCTACGTGGTCTATAGACTATCAGAATGCTTAACAGAAGTCTGCAGGAAAGAGAGCGGTCGATCGACTGATCCCAGTGGTCGATCGACCACACCACGAGACTGACGCGCAAATTAAAAGACGAGAAGTTAGAAGCCCGTTGTAATTAGGTTTTAGAAATAAGAGTTACGTGACATTCCTATATAACGTAACCCCTTCCTACTCTTTTATTCATTCATTCATATTGGGATTCAGATTTACATACTTAGTTTACAGTTTGCAATAATACTAAAAAAAGTTCTCCTTTTGCATTCGGATTCATTTTTTCTGCCTTCTTTATTTCTGGTAATTCTTGCTCTAAGCTCTATTCCTTCTTTACAGATTAGAATTGACTAGTTAGAATCCCTAAGCCCTAGTTCTTTCTTCATGCGATTTTATTGTTCATTTAATTTAGTTATGAATCATGTGGTTTTCATCTTTATTTTTATTTCTGTTATTATTTCTAGTATGAGTAGCTAAACCCTTCGTGCTAAGATGTAGGGGACCTGTAGTGCAGGCGGCGTAGATTTCGTAGACCTGAGTCGCGTCATGGTCGATCGACTGCCTTACCTGGTCGATCGACCGGCTCACGTGAGATCAGCTCCGTCTTAATTAATTTAATTGCTATATTTGACGAATCGAGTGCACGCGACTAGTTGAATGCTTAGAAATTGACCGACTCGATAGATCGAGAGATAAAGGAGGGAAATAGACTACTTAATTAAGACGACTAAATTAATAAGATCGAAAGATAAGTTAATTTAGGCTTTTAAATCACTTTTCCGGACGAGAGTCAGTACTGGTGATATTAGAGACCCGTAGCTAGATCGAAAGATGCTACCTGTTAAGAATGGACCGAGAGGACTTCTTATTTTCTCGTCTTACGTGATTATTTCAGACTTACTTAGGATACAGTCGTCGAAACTACAGTGAACCGACCATCTT
Source organism: Silene latifolia (assembly GCF_048544455.1). NCBI lineage: Eukaryota > Viridiplantae > Streptophyta > Magnoliopsida > Caryophyllales > Caryophyllaceae > Silene > Silene latifolia. The sequence continues at coordinate 51,558,444 of NC_133526.1, read as the reverse complement.
AGCATCCTTTTAATATTTGATTTCATCCATTTTCTTTAATCACTCATTTATTTGTTTTAGTTTAATTTTTAATTTTGATTGCCTTTAGTTATAGAACTGTTCAAATCAAACCCCCTCATAACTGTCACTTTAGACTAAAATTAGACAACTATTAATTGCATCGCCTCTCTGTGGTTCGACCCTGATTGCCACTAGCTATAGTAGTAGTTAGGTTTTATAAATTTATCTTTGATACTCTACGACGGTATCACCATGGGTGCCATGCTGGCCCAAACTGTGGAAAAAGAAGAAAGAGATATCTACTACCTTAGTAAGAAGTTCTTGGAGTATGAGTGCAAGTACACACCACTCGAGAAGACATGCCTCGCTCTTGTGTGGGCAACGAAGAAGCTACGCCATTACATGCTTAGCTACTCCGTCAAAATATACTCCAAAATGGATCCTGTCAAATACCTCTTCGAAAAACCTGTTCTCAATGGACGCCTAGCGAGATGGACTTTGATGCTCTCAGAGTTCGATCTCAAGTATGTACCTATGAAAGTTATAAAAGGACGCGCCATTGCCGAGTTCTTCGCGGAAAATCCCATCAACGATGCACAAACAATAGACACATGGTCGTTTTCGGATGAGGACATACTCCAAACCGATGCAGACTCCTGGGACCTTTATTTTGATGGAGCATCAAACTTAAGAGAATTTGGAATAGGAGTGTTGCTCATTTCTCCTGAAGGCGAGCATACACCACTCTCTGTCAAACTCGACTTCGAGGTGACAAATAATGCGGCAGAATATGAGGCTTGCCTCATTGGACTACAAGCAGCAGTAGGTTTAGGCATCAAGAATCTTCGGGTACATGGAGATTCATCTTTGATCATCAACCAAATTACGGGATCTTGGAAAATTCGGAGTGAAAGCCTAGCACCGTATCAAGCCAGGATAGACCAAGTTGCTCAATTCTTCGATCAAGTAAAGTACCTACACCTACCTCGAGAAGAGAATCAATTTGCAAATACTCTTTCAAAACTCGCATCTTTGATTAATATGCCGGATGATATGGTAGAAATGCTTTTATACATCGAACGACGGTCAGAACCAGCTTATGTGCACCAAATTATAGATGAAGAAGAAAACCCAGAGGAACCTTTGTTCCAAGCAATTCTGAACTTCAAACTCAACGGCACCTATCCACCAGACATGGACAAAAGGGGACAACGTGCTATACACTTACTAGCCTCCCAATACGTCCTCATGCAAGGATAATTATATAAAAGAACACTTCTTGGTGTAGTCCTGCGTTGCCTTGATCATTCACAGGCACGAAAAGTGATGGAAGAAGTCCATGATGGAGAATGTGGCCCTCATGTGAGTGGACCATTGATGGCAAAGAAAATCATGCGTTTGGGGTATTATTGGACCGCAATGGAATCCGATTGCATCAAATATGTCAGACATTGTCATAACTGCCAAATCTTCGGGAATGTACAACACGTCTCTCCTTCACTAGTCTACACCATGACATCTCCTTGGCCATTTTCTGCTTGGGGAATCGACATCATCGAAAATATCACCCCAGCCGGAACAAGAGGTCACTGTTTCATTTTGGTGGCTATCGAATATTTTACCAAATGGGTAGAAGCGGCTTCTTATACTAGTCTCACAGCTAAGAACGTGGCAAAATTCATACAAACCAATATCATTTGTCGATACGGTTGCCCATATGAGATCATCAGTGACAATGGGTCACATTTCCAGGCTGAGACTGAACAATTCCTAGCCAAGTACAAAATCAAACATCACCATTCCTCGCCGTATAGACCACAAACTAATGGTGCAGTAGAGGAAGCAAACAAAAATGTTGTCACAATCCTCAAGAAAATGATTGACAATTATCAAGATTGGCCAAGTAAGATACCATTTGTCTTGTGGGGATATCGCACATCCGTTAGGATGCCCACTGGGGCCACTCCTTTCTATTTGACCTACGGTATGGAAGTCGTGCAACCAGTCGAGCTCGAAATACCATCCTTGCGTATTCTACTCGAAAGTCACATCCCAGAAGCCGATTGGAAGAGGGATAGATATGAAGAACTCATCCTCCTAGATGAACTAAGATTGCGCGCATTACATAATGTGCAAACGTATCAGGCATGTATCAAACGAGCCTTCAACAAAAGGGTTAAGCCAAGAAACATCAAAGAAGGAGACTTAGTTCTCAAATCAGTTAGAGCTCTTTTACCTGTCGATCCACGAGGAAAGTTTAAACCCAACTGGGCCGGACCATTTCTAGTCAAGTTCTTACTCCCGGGGGGTGCGGTTAGAATCACAGACCTAGATGGGAATGAATTTGCCAACCCAACTAACCTCGACCAACTGAAACGTTACTATGCCTAGAATAGGAACAAAAACGGGCCTCGCGTAACACCACGTGTCGCTCCTGTGGCACGGAATAAAAAACGCCCGCTGGCCAGCTGAAATAAAGTTTATGTCACCTTGCTCTTGCATTTTGACAAATCGTCATCCTCATATCATCAAATAAATTGAATTGTACTTTAGGAGTAAGTAAAAGCTCATGCTTATTTTCTAGTTCATTACAAGCTCTTGCTTAGAACAATTATTCTTTTACATTTACTTGAACTACGCGCAAGGGTTTGATTTTATTTTTTAAAATGAATACGTAGGCAATCCTTCACAGGATACAACCGACTATTATTTTAAATGTAAATAGAAGGACATTTGCATATGCATTTGGAATTCGACAAGAATAATAAAAGAAAATCACAACGGTTGCATAACTAATTAACCTTTTATTTATTTCCTTTCATAATAATAATAATAGTATGCCACATAATAAAAATAATGCTAAAATAAATAGGCTAGGATTCTAAAAACCCCACCATTTTTATTACAAACAATAATAATAATAATAATAATAATAAATAATACTAAGACTTAGGCTATTCTTCCATTTTTTCCTTTGCCTTTGTCATTCTTGTAATATTTCCTATCTCGACCACGAGCCGGGCGCTCCTGTGCTATCTCAGATCTAATCACCAATGGTCTCTCTCGTGGTCTAGCCTTGCCATTCTAATCAACCACCTTCTCAACGACGGAGAAGTCTTCGGTTTCTTCGACGGATGAACAACTCGAAATCCGGCTTCTTCCTCTCCCTCGGTCAAGTGCTTCTCTTTCTCCTTCTCTACGTCACGAACCTTGTAGTCAACAGGCTCGCGCTTCCTTAGTCTCTCGTGCTCCTCAGGAGTAGTAGCCTTCCTCCACTGCAAGTAGGAATCTGATACCCATAATGCGCTAACAGAAGAGTTTAGGAACCACATGTTTCTTTGAACCCATTTGATGGCCCACTCTCTTCGACTCTCAGTAGTAAGTGCCATGGCAGTCTGAGGAACAGTGTCAAGCCTCGGAATCGTCTGCCTCAATCCTACATGCCTCATCAGCTTCTTGGGGAAGATGCATATCATGAATTCCAAGCCAGGAATGCGCACCGATTGGGTAGGATCCAAAGACGACGCTCCAGTAACAGACTTGAGATGCCACCAGGGTACAATCCATCTAATCAGGGGTCCATCTTCGTTCTTCAACTTATTCTCCCAGTAGTCGCAAACCCCAGTAAAATCCACCATGTAAAGCCTGGTCCTCATTGCAATTGAGTGAGCATGATAAGCAGGAACATTAACTGGGGGCTCGATCAATCGCAGACGCTCCATAAGCCAAGCCTACCAAAGCAGGTATTAGTATCCAAAACGAAAAAAGAAAAAAACAAAAAAAGAAGGAAAAAAAAAAGAAAAAAAGAAAAAAAAGTTGTATTCTTTTACCTGTAAGATGGTGGGACTTCCTAAATAAGGAAGGTCGCGGTTGGCTTTCCTGTTATCTAACCCCAATAGGATCTCTCCTAAACATAGGCAAGCTGGGCTCCTGCGCAGCTCCATCTGCTCAACTAGACTTAAATAGCGAGGATCACCTCTCATATCCTCATCAACATGCCCTTGAAGGACATAACCATGCAATAATCAAAACCCAAATGCCCTACGCCTCGCCACATAGGAGATAGAAGGGTCCGCCCTATTTATGAATCGATCGATAAAATCAAGCATTCGGACTCCTTTTGAGGTCACAAGATGATCAACCTCAGCTCTTGTCAATCCAAGCAAATCCCTAAATTTATTCTTATATCCTTGAGAAGTAGAGGGAATAACAGGCATATGTTCTCGGTCCAAACCACCAATTACAGCATTTTCTTCAGGAAACGGACAGATATCACCTCCAGGGAAGGCGAACACGTGGAAGTTCGGGTCCCAATACTCAAGACAAGCATCCAAGAACGGTTTGACGACCTTAATTAGCTTCAAGCTCAAAATCGATCCAAAGTTGTAGGCACCCATATTGTGTTTCTCCACATTTGAAAATTCGTTGGTCCATTCTTTGAGACGGATTTCTAAAGTATTCATGATGTATGATTAATTAGAGAGTGTTTATGTAATAGACGGAAGAAAGACGGAAGAATTATGTGAATAAAACCTCCATCGACGTCTATATTTATACTAAAAGTTGTTTCCTAAAATCTGCCAGGACGGACACACTGGGGAAAGGGCGCAGCACCTGCTGCGCCTCTTCAAAGGGACGCAGCTCATGCTGTGCCTCTTCCTCAACTGTATTTTTGTGATTTTCCGCGTTGGATCTTTCCTAATTCCTTAAAGCATAATTTCCTATTTGTATGGGTTATTATTTTCGGTAATTCCGTCCAATTACCATATTTAGAGTTTCCTAATTCCACGGGTACGTATTTCGAGGCGAGATCAGCATTTTCGTCAATTCAACACACTTATCCATTTCTTTTTAATTTTCTTTTTTGGGGAATCCTTTCACCAATTTAATTATTTATTTTTCAAACTTATCCATTTCTTTTTAATTTTTTCTTTTTGGGGAATCATTTCACTCCCGTTTCATATCACATTTCAAACTTATATGTTTTCATTTTCATTTTTTTTAGGGGGTAACCCTCCTTACCGTTCGGTCATGTTCGACAATTTTTTTGCATTTTTTCGAGTCTTTGTCTTGCGCTAATTTAGGCCATGTGTACAAATATGTGTTTTATGTGCAATATGTAAATTTCGGCAGTATGACGGCATAAACCGTCATCTACCAAACTTGTTCAAAGCTAACCTGCAGGTACAAACAAGACAACCCAGCAGTAAAGGCACTCAGGCCGTCATATATACAACCAAAAAGAAATATGTACACCAAGCTGGGGGCTCGTGCCCGAAACAAAGTCCGAAAGTCCAAAATAAAGGTCCCAAAAGTGTATGCAGTACAACCAACAACAGGAAAACAAACGAACTACTGTTGGTCACCGCCCAACTCGATAACTCTCGCCTCGAGAGCAGCGATCTCGGCGTCGCGGACCTCTAGCTCCCTCAGCAGGCGAGCTGTCTCCTCTCGAGACTACGCTAACTCTCACTCCAAGTCACGCTCCCTCTGCAAATGACAAGAATTGGCTCATGTCAATCATTTCAAACATAAAGAAAGTTAGAAAATGAAATAAATAGAAGGTTCATACCTGACGTCCTCGACCGCCAGCAAATGCCTCGACGGCAGTAGCCCGTAGCCTGTTGGCTACCCTCCACAAAGCCATGAACCGAGATGGCGCTACCTGCATTTCAATAAACAAGGATTCTCAATGATTGGACAAAGTTAAACAAATGTATTCTTATACAAAAGACTAATTAAGTTGGGGAACTTACCCTCCGAATCAGATGTTGCTACTCGTCCAGGCCAGCATCTGTCACCGCCTCGCCGAAGTCGCGAAGCTCGGAGATCGCCGTCATCGTCGCCGCGTCAGTGTACTCGAGGGTCTCGGGGTACGCTGGGGGCTCGACGCCCGCCGCCTCAACCTCCTGCAAAATCCAAATGGTTTCCATTAATCGATGATCATTCATCTCGTTTTCCAGCCAATTGAAAGAAAAGTAAAGTACTTACCACGATCGGCCAGTACGCCAACCTCCGGTAGAGGAACGCCGAGTAGTCCTCGCCAGGAAGAAGGAGAGCATCACCACCGACGTATGCCAAGTCAGCCTCCCTCTCAGCATCAGAAGGCTCCCTGAACATCGTCCGAGGAGGGTTGATGGGGACTTAGAAGGCATCTCGAGAGCATTGGCGAGTCAAACGCTCACCCAAGTACCACACGGGACCCATCGACGTCCTCAACAGCAACCGGCTCGAGCTCCAGGGTCGAAGGACCTCAGCCACAAAAGGAGGGACGCCAGTGTAGTCCGCCCAAGGTCTGGGCACCCACTAAGATAAGCAAACGAGAGGTTATGATCAGTTCTAAAAGGAAGCAATGAGAAAGCAAACGAAGAAAGGTGAGTCGAGGATACTCACGCCTTCCAGCTGCAAAGCGTTCACATCCCGTCGACAGACGTCGTGAGAAGAACGTTGGCTCTTCGTACGGCACATCACCCAATCCCTCACGACGGGATAAGATCTCTCCCCTGGCTCTGTCCTCTTGGGCGTGAAGCTCGGAAATTAGGAGTACACCCACGCCTGCAAAACAAGATAATCAATAACGATCTTTTGTGATTCGATAAGAAAATGAAATGATCTTACATGATACGAAGTGAAGGTTCATACCTCCAGCAGCAGTCCAGGACCAACAGTGGCAGGAGAAGTCCCCTTCTCCACCAGCTCCGGATGAACCATGGCCCTCATGTAGCGAATGAGGACCGCAAAGCCAGCAGTGACCCAGTCCCAACGACCTAGGCCACTCAGGTCAGAAAGGAAGGGAAGAAGCTTCGTCGACAGCCTCTCTCCCTTTTCTCCGAGGTAGATCGAAGACAGGAACCACCAGAGCCACAAACGAGCTCTCTGCTCCGCAGTGCAGGGAGGAGGAGTCGTCTCCCTCCCATCGATCACCACCATCGTCGAGGTCTTCCCAGCAAAGTAATCGCGGACATAGGAACTCGGCACCAACCCGGGAACCGCAGCAGCTTTCACCGCCAGGTTCCAACCGATCAAGCTCCTAGCCTCAGCCGAGTCCACTCTCATGGCCGTCTCTGGCCACACCATGTTAGGTTCATATACCTATTATTAGACTCCTCTAATAGTGAACTAATTAACTTGTTAATTATTTGTTCTTTAGATCTAGTGCATACATAACAAAATGAAAGATTTATAAGAAAAACAATGTTCCTTACATTGTTAAATGGTTCGAAATATAGGGCACAAGTAAGGTCACCTTCCTTCACTTGTTCTTGAGCTTAATATGATGGATGATCCTCCTAAGACTCCAAGTATAGAAGACACTCCAATAAGTTGCACCCAAGATTAATCCCAAAAATTCCTACTAATATTAACTAGATATGTAGTAGAAATGTTCCCTTAATATTGCTAATATTTCTAGTATTACTACATCTAGTAATATATTGAGTGTATTAGTATTTGTGAGAGTTTGTTGCAATTGCATGTGAGGGAAAAACTAGAGAGAAAAACAAGCAAAGAACAACAAGAAAAATGAGCAACAAATGCTCATCTTATGGAGCCAAAAACCGGTGGCATCTCCCTTGAAGGGAATCTTATTGCTTTTGTTTTTACTCTCTTGTAAAGTGTAGGTAGAGTGTAGGGAGCATAGGTGTAAGAAGTAGTATGAAAAGGCTTGTGTGATATGTCACAATCACATTATAACCAACACAAACAAAAGACAAAAGAGCATCTTTTGTACTCTTCATGTGGCCGAAATATTGGACCTATTTTGGTCCATTTTTGCCTTTTGTCATTTGTCCCACAAATACTTATAAGTCATATGTTTAACTATCTTACATAATTAATTATTAATGTAATCATTTAACACTTAAATATTACAATTAATAATATAATATACACTCCACTTTTTGAGTAGTATACTACCATTATATCAACATATAATGGGTCCCATAATTACTAGTTGGTTAAAATTACAACTTCTTGTAACTTTAAATAACTAATTACCTCTACCTTAGAACTTATATAATACCTCAACTAATTTATTAATTTAACACTTAATTACTAAATTAAATCTTATTTAATCACATTACAATAAGACGTAAAATTGCACTCCCATAATTAAGGAATTAATTAATCTGTATCACATACAATTAATTAAATATCTATTTGGGCCTCATCATATAGGTGTGACCTAAAGGGATCAACTGACCACCACCGTCACACGACAGTAATGTCAAACTCTAGTTAGCCAATCATTACCGATTAATGACGATCAGTCGACTATATAAAGAATCATCCCTCACGTATTCTTAGTATTAGATTTAATAATGATATTTAAATCATGTGATTGCACTATTGTCGAGGACACATTTCCCAACACACCACAGCCTCAGTCCCGCACGGCAAGCTAGAAATCATGTCGTAGTCCTCCAACGTGACCCCAACCTCGCCAAAAGGCATGTGAAAGGTCGAGGTCGTGTCCCAGAACCGATCAATGAAAGCTCGAATCAGGCTAAGGTTAGCCCGAATCTTCTTTCCCTTGATATGCGTCTACGCTCGTACTAAAGCACCAAATGCATCCCGCTCGATGATGGTCTGCTCCTCCGCCGACAGTCTCCCGTAAGCCTCCATCATTGTAGTGTAACCCGAGAAAGACTTGATATTCCCGGCTTCCTATTTTGAGTCAAAGTAAGAGCTATATTTAGCTCGAATGAAAGAGAAAAGGAATAGCAAAAGAAGGAAAAAAGAAGGTGAATGAAAGAATGATGAATTCAATTTACCAAGCTCTTCACCGTCCTGTAGGACAGGTGACTCTCCGCTGCCCAGATGAGATGTCGGTTATCCCATCTCTCAGCCCACTCGGGTACTCCCATCAGCTGATGACCACCTTGTCCGACATTGGCCCGCCTCAGAGCCTCCTCCTCAACAGCCTCTTCCTCGACGACCTCGTCCTCAGCAGCTGCCACTATAGCAGCAAAAGCCTGCTCTAACGCCTCCTCTAGCGTACGAGAAGGATCAAGAACAGTGTACACCTCCATGGGAGTCCTCCTGGACGTAGAAGCCTCATCACCTGCAAAAGTAGAGTGAATTAGACCGCGTCAATAGACGACGAGCCTTAGTTAGGAGATTTTCAAGCCTTCAAAGCTCCGAAATCGCTCTTTTCTCGCCATCTTTGGCAATTTTCCCAAAAACCCGACCACTCATGTAGTAGTATGGGTCAAGTCATGTCTAAATTGAAGCCTGGTCATGGGTTCGAGTCAGAATTTCGACAGCATTTCGTTATAACGGCGATTATGCCCTAGAAAAGTGTCCTGATAAAGTCGTCACAAATCAAAAATCCGAAATGGTAGGAAGTTTACCCATCATACAAGGATTTCGAATATCAAGTTTCATCACAAATGGGCAATCCTAAGGCTATTTTCGAAGCAATTTACGGTTCAGCTGTGAGACCGTCACAATTTTCACTCAAACGCTCAAAACTCAATGAAAATTCGAAATGAGCACGTGTTTATGATCCTTATACTGCCAATTATCCATTTACAAAGTCAATTTTACTAGGCAAAATCGTTTGGGGGAAAAGCCCCAAATTTTCGACTTTTTTAGGGTTGGAAACCCTAATTTGTCGGTCCAAATTGTTCAAATACGGAAGATTAATGCAAAAATAAAACACATACCTCGATTAGCCATGGCAAATGCAGGATTTGGATCAAATTTTGGCGAGAAATGGTTGGAATTTGAGAGAGTATTTGATGATTTATGTTTCGAAAATTATGAATAAAACACGATTTTTATCGAGTTTTTACTCAGACAGGGACTCATCCAGGAAAGGACGCAGCCCCTGCTGCACCTCTTCCTCTGTTCCCCTCCAAGTCAATTTTCGAAAATTCCTTATAAGTTCGTTATTTGTGGGCCCATCTTTGGTGCGCCTCTTCCTCAACACCATATATCATATATTTGGTCTATTTGATGTTTATTCTTCGCCCAGACCCGTATTTTTGAGCAAACTTTGAACTGTCGCGGTACTTTATCAAGACCTCACTTGCCACAACGAGCGAGTACCCTCTGACAGGTGTTTTGACACGCCTCAGTTATGTTCCCCCAGCGAGAATTCCAAACAACCAATTGTCCCTCTCAAGACGTGGAGATCAGCCTCAATTGAGTTCCCCCAGCGAGAGTTCCGGACAGCCAGTCGTCCCTCTCAACACGTGGAGTTCAACATCAATCTCGAGTTTTGCCGAAGTTTGTTTGAAGACTGACCCAAGCAGATTTCTCCCAGCAGTTCCTGCCAACGTCCTGCTGCCCTTCAAATATTAAGTTTTGCTTCCCCTTGGAGTCCGACAGAGTAAGGAATCTCAAGGAGTTTCAGGTATGGTCTCTTCTTATGGCTGGCGAGCCTCCTTACGTAGTCTAATGGACTTTAAACGACCCTCCCCAATAGTCGACAGACTCTAAAATGTTCCTGACGACAGGTCCTGCTTGAGCCACCTCGCGTCGCCATAGTCGTCAGGTTGTAATCTTCGATTGACCTGATGGCTATACTTTGACTTTCACTCTGTCCAAGCCTCAGTCAAAATGGGGGCTCTGTAGATACCTCATTTCTGCACCTCCCGCAAGCCACCCGGTGATGATTGGGCCGCATGTTTGGTACACGGAATGATTTATGACAGTTCGTAAGTTTATCGTCAAGTGATAGCTCAAACACTTGTATCAACCCCTTGGTCGTCATCTACGCACCATTACGGTCGTTTTGACAGTAATTAGAGTACATTTGGAGTCCGGGTCAAAAATCGTCTTCATTTTCTAATAACCGTTTAAAATGCCGAGTCAGAATATTCTGGAATGTTACGGATATTTCTATTCCATATTTTCAATCTTTTAACTTTGATAAATTATATCCCGAAATTATTTTATAAATAATAAGGAAATCAAGATCAAACCGCAATTCTATAATAGAAACGCGGAAATCTTTCTTCCGCAGGAGGAAACCCTTGGGGAAAGGACGCAGCAGGTGCTGCGCCTCTTCCAAGAAACGCAGTGGTTGCTGCGCCTCTTCCCCAGCTCCTTTCTGCGTATTTTAAGATCTTTTTGAGATTTACTTCCAAAGTTTCACCGAAACCCTAATTCCTCCGTGTGATTAGTATAAATAGGGACATTCGTTCCTCATATTTCTCACGCGAGTGTCCGCCCTTCTCTTATCCCTTTGCATTCTAAGACCACGCTCTTACTTTTTGGCGTCTATGTGCTTGAACTTTTGACCACGTAAGGTCGGATCCTTCTAAGTACCAGCCTCGTTTTGCATGACCGACCAATTTGACCAAGTCCACATCAATCAACTTAATCAATTTTGTTCGTTTTCCTCTTAGAGGGCACTTTCGTCGTACATTCGAGTCGAGCATCACTAAACGTTAACTTAGTTAATCTCGTTTCGTCAAACATGTAAGTCTGAGGGTGTAAATCCCATTTTTTATTATTGTACTTTATTTTTGTAATCATTATTGTAAGATTTACGTCGAAAATATATTCAAAACCGATTTATAAAACCTTTATTAAAACCCTTTTTAACGGATTAATGGGAGACAGATGTCGAGAAGGAACGCAGCACCTGCTGCGCCTCTTCCTGAGGCTGCCGCAGTTCCTGCTTTTCTTCTTCTTCCTTTGTCTTTTGTTCGTTCGTTTATTCTTTGCTTTTTCTTTGTTTGTTCTTGTTTCATTAACACGATAATTTTAACATAATAAGTTTAACATGTAAATCATTAATAATTTATCATCATTAAATTCCCGAGTTAAATCCCTTATAATTAATATTTGCGGGTTTTCGTCATTAAAACCAATTCGGATTTTTAGAGATTCGATTCATCAACATCAAGTCTCTGAAATTCATCTTTTGTATATTTTCATCTGTTAATTATCGTCATCTTTATCAATAGTTTAGCATTAATAACCTAACTAGTTTGTTAATTTGTAATTAACCTTGTAATTAATCTTGTAATTAATTTGTCCTAATTAGTTTTATCATGTCTTTTATTGTTTTCACGACCAATTTGCATGTAAATAATATATTAATCCACTTCTATCCGAGTCAAATATCGATAATCAAGCATTAAATTCACCAATGAACATTAATGATATGCAATTCCGGCTTCACAGCCAGAATTCACCTCGGGAACAGACGCAGTGAGCACTGCGCCTCTTCCAAAGGACGCAGCACTGCTGCGCCTGTTCCGGGTTGAATTCTGCCCCTGAACTTCCGTTGTTGCTTTGACATAGTTATAAGCTTACGTATTAATCTATTATTACTCGTATTATCACCTAATAATATGTTCGTTAATTTATTTTTCCTTTCTTTTCCTCAAATTATCCGTTTTAAATGTATTTTCGACGTAAATCATTTAACCCGTTGTAATTATTGTAATTTCTCTTTATTGTATTTGTATTGTATTTCTTTATCATATTGTTTGTATGCTGTCACATGCAATTAACCTAAATCTCTACCTCGACATTAATGCATGTTAAACTACTTGATCACTGACTTAGTTAATTCTTACATGCTAGGATTAATTTATTGGATATTGCATTGCATGCATATAATCGACAACATAACAAGTATAGATAATTTTCTCTAATCATTAGTAGAGGCCGCTATCGAGGCGGGCGGGATTAGGTGTTCGATCAAAAGAGCTTCCTAATACGTACCCTCACCCCTTACTCCAGATCTCTGTGAACATCCATCTTCATTGGCATCCACGAGAGTCATTCTAGACATAGAATGCTAAGGGTAACGAGTTCTTGGTGTTCATGTCACTACTTTGTGTCTTGACATGGCAGGAGGTATTCGAACGGTTTCCAATTTTCCACAATAAATTTGTGGCGACTCCACAAATGCAAAAGCTTGCTCGTTTTCTACCCGAGCGACCCCCCGTGGGCCCGCGTCCACACCTTTTCCTGAGGAGATTGCTGCAATTGGAGGATGGGATCCGGAATGTATGCCTGCCATACCCTCTAGCTCTCAAGGGTACAAAAACAAGTTTAGAGATTTGCTTGGACTGACTAGAGCCGAGGTTGACCGCCTTGTGACCCTAAAAGGAGTCCGTATGCTTGACTTTATCGATCGATTTATAAGTAGGGAAGACCCTACGATTTCTTATACGGCGAGGCATAGGGTATTCGGATTTTGCCTATTGCATGGTTATGTCATCCAGGGGCATGTCGATAAAGAAATGAGAGGAGATCCTCGTTATTTGAGTTTGGTTGAGCAAATGGAGCTGCGTAGGAGCCCAGCTTGTCTGTGCCTAGGAGAGATCATTTTGGGGCTGGATAATAGGAAAGCCAACCGTGATCTTTCTTATTTGGGAAGTCCTATCATTTTGCAGGTAAGAACGCGACCTTGGTTTTTTTTTCTTTTCTTTTTCATTTTTTTATTTTATCGTTTTTTCGTTTTTTTATTTGTTTTATTTGTTTTATTTGCCGTTTTTTCTTTTGCTTTTTTTTCTTTTTTTATTTTTCTAGTTGAACATTAATCCCTGCCTTTGGTAGGTTTGCCTCATGGAGCGTCTGCGGTTGATAGAGCCCCCAGCTAATGTTCCAGGATATCATGCTAGATCGATTGCCATGAGGACCAGGCTCTATATGGTGGACTTCACTCGGGTTTGCAACTATTTGGAGAATAAGCTCAAGAATGAGGATGGTCCCTTGATCAGATGGATGGTGCCGTGGTGGCATCTCAAGTCAGTTACTGGAGTTTCGTCTTTGGATCCTACTCGATCGGTGCGCATTCCTGGCTTAGAATTCATGGCATGCATCTTTCTTGAGAGATTGATGAGGCAGTGGGCTTTAAACAGACGATGCCCAAGCTTGATACCGTCCCTCAGACTGCAGTGGCACATACTGCTGAGAGTCATAGAGAATGGGCCCTCGGGTGGGCTCAGAGAAACATGTGGTTCCTACAGTCTTCTGTTAGTGCTCTGTGGGTTTCGGATTCCTATGTGCAATGGAGGAAGGCTACTACTCCCGAGGAGCGCGAAAAATTAAGGAAGCGCGAGCCTGTTGACTACAAGATTCGTGAGGTGGCGAAGGAGAACGAGAAGCATTTGACTGAGGGGGAAGAAGAAGCCGGATTTTGAGTTGTTCATCCATCAAAGAAACCGAAGGCTTCTCCTACCGTAGAGATAGTGGTTGATCGAAATGGTAAGACTAGACCGCGAGAGAGACCTTTGGTGATTAGGTCTGAGATAACGCAGGAGCGCTCGGCTCGTGGTCGAGATAAAAAGTATGATAAAAATGACAAAGTCAAGGGAAAGATGGAAGAGTAGCCTAAGTCGCAGTATTATTTATTATTATTATTATTTGTAATAAGTGGTGGGGTTTTTAGAATCCTATCCTATTTGTTATTTTTATTATTTATATTATGTGGCGTACTATTATTATTTATGTAAAAGTGAATAAAAGAATAATTAGTTATGAAACTATTGTGATTTTTCTTTTATGATGATTCTTATCGAATATCAAATGCAAATGCAAATGTTCTTCTATTTACAATTAAAATAACGGGTTGTATCATGTGAAGGATTGCCTACGTATTCATTTAAAAAATGAAATCAAACCCTTGCGCGTAGTTCGAGTAAATGTAAAAGAATAATTGTTTTAAGCAAGAGCTTGTAGCGAACTAGAAATGAGCATGAGATTTACTTACTCCTAAGACACAATTCAATTTATTTGATGATATGAGGATGATGAATTGTCAAAATGCAAGAGCAAGGTGACATGAGTTTTATTTCAGCGGGCCAGGGGCCGTTTTTATTTCGTGTCGCATGAGCGGCACGTGGGTTTTACGCGAGGCGCGTTTTTGTCCTATTCTAGGCATAATATCGTTTTAATTGGTCGAGGTTAGTTGGGTTGGAAAATTTATTCCCATCTAGGTCTGTGATTCTAACCGCACCCCCGGGATTATGGACTTGACCAAGAATGGTCCGGCCCAGTTGGGTTTGAACTTTCTCCATGGATCGACAGGTAAAAGAGCTCCAACTGATTTGAGAACTAAGTCTCCTTCTTTGATGTTTCTAGGCTTAACCCTTTTGTTGAAGGCTCGTTTGATACGTCCCTGATATGTTTGCACATTATGTAATGCGCGCAATCTTCGTTCATCCAAGAGGATGAGTTCTTCATATCTGTCTCTCTTCCAATCGGCTTCTGGGATTTGACTTTCGAGCAGGATGCGTAAGAATGGGATTTCTAATTCAACTGGTTGCACAGCTTCCATGCCGTAAGTCAAATAGAAAGGGGTAGCCCCAGTGGGCATCCTAACGGATGCGCGATATCCCCAAAAGGCGAATGGTATCTTACTTGGCCAATCTCGATAATTATTGATCATTTTCTTGAGGATTGTGACAACATTCTTGTTGGATGCCTCCACTGCGCCATTAGTTTGTGGTCTGTACAGCGAGGAGTGGTGGTGATTGATTTTGTACTTGGCTAGCACTTGTTCAGTCTCAGCCTGAAAATGTGATCCGTTGTCACTGATGATCTCTTGTGGGCAACCATATCGACAGATGATATTGGTTTTTATGAACTTTGCCACGTTTTTGGCTGTAAGACTAGTGTAAGATGCTGCCTCTACCCATTTGGTGAAATAGTCGATAGCCACCAAAATGAAACAGTGACCTCTTATTCTAGCTGGAGTGATATTCCCGATGATGTCGATTCCCCAGGCAGAAAATGGCCAAGGAGATGTCATAGTGTAGAGTAGTGAAGGAGGGACGTGTTGCACATTCCCGAAGATTTGGCAGTTGTGATAATGCCTGACATATTTGATGCAATCAGATTCCATGGTGGTCCAGTAATATCCCAGGCGCGTGATTTTCTTTGCCATCATTGGGCCACTCATGTGAGGGCCACATTCTTCATCACGGACCTCTTCCATCACCTTCTGTGCCTGTGAATGATCAAGGCAACGCAAAATTACACCAAGAGGCGTTCTTTTGTACAATTCTCCTTGCATAAGGACGTATTGAGAGGCGAGTAGGCGTATAGCACGTTGTCCTCTCTTATCCATATACGGCGGATATGTGCCATTAAGCTTGAAGTTCATAATGGCCTGAAACCAACGCTCCCCTGGGTTTTCCTCTTCATCTGTGATTTGGTGCACATAGGCTGGTTCTGACCGTCGTTCGATGCATAAAGGCATTTCTACCATATCGTCTGGCATATTAATCAGAGATGTAAGTTTTGCAAGAGCGTATGCAAACTGATTGTCTTCTCGAGGTAGATGTAGGTAGGTCACTTGATCGAAGAATTGGGCAACTTGGTTTATCCTGGCCTGATAGGGTGCTAGACTTTCACTCCGAATTTTCCATGACCCCGTAATTTGGTTGATGATCAAGGATTATCTCCGTGAAATCGAAGATTCTTGATGCCTAAGCCCACTGCCGCTTGTAGTCCAATGAGGCAAGCTTCGTATTCTGCTGCGTTATTTGTCACCTCGAAGTCGAGTTTGACGGAGAGTGGTGTATGCTCGCCTTCAGGAGAAATGAGTAATACCCCTATTCCAAATCCTCTTAGGTTCGACGCTCCATCAAAATAAAGGTCCCAAGAATCTACATCGGTTTGAAGTATATCTTCATCCGGAAATGACCATGTGTCTATTGCTTGGGTGTCGTTGATGGGATTATCTGCGAAGAACTCGGCGATGGCGCACCCTTTTATAACCTTTGGAGGTACGTATTTGAGATCGAAATCTGAAAGCATTAGGGTCCATCTTGCCAAGCGTCCATTGAGAACGGGTTTTTCGAAGAGGTATTTGACAGGATCCATTTTGGAGTATACTTTGACGGAGTAGCTAAGCACGTAATGGCGTAGCTTCTTTGTTGCCCACATAAGAGCGAAGCATGTCTTTTCGAGCGGTGTGTACTTGCATTTATACTCCAAGAACTTCTTACTAAGGTAGTAGATAGCTCTCTCTTCTTTTCCGACGATTTGCGCTAGCATAGCCCCCATGGCTGTTTCGGTCACTGTGAGATATAAACCAAGAGGTTGATCTCGTTGAGGAGGCATGAGCATTGGTGGTTTGGCTAGTATCTCCTTGATTTTGTCGAACGCCTATTGACATTCGTCATCCCATATGGTGTGATTTGTTTTCTTTAGCTTTTTGAAAATGGGTTCACAGATCATGGTAAGTTTCGATATGAATTGACTTATATATTGAACCTTGCCTAAAAATCCCCTAACCTCTTTCTCTGTTTGAGGTTGTGGCATTTCGACTAGAGCTTTGATTTTGGAAGGGTCGATTTCTATTCCTCGTTGACTGACGACATATCCTAGAAGCTTGCCTGACGTCACCCCAAATGCACATTTCTGAGGGTTGAGCCTCATGTTGTACTTTCGTAGTCTTAAGAAGAATTTGCGAAGGTTATTAATGTGCCCCTCTCTATCCCTGGACTTGACGATCATATCATCTACATACACCTCGACTACTTCTTTATGCATCATGTCATGTAGGAGCGTAGTTGCAGTGCGTTGATACGTAGCTCCAGCATTGATTAATCCGAACGGCATAACAGTATAGCAATAGGTGCCCCATTGAGTAACAAAGGCAATCTTATGCATGTCCTCTATGGCCATCTTGATCTGATTATATCCCGCGTACCCGTTGATGAAGGATAACAATGCGTGATCTGTTGTATTGTCTACCAATATGTCGATATGTGGTAGAGGAAAGTCGTCTTTGGGACTTGCTTTGTTCAAGTCTCTGAAATCAACACAAACACGGATTCTCCCATCCTTTTTGGGTACGGGTACAATGTTGGCTACCCAGTCTGAGTACTCGGAAACTTTGATGAACCCGGTTTTGAATTGTTTATCGACTTCTTCTTGATCTTAAGAGCCCATTCTGTCCTCATTCGACGAAGCTTCTGTTTAATAGGTTTGAAACCTGGTTTATCGGAATTCTGTATTTGGCAATATCCCTGTCGATCCCTGACATGTCTTTGTAGGACCAAGCAAAAACGTCTTTGAACTCGTGTAGGAGGTCTATGAAACTAGCCCTTTCGGTTGGGCTCAAGGTTGTCCCTATCCTAAGTTATTGGGGGTTCTAGTTCAGTTCCTACGTTGATGGGTTCAGTGTTCTCTATAACTGGTGCCCCTTCCTCCTCTTGTGATATTTCTTTGGCTATGTAGGGAGGTAGTTCGATTGAGTCTAGGTCTGGGTCATCGTCATTATCATCGTAAACAGAATTGCATTCAGAATAACACAAAGAGTAAGCAGAATCTGATTTATTCATATTAAATTTTGAAAATAATTGAAACAAAGAAGCCATCTGTTCAGTAGTCAGTGGCGGCAAAGGGACATCTGTTGGGACATTTCCCGAACTACTGTTACTACTTGATGCTAAGCTATGAGAAACAAGGGGATTGGGAATGACGACAGGAGGAGACTCTCTAGGGACTTCTCTAGACTCCGACTCTGATTCCGACTCCGACTCCGACTCTGACTCGAATTCGTGGTCTTCTGGTTCTCCTTTGAAAATATCTCCTTCTCCAGTGGTGAGCTTGAAGAGTCTTCCTTGGTTGTTTGTCCATTTGATCGACTTTCTCCATCCTTTTTGCTGATTCGAACTGGCTTTAGTGATTAACGCGGTAGGGTTGAAGTGGTCGTCCTGAAGTATCATGGTAATGATCTCGTCCTGCGCGGCTCTAACAAATCGATCTTCTCCAAAGAGGAGGCTAACGGCCTGTTCGTCTAAGCAAGGTGCTTGACGAGTTTTGACGGTAGGAACCGTTTCTGAAGGAATGAAGTAGCAATCGTGAAAGATCTCGATTCCAGCTAGTTGCCTTCCTTTATAGTGCCAAGGTTCGGGGAACCCATGAAAGTATTCTTGACTCCCTTCTCTAACGAAGTATCCATTTAGGGTAGGGAGGTAGGGTCGCATTTGGATTCCCACGTTCTTACGGTTTTGGAATTGTGTGAGCATCTCTAAAGCTTCTTCTTTCGTTGGTTTGTATCCCAATCCTAATGGTATCCTTTTAGAGTTTCCTTCTTTGTAAGGTGCAAAGGTGTTTCTTCGGACAGGATTCAATGGCGTTCCCGAGAAGTATCCCTGAGATTTGAGTATGTGGTTGACCACTAAATTGGAGTAGGGATTGAAGTACAAGGGTGCCAGTTCACTCTCTACAAGGTTTATGCTATGGAAGCCCCCAAGCTCATATACTGGATCCGTAACTACTTGGTTGCTCATCATTTTTTCTATTACTGCCTTAATAGGTGATGAAGTGATCGTCACCACTTTGCCATCTAGTGGAATCTTGATTTTCTGGTGGAGGGTGGATGTTACCGATTTGGAAGCGTGAATCCAAGGCCTTCCTAGAAGTATGTTGAATGATGCTTCGATGTCCACTATTTGAAAGTTAACCTTTCGCTCAATCGGTCATGTGGCCATGGTGAGGTTGACTAGTCCTACTACTTTACGTCGTGTACCGTCGTATGCGCGAACACCTTGATTGGTAGGGGTCCAATATGACTCTTTCATGCCTAACTTATATGTTGTCTTTAATGGTATGATGTTGACTGCAGAGCCATCATCCACCAGTCATTGGCACGTTCTTCTTTAAATAAATGACAGTAATGTATAGAGTCAGGTTGTGACTAGCGCCGAAAGGTGGCAAATCCTCATCCGAGAAAGTAACTGGGTTACTTAGCTTAGTTGAATCTTGGAAGATCGGGTTGACTACGTCATCAGGTGTAGAGTTGTGTGCCACATTTAACTTAGCCAAGGCTTGCAGTAATGCTTGGCGATGAGGGAATGAGCTTGCAACTAGTTGCCAGACTGAAAGATCAGCCTTTGTCTTTTGTAGTTGTTTTAGTAAGTGGTCAGTAGATGTATCTTCGCCATCATTTGGCGTGACGACGTTGGTGTTAGTAACTGGACCATTAGCTATGAGACCATTTTGAGAAACATTCTGATATGGACGCCCTGAACGAGTGGAGTGGTCTATATCTTGGTATTCACTATTTTTGACTATGTCCTCACTAATCTTGACTAGGTAGTGCTCGATGAGGTACTGGTCTTCATCATCATCGGCTCATGTTCCATTAACGGTAGCAAGTTCTCTCAACCTTATGATTTCAGCTTCTAAATGGATGATTTGATTGATGAGGCCATCAACCACGATTATCACTTCTTGCATTGTAGAATTTCGAGAGAGATTTAGTGGTGCACTTTCCTTAGGTGTAGTACTTGGATTACGGAGGGATGCCACTACATTTTCTAGTTCTGAGACTTGTCTATTCACACTTCTTGCCCATGCAATAAAGTCAGTGATAGTAGGGGAAATGGTGGAGTAGCTCCCTTCATTTTCTAATGCATGGATCTCATCCTCGACTGGAGAAATGAGGTGTGAACAATCTAAGGTAGATTCTTCATCTGTAATCATCAGAACTCCAAGAGGATTCTGGGTATTGTTAGGCTTACCTCCAGGTGGTATGGGTAGGCGACCGTCTTCGATCATGTCCTGAATGACATGCTTTAGCTTGTAACATTTCTCCGTATTGTGTCCCTTACCTCTATGATATTCACAGTATGAATTTTCGTCCCAGAACTTGGACTTCTTTTCTGGATCAGGTGTAGGCCCTATGGGTTGGAGCTTACCCTGTTTCATCAACCTCTTCAAAGCATTGGAGTATGTATCGCCAATGTTTGTGAACTTTCTTTGTGGATTATTCTTATTTGATGATTCGAGAAGGTTAACCTCATCAGTCTTGCTAGTAGAGCCGTAGGAACGACTTGTTGAGCCTTGATATCCACGACCTACCGTTTTGGACAAGAGTCCTTTACGGATGTCATCTTCAATTCTTGTCCCTAATACAGTTAGATCCTTGAAGGTCCTAATGTTTTGGTACCTCAAGTGATTTGCATAAATGGGCCTTATGTTGTCCACGAATTTTTCCACAAGGGTAGCTTCATCTGGACGTTCGACAAGTTGGGTACTAGTCTTCCTCCACCTACTTAGGAAGTCGGTGAAACCTTCTTTCTCATTTTGGGTAAGAACCTCTAGAGTGCTCATATTGACTTGGATTTCAGCATTATCCGCGTATTGTTTAGCGAACTCGATTGCGGCGTCGTCCCAGGTGGCAATCTTCTTGTGTTCTAGGGAGTAGAACCATTGCTTAGGAATGGTTTCGAGAGATGAAGGAAAGATCCTTAAGAACATCTTGGGTTTGATGCCTTTGATAGACATGTAGTCTTTGAAAGCACGAATGTGATTCAAGGGGTTTTCATGTCCCTTGAATTTCGGGATATCAGTCATGTTAAAGTTGGTTGATAATTTGGCACTCACGGCCTCATACTTGCGATTGTTCTCCCTATAGATATCATCTCCTTTGAGGTACATCAATTGCTCCTCCAAGTATTGGAGTCGCTTCTCAACTTCAGTAAGACCCACTGGAGGGTTGGTTTCTGGTTGTCCAACATAAGGTGGAAGGTTGTCATTCACACATTGGCTAGGAATGTCATCTTCTGCAGAAGGTAGTCTAGTTTCTACCGCGACAATTCGGTTCTCGATGGCATTAAGGCGTTCATAAGCTTGTTCTTGATTTGTTTGGAGACGAGCGAGCACACTAGGATTATATCATTACCATTCGGTGGTTGTCCATTGACACTTGCGTGACTAGTTCCGGGCATCTTGGAAACTGGATAGGAGATTGACGACGAATCAAAACACGATCGACCATTCTAGCACACTTACTCAAAGAAAAGACTCGAACTGTGAAGTGGGAGTGTGCCACTTGTGTAAGTAAGGTTTGAAAATGACAAAGTTTTGAAATGTTCGTCTTAACCAACCGTAGTGTAGTTGTAGGAGTGTTGACTCGAAGTGAGGCTTTGAAATGGGCTTTTTGAGGCCTGATTTTTTACTCGATATTTGGACAGAGTTTTGGCTTATTTTGCGCTAATTTGGGCCTTTTTTCGAAAATATTTACATTTTGAAGGGGTTTTTTGATTTTACAAAATTCATCATGGTTTTGTTTAGAAAATGGTGATCACATATGATACAAGCATTACAACAGGCATTATAACGGTATGCTGAGTGCATTTAAAAGGGTTTTGGTTTAAAGGGTGGGTTGCCATACCGAACAATCAAACCCGGGGTCTGTGGAGAGGCTCGTACCAAACAGGAGTAAGGCCGATTCCTAGTCCATTCCCTCGAGTAGTGAAAGCCCTTGATACAAACAGGAGTAAGCATCATGGTATGGTTGACGTCAATCGCTATCCATCCTTAGGCCCAGATAAGAATTTGGACCGTCCAGACGGGACGATTGGTCGAATGGGTGGGGTTGGGCCTAAGAAGGCCGACTAAAACGATCTAAGAAGATTGAGTTATGAAAACCAACAACTATCTCATATAAACTATTCCCTAACCTTGTTCAAGTTTCACCCTTGGCAACACGTAAGTGTATTACTCCTCAGTGGAGTCGCCAAACTGTGGACACGGAGGGGCCACGGGGTCGCTTGGGAAAACAAGCGTTTGCATTTGTGGAGTCGCCACCAATTTATTGTGGAAAATTGGAAACCGTTCGAATACTTCGCATCATGTCAAGACACAAAGTAGTGACATAGACACCAAGAACTCGTTACCCTTAGCATTCTATGTCTAGAATGACTCTCGTGGATGCCAATGAACACGGATGTTCGTAGAGATCTGGAGTAAGGGGTGAAGGTACGTACGTATTAGGAAGCTCTTTTGATCGAACACCTAATCCCGCTCGCCTCGTTAGCGGCCTCTACTAATGATTAGGGAAATCATCTATACTTGATATGTTGTCGATTATATGCATGCAATGCAACATCCAACGTTTTAATCCTAGCATGTGAAGGTTAACTAAGTCGGTGAACACGTAATTTAGCACTCATTATGTCGAATTAGGGATTTAGGGTTGATTACATGTGGAAGCAAACAAACAATAATAATGATACAATAAAATATAATAATTACAATGGTTTGATGATTAATTTACATCGAAAATACACTTAAAACAGATAATTTGAGAAAAGGAAGGGAAAATAAATTAAGGGTAGAAAACGAACAGATTAGTAATGATAATATGGGTAATAGTTGATTAATACGTAAGCTAATGAACTAGGTCAAAGCAGAAACGGAAATTCAGAGGCAGAACTCAACCCAGAACACGCGCAGTGATCACTGCGTTTGTTCATGAGGTGAGTTCTGGCTGGGAAGCCGGAACTGCATATCGTTAATATTCATTGGTAATTTAATGACCGATTAATGATATTCGACTCGGATGGAAGTGATTTAACAGATTAATTACATGCAAATTGGTCATAAAAAGATAAAGAACGGACTCAAATTAATTAGAACGAATTAATTACTAATTTTAGCTAATATAAATTAATTAGGTTTGCTAATATGATTTAATCAAGTTTATTTACACAAATTCAATTAGATTAGATGATAATGTACAAGCGAAAATATACAAAAGATGAATTTCGGAGACTTGATATGGAAGAATCGAATCTCTAAAACCCGGATTTGATTTTAATGACGAAAACCCGCAAATATTGGTTATTTGGGATTTAAGTCGGAAATTAAAAGTGAGAAGTTACTAGTTATATGCTAAAAATTATTATACGAATGAATAATGAAGAAAAATAAAGAAATCGGAATAAAAAGACGAATCAACGAAGAACAAAGGAAGAAGAAGAAAAGCAGAAACAGCGGCAACCTCAGGAAGAGGCGCAACAGATGCTGCGACTCTTCGAAGAGGCGCAGCAGTTGCTGCGTTTCTTCTCGACGTCTGCCCTCTGTTAATCCGAAAAAGGGTTTAATAAAAGGTTTTATAAATCGGTTTTAAATATGTTTTTGACGTAAATCTTACAATAATTTATACAATAAAAAGGTACAATAATAAAACATGGGATTTACACCCTCAGACTTACATGTTAGACGAAACGAGATTGACTAAGTTAACGATTAGTGATTGCTCGACTCGAATGTACGACGAAAGTGCCCTCTTAAGAGGAATTAAGCTAAATTGATTAAGTTGATTGAGTGGAGTTGGTCAAATTGGTCGGTCATGCAAAACGAGGCTGGTACTCAGAAGAATTCGAGCTTACGTGGTCGAAAGTTCAAACACGTAGACGCCAATAAGTAAGAGCACGGTCTTAGAATGCAAAGGGAGAAGAGAAGGGCGGACACTCGCGTGAGAAATATGAGGAACGAAGGTCCCTATTTATACTAATCACACGGAGGAATTAGGGTTTTGGTAAAACTTTGGAAACAAATCTCGAAAAGATCTTAAAATACGCAGAAAGGAGTTGGGGAAGAGGCACATCAACCACTGCGGCTCTTGGAAGAGGCGCAGCAGGTGCTGCGTCCTTTCCCCAGGAGTTTCCTTCTGCGGAAGAAAGATTTTCCGCGTTTCTGCTATGGAATTGCGGTAGATCTCAACTTCCTTATTGTTTAAAATATAATTTCGGGATATATTTTGCCAAAAGATTAAAAGATTGAAATATGGAATAGAAATATCCGGAATATTCCAGAACATTCAAACTCGGCATTTTAATGGTTTATTAGAAAACGAAGACGATTTTTGACCCGGACTCCAAATGAACTCTAATTACTGTCAAAACGACCGTAACGGAGCGTATATGACGACCAAGGGGTAGACACAAGTATTTGAGCTATCACTTGACGATAAACTTACGAATTGTCATAAATCATTCCGTTTACCAAACATGCGGCCCAATCATCACCGGGTGGCTTGCGTGAGGTGCAGAAACGAGGTATCTACAAATACTCAAATTGAAATAATTAGCTATAAAACGTGGAACTAACTACTGGATTTTCATCTTGAAATTTGAAGATTCCAATATCAGATTGTTGCCAATCTTGTTCTTCTATTAGTATTCTTGGTTGACGGAAGGAGAGAGATTGTTGAGGGACGCAAAGATGGTGGGTCACCGATTGGTGAGATGGTGGGGAAGAAGACGGTTGTGACGGCAGAGGTAGTGGTTCAACGCAGGTTTGTAATTGTGTGTGGATATTTATTACTAAGTTTTGATTGTAATTGTTTCTATTGGGCTAATCAATATATATATATAAAAGAGGCTTTTTTCAGGCATTTGTAGAGACTCCAACTATTTCAAACTACGTAATTTAAATATATGAATAAAATATTAAAGAGAACTCGATAAGATAGAGTTTTAACAATATTAATTAAAATCAAGATGAAATATTGTACTAGAGTTTGACTTTGATAGAAACCGAAGCATAATTTACACTATATATATAGATTAGATTAGATTATAGACGGTTAGGTATTCATCCTCTGCATAAACTAGCCCCAAAATCCATACCTTGCCCTTTTGAACGTTGCTTTTTTTTTTTGTTTTACATTATTATTTTTCATATTCATATATGTCCAATATCTCATACTTTTATTAATTATTGTTCAATTTAATTACTAAACATGCATTTTTAATTACTAAACATGGGTATATTACTTTGGTTGCAGAATTGCAGGTAGACAAAGGCTACCAAGAGTAAAAGTCAAAGCTACCTTATTTACGTAAGACTATCAAACTTTTGTTTTTGGTCGACGGTCGTTACTGGCAGGGTGGTCCGGGGTGGGGGATTGGTATTAGGGATTGTTTGCCGATGAAAACGCAAGTTACTGGTTGTGCAAGTGCAGGGTATTTTCGCTCATTCAATCTGTCCATAAGCATGAACATGGGTCATTTAATTTGTTTTTTTTTAATCAATCAATTGATGACAAAAGCAACGCAACATGGTGAGTACAAAATGTGGAACAATAATATGTTGGTATACTTAGATTAATATAATTAAATCGGTATACTTAGAGATAAATATAATTTAGTAGTCCAAGTCTTATCTTGCTATTAACTTAATCATAGATAGAAAAGTTTCGTCAGCAATAGAATTCTTCTTTTGATTATTATCTATATATTAGTCTTATAGTAATATGATAATTGTCTATAACTTAATATAATACTCCCTTCGTCCGGCTCATTTGTTTATCTTTGGTTAAAGAGTTGAAGCAATTTGCGTCAAATACGTTTACAATCGGAGGAGAATAAATTCGAGACGAAGATTGATATTGATTTTGTATTGTTTTCTTTTGTACTAACTAGTCGCTGCGCCGCGCCCTCCCGGGCGCGGAGCTTCAATTTGACGAACATCTGACATTATTTTCTCGGTAATTGGTTTTAGTTCAAGTGTGCTTAGCTTTAGATTGGCAAGTGAATTAGTTAACGTTGTTGGCCTCCACCATTTCACGGATTGAACGGTTGACTTGTGGTACTATATAATCCTGGCAAAGTAGATGCTATAGTATAGCGTTGGTGGTGTTATGTACAAGCACCGGAAAGGTGGGATAAAACGATCTTGGTGGCATTTAGCTGGGACAAGGGCAGGAATATATACAATTAGTACAACATAGGTTTGCTGGAAAAGCTATATGCTTATTCACCCAAAAAGTAGGGTTGTCTAGTAGTTATATGTTATCTGATCAGTTTGTCCTTTCCATTTCTGCAGATATTCGTGGAACTGTTTCAAGGGTACCTACCCCGAAACTTTTCCTGCTTATACTTGGTAGTGTACACTGGCAACAGATATGCTTCAAAATTCTTCAAAATCATTCTGATATATTTGTTGCCAGTGATTTTGTGTTATTACCGGCCACACGCACCGCATAACGGCTAACTACTGCATCAAACAGTCCAAGATAAATAAATTCCATCCCAGGAGAAGAATTACACACCGCTTGTCTGCGCATGTTTGTGGAGTTAAAACGCGAAAATAATGAAATCGACATTAGGGGATTGAATAAACGACGAAAACGAAATTCATAATCACCATTCGAAGCAACTAATTTACCAGGCATAACAAAATGAATAAACAACAAAATCAAACTGGAAAATGTCAGTATAATACCCAAACAATAACGATATCAAACAAAATAAACAAGAATGGAAATCAGAACCGCTTTTAATAAAAAAGAGAACTGAATTTTGTGTCAACGCGCAACTTCCTAAAGCCTGTCCCCGAATGCCGCAACCTCTTACCATGTGATAATACCTGCGCAACACTGAATGAGCCAACCACATGAACTGAACTTTGAGATTTTCGTAAAACAGGTTAAGGCGACCACCAGAACATTGAAAGGTGAGGACTAACTAACCATGTATGAGTAACCATGATCGATAGCATTCGATGCGCAGGCTCTTTCAAAGAATTGCGTAGCGCGGCGCTCCGGTCTTAACCTCCTATACCTGAGCACCAGAACCTATTGTCAGGGTTATCAATTCCCTTTATTTTTTCGGTGCAATATCTAAACCCAAAAAACTTCGGGAAAGGACGATTTGTTTAAACTAAGGAGACACTCCTTTCATCCCAATCATTTGTTTAGCTTTGATTAAAAAACCTCTCACAAATAATTTTAAAAAAAGGTATACAAATGATTGAGAAGGGAGTAACATTAGTTTTAACCACAAGGCTTAGTACACCAAGTTGCCTGCCATATTACTCAAAAAGGTAGTAAGGGGCCTAGAACTTTAGCACATTCAGATTTAATGTGATATCAAATAGCTATACTCATGAAGTGGAGATGCAAACTAACGAAACATGGTTCTCTTCTGCCAAAGAACGAGCTACCACTCTACCAGTCATATGTATTTAAACACTTGCTTTAGTGAAATAAAGAGCACTAAATGTCTGGCAAATCTAATTACCAAATCGCTAAAACAAATTGAGGACGAATTACAAAGCCCTCACCTTTGAAGATGCCGCATAATAGCCCAAGACAAAGGTGAGTACGCATCAACAACGCACCAGACTACATGCCTCGTTCACCCAACCTAAAGACCTGATAACTAACAGCTGTCTGAAACCCAATAACACCAAAATAAAAGGTAATCGAAGTATAAGTTTGTTGAAAATAATTAATCCAATAACAAGCAAACATCAAATTAACAATAAATCTAATCACCCGAGTGTAACTAACATTGAGCGCAACGTATTTCACAATAACCAAGACGTCACTAACTGTACACACTACAAGATAAACCTGTGCTAAGGTGAGCCATCACCGAAAATTTGCTTTTAAATTTAAATTGCTTATTTCCCCTGTGCAATTTTCCACGATCTGCTCTCATTCTACATTAACATTTAATGTATATAAGGTAGTTTCTTCCTTATTGTTTAATTTCATTTCCAACAACGAATAAAAACAAAATTACTGAATATAACACCAATTTGATGGTATTTTTCCAAAAGACAATGAACTATCCATAATAGACCTCCACGTTGTATCCTTCTAATTAAGGCTTAAGCAATTGTAATTCGTTTTTGACAATGGAATCATGCCAGACAAAAAAATTATTAAAATTTGGGCGAAAATAGTGACTTTCAGATCTGGTGAGCCTTTAAAAGTTTTTAAAAAACCGTAAATCTGGAGACAGCTAATACATAAATCGCCAACCTCACTATCATTGTCGATCAACTACGTTTAACATCCCCGCTCCTTCCAAAACATTCACAGAAATAAATTAACTATTGGTAAATATCTCCAAATCTCGTTCAAATTCAAGCATAGACTTCAAAATAAAAACACTCAATTAAACTTTTATTTTACTCCCATTTGTATCTTCTAATTAAACCTTAATAGTAAAAAACAACCTCAAGCAATTGTCATACATTTTTGGCAATGGCCAGCCAAAAAGAAAAAAAAAAGATGAAAATTGTGAATCTAAGATCTGGTGAGCTTTTAAAAGTTTTAAAAAAACTGAAAATTTGGAGATGCCTAAAATATAAATCGCCAACCTCACTATCATTGTCGACCAACTACGAACTACGTTTAACCTCCCCACTCCTTCCAAAACATTCACAGAAATAAGTTAACTATTGGTAAATATCTCCAAATCTCGTACAAATTCAACCATAGATTTTAAAATAAAAATACTCAATTAAACATTTATTTTACTCATTATAGTCCGGTTTGAAAACATCAAAGATAACTCAGTCATATCCCTCATCAGCATCAGTACCACAAAAGTTTGCCCGAAAATATAAGGTTGTTTTTTAGTCGCCTTTCCCTTCCTCCCCCACAATCTTAACAATCTGAAATGACCAGTAGTGGACCCAGTGGTGAACTTACCAGAGCCGAAGTGCCTGACAACATGAAGACTAATGTGAACCTTTTCCTTTTCCAAGATAAATTACGTTAAAAAAACTGAAAATGAAAAAAAACACAAACCTTAATCAATGAAGAAGCACAACAATTTAAGCATTTAAATGGTCACATGCCAGTGAGCATCAGTAACACAAATCTACAATAAACTGTTAGAAAACTGATCACTAACCATACAAGTAATTCCGCTGAGGATTGTTGACAATACCATGTCTTAAGAAATGAAACAATCGTGTACCTAAGGAGGAGAAAATAGCATCAGTAACAATAAGACACCCTCAACAAGTCACCAAAAACAGTTTCAATTAAACTATATACTCGTGACACAATACCTAACCAAATTTACACCTTGAGCATCTTGGTTATGCATTAAAGTTTTAAGTGCAAAGATCATGACACAATACCAAACTAAATTTACACCTTGAGCATTTAGGTTATGCATTAAAGATTAAGGTGCAAAGATGACGTGGATATGTTCATCAACTATTATCATTTATCATGGCAATAGCAGGCAGCATCCATAGAACAGTGCTTGAAAAAAATCCATAAAAGGTTACAAAATCAATTATTGAATAAGCAGATAGATATAACAACTCTCAATAGAAAAATTTGATAGATATACCAACATAAGATTTCAAGTCATTTGAGATTTTACTATCAGCAGTATTTTCCATCAGCTTGACCATTTCGGAAAAAGAATCTTTCGGCTTGCCAGGATTTAATTTCTGATTCTCTTGAAAAGCTTTATGGTGCTCCTTCCTCACAAGTTCAAATTCAGCTGAATGAAAAGGTAATAAATCAACTCTAAAAATCTTAGGGCTGATATATAAGACAAAAAGTAAGGTGGAAGCGTGGAACTACTAACAATCTAAACCTAAGCTGTGGAACTGGATTGACCACTTTGCTTCTGTTCCTCTTCAACTCTATCCTCAGTATTACTATCAGATGAGCCAAACGTCTCATCATTAAACGAGTCCTTAGTTTCCCTCCGGGAATAAGGGAGAATAAGGACCTGCCTGGAGAAGTACGCATATGTTTTATATCAAGTGAAGATAACTAATTAGAAGTTTTGCATTGTGAGCTCACAAACTTTGGCGTTGACCCTTTATTAAGATCAGCGAACAAGGACGACAACAACAACAACATTAAAATAATTCCTAAGGGCTACCGCCTACGTTCTTCGACACTTCATATGGGCTCATGTACCATGGGACATGGTAAGACACTTTGACATTATTTTAGGCCCAAAACTTGACAATTTTTCATGAAATAGCCGAGGCCGACTACCGGGTACGTACCCATGTCCGAATATTCTAACTCAGTCTAAGTAACATAGGGATGACGCAAATGGCAGGCTAAAGGGTTAGATGTAAGCAGTGTTTCCATGTGATAACGACATAATTAGTTTGTATCCGAATGACCCGCAAACGAATCAAATCAAAATTCAAGCTATTTAAAGATAAACGAGATGGATAAAAGGCCAAAAACCTTACCTTATATGGACGAGGAGGGTTATGTGGCTAATTGCTCTTGCTAAGCTGAAGGTTCTGAGTAGGACAAAACCTTGGATGCACTGCCAGCTGCATATCCAGTTGGTCTAGTTAATGAACCACTTCCAAGCAGGCCATCATGTTCAGGGTTCTGTCAGGTTCCCCTTCCTTGGCTTCCATAACGCCTTCCGGACTCTAATTGAATAAGAGTTCGTTGAATTGCATAATCCTAGAACTTACTCCAAATTCAAACAAATAGTCATAACGAGAATTGATCAATGTATCGAAAGATAAAGGCTAAAAGATTTACATCATGGTATCCCTCTTATTGCATAAAGTTCAATGCCCTCTACCTCATCCCACACCAGACAAATCACATCATTCATCATATTCATATGATTCACATTTATTCGATTCCAAAGATTTCGCCCAAAATTTTCAGACTTTAACATAAAATCTTTTTCCGACTTCCGAGGCCTTCACAATTTAAAATCCCCACTTCATAATGTATATATATGTTTATATCTCATACTCCACATAACTAATTGGTCAATGCACAAAATCATTCTGACTGGTTTAAGTACCGCAAAAACAAAAGTAGCAAAAGGTAACAAAACAACGGGTGTCAAACAAACCGGAAAGTGCCATTTGCAACTAACAAGAAAAGCACTAATCACTGGAACAAAAGAACGCATACCTGAATAAGTTGAATCTGAATCACCCTCACTTTTTCCACTCGACTGTCCCACCTCTGGACCCCTCTAGAATAGGTACCCGAGTCCCCTCTAGCTGGCGGTGATGATCCATAATCAGTCCGTCTGAAACCTTGTAAAGGTGAACTTCCAAAAGCTCTAGGTCGGTCTTGAGGGCCACCGTAAGATGTATCACGGAATTCACTGATCCACCATGAATCCCGGATTAATAATGCAGAAAAATAAAATAAAAATCCAAACTAAGGGGATTGTTAGTTGTCAACCAATAATCTTCACAACTTGAAAAATGAGTCTATTACCTTAAAAGTGACTCATTAAAACCATCGGGTAGCTTCTTACAAACATCAAGCTCACTCAACGATAAAAGAAACTCTTTCGTATACGATCTTGAAGGCTTCGTGCAGGAGCAAACCAAGTGACATACCATCTAGATCAACAAACACAAACATCACAAGATGAACTGATAAATCATCAAGGACAAATAAATGTAACCAATTACTTTGAACGTTCTATGCTTGAAACATCCTCCTGCTGCACCACAGTGACCTACTCTTCAATTTCAGCACTCATGCTCGAGAACGAAAATGATAAACTTCAATTATATAAACAATATCAATCAAACAAATCCTAACCCTCAATCAAATGCACCTCTCGAGACTGAACCCTGCATTCGTAAACACAGGTCCAATCCCAAATTCTCGATTGCACAATACCCTTCCGGCCAGCCTTCCCTTTTGCACAAAAGTTCAACCCTTTTACTCCCAATTCTGAATTTCAATAGAAACACCGCATCAAAAACCTAAAAAACCTTCGTCATAGCACACCCTGATATCAAATTAATTGTGGGAAGCCTTGGGATAAGTGAAGTATATAAATCAACCGATGCAGCTTTTTTCAGGTCAGTGAAGCAAGACTGGCATTGCTTAACTGTCCTCAGGTAAGTAAGTGAATAGTTTGGGATTATGGTGATGCTTGAGTAGAAGAAGAGTATTTGTTCCATGTAATTTCCACGATAATTTGTGCATTATAATTTGTATTTTTTGTTGTGAGTATTTCGTAATACAAGTCAGAAAGTACGGGAATTTTCCGCTGTGTACTTGTGTGAGCATTAATTTATCCCTTTCACCTTTAAGCGCACACATGAGAACATACGAAATGTTCTATTCAAGCTGCGATTGAGATGTATAGATTTGGAGTTAAAGGTAAAGAAGAGGCAATTAAGGGAAACTAAGGTGCTGGAACGTTTTTTTGTCTGCTCTGTTCTCGGGTAGCTGGTGCTCAGTTTTTCATCAGGCGGGATGATATATAGAAATTATGTAAACAAGTTAAGTGTACGTAAACAAGTTAACAATATCAACGTAAAGAAGAATAATACTTGATGATCGAGCTACGAAGATACCACAGCTAAGTACACATACGTTAAAAATAAAGACAAAACCCGCAAAATGAACACATGGATCAAATTAGACAGTCGACAGCAACCCGTAAGTACCACAAGCAAGTAAATATTCTTCTTTAAAATACCACAGTTAAGACTGAACAGAATCAGCACCTAAATATGCTTTAACAAAACCCTAAATAAGCAAGCTAGCACATATGAACGTCCTAAATACCCCTGACAAATTAACAACCAATAAAAGCATATGCTTAAACCCAAACACCATCACCAACTTGTAACAGTGTAAACTAACATTAAAATAATGGACGCCGTTCATCATCTAGACACCGAGCGGTACCCACCAGAGATGCTGCATGTTTTAAAAATGCAAAAGCAAAATCCCAGCCACAAAGACTCCGCCAATGGCACAGGAATATCTAAAAGCAAGATGGATTGAACTAAAATGAGCTAAATTGAGCTGTGTGTTTGTATATCTGGAACACAGACTCCACCATAATGTTTGGTGTTTTGACGCCTGTAGTACTTTGCCATTAATTTTCCAAATAAGGCTAAGACCCAATTTAATTAACCACAAAATACAATTTAATTCCAAAATTTGAAAAAGAAAAACAAACTATAAGTCACACGAAGAGTGCAGTTCACCAAACTCTAAGCACATTTCCAATCCCAGATGGCAGCACACGGCAGTACTCTAAGCACATTTTAAAATAAATTTACAAAATGAGACCCGACCACGTAATCAAGTAACCAAATGAACAATTCAACACGAGCAGTGGTTTGAAATGGACAAGTAAACACGCACCTCATAGTCCAAGGGAAACCATCAACAAAGCCACTGTTGTCACCGATAACAACCCTCCTGAGAAAGGAAAAACAACTGGAGGAAGCCGTCGCCGTAACCGCTAATTACCTTACAGAGGATGCCAAAACGACTGAAACCGTGGTCTATGATCCACATCCCAATCCCAGGTAGTTGCAGCTTCAGAAGCCCGAGCTTACTAATAAATAAGAAAAAAACTAATCACTCAAAATAAAAAGAAGGTACACATCAACACGGAAAATGAAATAAAATGGACAAATAAACACCTAACTTTATGTTCAAGGCAAATCAGAACACAATTATTAACATTACCCCAAACACACTATAATAAAAATAGATCAGCAGCTACGTATTAACCATCCACAACAACAGCTGAATAATTAGAAACCACCTCTTCAGCGATCACGCGCAATTAAACTCAAAGTTACTCCATTAAAGTAAAAATATGATCAAGCAAGAAAAACTCACCAACAACTGTTGAGCCACCGCAACATCACAGGAAGATCCCGAATTCACTGAGTACACAATCAAATAAACAAACCAATTAGACATCACTTAGCAGAACCAAACGCTGGCCACCCCCGGTAAACCATACGGTGTTTTAAAATCTAATTCAACACCGAGCCTATATATTAACAATAGTAATAGTAATAATAAAAAACGGTAATAATAACAAACACAATCGCAATAATGATATAGTTGCAACAGCTAAACTAATAATAGACACAATAATAACAACAATAATTAAACCCACAGGACGGCAGATCGGGAAACACAACAACCAGATCGCACACGAAATGATGAATTCACAATTCCTAACTGCACATGAAAAGATGAATTCACAATTACTAATTTCTAAACTAAAATCTGAAGCAGCTAAACTAATAATAACCACAATAACAACAACAATAATTAAACCCACAGGACGGAAGATCGGGAAGTAAAACAAGCAGATCGCACGCGAAATGATGAATTCACAGTTTCTAACAGCGCATGAAATGATGAATTCACAATTTCTAAACCCTAAACTAAAATCTGAAGGCGGAAATCACAATAGACCAAACGCAACAACACGTTAACAACACAACAACAAATTACAATGGTAAAAGAACGCAATAAGTGTGAAACAATCAACAAAGAATAGTAATTTGGTATTCGAAGTAAATACCTGGGTTCTGCTGAGGTAGGTCGACATTTGTGCGAGAAACCAAAGACGGAGGAGAATAAGCGGTCAATAAAAATGGCAGAGTAAAAGGGTTAGATTGTGGTTGTGAGTTAAAGGATAAATGGAGGGAGGAGATCTTCAAGGGGGATCCAACGGTAGAGGTGTGACTTCCTTTGCAACTATTCATTGCTACAGTTCCTATGTTGGGGCTTTTTAAATGGTAAGGATTTGTTGTTAATTTTTGTTTGAGAGGCTTTGTAATTTCTTTCCAGAAACTGTTACTGCTTCGTCGGTAATTTAGGATTTGGATTGATATTTTGTGATCTCGGTATTTTGTTCTATTAATCTCATTGAAAAAATAATAAAAGAAAGAAAAAAAAAAGTTGAAGAGGAGTCATGACTGTGTATTACAAGTTTAAAAGTGCAATCGCTGATCATTTCATAACGGTATTAAATCTAAAACAACGAATATTTGAGTCAAAGCATATGATGAGAAGAGGAACTGATCTCATTGTTACCAACGCTCAAACAAATGAAGGTTTGTCATTTCCAATTAGTTTCAAATTGAATTCGCTTTTTATAGTCTACTTAGTTTAATTGATCAATGCATCGCCGTATTTGTATAGTTTTAATTTACGTAATTGCTCTTTCATGGACAACATTTACTCTTTCATAGATTTTTTTTCATAATGTTTTCAAACACTGCCCTTCCTCCCATCCAAATAACCAAAATTTTCTCTCCTCCTGTTCTCCCCAAACTTGATCAAAATTCTCTCAAATTTTCAATTATGAATGATCGAACAAATAACTACGCATTCTATCAATAAATTATACAGTAGTAATTTTTGGTGGATTTATCGAATTCATTAATTTTATCTTTAATTAGGGTTTTAATAGTTTTATTGGATTCAATTGAAAAATTTGGTGTACATGACTGAAGTTCTCATAGTCTATCATCAACTTGTAAATTTTATTTTCCTTGCACTTTGTTACCTTGCTAAACTCAATCAATTTCACGCAAAAGTTACTCATTTGTCAAGGGTAATTCTCATTTGTCATTAGTCAGTTTCATTTGTTTCCCTCGCGTCACTACATTGCAGATTTCATGTACCTTAGTTGTTCAATGATATCCGTATTGCAGTCCAGGAATTTGCTAAAAATGGTGCGGGATGGGTGGGCGGAGGGGTGGCACGTTGTGGCCTTGTGGGGCAGGAACGGAGGGTGGTGGTTGGCGGCAGAGGTAGTGGTTGGGTGGAGGAGGGGGGAAGTGAAAATGGAGAAAAATTGAATTAAACAGGGAATTGAAAAGGAGAGGTATTGAAATGAAAAGGGGAAAATAGTAATTCATGTACATGATTGAGTAAATTATGTACATGAAAGAGCAATACCCTTAATTTAATGTTGAATAATTTACATGTTAGTTATACTGTAATTATGCGCAATTTAATAGGTTATGTTTTTTTATTATGGACCGTCTTACACAGTAACTACGGGCTCTTTTATTATCTTTTTTATTATCTGGCATAGAAAAGTAGAAATTAAAAATTGATTTGATAGTAAAAAACAAAAACAAAATTTTAAGTGCCGGACCAACAGAGTCCAAGTTATAAGACTATGTGCAAGTAAACAAGCATGAGTCTTAGTTTTACGATATATGAGAAAATCGTGCAAATCCAATGTGTTATTGTTTGACATAGTTATTTAGTTTAAAATTAATTTCGAAAATTTGGGAAAACGGTACAAAGTACCTTATTTGAGTAATTGAAACACAACTGTTACGTATCATTTAAAATGATATTGAAAGGTCCATAAAAATTAAAGAAAAGACAAATTTTAAACCCGTGCAACGCACGGGCACAAAATCTAGTCTCTTTTATTTAAGCTCTTTTTTATTGGGTATCTCTCTTATTGAATCCGTCTTATGCTATAGGACGATT
Source organism: Silene latifolia (assembly GCF_048544455.1). NCBI lineage: Eukaryota > Viridiplantae > Streptophyta > Magnoliopsida > Caryophyllales > Caryophyllaceae > Silene > Silene latifolia. The sequence goes on along the minus strand of NC_133526.1, from coordinate 51,521,720 downwards.
TTATAGGAGAGTTACTGTTTGGAAAATGAATAGTTAGACAACAGAGTAGCCCAAGTAGGTGGAACATGGTTTTTTGGTCTGTATCTGAGTGTGCATCTGAAGCCCACAAGGCTAAACAGGCCAACCAAAACCCTAAAATGAGTTGTAGCAGCAATATAAAAGCCCTCATTTCCATACCCCATCTCTTACCGCAGCACAATCCCAAATTTAGGGTTCTAAATAAACAGTCACCACACCACCAAAATCCCCAAAAAGGAGGTTAAAGAGACGACACTCTATCGTTGTCCGCCTTGACAAAGCATCCTTCATCGCTTAGTCCTGGCCCTCGTTTTTGTTGTTGTATAATTTACACTAACTTACTTGTATTTTAGACAAACATCAGTAGAAGCAGAAATGGCAGTGAAACCAACCAAGGCAGAGAAGAAGATCGCATACGACCAGAAATTGTGCAACTTGTTGGATGAATTCAGTCAGGTTCTTATTGCTTCAGCTGATAATGTGGGGTCAACCCAACTTCAAGGTATTCGTAAGGGTTTAAGGGGAGATTCAGTTGTTTTGATGGGTAAGAATACTATGATGAAGAGAACAATCAAGCTTCATGCTGAAAGGACTGGTAACTCTGATCTTCTCAATCTTGTTACTTTGTTGGTTGGAAATGTTGGGTTGATCTTCACTAAGGGTGATTTGAAGGAAGTCAGGGAGGAGATTGCCAAATACAAGGTAGGTATCTTCTCTTGTTATTCTTATTACTGTTTGTATCATGTTTGTTGTATAATCGGATGTGCCTGTATTTTGATGTTCAATTTGCATATTTCGTTAACGTTTCGATTTATATGAAATAGATAGATTAGGAAATGTAGAGAATCTGTAATCTATTTACTGGCCTATATATGCTTTAGGATAACTGCCTAATGCTGTATATGAAATGCTTAGGTTTGTGTAAATTAACCTGGTTCAAGTTTCCTACATTTCATTATGTATTCTCAATAGTATTTGTACTTCTTTTAATTTTAGAATGCTGGAAAATAATGTCACTTCCAATTGGTTTACATAATTAATTTGGTGACTCGTCATTTTAATAGTTCTTAATTTGGAGTAGATCCATAATGGGAAATTGTATAATTTTATTCAACTAATTGTTTCAAATGAGTAGGTTGGCGCTCCTGCTCGTGTTGGTCTTGTTGCTCCAATTGATGTTGTTGTCCCACCAGGCAACACTGGTCTCGACCCATCCCAGACTTCTTTCTTCCAGGTTTCTCTCTTGCCTTTTTTATACAATAACATTGCATCTTAAAACAGAAAAGAATTGTGAGACTATCAATACATCTAATCAATTTCTTTTACCAAAAAACTGACATTCACCCTCTGTGCCAGGTTCTCAACATTCCCACCAAGATTAACAAGGGAACTGTTGAAATCATAACCCCTGTTGAACTTATCAGGAAGGGTGAAAAGGTGGGCTCCTCTGAGGCAGCCTTACTTGCCAAGCTCGGAATCAGGCCCTTTTCATATGGATTGAACATCGAGTCTGTTTATGACAATGGTTCAATCTTCAGCCCTGATGTCCTTGACCTGACTGAAGAAGACCTCCTTGCAAAGTTTGCCAGTGGTTTGTCAATGGTCACTGCTCTTGCCCTCGGTATCTCATACCCAACTCTGGCTGCTGCTCCTCACATGTTTATCAATGGCTACAAGAATGTTTTGGCCATTGCTGTTGCTACTGAGTACGACTTCCCTCAGGCTGAGCAAGTCAAGGAATACCTCAAGGTATACACTTCTACTTGTTTTCTTTTTGAGACATTTTCAAAGATTTCTAATTCTCATCTTTTGGTAGTCTCGTCAGATTATTTTTTAGTTTGTGGTTTGGTTACACATTACATAAAATTGAGACCATCGACTTGAAAACGATGTGACACGACTCTCAAATTCTTGATGATCTAAATGGGTGTACTCTGTACAGGATCCAAGCAAGTTTGCTGTGGCTGCTGCTCCAGTTGCAGCTGCTGATGCTGGTGCTTCAGGAGGTGGTGCCTCCAAAGAGGAGGAGAAGAAGGACGAGCCTGTTGATGAGTCTGATGAAGACTTGGGTTTCAGTCTATTTGACTAAGCTGTCTAGTATCATGCCGCAACTCTACTATTAGGATGTTTTCACTTTTGTTGAGCTAGATTGGACTAGCAAGTAATTTATTTCCCTTTAAAATGTTGGATTATATAGTCTAGTTTGAATTTTGTTAAATTGCTATGTGGTTTCATTGACCTGGGTATGAATTTTTAGTTTTAGAAAATGAAATGTGTTTGTGCAATGTTAGACGTCCTTCAGAAATCCTTGCGCAAGACATTCCTTGCTACTGGTGGCAAGTGGCAGGCGGGTGATCTTTGAAAAACTGTCCATCTGATGGTTGGTTGTGGCTGCTGATCAAATGCTGTAATTTTGTTAAATTTACTTGCTTGCTACATTGTCAATTACGTAATTTTGACTGTAACCCACCGTAACCCAGACTCCACACCCTTGACTCCTCTACTTGTCTAAACGTGTGGCCACTGGCAAGCTTCTGCACCCTGAACTTGCATACTCAATTGAATTGTCTACGCACAAGCAACAGAGTTGCACTTCCATATGTGAACAGCCAAGTAGCACCTAAGCAGTTTCCTACACATTGTAGCGCTCTCTTCAGGCATTGGATGGTGGTGGTCAAGGGGTCGTTTAGGGGAGTGAATTGCGCCAATTGACTCGCTGGATGCTGGGAGGAATGAGGCATGTAAAAGGTTGATGGAGGCAGGGATGAGATCATGAGGGTTTATTTTCCGTAAACTAAATTGGCGGGTGTTCAATTTATAAACAAAATGGCACTTGAGATCTTTATCCTTTGTTCGACTCACTAAAATTTGTGCATTGAATCATTGACGCATGAGATGATCCCCGTCTTCACCAAATAAAACTTGTATACTTCAGCGCATGCTTTTTAGCTTTCAAAAGAAAGAAAAAAAAAAATTCAATTATGATTTATGATTAATGACAGACAACACTGCTTTCCTTTCACTTGTGCCTACAAGCCCTTTTAGATAATTACAGGACCTCTATAAAAAAAAGGGACTACAACAATCACAGACAACCCGGTTCCCTGATTCCTAGGTTGCCTTCGTAAAATCTTTTTGGTACAGTTCCGAAAAGATTACAAGTCTCCTACCCCAATTGTCCCCAAGTCTAATTTCTCGATCAACACATGCAAATACTTAGAATAACTTGTTGTAAACCAAGTTACATAATTAAACACAACCGTAAAATCTGATTCATTTCAGGTAGTATTTTGACATATATTCTAAACAGACTGCTGTTAGCTCTCTGAAGGCAAACTGGAGCCTAACCCAGCAAGAGTAAAACTTAAGAGCTCGAAAAACAAAAATTACAGTTATCTGTAATAGCTTGAATGTTATTACAGCAGAAGAAATTGATCTTCTAATATTGATAAATCCTAACTACTCGAAAATTTACTAATGAGTATCAAGTAATCATTCATGGAAGTGGAATATCGACCTAACAAGAATATTGGGGATTCCTTAACTATGCAAACAAAATGAAGAAGTGTAAAATGAAACACCACTTCACCAAAACCAGGTGTTTCGACTGTCAACAACTTTAATCGAAGTTGAAACCAACGGCATTCTACCAAACTCAGCTACAAACCTGTTAACGCATTCTGTCCTTTTCTGGCTGTGACCTCCCAAGCTACTGATTCCTGTGGAACCAATCTCAAATATTTTGCCTGTAGCATCACAGAAACGATAGTTTTAGGTTTAAAGGTAAGAAAAATTTGCTTGTAGCATCACAGAGACATAGCAACCACAAAATATGAGAACTAGAAAAATTCAGTTCGGTGTCCTGAGGTCTGAGCTAATTCACTTCCATGCCATAAAGTTTGAGGTATTGCTACTTTGATGACCTAGGGTGTAATATCATCAAAAACTCATCCAAGTAACAAATATCATCAAGCATAATGATAATAGTGTATTTTTTTTTTTTTTTTTTTTTTTTTTTTTTTTGTTTTTTTGCAAAACTCGAATTCACCACAGTGAATTTTCCCCCCAAAAAACTTGGGGTTACCCAAGCAGGAATAACTCTAAACTCACACCAACAAAATGTAACCACACCTCAAGGCAAAAGTGGAATTTTCCCTTGATATTACCAAAATTGGCAGAATAAAAATTGCAGCGAACCAAGACGGCACTACATTTACACCAAGGCAATCAGAGCAAAAAAAAAATCATTTTGAAGAGTCACCAGATCACATTTCTGAAACGGCAAACAATAAACTTGCATGCACACAGCAGAAAGTGAGCAGGGCGACTTGGTAAGTTGGTAACGAAGTTACCGGAAAGCACTCTTTCATGACTGTTAAAAAATTAGCCAATGCGTCAGTGTAAACGGTGATGGGTTTGAAGTCTAAAATCTAAACATCGGAAAGGAGATCATTAAACAAGAGAGATATGAACATTTAACAGATTAATAAATGATGTGGCGGCTATAGGATAAAACAGAATCCTCAATCAAAAGAGAAATTTACATTACTAATAAGCAGCCGATTTAGAAAACAAGCACCAGTTTGAATATTTAAGATAAAAGATATTTCGGTCACCTTTCACCCATATAGGAGGTGCACTACTTGCATTTGCAACAAGAAAGGACATTGCAATATCTTCACAATTTCTGCATAGACAGTCATTCAAACAATGTCAGGAAATTGTTGAAAGCAAGTCGGAACCTAAAGCAGGAAACATGCTCCATCTATTCATTTTGAATTCAGTACATTATTACTTTTTCAGACATCAAAATCAATTTACTACATTTCCACTTTGTGTAAGAAATAACCTACAAAAACACTTGTGTAATTGCAAGGATCAATCTTCACTCACATATCCTAAAATTCGATCCAAAAGCAAATGTAGTGAATTAGATAAATGGAGGGAGCAAATACAAATCAAACCAAGAACCCTTGCTCTACAATTAAAAAAATGATTAAGGCCCAGATACAGCCAAAATACCTATTCAGGGTAACATATTCTTTAATGGATGCTGACATCTCATTTGTGTACATCGCGAGATATTTCTTGTGGAAAAATGCCGCCTTCGATAGAACCATACTATAAGTCCCCATCCACCAAACAGACCACCAACCTCCATAAACATAGTAGTCCTTGCTATTTTCCTGCAGAGAAATTACAACTTAGCGGATACACATCAAATATTTTAATTTGATACGGATGACATAATCGCGAATATACAGAGAATAATGGAAGTTCACAAGTTCAAAGCAAATGTTACAATTGATAAGAGAACGGCATACAGATTTATCCACCCAGTGCATACGTGGCACAAATCCCACCATTGTATCAGGAGCACTCAGCCAAATGCTAAAGGCAAGTTCCACAGACGAGCAAGGGAGTATGACATCATCATCAATTGAAAAGACCACATCCGTTTTCAGATCTCTGTTCTCTTTAAATCTATTGTTCAGACTGTCTTCTTTATTAATGTCAAATTTAACTTCTATCTCATGTCCATCTTTGGTGTTTTCATGGACAATATGCTCCAAATAATTGGCAAGAGACTCTGATGGTGGGTCGGGCTCACTCCATACAATGTGTATGGAGTCAAGTCTGGGACACTCGGCATAGTGAGAGATTGACTTCCTCAAAAGATCATTTCGTTTCCAGGTGTTAATTAAGAGCGTGTATCCCTTCCTGAAATTCAAATATAACCATGTCAACACACAGCTACTCATGCACAATGCGGACACTATGGTACTGAAAGCTTTGCAAGAAAACATATGCTGTTATTTTTAGCTAAAAATAGACAACGAAGCTGAACACAAGATATTCACAGGGCAAATATATCTTTCCATGCAGGCATAGCACACTAAATACATGCAAGATAGCTAGCTAGATAAAATAACTAAGGTTTTTAGTGTGTTCACTACTCCAATCTTCTTCTATCCATCCAAAAAATCTTACTCCGTAATTGACAGAGACCAAACCTGATTCAAGTGTTTACTATAAATCGAACCCTTCACTACTTGCTATTTATACAATGATTAGTTGTTCAAAAATTACAAATCGGATTTACCTTTTGACCAAACCAATCAGGCATCAATCAGAGTCCATCTAACCACCATTAAAAAGAATCCACGAACTAAGAGTAACTCAAAATTGAGTAAAAAATGGAAGGTTTGGAAATGCTTGCATTAGAGCAAAAAAAATCTTCGTCTGTGCAAACTTATAATTTGCTTCACAAAGAACTAAGATTCATTCATGTAGAATATATGTTGGCTTACAATTGGGGAACACTGAAAAGTAGTTTGGAGGAGGTTAGCTCATAAATCTATGTAGCGACTCTGAGTTACTCATATTTAGCTCATGGATGGAGTTACTCCAACATCATATACTCTACTAGCTACACCGTCAAATATTGCGAAACACAAAAAAATTTGATCCATTCTCAGCAATCGAGACTACTTTCATACCATCCTGAAAACTGAAGTCTAGTATAATTTCGCCTAGACTAATATATACACCCATTTCAACTAGATTTAGCAAAAATGACCCGACCTGATCTGCACTTGATAGAATACTACAAACATGACCCCTAGCTCAAATTGGCCCGATCCGAATCCAATCCAAAGTTTACCAGCACTGAACTGACCCACATCTCAAAATGGCTCAATAATATCACAATTGGAACATAACTGAATGCAAGTATAACCAAAATGTCTGTTGAAGCCAAGAATACCCAATTTGCCATGTCTAGTTTTAATCTTCATATATGTACTTCTAGGTGCAAAAGCTAACATAAAGAGTTTGTCTGCATATACTTTTAGGAGGAAAAAGGCGGGGAGAGTAGGGGGCGGAGGGAAAGGAGAGGGAGGGTTTGGAGAATGGAGTAAATAAGTTTTTTCTCCAAATGTTTTCTATGTTAGAAAGATTTTACTTTGGCTTGAAATAGGGAAAGTGGATCCCTCGATTTCCCTCCAATCCATTTTTTTTATCCAAATAAGGAAAATTATATCACTCCCCAAATCATTTTGGGATTAAGGCTCTGACGTTGTTGTTGTTGTTGTAAGGAAAATTATATCACTCCCTTTTCCTTCCAAATCATCCAATCAAAACAACGTCAAAGTGTATAATCATCCAAACGAAACGAACATTTGGTTAATGAAGTAACACTGTGATTTGATTTACTAGACAATTGCTTTGTGTAATGAATTTGAAATCTAACTCCAATCTCCTTAAAAGGCTGATGTGAGACAAAAATCTTCACTTATAAGAGCACAGCATAACATTTACAGTATCATCAACACGACACCAAAATTAGCAATTCCAATTCTTCCCACTACCTAGATTCTGAGGCAGACCTATGCATTAATAAATACTCGTATCAAACAGAATCCGATAAGCAACATCAACAAAACAAGTGAAATTAGCAATAATAATACCAATAATAGTAACATTATTATTGAGCATAATCGTCCATTTTAAGCCAAATTCCAGAATTAACCTACCTCAACAATACAAAAATATGTCAACAAGCTCATAAAATAACGCAATCAGTGGCCGAGACTAAGTTTTCGATTTTGTACAGCTATCTCTATTGCATTCTCTCCTGAAAAATTATGTACCCTAACGTCAAATACTAATGCGACAAAATTAACGAGTAATGAAATATATATACCTGTGAATATTATTATCATTATCATTATTATCATCTTGAAGGACGAAAGAGTGAGGGTTTTTCCAACGCGCGAAAGAAGAAGCACGAGAAGCGAGCAAGATCAAAGCGAATACGATGCAGAATCCAAGCAGTAGCTTGATTTTAACGGATCCGACGGACGAAAAGGCGAGTTGCCGGAATCGCTGAACGGCTCGGCGACTCACCGGCGAACCTCTCATCGCAACCCGGAGTAACTCGGAATATCACTGCGCATTATAGACAAACCCGACTCCAGTTGTGGGACTCGATTTTCGACGGAAAAACAGGGATGTAATAATGAGGAAACGGTGTCGTTTTTGCGTTTAGTTCCGGTGAAAGAGGAACGACCTGAGAGGATGATTGCGGTGATAAAATAATTGAGATTGTTTTGTTGTTTTTACCTTTATTTTTTTTTATGGTACGATTAGGTTAGAAAAAGGTAGTGAAAGTATGGAGGGGGACTACTCGAGTAACTCAAGCGGCTTATTTTGATTTCATTTTAATTTGCTGATTCGTACTGAGTTGTTGAGTTCCTTAATTTTACTTCGTATTACAGTGCCTTAATTTTACTTCGTATTTGTTACGGAGTGTATATGGTGGAGGTAGATAACGGTGTCGATTAGATATAGGGTGTGAGAGGTGAACACTAAACCGGATGATGCTATTTACGTTTCTTACTTCCAGAAAAAAAAAAAAAATATTGTTATTAGTGTTATAAAGAGGTGACAAGAATTTTGAATATCAACCCATCGTATATTGTACTACCATATGAGCAGTGGATTGTTCATGTGAATCGTGTTCCTCGTTCTATCGAAATGGGAGCTGACCTAACGTTCAAAGTGACTAAATTAAGAAAGGATAATAATAATAATAACGGAAATTTTTCAGGATTACACATGGTACCCCTCATTTTAAGTTTCTACATATGGTATCCTTGTGTTTACCTTTTTTTTCACAGAATACCCTTTTAGTAAATTTCCGTTATCACCCGGTTAAACCTATGATTTGGGATGCCATTTTTTGTTATTTGTTTTAATCTAATACACTAATCCTTATATGTTATCCAACAATTAAACAAACCTCAAACCTAATCTTACTCATCCCCCACTACCACCACACCATCACCATCAGACTCCGACGACCACCATTCGTCGCCAGACACCAGAGCTCCGACAGAGGTCGTGCACGCGTCCTGTATTTCGCCCAACACCAAATTAGCTACCACATCATCTTACTTTTCTCCCACCATCATAATCATCCCTCCACCTCCCACCAAGAAACACCATTGGTTTCGGCCACCTCGACACAAATCCGACCACTGCTTCCCTTCCTCGGCGAGTCACTCTAGCGTATTGTCGTCGTCCATAAGCCCACCCAGACCCCATATCCCTTCTCCATCAAGCCCACCCCAAACCGCACATCCCTTCTCCATCGGGTTAGTTATTTTAAGCTCATAAAAAAATGTGATTTTAATTTTAGATCTACAAAAAATTGAGTAGAATTTTGAAGAACTAATCGCGAAAATGGCCTAAACGGATGATTTTGAGTCGGGAATTGTCTTTGTCGGCCTAATTTGAGTACAGTAGTGGTGGGGAAGGAAGAACAACGACGATGATATGGTGTTTATCGATGGTTGGGAGTTGTGACGGAAGGGCTCAAATGTTATTTGGTTGTGATAAGGATTTTGAGTGGTAGGGGTGGGTTGGGGCCGACTTGTGCATGGTTAGTCAGGGGTGCTTGGTGGTGCGCGTGGTGGTCGTCGGAGTCTAGTGGTGATGGTGTGGTGGTAGTGAGGGATGAGTGAGATTAGGTTTGATGTGTGTTTATTTGTTAGATAATAAGGATTAGTGTATTAGATAACGAGAAAAAAAAAAAGGTATTATAAGTCATAGATTTAACGGTGCTATGACGGAAGTTTACCCAATGGTATTCTGGCAAAGAAAAAGGTAAATACAGGGGTATCATATGTAGAAACTTAAAATGAGGGGTACCATGTGTAATTCGCTAAAATTCGAGGGTACCATGGGAAATAACCGTAATAATAACTAGTTTTAAACCCGTGCAAAATTGCACGGGTATGTATTTAGGTCTGTATGAATGTTTTTTTATGAATATTTTTTTTTGCATTTCTATTATAATTATCTAATATTTCTAAATAAGTGATTGACATGATTAATGTTTACACTTGTTTCAAATACGTGTTCAAATGCAATGGTTTGAGCGGACACAACGTAATATACTATTGATACAATTTGCATACATAAAAAACTTTACAGCCAAATAAAGAAAAAGAATTTAATAATCTATTTTAACATATGAAAATTATTCTAAAAATTGAAAAATTTCATGATAGACTACATTAGCAGTCGTAGTAGATGTACGCATATCTGAATCACAAATTAGAATTTTCAAACCTTCTTTTCGTGTGACCCTGGAAAGTGCCACATAAAGTTGGTCATGACTAAACACCGGTCTTGGAAGATAGATGCTGACCTGAGATATAGACTGACCTTGACTCTTGTTTATCATCATCGCAAAACAAACAGCGATGGGACTGTCTTTTTTCTTACAATGGCAGCACATTTTTTAGTGGAACACGACTGTCTTTTTTCTTTTGCCGTTTTCGCCCATAACTGATTAGGGCTTAGAATAAGAGCGTTTGCATATGCCGAATTAGGATCAATAGAAACATTAGTTGGCGGTGTAACCAGTGTTGTGATGGCTATCTGTTCACGTACGCTTCTTCTTCTTCTTCTTCTTCTTCTTCTTCTTCTTCTTCTTCTTCTTCTTCTTCTTCTTCTTCTTCTTCTTCTTCTTCTTCTTCTTCTTCTTCTCCTTCAATGGGATGGGGTATGAGAAACTGAAATTTTGACAATTGGTAATGCCATATTATAAAATTTTTAACAGCGCAAATAATAAAGTAAATATTTGTAAAATATATATTAAAATATTAATAAAATAAAATAAAGGAGTATCGTTCGTAACGTCTGAGAGCTGTTCTCGGGGATTTGACATTGATTGTTGCGTACTTTCTGTAATCACCAAGTTTCTTTGTGTTATCGGATCATCTATATTCGTCAAGCGTAAAGTCATAGAAAAATTATGTCAAAACGATATTTAAATCATGTACTTTTTAAAATCGTCAAAGTTTTGGACCGTATGTAAATAAATCCCTAACATGCATAAACAGGCCACACGATTTACATAATAGACTTATACAATTAAGAATGGCCCATATTCGTAGTTGGACCGTCCAGCCCAAATGCACTTTAAATCCTAAATGGTTCCTTCATATAAATACATCCTACCCCCCCCCCCCCCCCCCCCACAAAACCCTACATTTCCCGTCTTCTCTTCATTACAACGCCTCCTTATTTCTCTCCCTCTCTCACTTACTCACTCTCTGAATAAAACACTCCGTCTCACACTAAAACTCACACAACCCGTCGCCTCCCTCATGCTCCCTCATGAAGATTATCAAAAATATCGCCGCCTCCCTCTTTTTCCCTCATGAAGATTATAATCCATGAAGAAGGTGAAGGATTCCAAATGTAGTAAACAACATCATGGATGCTTGGAATATTAATTTAGATGCGAATTTCTAGTATGTTAACTTTTAATCCATATTTTCTTTATTCATCTTTTAAATTTTGTTATGAGTGAATGAATTTTTTGTATTTCTTTAATTTCGGACAATTAAAATTATGTTTTTTTTTTCATAAAAAACAAATCTGTCCATAAAAATTTGAGGTCATTTAGATTAAAAAATCGACATGTAATTGATGATCTAACATATTTACTCGAATTAGCTAAAATAATCAACATACATGTGGAAATTTGTTATTATACTATGTTTTCTATTTCCAGAAAAACTTAGACCTATATCGAAAAAAGTTAATAATCTGAGTTTTTTGACTTGCATGTGGAAATTTGTTAAATGGAATTCTATTTCTACTTGGCTAAAACCCGGATCTATAGTTGTGTATTAAAGCATTGTATATTTCCAGTTGAAATGCATAGATCTATGGTTGTAATCATGTTATTTTTAATTTTAAGCTTTACTTTCACCATTTGTATTATAATTATATTGCAAAATTATATTTTTTAATTAATTAATGGAGATTTCTGGATTGACCAGAATTTGAAATCGTTTAGGATAAACCCGAAAACCAATTGAGTCTGACCTAACCCAACTATACTTTGCCTGACCTAAAACAATTGATTTTTACATGGCCCAACCCATTCTAGTATGACCTAACTCGTCCTAAATTGGGTTTGGCTCGAACAACCCAATTTGCATATGACCTGACCAATATGAATCCGGATCACACCTGACCTAACCCAAACCCAAATTGGTTTACCTAACCCAATTTGACTTGACCGGAAACCAAACTAAACCTGCATGAGTGATGGGTATCACCCTTGTGTTGTACTCAAACCAAATCTTGCAAGGGTGATATGTTGCCATGTCGAGTCTCACTCGGTTTGATGAAATGCTGAACCTTCTGATTTTGTATGTGCTTCCTTCATTAAGTTGTTCTAAGAAAATCCTAGTCCACCTCTTGTTGATTGTTGCATGAATGATGTCTCCCTGTTTGATACACATGAGTATGGTATTGGTTAATTATATACTTACTTTTCACAATGAAAACATCATTAAAAAAAAAAAAGAATGCTTACATTTTCGTCTACTAGAATCAGTTCCACTCCTTGCACGTCATCTGGCTTAGACTCCGACTTTTTGTGCCATAGCCTCATAACCCGAACAACAATTTGCTCTATCCTCGGCGTTTGTTTCCTGATGTTGGCGATAAGAGTACTCTGAAACTGTGCCATTATGTTTTTTTTTTTTAATTCCTTGTTATTGTTTTTGATGACGTGAGTTATATTGTTGTTTTACAGTCCTATTTATAATGCAAAATAACCTCAAGTTCTAACTCTAACTTACCCACCTTTGCCATTATTCCACTAAGCCACTACTTGCAATACTATATAACTGTTCCCCACCACTGAATTAAATGCAAATATCATAATCTACGCATAACTGCTTCTCTATTGTATCTGCAGTTGTTATTTTCTGATTTATATATTTCGGAATTTAATTGACACATTTTTGCAGATTGTACGGGTGAAGTGTGTTTAACGTGACGATATTAATGTAGCCTCTAAATGTAAATCCCCAATTATGCGGCCAAGATAATAGAAGCATTGCCATCTCAGTTTCCCGAGTTAGAGTTTCAAAACTTCCATCAAAGAACATTTTATTAATGTAAAGTTTAATGATTTACATAAACATAAACAAATGAATAAAAGTACAACTCATGACAACTATTCTCTCCTAATCAACTAGACTTGTCTCATGACTCATCAAGCTCGTCTCGTCTCTCGCGTGCTGTCCAAACAACATATACTTAAACTGCTCCCCCATATGATCGCAAATATCATATGGATCGACACAGGGGCAATTACACAGACACAACAAACGCCAGTTTCATTAAATAAATAAAGTATGACACGACTCAAGTGTGTGAACATACAACATGACTATAACATGAATGAACCACTATCAAGCAACCACCATCACGGTACCGGGACACGCCTAGACATACCGACAACCACACTGGTTTCGGGACATGCCCAGACATACCGATAACCACAAACAGGTACCAGGACACGCCCAGACATACCGAGTCCAGACGCCAACCGGATCCCCTGCGAGACGTCGTGTCTCAACCACACGAGTCCCTCCGTGACTCAAGCCATTAATGCGTACATCTCTCTTGGAGTGGGAAGCTCCAAGAGGCGACTTAAGCGTAAGACGGTCTCCCAACCGTCTTACGTCTCCAAAACAACAACAACACAAATCTTCCAACATATACAATCACAACTGTCACAATATGAAATGCATGACAGAAAATATACACCATGACATGCCAAACATGCCATGGATACCATTTCCTAAAATATCCCGACTCGTCGAAACCAACAACATGAAATACGACTCACTCAATGCAATTAAATGATAAAAGACTCATTTAATAAATAAATACAATAATGAAACTGAGTAGGATAAACCTACCTCACAGCATATCCGCATAAGCAATCCGTCACACAAGCTAGGCCCGTCTCACAAAACTCATGTCCTAAAATAAGATAATAATACAAATACGTATAAATATACCAGTCTAATATGTATACAAATACGTATAAATATACTAATACAAACGTATAAATATCACTAAAAAAAAAGGTTCCATAGCGACGGCGGAATCCGTCGCAAATACAGATATACCGTCGTAAATATAGAATTTGCGACGGTTTTGCGACGTAATTCGGCCGTCGCAAATAATCGTCGCAAAATCAAATGCTGCGACGGAAATTCCGTAGCAACTAAATTCTTGCGACAGACAAAGACTTAGCAAAAATCCCTCACAAAATTAGAGCCTGTGACGGAAATTCCGCCGCAAAGCACTGTGCATGGGGCCCACAGCATGTTGTTAGGTCAAACAGAAAGTCAACATTTGCGATGGGAATTCCGTCGCAAATCACTGTTCATAAAGGCCACGTGGTTGTCCAGGTCAAACAAAAAGTCAACAGTTGCGACGGATATTCCGCCGCAAGATTAAATGATCCACGGGGTTTACAACAGTTTCAGCTCTCCCAAAAAGCTTCTAAATCAATACATACGGTTCCTGGATCGACACAGGCCACCCTGGAAATAGGTGACAATTACACAGGCAGAACAAACGTTAGTTTCATTAAATAAATAAAGTGTGACACGACTCATGTGTTTGAACATACAACATGACTATAACATGAATGAACGACTATCAAGTAACCACCATCACGGTACCGGGACACGCCTAGACATACCGACAACCACACTAGTTTCGGGACATGCCCAAACATACCGATAACCACATACAGGTACCAGGACACGCCCAGACATACCGGGTCCAGAAGCCAACCGGATCCCCTGCGAGACGTCGTGTCTCAACCACACGAGTCCCTCCGTGACTCAAACCATTAATATATACATCTCTCTTGGAGTGGGAAGCTCCAAGAGCCGACTTAAGCGTAAGACGGTCTCCCAACCGTCTTACGTCTCTAAAACAACAACACAAATCCTCCAACATATACAATCACAACTGTCACAATATGAAATGCATGACAGACAATATACACCATGACATGCCAAACATGCCATGGATACCATTTCCTAAAATATCCCCAATCGTCGAAACCAAAAACATGAAATACGACTCATTCAATGCAATTAATGATAAAAGAGCCATTTAATAAATAAATACAACAATGAAACTGAGTAGATAAACCTACCTCACAGCATATCAGCATAAGCAATCCGTCACACAAGCTAGGCCCGTCTCATAAAACCCATGTCCTAAAATACGATAATAATACAAATACGTATAAATATACCAATCTAATATGTATATAAATATGTATAAATATACTAATATATACGTATAAATATAACTACAAAAAAAAAGGTTTCATAGCGACGGCGAAATCCGTCGCAAATACGGATATACCGTCGCAAATATAGAATTTGCGACGGTCTTGCGACGTAATTCGGCCGTTGCAAATAATCGTCGCAAAATCAAAAGCTGCGACGGAAATTCCGTAGCAACTAAATTCTTGCGACGGACAAAAACGTAGCAAAAATCCGTTATAAAATTGGAGCCTGCGACAGAAATTCCGTCGCAAAGCACTGTGCATGGGGCCCACAGCCTGTTGTTAGGTCAAACACAAAGTAACATTTGCGACGGAAATTCCGTCGCAAACAACTGTTCATAGAGGCCACGTGGTTGTCCAGGGCAAACTAAAAGTCAACAGTTGCGACAGATATTCCGTCGCAAGATTAAATGATCTAGGGGGTTTACAACCGTTTCAGCTCCCCCAAAAAACTTCTAAATCAATTACATACGGTTCCTGGATCGACACATGCCACCCTGGAAATAGGTGACAATTACACAGACACCACAAACGTCGGTTTCGTTAAATAAATAAAGTGTGACACGATTCAAGTGTTTGAACATACAACATGACTATAACATGAATGAACCACTATCAAGCAACCACCATCACGGTACCGGGACACGCCTAGATATTTCAAACACCACACTGGTTTCGGGACATGCCCAGACATATCGATAACCACAAGCAGGTACCAGGACACGCCCAGACGTACCGGGTCCAGAACCCAACCGGATCCCCTGCGAGACGTCGTGTCTCAACCACATGAGTCCCTCCATAACTCAAGCCATTAATGTGCACATCTCTTTTGGTGTGGGAAGCTCCAAGAGGCGACTTAAGCGTAAGACGGTCTACCAACCATCTTACGTGTCCAAAACAACAACAATTCAAATCCTCCAACATATACAATCACAATTGTCATAATATGAAATGCATGACAGACAATATACACCATGACATGCCAAACATGCCATGGATACCATTTCCTAAAATATCTCGACTCGTCGAATCCAACAACATGAAATACGACTCACTCAATGAAATTAAATGATAAAAGATTCATTTAATAAATAAATACAACAATGAAACTGAGTAGGATAAACCTACCTCACAACATATGCGCATAAGCAATCTGCCACACAAGCTAGGCCCGTCTCACAAAACCCATCTCCTAAAATACGATAATAATACAAATACGTATAAATATACCAATCTAATATGTATACAAATATGTATAAATATACTAATATATACGTATAGATATCACTACAAAAAAAGGTTCTATAGCGACGGCGGAATCCGTCGTAAATACGGATATACAGTCGCAAATATAGAATTTGCGACGTAATTCGGCCGTCGCAAATAATTGTCGCAAAATCAAATACTGCGACGGAAATTCTGTAGCAATTATATTCTTGCGACGGACAAAGACGTAGCAAAAATCTGTCACAAAATTGGTGCCTGCGACGGAAATTCCGTCGCAAAGCACTGTGCATGGGGCCCACATCCTGTTGTCAGGTCAAACAGAAAGTCAACATTTGCGACGGAAATTCCGTCGCAAATCACTGTTCATAAAGGCAACATGGTTGTCCAGGTCAAACTAAAAGTCAACAGTTGCGACGGATATTCCGTCGCAAGATTAAATGATCCAGGTGGTTTACAACAGTTTCAGCTCCACCAAATAGCTTCTAAATCAATTGCATACGGTTCCTGGATTGACACAGGCCACCCCGTAAATAAGTGACAATTACACAGACACAACAAACGTCAGTTTCATTAAATAAATAAACTGTGACACGACTCAAGTGTGTGAACATACAACATGACTATAACATGAATGAACCACTATCAAGCAACTACCATCATGGTACCGGGACACGCCTAGACATACCGACAACCACACTGGCTTCGGGACATGCCCAGACATACCGATAACCACAAATGGGTACCAGGACACGCCCAGACGTACCGGGTCCAAAAGCCAACTGGATCCGCTACGAGACGTCGTATCTCAATCACACGAGCCCCTCCGTGACTCAAGCCATTAATGTGTACATCTCTCTTGGAGAAAGAAGCTCCAAGAGGCGACTTAAGCGTAAGATAGTCTCTGACCCGTCTTACGTCTCCAAAACAACAACAACACAAATCCTCCAACATATACAATCACAACTGTCACAATATGAAATGCACGACTGACAATATACACCATGACATGCCAAACATGCCATGGATACCATTTCCTAAAATATCCCGACTTGTCGAAACCAACAACATGAAATACGACTCACTCAATGCAATTAAATGATAAAAGACTCATTTAATAAATAAATATAACAATGAAACTGAGTAGGATAAAACTACCTCACAGCATATCCGCATAAGCAATCCGTCACACAAGCTAGGCCTGTCTCACAAAACCCATGTCCTAAAATACGATAATAATAGAAATACGTATAAATATACCAATCTAATATGTATACAAATACGTATAAATATAATAATATATACGTATAAATATCACTACAAAAAAAAGGGTCTATAGCGACGGCGGAATCCGTCGCAAATATGGATATACCGTCGCAAATATAGAATTTGGGACGGTGTTGCGACGTAATTCGGCCGTCGCAAATAATCGTCGCAAAATCAAATGCTGCGACGGAAATTCCGTAGCAACTAAATTCCTGCGATGGACAAAGACGTAGCGAAAATCCGTCACAAAATTGGTGCCTGCGACGGAAATTCCGTCGCAAAGCACTGTGCATGGGGCCCACAGCCCATTGTGAGGTCAAACACAAAGTCAACATTTGCGACGGAAATTCCGTCGCAAATCACTGTTCATAAAGGCGACGTGGTTGTCCAGGTCAAACTAAAAGTCAACAGTTGCGACGGATATTCCGTCGCAAGATTAAATGATCCAGGGGGTTTTCAACAGTTTCAGCTCCCCCAAATAGCTTCTAAATCAATTGCATACGGTTCCTGGATTGACACTAGCCACCTCGCAAATAGGTGACAATTACACAGACACAACAAACGTCAGTTTCATTTAATAAATAAAGTGTGACACGACTAAAGTGTGTGAACATACAACATGACTATACCATGAATGAACCACTATCAAGCAACTACCATGGGTACCGGGACACGCCTAGACATATCGACAACCACACTGGTTTCGGGACATGCCCAGACATACCGATAACCACAAATAGGTACTAGGACACGCCCAGACGTACCGGGTCAAGAAGCCAACCGAATCCCCTGCGAGACGTCGTGTCTCAACCACACGAGTCCTTCCGTGACTCAAGCCATTAATGTGTACATGTCTCTTGGAGTGAGAAGCTCCAAGAGGCGACTTAAGCGTAAGACAGTCTCCGACCCGTCTTACGTCTCCAAAACAACAACAACACAAATCCTCCAACATATACAATCACAACTGTCACAATATGAAATGCATGACTGGCAATATACACCATGACATGCCAAACATGCCATGGATACCATTTCCTAAAATATTCCGACTCGTCGAAACCAACAACATGAAATACGACTCACTCAATGCAATTAAATTATAAAAGGCTCATTTAATAAATAAATACAACAATGAAACTGAGTAGGATAAACCTACCTCACAGCATATCCGCATAAGCAATCCGTCACACAAGCTAGACCCGTCTCATAAAACTCATGTCCTAAAATACGATAATAATACAAATACGTATAAATATACCAATCTAATAAGTATACGAATACGTATAAATATACTAATATATACGTATAAATATCACTACAAAAAAATGGTTTCATAGCGACGGCGGAATCCGTCGCAAATATGATATACCGTCGCAAATATATAATATGCCACGGTCTTGCGACGTAATTCGGCCGTCGCAAATAATCGTCGCAAAATCAAATACTGCGACGGAAATTCCGTAGCAACTAAATTCTTGCGATGGACAAAGACGTAGCAAAAATCCGTCACAAAATTTGAGCATGCGACAGAAATTTCGTCGCAAAGCACTGTGCATGGGGCCCACAGCCTATTGTTAGGTCAAAGAGAAAGTCAACATTTGCGACGGAAATTCCGTCGCAAATAACTGTTCATAAAGGCCACGTGGTTGTCCAGGTCAAACTAAAAGTCAACAGTTGCGACGGATATTCCGTCGCAAGATTAAATGATCCAGGGGGTTTACAATAGTTTCAGCTCCCTCAAAAAGCTTCTAAATCAATTACATACGGTTCCTGGATTAACACAGGCCAACCCGAAAATAGGTGACAATTACACAGACACAACAAACGTCAGTTTCATTAAATAAATAAAGTGTGACACGACTCAAGTGTGTGAACATACAACATGACTATAACATGAATGAACCACTATCAAGCAACCACCATCACGGTACCGGGACACGCCTAGACATACCGACAACCACACTGTTTTCGGGACATGCCCAGACATACCGATAACCACAAACAGGTACCAGGACATGCGCAGACGTACCGGGTCCAGAAATCAACCGAGTCAGCTGCGAGACGTCGTGTCTCAACCACATGAGTCCCTCCGTGACTCAAGCCGTTAATATGTACATCTCTCTTGGACTGGGAAGTTCCATGTGGCGACTTAAGCGCAAGACGGTCTCCCAATCGTCTTACGTCTCCAAAACAACAACAACACAAATCTTCCAACATATATAATCACAACTGTCACAATATGAAATGCATGATAGACAATATATACACCATGACATGCCAAACATACCATGGATACCATTTCCTCAAATATCCCGACTCGCCGAGTCGTCGAAACCAACAAATGAAATACGACACACTCAATGCAAATAAATGATAAAAGACTCATTTAATAAATAAATACAATAATGAAACTAAGTAGGATAAACCTACCTCACAGCATATCCGCATAAGCAATCCGTCACACAAGCTAGGCCTGTCTCACAAAACCCATGTCCTAAAATACGATAATAATACAAATGCGTATAAATACACCAATCTAATATGTATACAAATACACATAAATATACTATTATATACGTATTAATATCACTACAAAAAAAAGGTTCCATAGTGACGGCGGAATCCTTCGCAAATACGGATATACCGTCGCAAATATAGAATTTGCGACGGTCTTGCGACGTAATTCGGTCGTCGAAAATAATCATTGCAAAATCAAATGCTGCGACGGAAATTCCGTAGCAACTAAATTCTTGCGACGGACAAAGACGTAGCAAAAGTCCGTCACAAAATTGGAGCCTGCGACGGAAATTCTGTCGCAAAGCACTGTGCATGGTGCCCACAGCCTGTTGTTAGGTCAAACAGAAAGTCAACATTTGCGACGGAAATTCCGTCGCAAATCACTGTTCATAAAGGCCACGTGGTTGTCCGGGTCAAACTAAAAGTCAACAGTTGGGACGGATATTCCGTCGCAAGAATAAATGATCCAGGGGGTTTACAACACTTTCAGCTCCCCCAAAAAGCTTCTAAATCAATTACATACGGTTCCTGGATCGACACAGGCCACCCCGAAAATAGGTGACAATTACACAGATACAACAAACGTCAGTTTCATTAAATAAATAAAGTGTGACACGACTCAAGTGTGTGAACATACTGTTGAGAATTATTAATCTCATTATATAACATATTCATATACGTTCAAATTTATTTAGTCATAAAATAAATTCTATATCTTATGCATGCAAACTAAAATAAAAGAGATGGAAAAAACAATTTCTCACCATCAAAAATTCGGCCAAATGGGCACAAATGAAGGTCTCCTACCTTCATTTGTTCTTGAGCTAGAAAATACATTAGGATGATCATCCAAGACTACAAAATAGAAGCCCTCCAATAAGTAGCACCCATGACTTTCCCAAAATCCCATAAAATAATATGTACTAGATATTTGTAATGTGGTTTACCTTAAAATCGATTACTAATACTCATATACTACTACTAGTATTATTAGTGATTGATTTGTACAAATTAGATTCATAAAAAGGATTTTTATGAAGAACAAGAGAGAGAGTGTAGTGATTTTCATAAAACATAAGAGAATGAATAATATGTACTAGATATTTGTAATGTGTTTTACCTTAAAATCGATTACTATTACTCATATACTACTACTAGTATTATTATTGATTGATTTGTACAAATTAGATTCATAAAAAGGATTTTTATGAAGAACAAGAGAGAGAGTGTTGTGATTTTCATCAAACATAAGAGAATGAATAATAGAGAAAAATCTCTCTATTTTTGCCTCTAAAAAACCGGTGGGCATATCATGGTTTTAGGACCATTTTTCTTTTTCCTTTTTGTCTTCACAAGACAAATTAGTGTAAGGCTTTGTCATGGTCAAGTCACTATCAAGTGTCATAGACAAATGAATAAGACAAAACTTCTAAAATTGCCCATCAATTTTCGGTTTTGATGTGTAATATGGAGTCCATTTTATTTTTGTCAATTGTACAATTGTATGTCATGTGACATGTCTTATGTCATGTTTTAATTTAAAATGCATATTTAACAAATGAAATATCATTTACAAATTAAATAAATCACATTTAACAAATTGACTAGTAATTCAAAATTACTTTGTCATAAAATGGTCATTTAAATACTAGTTAGTATAATTCACAACATCTTGTAATTATAACTAACTTATCATTCTCATCTCGCGTGTTTCGCAAACACCGATTAATTTTAGTAATATAACTTCTTAAATTACTAAATAAAATCTTATTTAATCACATTATAATAAGATGTCATTTTCTCTCTTATGATAAAATTTGTTCAATTTTAAGGAATTAATTAATCTGTATTGACATACAATTAATTAACCTTTTTTCAATTAAGGGAATCGTCCTTTAGGTGTGACCTCAAGGGATGAACTGATCACCACCGTCGCACGACAGTAATGTCAAACTCTAGCCAGCCAATCATTACCGATATGTATGGACCAGTTGATTATATATATATATATATATATATATAATGTATCATCCCTTCCGTATTCTTGTTATGAGATTTAAATATGTGATCAATATTATCGACAATTGTGATCGCATTATTGTCGGAGGACACATATTCCAACACATACAACATGTGTAACACCCGCGAATTTCCCATTTGGACATTTAAAATTTATTAAACCGTTTGATTTCTTTATTTTATATTTTTGAATTATTCAATTTAAATAATTTTATTTCAAATACGATTTTTATAAAAGTAATATATAAAAGCTCGTTTATATAAAAATACGTATTATTATTAAATTATATTTTTTTTAAGACATAATTTATATAAGAATATATGTATACGTATTTTTGGTCGGACAATAATAGTGACAGTAATAATGTTAGTTTCCGTCTCAAGTTGAAATAAACTCGAGACGTTTTTCCGTCTAGCAATAGACCGTCACATTTCCATATGTAAGATTATTCTTAATCTCGACCAATCAAAATTCAACAACACTCATACACCCACTCACTCACACCCACATTTATATATTATTATTATTATTATTATTATTATTATTATTATTATTATTATTATTAATTTATTATTATATACTCCCGTCCCCACCAATCTCTTCTTCTTTTTCTATTTTTGCAACAACCACAGTAACACGCAGCACAGCACAGAAAAATCAACAAAACAAAGACGCCATTTTTAGTCGACACTTCAAACTCCGATCCCGCCTTCGTTTCTCAACCAAACTCCATTATTTTTGTACCATTAGCTTCCTCGTCCTTTCCTCGTTCTTTCAAGGTATGAAAGTCTCGTTTTTGTGGTGGTTTCGTCTTTCGCCGTCTTATAAAAGTGTCGTCTTTTAGCTTATTTATCCCGTTTTCTTGCTCATTTGATGAAGGATTTGAAGACCCGGAGCAGTTAGAGTCGGAAATCGTGAGGTAACGGTGATAGGTTACTCGACAAAATGTCGAAATTCCGTCTCATGTGTCGTTTTACGTGCCCTTGGGTGATAAAGTTGGATTCTTTTTGTGTTTTTCTCACTTGATTGGTTGTCTTTTATGTTAAATAAAGTCTGGTAATGAGTTTCGATGACGGTATGATAATGACTGTATATTGGCGTACGGTAGTATGAGGTAGAATAGAGAGTGTGAGGTCATCTACTTATGCTTGGTGCTGCTGGGGTTTTGGATTATGGCCTCTGATTTTAGCTGCGTTTTGTTCCGTCTAAATTCTACTTCCATTTCTTCTTAAGAAATGGAGAACACCCATCCCCAAGACGAATAGGTTACAAATAAATGTCGTAACTTTCGGAATTTGTGATGATTGTGTCACTATATTGAATGCTTGCTTGCTTATTTTATTTTCATTTTCCGATTGATGTACCATTTCATGCATCTGTTGCAAATTCTTTGTATATGAACACAATAAGGTCTTTTATGCATTTCTCGCTTATTTTGTATTTTCTTCCTTAAACCCGAGTAATACGTTTTGGAGTATTAGTCTCTGTCTTGTTAATTTCAAGTCTCGCTTTTTTGTTATTTGTCATTATTTGAGTTTATCTGTGTGAGAGGTTGACTGCAGTGATTGATCAATGTCAATAGGAGACCTTCTTTCTATGTGCTTTTACATATATCATGTACATATTATAATGCCCACAAATCCTTAATAGATACATCCAGTTATGACGTTTTCTAAGGTTTTGGACTTAGGGTGTTTATTTAGTTGGGATTTGTTATGTTAATTAGTTGGATTTGTGTAGTTAAAATGATTGGGCTTGTTGTATGTCATTTATTGGGTTTCATAAAGGTCTTTTGTTGGGCTTTATATGAGTAAAGGGTTGGACTTAACATAACTATTTTATCGGGTTTTACATGATTAAATCATTGGGCTTGTTGTAGGTCACTTGTTGGAGTTCTCATGCTCCATTTGTTGGGTTATCATGTCTAATGTGTTGGTCTTGTCACATAATTTGATTGTTGGGCCAAGCTAATGTTTTGTAGTGGGCTCATGAACGAGTCACATGTGCGTGTTTCCGTTTTATTTCGTAAATTTCATATAACGTAAATTATTCATTATCACTTGTTATATTTTATTTAACCGGCATATTTAATTATGAAATGAAATGTTTATTAATATAATACAAGTATGAGATATTTATTATAAGTACTGGTAAGAGTCATATCCTTGATAATGTCTTGTATTGTTCGGTGGTGTGAGTCGTGGTCCTATCGGACACTAGGGGTGAGCCATAGGCCCTCTAGTTGCGATATGATCGTCGGGACCGATGTTCCCATCTGTACTTATGGTGAGATGCAAGCCATAAGTACGAGTGTGACATTAATAATCCCGTCCCGTGTACTTGTAAGAGTCGTATTCTTGTAGAAATGTCATATTACCATCGTACGTGCTTGACATACATTTTTGCCCTGTTTGTGCTGTTCTGGCAAGCACGGGTTTGACCTACTTGTCTTTGTTCGCAAGTACGGTTTTGGCCTACTTGTCTTTGTTCGGCAAGTACGGCTTTTGGACACTTGTGCAGTTCTGGCAAGTGAGTCTTATCTTAGTCTTTCCGCCACTTTCGTGCTGTTCTGGCGATTGGGGTACTCGGTCTCCTTAGTAGTCGAGTCTTGGGTGAGTGCTGTGCTGGCGCACGTCGAATCGGGATGTACACCCGAGAATCTGCAGATTTAGACTAGGACCGTATTATTATCGTAGTCCTACCCGGGGAAATTATAGTCTAAGAGTAATAAATGTCTTGCATTATTTGGATGGTTACTTTGGTCATATCTCCTTGAAATACGTGCTCGTGGCTAAGTGGTCGTGTCGGTTTCCTTATCCTTCTTTTCCATTTATTTATTGTTGCTTATGCCTTACTTGTTTATTCCATCATCTCCTTTACTCTTGTTGGTTTAAACACGCATGACCCCATGTTTAGTTATGATTCGATTCACTCATGTCTTATCTAATATGATTGTTTGTTTATGTTCTTTGTCATGTTCACTTCGACATATTGTGGCTGGGAGAACCTTGAGTTACTCCCCACTGACTATGGCGTTCATGTTTACATGAATGACAGGTGGTGAAGATGCTTACGTGGGGAAGACGTGTGGGCTAGCGAGAACTACACCCTTGGACCTTAGTTTGCTAGCTTAGAAACCTTTCATTTGTTTATTCGTGGGATATCTTTTCCCCGTTTTCTAGACTTGGGTTGTAATAACCTAAATTTTTCTATTGTTGTATTTGTTTCTTTTCGTTAGTGGCACTCGCGTGCTATTCTTTAACTAGTAAATTTTAAAAGTTTTCAAAATATCACAAATTTACGCTTTAATTTATTAGTTATATTTTCCGCTTTATCGCGGGGTGTCACAGTTGGTATCAGAGCCTATGTTGCTCCCGACGCACACACGTGTACCCCAAATTTAATTTGAACTTGACCTTGAATAATGAATGAGAGATGGGTAGACTTAAGGACCTAAGGTGGTAGCCTGTAGTGTGTTTGCTCTTTGTTAGGTTCTAACACGTTTGTTGATTGCCATTTTATGATTTTTGTGCCCTTGGATCAATGACTGTAACTTACCAATGTGGTGATCAAGATTTGGTGCCTATTGCTGAGGATTGAAGATTTGTTCTACTTTGAAGGATGGTTCTACTTCCTCGAAGATATTTCTCATTCTTCGTGTATCTTGCCTTAATCTTTATCTCTTGGTGCTTATCCCTCTTCTAAACTTTCTTCTATTTTGCTTAAAAGCTACTCTGGCACTCCTAACTTGTATCCTTGCTAATCTTTCTTAACACCTTTTTATAGTACTCCTTCTTTTGAGGGATGTTGACCTTGGTTAGGGAATTTGACTTTTGAGGAGATTGTTGTGTTTGACCCTTAAACCTGGTTTTGAGAGGATTGATGTTGGAAAGATTTAGGTAGTGTGATGAGACATACTTGATGATTCTTATACCTAGATCCTTGATAAAGTGAGTATATTTGATTGGTGGATTTTGTGTTGTTAAGTGTGAGTGGCATTTGTTACTAAGGTTATAGAACTTGGCTTTGTTGTTTATGTTTGGGATTTTAAAGGTTTGGGAAGTGTAGTCAGACTAAGCTACATTGTTGAGAAGTCTTTGTTGACCCTACGGTTTTAGAAACTTTGAGGTTGTATTGAGTAATTGAGATGATGGGATGATGTTGTAGATGAGTGTAGTTCTGCTTTTGGGAATCCGTGATAAGTAAAAGGATAAAAGAACTCGAGATCCTATTGATTTTTCAGACTTTGGATTGGCATGTTACTACCTTGTATTGAAATGAAAATCTTGTGGAATATTTAAGGAACCTTTTCTTGGAGTTTAGAGCTTGGTATTTGGATTCTTGAGTGAGGGTTTACCATTTTGAGAAACCCATGGTTGACACTAGTTGGATATGGGTATAGCTCTGTTGGAAACCTTGACCTTGATCTTGTGGAAGTTGTTTGTGGATGTTTGAGGATTTGGAGTGATGAGATCACACTTATAGTGAAGTACCTTGTTACATGGAATAACTTAGGATGAAATCACGTAAATGTTTTGAGGGAAATCCTTGAGAGTGTTGTAGTCATAAGTTTTGTTGTTGGGAAGTTTTCAGAACCGCTTAGGTTGATGTTGTTATTTGAGGTTTGAGGATCTGGCGTTTCCTTGTTGTCTAATTTCCCTTCCTCCTTGACCATAAGCGTTACCGTTCATACCTCTCTTTCTCGCTTCATCTTGCTCCTCTTTTAAGTTTGAGACTCGTAACCTGCGAAACTCTGTCTTTGACATCCTTGTTGATTTGACTTCAATTCTTATCCCTAGGAAGTTCATCATAGCTCTTTTGACTGGTTAAGTTTGAATCCTCTTAGCGTGCTTTGTTCTTAGGATATCTAAATCCTTTTCATTTCGTACCATTTCTAAACATTTCAAACTACCATTTTTGGTCCGTTGTTAAAAATTTTATGTTACTTTTACAAAACTTTACCTATTCTTAAAGGTTTGAAACTGCAAATTTGATTTAGTTCCCTATTTGTTCCTTGAGTATAGACTTCTCTATCATGATTTTAGTTGCTAAACCTGATATTTCTTTAGATTTTAACCAATTTCTGTCAACTTTGATCTATTTATGATTTCTTTGTCAAGGTTTGATGTTACATTTTCAAAAATTTGACTCCCTTTTGAGTTTAAAAGTGAAACTTTTATTTCTATTTTTGGCTCTTGCAAGAGAAAATTCGAGCAAATTACCTTTCTCTTTTGATTTTAACGTTGATCGGATGATAGAACTCGTTATTAGAGACGTTTAATAACTTGTTCTACGCTTGTCAGCGAATGATTTTGTTCTGAATCTGTCTTTGACTTGGAAGGCTAGCGTTCTTGTGTGCACGACAAGAGCAATTTCGTTCCATGAATGAGACTTACACTTTTGAAAACTAGCCGTTAATGTTTTTGAAAGTGTTTTGATTTTGATTTGTACAAATGATTTGCGTTTCGACTTGGTTCTGTCGGAAAATTTTAGTTGAAACTTTTGAAAGAATTTTAATTCTTACGATAAGTAACCTTTTTAATGTTTTGTTTACCGATTTTAAAAGTTCAGTTTTATTTTTAATAACCTTTCTTTTATACCTTCAAGTTTCGAGGACGAAACTTTTTAAAAGGTGGGGTGATTGTAACACCCGCGAATTTCCCATTTGGACATTTAAAATTTATTAAACCGTTTGATTTCTTTATTTTATATTTTTGAATTATTCAATTTAAATAATTTTATTTCAAATACGATTTTTATAAAAGTAATATATAAAAGCTCGTTTATATAAAAATACGTATTATTATTAAATTATATTTTTTTTTAAGACATAATTTATATAAGAATATATGTATACGTATTTTTGGTCGGACAATAATAGTGACAGTAATAATGTTAGTTTCCATCTCAAGTTGAAATAAACTCGAGACGTTTTTCCGTCTAGCAATAGACCGTCACATTTCCATATGTAAGATTATTCTTAATCTCGACCAATCAAAATTCAACAACACTCATACACCCACTCACTCACACCCACATTTATATATTATTATTATTATTATTATTATTATTAATTTATTATTATATACTCCCGTCCCCACCAATCTCTTCTTCTTTTTCTATTTTTGCAACAACCACAGTAACACGCAGCACAGCACAGAAAAATCAACAAAACAAAGACGCCATTTTTAGTCGACACTTCAAACTCCGATCCCGCCTTCGTTTCTCAACCAAACTCCATTATTTTTGTACCATTAGCTTCCTCGTCCTTTCCTCGTTCTTTCAAGGTATGAAAGTCTCGTTTTTGTGGTGGTTTCGTCTTTCGCCGTCTTATAAAAGTGTCGTCTTTTAGCTTATTTATCCCGTTTTCTTGCTCATTTGATGAAGGATTTGAAGACCCGGAGCAGTTAGAGTCGGAAATCGTGAGGTAACGGTGATAGGTTACTCGACAAAATGTCGAAATTCCGTCTCATGTGTCGTTTTACGTGCCCTTGGGTGATAAAGTTGGATTCTTTTTGTGTTTTTCTCACTTGATTGGTTGTCTTTTATGTTAACTAAAGTCTGGTAATGAGTTTCGATGACGGTATGATAATGACTGTATATTGGCGTACGGTAGTATGAGGTAGAATAGAGAGTGTGAGGTCATCTACTTATGCTTGATGCTGCTGGGGTTTTGGATTATGGCCTCTGATTTTAGCTGCGTTTTGTTCCGTCTAAATTCTACTTCCATTTCTTCTTAAGAAATGGAGAACACCCATCCCCAAGACGAATAGGTTACAAATAAATGTCGTAACTTTCGGAATTTGTGATGATTGTGTCACTATATTGAATGCTTGCTTGCTTATTTTATTTTCATTTTC
This sequence comes from Silene latifolia, assembly GCF_048544455.1. Lineage (NCBI taxonomy): Eukaryota > Viridiplantae > Streptophyta > Magnoliopsida > Caryophyllales > Caryophyllaceae > Silene > Silene latifolia. The sequence continues at coordinate 51,492,616 of NC_133526.1, read as the reverse complement.
CGATTGATGTACCATTTCATGCATCTGTTGCAAATTCTTTGTATATGAACACAATAAGGTCTTTTATGCATTTCTCGCTTATTTTGTATTTTCTTCCTTAAACCCAGTGTACGTTTTGGAGTATTAGTCTCTGTCTTGTTAATTTCGAAGTCTCGCTTTTTTGTTATTTGTCATTATTTGAGTTTATCTGTGTGAGAGGTTGACTGCAGTGATTGATCAATGTCAATAGGAGACCTTCTTTCTATGTGCTTTTACATATATCATGTACATATTATAATGCCCACAAATCCTTAATAGATACATCCAGTTATGCCGTTTTCTAAGGTTTTGGACTTAGGGTGTTTATTTAGTTGGGATTTGTTATGTTAATTAGTTGGATTTGTGTAGTTAAAATGATTGGGCTTGTTGTATGTCATTTATTGGGTTTCATAAAGGTCTTTTGTTGGGCTTTATATGAGTAAAGGGTTGGACTTAACATAACTATTTTATCGGGTTTTACATGATTAAATCATTGGGCTTGTTGTAGGTCACTTGTTGGAGTTCTCATGCTCCATTTGTTGGGTTATCATGTCTAATGTGTTGGTCTTGTCACATAATTTGATTGTTGGGCCAAGCTAATGTTTTGTAGTGGGCTCATGAACGAGTCACATGTGCGTGTTTCCGTTTTATTTCGTAAATTTCATATAACGTAAATTATTCATTATCACTTGTTATATTTTATTTACTTAGGCATATTTAATTATGAAATGAAATGTTTATTAATATAATACAAGTATGAGATATTTATTATAAGTACTGGTAAGAGTCATATCCTTGATAATGTCTTGTATTGTTCGGTGGTGTGAGTCGTGGTCCTATCGGACACTAGGGGTGAGCCATAGGCCCTCTAGTTGCGATATGATCGTCGGGACCGATGTTCCCATCCGTACTTATGGTGAGATGCAAGCCATAAGTACGAGTGTGACATTAATAATCCCGTCCCGTGTACTTGTAAGAGTCGTATTCTTGTAGAAATGCCATATTACCATCGTACGTGCTTGACATACATTTTTGCCCCTGTTTGTCTTTGTTCGCAAGCACGGGTTTGACCTACTTGTCTTTGTTCGGCAAGTACGGTTTTGGCCTACTTGTCTTTGTTCGCAAGTACGGCTTTTGGCCACTTGTCTTTGTTCGGCAAGTGAGTCTTATCTTAGTCTTTCCGCCACTTTCGTCTTTGTTCGCGATTGGGGTACTCGGTCTCCTTAGTAGTCGAGTCTTGGGTGCGTGCTGTGCTGGCGCACGTCGAATCGGGATGTACACCCGAGAATCTGCAGATTTAGACTAGGACCGTATTATTATCGTAGTCCTACCCGGAGAAATTATAGTCTAAGAGTAATAAATGTCTTGCATTATTTGGATGGTTACTTTGGTCATATCTCCTTGAAATACGTGCTCGTGGCTAAGTGGTCGTGTCGGTTTCCTTATCCTTCTTTTCCATTTATTTATTGTTGCTTATGCCTTACTTGTTTATTCCATCATCTCCTTTACTCTTGTTGGTTTAAACACGCATGACCCCATGTTTAGTTATGATTCGATTCACTCATGTCTTATCTAATATGATTGTTTGTTTATGTTCTTTGTCATGTTCATTTCGACATATTGTGGCTGGGAGAACCTTGAGTTACTCCCCACTGACTGTGGCGTTCATGTTTACATGAATGACAGGTGGTGAAGATGCTTACGTGGGGAAGACGTGTGGGCTAGCAAGAACTACACCCTTGGACCTTGGTTTGCTAGCTTAGAAACCTTTCATTTGTTTATTCGTGGGATATCTTTTCCCCGTTTTCTAGACTTGGGTTGTAATAACCTAAATTTGTCTATTGTTGTATTTGTTTCTTTTCGTTAGTGGCACCCGCGTGCTATTCTTTAACTAGTAAATTTTAAAAGTTTTCAAAATATCACAAATTTCCGCTTTAATTTATTAGTTATATTTTCCGCTTTATCGCGGGGTGTCACAACATGACTATAACATGAATGCGCCACTATCAAGGAACCACCATCACGGTACCGAGACACGCCTAGACATACCGACAACTACACTGGTTTCGGGACATGCCCAGACATACCGATAACCAAAAACAGGTACTAAGACATGCCCAGACGTACCGGGTCCAGAAACCAACCGAGTCCCCTGCGAGACATCGTGTCTCAACCACACGAGTCCCTCCATGACTCAAGCCATTAATGTGTACATCTCTCTTGGAGTGAGAAGCTCCAAGAGGCGACTTAAGTGCAAGACGGTCTCCCAATCGTCTTACGTCTCCAAAACAACAACAACACAAATCCTCCAACATATACAATCACAACTGTCACAATATGAAATGCATGATATACAATATACACCATGACATGCCAAACATGCCATGGATACCATTTCCTCAAATATTCGAGTCGTCGAAACCAACAACATGAAATACGACACACTCGATGCAATTAAATGATAAAAGACTCATTTAATAAATAAATACAACAATAAAACTAAGTAGGATAAACCTACCTCACAGCATATCCGAATAAGAAATCCGTCACACAAGCTAGGCCCGTCTCACAAAACCCATGTCATAAAATACGAAAATAATACAAATACGTATATATATACCAATATAATATGTATACAAATACGTATAAATATACTAATATATACGTATAAATATCACTACAAAAAAAGGTTCCATAGTGACGGCGGAATTCTTCGCAAACATGGATATACCGTCGCAAATATAGAATATGCGACGGTCTTGCGACGTAATTCGGCCGTCGCAAATAATCATCGCAAAATCAAATGCTGCGACTGAAATTCCGTAGCAACTAAATTTTTGCGACGGACAAAGACGTAGCAAAAATCCGTCACAAAATTGGAGCCTGCGACGAAAATTCCGCCGCAAAGCAGTGTGCATGGGGACCACAGCTTGTTGTTAGGTCAAAGAGAAAGTCAACATTTGTGACAGAAATTCCGTCTCAAATAACTGTTCATAAAGGCCACGTGGTTGTCCAGGTCAAACTAAAAGTCAACAGTTGCGACGGATATTCCGTCGCAAGATTAAATGATCCAGGGGGTTTACAACAGTTTCAGCTCCCTCAAAAAGCTTCTAAATCAATTACATACGGTTCCTGGATTAACACATGCCAACCCGAAAATAGGTGACAATTACACAGACACAACAAACGTCAGTTTCATTAAATAAATAAAGTGTGACTCGACTCAAGTGTGTGAACATACAACATGACTATAACATGAATGAACCACTATCAAACAACCACCATCACAGTACCGGGACACGCCTAGACATACCGATAACCACACTGTTTTCGGGACATGCCCAGACATACCGATAACCACAAACAGGCACCAAGACATGCCCAAACGTACCGGGTCCAGAAACCAACCGAGTCAGCTGCGAAACGTCGCGTCTCAACCACACGAGTCCCTCCGTGACTCAAGCCATTAATATGTACATCTCTCTTGGACTGGGAAGCTCCAAGAGGCGACTTAAGCGCAAGACGGTCTCCCAATCGTCTTACGTCTCCAAAACAACAACAACACAAATCCTCCAACATATACAATCACAACTGTCACAATATGAAATGCATGACAGACAATATACACCATGACATGCCAAACATGCCATGGATACCATTTCCTCAAATATCCCGACTCGTAGAGTCGTCGAAACCAACAACATGAAATACGACACACTCGATGCAATTAAATGATAAAAGACTCATTTAATAAATAAATACAACAATGAAACTAAGTAGGATAAACCTACTTCACAGCATATCCGAATAAGAAATCCATCACACAAGCTAAGCCCGTCTCACAAAACCCATGTCCTAAAATACGAAAATAATACAAATACCTATAAATATACCAATCTAATATGTATACAAATATGTATAAATATACTAATATATACGTATAGTGATGACGGCGGAATCCTTCGCAAATACAGATATACCGTCGCAAGTATAGAATTTGCGACGGTCTTGCGACATAATTCGGCCGTCGTAAATAATCATCGCAAAATCAAATGCTGCGATGGAAATTCCGTAGCAACTAAATTCTTGCGACGGACAAAGACGTAGCAAAAATCCGTCACAAAATTGGAGCCTGCAACAAAAATTCCGCCGCAAAGCACTGTGCATGGTGCCCACAGCCTGTTGTTAGGTCAAATATAAAGTCTACATTTGTGACGGAAATTACGTCGCAAATCACTGTTCATAAAGGCCACGTGGTTGTCCAGGTCAAACTAAAAGTCAACAGTTGCGACGGATATTCCTTCGCAAGGTTAAATGATCCAGGGGGTTTACAACAGTTTCAGCTCCCCCAAAAAGCTTCTAAATCAATTACATACGGTTCCTGGATCGATACAGGCCACCCCGAAAATAGGTGACAATTGCACAGACACAACAAACGTCAGTTTCATTAAATAAATAAAGTGTGACATGACTCAAGTGTGTGAACATACAACATGACTATAACATGAATGAACCACCATCAAGCAACTACCATCATGGTACCGGGACACGCCTAGACATACCGACAACCACACTGGTTTCGGGACTTGCCCAGACATACCGATAACCAGAAATAGGTACCAGGACACGCCTAGACATACCGGGTCCAAAAGCCAACCGGATCCCCTGTGAGACGTCGTGTCTCAACCACACGAGTCCCTCCGTGACTTAAGCCATTAATGTGTACATGTCTCTTGGAGTGGGAAGCTCCAAGAGGCGACTTAAGCGTAAGACGGTCTCTCAACCGTCTTATGTCTGCAAAACAACAACAACACAAATCCTCCAACATATACAATCACAACTGTCACAATATGAAATGCATGACAGACAATATACACCATGACATGCCAAACATGCCATGGATACTATTTCCTCAAATATCCCGACTCGTCGAAACCAACAACATGAAATACGACTCACTCAATGCAATTAAATGATAAAAGACTCATTTAATAAATAAATACAACAATGAAACCGAGTAGGATAAAACTACCTCATAGCATATCCTTATAAGCAATCTGTCACACAAGCTAGGCCCGTCTCACAAAACCCATGTCCTAAAATACGATAATAATACAAATACGTATAAATATACCAATCTAATATCTAAAACCCTCTAAATGCATGAACTTGTGAAAATACTCTACAGTAGAGCAGTTGATGTGACCATAATTAGAGCATATTTAGTCCCCGAATTAGCCTAGTTCCCATGCTTTTTAGTGCATATTTGGGTCATTTATTGTCTTTAGTCCTTTGTTTTGCATATTCTTTGAGGTTTTGTGTCCTTGGTAGGAAAGGAGTGCAAACCTTGCATTTTCATGGCAAAATGAGGCTAAATTGATTGAATTCAATGACCAAGCATCAAAGAGAAGACAAGATTAGAAGGCCTTTGTACATATTATAGTAGATGGGCAATGATGAGAAAAGATCCTTGCATCCCCGAGGAAATCCTCAAGGATTTTATGAAGAAAAAGGAAGAAAAGAAGAAAGAAAGAAGCTGTAAGACAATCCGAGCGGATTGTCCACAAGACGCCCGTCCAGCAGCCACAATCCGAGCGTCTTCCCCCTGTGGACGCCCGTCCAGAATCACCAGAATCCGCCCGTCCCGTGCCCTGGACGCCCGGATTCTCTAACAGCTATTTTGTCTTCTACAAACTTCAAGGAAGGATGCACATATTTTTCTAAGACTGGCAAAAAGGAGACCGGAGTCTCCCTAGAGACCGGCGATTCCTCAAGGAATTAATCGTCATTTAAGCCCTTAGTAAACCCTAATCTATGTAAGTAATCCCCACTATAAATACCCCATTAGGCTAATTAGAAGAGCATGTTCTTCTTAGCAATCTCTAGTGTAGTTAATATCAATTAAATCTCTCTTTAATCTTGTAATCAACATTTAATCAAGTTTTAATACAAGTTTCATTTCCTTAATCTCTCTTTCTTATTCATCCTTTGTTTTGGGTAATTGAAGATTATTTGAGTTATTATTGGGAGATCGACAACCTTCCAATCTATCATCAAGTACTTCTATTATTCTTTGCTTTATTATTGGAATCATTAGTCCAGGTATAACTCTCTTAATCCCTTTTTAATTATTGTTAATCACTTTCATTTATTCATCATGTTTTACTTTGTTGGTATGATTGACAACCTTGCTAGCATGTTCAACATGATAATGAGTGAGTAGTTTCCTTAGCTAGGGTTAATGGGTAATTAGGGGAAACCAACATGGGGGATGATTCATGCTTAATTTAATATGTTTTCATAGTTTATTTGCTTGCTTGTTGTGATCTCAACTTATGCACATGTTATGTTTGATGAAATGCGAGCCTATGAATCCTTGCATTTTTTACCCATCACCTATCTTTTCAATGAGACTTGTAAGACATAAACCAACTCGAGTCTCATTAGACCATGCATATAGTTGAGTAGGGAAGATTAAGTCGACTTGTAGGTGTTGTACAATATAATCGATTCGGCTCCGGGACCCAAACTTTCCTAGGATTGTAAGATATAAACCAACTCGATCCATCACAACAATAATTGCTTGCTTATAATTTGAGAATATGTTTGTATGATCAATTCCCATGAATCCACTATGACCCCATGACACCCTAGTGCCTTTTATCAATTGTTTACATCCCTTTTTAATCATCTTGCTTGTTTACTTTCATTGCTATTTAGTTTAGTGATCTTCTACTTCAAACCTCAATTTGTGACACCCTTAGGCGCCACTAGTTGTAATAGAAAATCTCATCTCAATTCCCGTCCCTTGGGATCCGACCTTTACTTGCCTCTTCACTAATTGTAGAGTTGTTTGTGAAGTTATAAATTGTGTTTTGGTCTAGGTGCTCCTAACGACAAGTATCGAAAACTAAACCTCCTCGAGAGTCCGACCAAAAATGGCGCCGTTGCCGGGGAAGGTGTTAACTTGATTTAGATTTTCTTATATTGTTATTAGTTGTGTCTTTCTTTGCCTTGGGGAAGTAAAACTCCTCAAGGTTTGTTCTAATTATTTTCGAGTTGTTTGATATTTTGCATGTCTAGAAGATCACAAGGTAACTTGTTACCCTTTGATCACGAAATTGAAAGGACTTTGACAACCAATAGAAGACTTGCTAGGAGAACTTTGAGAGGTATTGGTGAGGTTGTAGATATTCAACCAAACACTATTGAGTTCATCAACCCTTTTGCAAGAGAAGGTGAGGAGAACCCAACACAAAATCCAACACAAAATCAACCCACAATGCCTAAATTTTTATCACATTCCGTACCAACCGAGGAAAACCTACCTAATGATACTCCCACACCACAACACTTAACCGGAAATTTCATTGCCAAATCCGCATTTATCCAATTAGTCGAAAGAAGCTAATTTGGGGGGATGCCTAGTGAAGACCCTCACTCTCACATGGAGACTTTTTGTGACTATTGTGATGCGATATCACAAACCGGCGTAACTCAAGACCAAATTCGATGGGTCTTATTTCCTTTTTCTCTAATTGGCACCGCAAAACAATGGTTGAAAGGCCTTGATAAGGCTACTCTCGAAATTGATTCTTGGAAGAAATTGGCTCTAGCTTTCTACCAAAAGTTCTATCCACCGGAAAAGACTAACATTCTAAGAGCTCAAATTACGGGCTTTAAGCAAAGAGATGAAGAATCCTTGTATGAAGCTTGGGAGCGATTCAAAGGAATTTGCCGCTCATGTCCTCACCATGGACTTAGCGAGTGGTTCTTGGTACAACAATTTTGGAACGGTCTTTATGAAAACTCAAGAAACATTCTCAACATGGGATCAAATGGAATGTTCACCGAAGTTGATAACAATCAAACTTGGAACAAAATTGAGGAAATGGCGGTCCATAATTCACAATATAGTAGACCTCGCAAGGCTACTAGAGGAGGAAAGCATGAAGTGGACTCTATTACTCAATTGGGTGCCCAACTTAGCGCTCACATTGATACCATCAATTTGAAGTTCGAAAAAGCTATGGCTAGGCTTGAAGAAGCCTCAAAATCACCAAAGCATCATGTTAATGCCATGACGGCATCTTCATTCATCCCAAGTGGGATATGTGAGAATTGTGGAACTTTGGGACATGACCAAAGTGAATGTAGGGGAACAAATGAACAAGTGAATGCTTTTCAAGCATACAAGAGTGGTACCCCTTATTCCAACTATTACAATGAAAACACCAAATTTCACCCAAATCTCTCATACAAAAGCCAAAATATTCAAAACCCTCAACCAACATACACCCCACCTCCCATGAGGAACCAAAATCAAAGACCCTTTTACAACCAAAACCAAGGCTACCAAAATCAAACTCCATACAATCAACAAAATGACCAAGGTTTTGATGTTCAAAAAGAGGTCCTCCAAATGCAAAAGAATCAACAAGAGTTTTTCACTCAAATGCAAAAGGATAGTCAAGCAAAGGAAATCACCATTAACAACATCCTAGCTCACACCAAAATGTTGGAAACCCAATTGACTCAACTAGCATCTTCAAACTCACAAAGACAAAAGAGGCAATTACCACCTCAAAGTAATCCCCCAAGACATGAAACGGTTAGTGCCATTCACTTGAGGAGTGGTACAAGGTATGAGGTACCAAAGAAGCAAGTTGAGGATGAAGTTGTGGAAGCTAGTGACAAAGAAGAGATTGTGCAAAACTCCAAGGATGGAGAACCATCAAAAGAAGAAGTTTCAAAGAAAAATGAAGACAAGGCCAAGGAGAAGGAGCCCATTGTGATCAGACTTCCTTTTCCAAGTCGTCAAGCCAAGCCCAAATTTGATGACCAACTTGGAAAATTTATGGAGATTGTGAAGAATTTGGAAGTCTCGATTCTTTTACGGAATTAATTAATCACGTGCCAGCCTATGCAAAATACATGAAAGACATCCTCACGAAGAAGAAGTCAATCCGGAAGCTTGAGACTATCGCCTTCACTAAGGTGAGTAGTGCAATACTTCAAGGGAGTTCACCTCCAAAACTTAAAGATCCGGGAAGCTTCTCAATACCGTGTACCATTGGCGACACCACGATCAACAAAGCCTTATGTGATCTAGGGGCTAGTGTGAGTGTTATGCCGTACTCGGTGAGTAAAAGGTTAGGGATAGGAGAGCTTAAATGCACCAATATCACGCTCCAAATGACCGATAGATCGACGAAGACACCATTAGGGATATGGGAAGATGTTCCCGTAAGAGTTGGGAAATTTTTCATTCCGGTGGACTTTGTCATTGTTGACATGGAAGAAGACTCCAATATTCCGATCATTCTAGGTAGACCTTTCTTGCACACCGCGGGTGCGGTGATTGATGTGAAGCATGGAGAGCTCACTCTAGAAGTGGGAGACGAGAGCATAACTTTCAATCTTGACAAGACCATAAGGGCTCCCTGGTTGCATGAACCATGTTTTATGGTTGATCATTATAGCCGGAAGGATGATAGGAAGAAGTCGGAATTCTAATGGAAGAAGAAAGTTGATGATGCTCCATTCAAAGAGCAAGTGCATTGTAACAAAGAGAGCTTGAAAAGCTCACCAAAGTCAAGCAATGAAGAGGATGGCCTCATTGGCCAAGACAAGAAAGTGGGAGAGTTGTCTCTATCAACTCAAGAGATCTTTAGTGACCAAGTAGATGAAGTTTGTGGTCTTTGGGACGATGAGTTTGAAGGGATCTTCAATCCCTACATTGGTAATGTTATCGATAAAGACCAACATGAAGGACAACAAGGACACATATCTATTGAAGATCTTTATCATGACAACGAACAAGCTTTTGACTACTTCTTCAAGGTGTTGAACAACATCAACAACACATTGGACATGCCCCCATGACATCTCACTAAGGATGAGAGTTTGGTGGAGTCCTCTCCAAACCACCATTTGTAAATATTTCTAACTCCCTAACTCGCATTTTAATTCTTACATTGCATTTTTGTCATTTTTGGATTTTTTATGCTTTGATCAAGATATTTATCATTTTTTGAGAGAAGTGAGGGAGGGACTAATGATTTTATTGATGTGTAGTGCTTTAGCTTAGTGTGGGGATAGCAATTGCCTAGGCTATTCATGCCTTAGTAGTGCCCCTACAATGAAGAACACGGGATTTGAAGAATGAAAATGACACGGGATATGTAAGTGCACGGATGGAACTGAATCCGGGTAGACTAGGAGGAATCCGAGCATCCTTAAGGGGAATCCGCTCGTCTTTAGGGAATCCGGGCATCTGTTGCAGAATCCGTCCGTCCAATTGAACTGAAGAATTAAAAATTTGGGAGTGTTGAAGAATCCGAGTGTCCCAGCAGAGAAGACGCTCGTCTGGAATAATCCGCTCGTCTTTGCAGAAATACGCCCGTCTTTTTGCCAGTGCAAAATAAGAAAACTCGCTGTAACAGAATCCGCCCGTCTTTATTGGAATCCGCTCGTCCTGCAACTGAAGAATCCGAGCGTCCCATCTAAAAGACGCTCGTCTTTGGGCGAGAATTCCTGAACCCAGAACGAGCAGAATCCGAGCTTCCCGAAGGAAAAACGCTCGTCTTCCCCCTACAGTTCGAAAATTTCGGGTTTTTTAAATACCCCTCCCACATTCATTCCTTCATTCATACATTCAAAACACTACCAAAAACCCCAAAACCCCCAAAACCCCCAAAACCCTCATCCTCTCCATCACCAAAACAAGATTTCCTCAACCAAATTCAACAAAATCAAATCCAAACTTCCTTTCAACAACAATTAATCACTCTTTTTCCAACAATAATCAATCCAAGCACTAAAATCTTCAACCTTTGAGTCGATTTTTGAAATACAAAGGTAAATCCTTTCATCTTAAAATCGATTTGGGTATAATTGGAAATTGAAGATTTTCAATCTTTTCTTGGTATAATCATCAATGGCAAGAACAAAAGGATCAACAAAGGCACTCAAGGCAAATGTACTCTCAAAAAGGCAACAATGCCTTCAAGCAAAGAAAGCCTCAATGGCTATGGTGGTTGCTAGTGCAAACTTGGAAGTTCAACAACAACAAAATCCTCCCGTGGAAGCAACAACAACAACAACTCCGGAAATTGCTCAATTATCAAACTATCCGGAGGTAATTTTCATTTCTAACTCCCATAGGGATACATTTGCCAAGTATGCTAAGAAATCCATTCTACCCACCAAATTCATATGTGAAGATGCCTTGAACAAATTGGGTGTCCTTGAGCAAACAAAAGCCTTCTTTGAAGCCATGGGGTTGAGAAAATTGTTTACTACAAGAGAATTGACATACCCCTCCCTTACCTTGGAATTCTTGAATTCATTGAAAGTGACTAAGGTAGAGACTAGAGAATACATCAAGTTTCGCCTTGCCAATGTGAATAGGCGCATCACCTTTGATGTTTTGAGTAAAGCATTAGGTCTTAGTGATACCCCTCGTTACTATAAGAAGTCCGAAAAATATGACCCCGCTCCTCTTTGGGAGGCATTTTCCGGGAAGAAATTTGAGAACTTTCATGCTTGTCGCGCTCTATTAGTCCACCATCCGGACATTAGAGTGTGGCACAAGGTCATCGGGAATACTATCATTGTAAGAAAAGACACTAGCCACTTTACCAAGCTCGATTGTGTTCTACTTGAGTCGGCCTTAAATATTGGAAGGGAATTCACCAAGCCTTACAATGCTCTAAGGCTTTTGGTGGAAAGATGGCTCAATGTTGATTGTGGAAAGGAAGGCACCACTTTTATCGTAAATGGAAGCCTAGTTACTCTCTTGGCCAAATACTTTGATCCGAATTTCAACAAGGATAGCAAGTATGTGGCGAAAAGAGGGGGTCATCTCATTGACATGGATGCCATGATTAACAAGTACAAGTGGGTCAAGCATAATCCTCTTGACACCAAATATGAGTGGCTCACCAATGATGCTATATCTTTTACTTTGCCTTCCAAGATATGCCGCTTGAGTGTTCATAGAACAAACTACCTTCTTCCCCTCTCAAAGGAAGCCGGGTACATCATCCGTCAACAAAGGGGTGAAATTGAAATGCCCTCCTCCTCCATTGTCACACCACCCTATCCATTCAAATATCAAGAGTTCAAACCCGAAGGTGTTGAAGTGGGCAATGACTACATGACTCTACTTATGCAAGAGATGCACAAACAAGCTTATAAGGATCGGGAAGATGCATACTTGGCCCAATATCCACCCCTCCTTCATTTAGCTAGGCAGGGACTACTTGATCCTTCATGTCCTTTGCCTAGTTGGGCGGATAGGGAAGTTTTCTTTCCAAGTGCATTTAGGGGTGAAAGACCGGGTGACGATGAGGTTGTCGGTGATGAGGTCGTCGATGAAGAGGTAAATGAAGAAGAAGAGGCTAATGAAGATGATGAAGAAAGTGATGAAGGAAGTGAGCAAGGAAGTGAAGAGGGGAGTGGTGATGAGTCCACTTCTATTGAGGAAGATGATGACAATGATGATATGGTGGAAAACTAGCAAGCTTTGGAGGCTCCTACACTCTTGAGGTTTGTCTACTTCTTTCTTTGTTTTATTTATTTTTATCTTAATCATAGTTGGAGAGTCCTAGCAACATAGAGGACTAACACCTCGGCCCCATTGAGGTGTTCTTATTATGGGGTAATATCCGTATAATACCCTTAAATTATAGGACTATAACGCAAATTTTATATGTAATTATTGTCATAAAACGAAAATGCAATAGAAACGATAAAGGTAAAGAAATAGCCTCGGGTCCTTTGAGATGTGGCCTAAGAACAAAAATCAAAATAGATTTCCTCCTAATCGATACACCCAAGACCGTCTGAGACTATGCCCTTGTGCTAGAAATGTATTCTCTAATTGCCTTGCAATATTGAGAGAATTGTTGTGTGAGTTTTCTTAGATGTGAGATCTGAATTTTGAGAGAAAATGTTTCTCAAAACCCTAATTTTGTTTTGCAAATGAATTAGGTTACAAAAGGAGAGAAGGCTCCCCTTTTGTGGTTCGGCCAACCGTGAGGTCTCATGGGGAAGTGGGCTTCCACTTCCTCTTAATTTTAACTCGTGGTCCGGCTCGAAAAATGCTAAATGTATATGACGCGGTTTTATTATAAATCGTCATCGGTTATCGGTTATTAAAACATCAACTAATAACTCGGATTAGTTGAAATATTAATACATGTCCGACAAAGACAATATTGTATAATTAATTCAATATACATTAATTAAATATAATCGTTTATATTTAATTTACGAATTAACTGTTTAATTCGCCTTAGCCCATTTTATTTAATCCGTATTAAATAAAATATCTCAACATCGCATTTTGACTAATTACTAGTCAAATAACTCGGACTAAACCGCTTAGTCAATTTTCTGGCATCAACATGATGTATTTTCATACCGTCACATCTCTCAAACGTATCCTATAGGTGTGACTTTTAGGGACCAGTTGATCACCGCCATCTGTATGACAATAACGTCAAACTTATCTAGCAAGCCAACCGTTATTGATAAACGTGGACCAACTGATTATAATACAAAAGTATACCCTTTGATCCTTTTAGAGATTTATAAGTCCTTGAACTAACTGTAAAGGACACCAGCCCCAACAAGCTCCCACTTGTCCGTACAAGTGTATGTGCAATGACGTTATCCGCACTAACTGGAGGACACAAGCTCCAACAAACTCCCACTTGTCCGTACAAGTGTATGTGCGATAACCGATTCTCATATTCATTTAAAATTTCTCCCACTCAATGTAAAACAATTTGCAGATCCGGATCCGCAAAGGTCGTATTTTACAATCGATCTGTATCTAGAGTGGTTTCCCCGACTAGAGAGTAACTCAACTGATAAAACGAATTCGTATTCGAGCATGGCCATGCATTTCTATTACAGCTCCTCGAGTGGCCCTGAGAAATATCGAGTACCTGATAAAGGCTGAATATTTCCTTCAACTCGACTCCTTCCGATCTAAGCACAGCATGAAATGACCAAGAAAAAATCTACTTGGCCCCTGTTACGGATGACCGTGAGAAAGAAACCAAAGTCACCCAAAATCTGCCTTAGTCTCAAGAGACAGTCGATAGTCAAAAGAATCGACTCTTAGGATCACCATGGAGGTCCTATCCACGACCGGGCACCGAATGTTATAAAACATTTAGGACTCCACGTCGATGTCACAATTGTGTCCTACGAGATATCCGTATAAATCGCCTCTGTGATTGGTCAGTCAACCTTTTGACTTATGGCTCGTTGAACCCACCATCAACCAACGTCACAAAATAATTACCTTGAGTTATCAGCTCACGTGGGCAATTAAGGACCAAAAATATAATGTTTGTTCAGTTCACTTTGTGGTGTTCAAAATTGTCGTACAAATCCACATGAAAAACAAAATATATAAATATCAAAACGATGATGTCGTATAGAGTACAAAAGAGAATGAATCTAATCCATAAAAGAGTACTACAACTTAGGAACACGTTTAATTCCCATGGAATTAACGTGCCCTTCATGCTTATCTTGTCGTAATGGTTTAGTGAGAGGATCTGCTATGTTATCATCTGTAGCAATCTTTTCTATCACTACTTCCTTTTGCTCCACGTAATCTCGGATTAGATGAGCTTTCCGTTGTACATGTCTAGACTTGTTGCTAGACTTTGGCTCCTTAGCTTGGAAGATGGCACCTCTATTGTCGCAATAGATGGTGATCGGGTCATTCGAACTAGGCACTACAGATAGTCCTTGTAAGAATTGACGCATCCATATCGCTTCCTTTGCAGCCTTCGACGCGGCATAGTACTCGGACTCGTCGTAGAATCTTGTAACACTTTGTTTGGAACTCTTCCACCGGTGATGCAGCGCCATTAAGAGTAAAAACGAATCCAGATCGAGATTTCGAGTCATCTCGATCCGTTTGGAAGCTAGCATCTGCGAACGGTTGCGCATAGCTTTTGATCGCCTCCATAAGTCAATGCCCAATCTTTAGTCCTCCGTAGGTACTTAAGAATGTTCTTGATGACCATCCAATGTAATTCACGGATCTTTGTTGGAATCGACTTGTCATACTCAATGCATATGCCACGTCCGGACGTGTGCATATCATGGCATACATGATTGATCCTATAGCCGAGGCATAAGGAATCCGTGTCATGCGCTCTTTCTCTTCCGGTGTCTCGGTGCACGAGACTTGCTCAAGTGCCCCTGGAGCCATAGGAAGAAACCCCTTTGGAGTTAGTCATGCTGAATCTCTCTAGGATTTTGTCTATGTAAGACTCCTGACTGAGAGATAACATCCGTCGTGATCTATCTCGATAGATACGGATGCCTAGAATTCTTTGTGCCTCACCCAGATCTTTCATCTGGAAATGGTTTTTCAACCATACTTTCACCGAAGTTAAGAGAGGTATGTCATTCCCAATCAGGAGTATGTCATCGACATACAATATTAGGAAGACAATATTGCTCCCACTCGACTTGATATAAAGACATGGTTCCTCGACCGATCGAGTAAATCCATTTTCTTTAATCACTTGGTCGAAGCGATGATTCCAACTCCGAGATGCTTGCTTAAGTCCATAAATGGAACGCTTAAGCTTGCATACTTTCTTAGGATGTTGAGGATCGATGAAACCTTCGGGTTGTACCATGTACAACTCTTCCTCCAAATAACCATTTAAGAAGGCGGTTTTCACATCCATCTGCCAAATTTCATAGTCATGAAAAGCGGCGATCGCTAAGATAATCCGAATGGAACGCAACATGACTACGGGTGCAAAAATTTCATCGTAGTGCAAACCTGGCACTTGGGTGAAACCTTTAGCAACTAGTCGTGCTTTATAGATATCTTGTTGACCTTCCACAGAATGCTTTATCTTGTAAAGCCATTTGCATTGAAGGGGACGAACCTTGGCAGGTAAGTCAACAAGATCCCATACGTTGTTCTCATACATGGAGTCCATCTCGGATTGCATGGCCTCAAGCCATAGCTTTGAGTCAGAACTGGTCATGGCACCTTTATAGGTTGCGGGTTCACTACTCGTTAAGAGTAGAATGTCATCTATGTCATGTTCCTCGACCATACCAATGTATCTCGTCCAGGAGGAATAGAGACTCTTCCCGACCTCCTAGGTTCCTCAGGAATATTCACCGCAGCCGGGATTGAAGGAATTGGTTCCTCCAATGGTTGCTCGGTGTTTGGTTCTGAAATCTCCGACAGGTCGAAGGTTCTATCACTCTTTGCATTCTCGAGAAATTCCTTCTCTAAGAATGTCGCACTAGCCGCAACAAAAACACGTTGTTCGGTTGGCGAATAGAAGTAATGACCAAGTGTTCCTTTAGGATAACCTATAAAGTATGTCTTGACCGATCGCGGGCTGAGCTTATCCTCGTGTCTCCACTTGACATAAGCCTCGCAGCCCCAAACCCGTATAAAGGACAAGTTAGGGACCGTTACCTTCCATAGTTCATATGGAGTCTTGTCAATGACTTTAGACGGACTTGGTTAAGTATTAGAGCGGTGAGAAGAGCATAACCCCATAATGAGTCGGGCAACACGGTGTGACTCATCATGGATCGAACCATATCAAGTAGTGTTCGATTTCTCCGTTCGGACACACCATTCAACTAAGGTGTTCCAGGTGGAGTTAACTGTAAGGCAATCCCACAGTCTTTGAGGTGTTGATCAAACTCGTGAGAAAGATACTCGCCACCACGATCTGAACGTAGTGTTTTAATCTTTCTACCCAAAGAGGTTCTGTACCCTATTCGGTATTCTTTGAATTTCTCAAAGGATTCACTTTTATGCTTCATTAAGTAGACATAGCCATATCTACTTAAATCGTCCGTGAAAGTGATGAAATACCTATAGCCTTCTCGTGCGGTGATTGACATAGGCCCACATACATCCGTATGTATGAGTCCTAATAGGTCAGCCAGCAGCGCATTCCAACACCTTTGAAGGAAATTCGAGTCATCTTACCGATGAGACATGATTCACACGTGCCAAATGATTGAAAATCAAAGGCCGAGATAGCTCCATTCTTTATGAAATTTGTTTTACGCGTTTCTCATTAATGTGTCCCATACGGCAGTGCCATAGGTATGTTTGATCTTTGTCACCAACCTTTAACTTTTTATTCATTACCTGTAATATTTCGGTGGTCTGATCTAAAACATAAATTCCGTTCATGGAGACTGCCTTGCCATAAATCATATCGTGTAATGAGAAAATGCAAGAATTATTCTCTATTACAAATGAAAAACCAAGTTTGTCAAGTGCAGAAACTGAAATAATGTTTTTAGAAAGACTGGGTACATAATAGCAGTTATATAAAAATAACTCAAATCCGCTAGGAAGCTGGATCACGTATGTTCCCCTTGAGACGGCAGCCACTCGTGCTCCATTCCCAACACGCAGGTCCAACTCACCCTTTACGAGGGGTTCGATGTTTCGGAGCCCCTGCACATGATTACACAGATGAGAACCACAGCCAGTATCTAGTACCCAAGTTCCGTAACTTGCGTGGTTAATCTCAATCATATGAATAAAAGTAGAAGAAGAAGACATACCAACAGGTTTAACGCGACCTGCTTTTATGTCCTCATGATAAACAGGACATGTACGCCTCCAATGCCTAGTCTTGTGGCAATGATGGCATTCCATGTTTTCGGTCTTGCTCTTTGTCGCGCCTGATGAGTTACTTGCCTCACCAGGCCCACTCTTACCTGACCCTGACTTCTTGAACTTCGGTTTGCCTACTGCTAGGTCTGCTTGAGCTTTGCCCTTACCCTTGCCCTTGTTTGACACAACGAGAACATCTTGTTTCATGCTCCCACTGAACTTCAAGTCCCTCTCGGTCTGTACGAGAAGGGAGTGCAGTTCATGGGGACTTTTCTTCAAATCATTCATATAGTAATTGGCTCTAAAGAGCGCAAAACCATCATGGAGTGAATGAAGCATGCGGTCAATCACAATGTTCTCGCTGATTTTACAATCAAGCGCCTCTAGTCTCTCGACATTCTCAATCATGCTGAGAATGTGTGGGCTAACCGGTTGGCCCTTCTGGAGTCTCGCATCAAAGAAGCGAGTGGTATGCTCACAGGCCACGATTCTCGGTGCTTTCGAGAATTCCTTAGTGAGCGTGGTGAAAATCTTGTTTGCACCTTGGGCTATGAAGCGTTTCTGCAAATTGGATTCCATTGCAAAAATGAGTACGTTTTTAATCGCACCCGCTTCCATGACGAAGTCGCTATACGTGGAGACCTCGTTAACTCGAGCCGTGGGGCCAGGGGCTGGCGGGAGGGGCTCGATTAGATACTTGAGCTTCCCGTCGGCGGTGGCGGCATTCCGTAATGCCGCCTCCCATTCCGCGAAGTTTGATCCATCATTCTTCAGTCTAGTGGACTGATTCATCTGATTCATGAAGATCCGAAGCCAGGACTCACGGTCCAATGTGGCACTTGGCATTGGGTCATCGAGGATGCCAGCCATTATGTTATTAGCAGTTTAAAAAAACGTGATCTACGCTGAAAAAGAAAGAAAAACAAAGACGAAATAAGCAACTCATCGAGGTGATATAAGTCTATTAAAAAATTCATTTTATTCGTTTAGACTCATTGCACTTGCATAATTGATCTCCCTCAAGAATAATACAAGTGATCCCAAGACTCAATTTCCGTAAATTGATAAGCCAACTGTTTAGCTAGTTCTTCCGTAAGAACTCTTGGTCGATAGATTTCCGTAAATCCTATCTATAGTCCACCATAATCACAGGATCGTACGAGTGACCATAGTGTTGAGATAAAATAGGTCAATCAGTTCCAACTTACCCGACGTAGAAGGGGTCATATTATGCCTACCGACGAAGAAGGGATTCATTGGAGTTTGACCTATAAAGACTATTCTCAATTTTTGGTTATACGAGGAAGATCCCATCAACTTAGTTTAAATTCATTTTAAGTGAACGAATAACTAGCATTACGTGAATGAATTAACTTAGGTGATGGCTTGAATTGATCGTGTGACATGAGAATGTCATAGAAAACTAACGCGTGACCTCTATATGAGTCAGTTTTCATGCAATTATTAGGTGGTTTGGTTTTAGGCGGAAATGATGCAAACTATCGTTACGATAAAATAAATAAAAGAATGCAATACGTAAATAAAAATTCCTAGTGTGGCCTATCCTAGTAAAAAGAACATAATACAACTTTGGAATCCACCGTTGGACCCGAGAAGCTTGTCTTGATGTTCCATCTTTTTCATGCAGCGGGAGTGAGCATCCGGTCTCCATCTTTGGTCTTCTTAGAATTACAATTAAAATTTACAAAATATAAACCTATTTACATTCTAAATAAAAACTGTAATAAAGAAAAACAAAATGGAGATACGAGATCTCAAAATACAACCAAGACCGTGTTCCATCATTACGGTAACACGTTCTACTAAGGCCACACTAAGTTACAACCGATTGTAAAAAAAAATATAAATAAATACGTAATAAAAGCATTCAAAACATTCAAAATAACGATAAATAAAATGCATCAACTAAAACAAATTTATTCGTGACATAATTCCGTAATTATGTTAAATTTATCCAAACCACCTTTAATGATTAAAATTATGTGACAAAACCGCTTTAATCAACTTAATTTTAATCCGTGATAATCCGTTACTTTAAATCGTTTTAAAATAACTAAATGGTACGTGAGTGAACCGTTTCACTATCAAGCGAATGCATAAAATCCGTATTATGCACATGTTAAGGCCAAAAAAAAAAAAAAAAACACAAATTTTTTTTTTCTTCACGTCTGCCGTGAACAGTACCCATTTTTTTTTTTTTTTTTTTATATTAGAGCTGAAATGCCGAGAGCTCAAAAGCAAAAAAAAACCAGCGGTACCAAAAAAACGTGAGCCTCAACAAGCAAAACAAAAACGATTTGTTAAAAACCAATTGCAATTTAACCTAATCCGTATAGAATTGAAACTACAATTGATGAATCTTTAACATATTGTTATGAATATCGATTACAAGAACAATATGCAAAGAACAAATCGAATACCAAACATCGTCTGATTAGCACGGTTTACAAAAACAACAACAAAATAGACATGGCACGGAATCCAAGAAAAACAGCCGTGTAAAATCAAGACACGGTTTCAAAAAAAAACAGCCGTGCAAAAAAAAAAAAATTTTTTTGAGCCGTGCATAAAAAAAAATCAGCCGAGTGGGATTTAAGCAACAAAAAATTATCGATTCAATCCGTTTGATGAAAATCACATAGAAAAATTTACGTGGCCTCGCTCTGATACCACTTGTGGGGTAATATCCGTATAATACCCTTAAATTATAGGACTATAACGCAAATTTTATATGTAATTATTGTCATAAAACGAAAATGCAATAGAAACGATAAAGGTAAAGAAATAACCTCGGGTCCTTTGAGATGTGGCCTAAGAACAGAAATCAAAATAGATTTCCTCCTAATCGATACACCCAAGACCGTCTGAGACTATGCCCTTGTGCTAGAAATGTATTCTCTAATTGCCTTGCAATATTGAGAGAATTGTTGTGTGAGTTTTCTTAGATGTGAGATCTGAATTTTGAGAGAAAATGTTTCTCAAAACCCTAATTTTGTTTTGCAAATGAATTAGGTTACAAAAGGAGAGAAGGCTCCCCTTTTGTGGTTCGGCCAACCGTGAGGTCTCATGGGGAAGTGGGCTTCCACTTCCTCTTAATTTTAACTCGTGGTCCGGCTCGAAAAATGCTAAATGTATATGACGCGGTTTTATTATAAATCGTCATCGGTTATCGGTTATTAAAACATCAACTAATAACTCGGATTAGTTGAAATATTAATACATGTCCGACAAAGACAATATTGTATAATTAATTCAATATACATTAATTAAATATAATCGTTTATATTTAATTTACGAATTAATCATTTAATTCGCCTTAGCCCATTTTATTTAATCCGTATTAAATAAAATATCTCAACATCGCATTTTGACTAATTACTAGTCAAATAACTCGGACTAATCGCTTAGTCAATTTTCTAGCATCAACATGATTGTATTTTCATACCGTCACATCTCTCAAACGTATCCTATAGGTGTGACTTTTAGGGACCAGTTGATCACCGCCATCCGTATGACAATAACGTCAAACTTATCTAGCAAGCCAACCGTTATTGATAAACGTGGACCAACCGATTATAATACAAAAGTATACCCTTTGATCCTTTTAGAGATTTATAAGTCCTTGCACTAACGGTAAAGGACACCAGCCCAACAAGCTCCCACTTGTCCGTACAAGTGTATGTGCAATGACGTTATCCGCACTAACCGGAGGACACGGCTCAACAAACTCCCACTTGTCCGTACAAGTGTATGTGCGATAACCGATTCTCATATTCATTTAAAATTTCTCCCACTCAATGTAAAACAATTTGCAGATCCGGATCCGCAAAGGTCGTATTTTACAATCGATCTGTATCTAGAGTGGTTTCCCCGACTAGAGAGTAACTCAACTGATAAAACGAATCCGTATCCGAGCATGGCCATGCATTTCTATTCTGACTCCTCGAGTGGCCCTGAGAAATATCGAGTACCTGATAAAGGCTGAATATTTCCTTCAACTCGACTCCTTCCGATCTAAGCACAACATGAAATGACCCAGAAAAAATCTACTTGGCCCCCTGTTACGGATGACCGTGAGAAAGAAACCAAAGTCACCCAAAATCTGCCTTAGTCTCAAGAGACGGTCGATAGTCAAAAGAATCGACTCTTAGGATCACCATGGAGGTCCTATCCACGACCGGGCACCGAATGTTATAAAACATTTAGGACTCCACGTCGATGTCACAATTGTGTCCTACGAGATATCCGTATAAATCGCCTGTGATTGGTCAGTCAACCTTTTGACTTATGGCTCGTTGAACCCACCATCAACCAACGTCACAAAATAATTACCTTGAGTTATCAGCTCACGTGGGCAATTAAGGACCAAAAATATAATGTTTGTTCAGTTCACTTTGTGGTGTTCAAAATTGTCGTACAAATCCACATGAAAAACAAAATATATAAATATCAAAACGATGATGTCGTATAGAGTACAAAAGAGAATGAATCTAATCCATAAAAGAGTACTACAACTTAGGAACACGTTTAATTCCCATGGAATTAACGTGCCCTTCATGCTTATCTTGTCGTAATGGTTTAGTGAGAGGATCTGCTATGTTATCATCTGTAGCAATCTTTTCTATCACTACTTCCTTTTGCTCCACGTAATCTCGGATTAGATGAGCTTTCCGTTGTACATGTCTAGACTTGTTGCTAGACTTTGGCTCCTTAGCTTGGAAGATGGCACCTCTATTGTCACAATAGATGGTGATCGGGTCATTCGAACTAGGCACTACGAATAGTCCTTGTTAGAATTGACGCATCCATATCGCTTCCTTTGCGCCTTCGGACGCGGCATAGTACTCGGACTCGGTCGTAGAATCTCTTTGTAACACTTTGTTTGGAACTCTTCCGGTGATGCAGCGCCATTAAGAGTAAAAACGAATCCAGACTGAGATTTCGAGTCATCTCGATCCGTTTGGAAGCTAGCATCTGCGTAACCGGTTGCGCATAGCTTTTGATCGCCTCCATAAGTCAATGCCCAATCTTTAGTCCTCCGTAGGTACTTAAGAATGTTCTTGACAGCCATCCAATGTGATTCACCTGGATGCTGTTGGAATCGACTTGTCATACTCAATGCATATGCCACGTCCGGACGTGTGCATATCATGGCATACATGATTGATCCTATAGCCGAGGCATAAGGAATCCGTGTCATGCGCTCTTTCTCTTCCGGTGTCTCTGGTGCCTGAGACTTGCTCAAGTGCACCCCTGGAGCCATAGGAAGAAACCCCTTTTTGGAGTTAGTCATGCTGAATCTCTCTAGGATTTTGTCTATGTAAGACTCCTGACTGAGAGATAACATCCGTCGTGATCTATCTCGATAGATACGGATGCCTAGAATGTAACACCCCGCCCTTTCCTCATATTTTAAATAAACTTTTAAGTAATTTTTATTAAATAATTATTATTTAAAGCTTAATTTCATAAAATATCGTAACGGTAATAATAGTGTAGATTTTTAATAATATTATTCTCCGTCTCGAGTTATAGTAGACTTGGGACGAAAATTCTAGTGGATACCGACTCATTTTGAGTTATTGGGCTTAACTTGACTCATGGGCCTTTTTCCCCCTCTTTTCTCTACACAAAACCTCAACTAAACCCTCACAACTTCATCTCCCTCACTTGTAATTTCTGAAATTTCCCAACAACCACCCCACCATTGTTGAACCTTCCCTTACTAACCCTAAAACCACCATATCTCACTCAATTCTTCACCAATCTCGTTCCTTTTCGCGCCATTCTCTTCCTTTTCTCATTTCCCTTCTTTCTAAGTAAGAAAGTCACCATCTTTTCCTCTATTTCGAAATTCTCATCTTACAAGGATGTGGATTCTTGACTTAATACCTTTATTTTTGTGTTTAGGGGAGAACTTGGACAACCCGGAGGAGGATAGCTACATCATTGACGAGTCTTTAGAAGATTGAAGTGCAAAAAGGTAACGGTGATGGGTTACTCGACTTTTATGTTAGAATTGTGTAGTTTTATATAGTTATAATCTCATATGAATGTTAAAAGTGGTATCTTTCATGATTGGTGCTAATTTGGTTGTTGAATATCTTGCTTGTTTGCAATTCTCACATGTTTGGATGAAAATCTCATGCTACATCTCTTGAATCCGAAATTACCCATTCACATGCTCAAATATGTTGTTTTTCCGAGTTAGAATCATGCTAGGAT
Organism: Silene latifolia; assembly: GCF_048544455.1. Classification (NCBI taxonomy): domain Eukaryota; kingdom Viridiplantae; phylum Streptophyta; class Magnoliopsida; order Caryophyllales; family Caryophyllaceae; genus Silene; species Silene latifolia. The sequence continues at coordinate 51,468,699 of NC_133526.1, read as the reverse complement.
ACGTAAACAATTGATGGGAAACGATTTTTGTTGGTTTCAAATGGTTTGGAAGTGTTTTGCATGGAATCCGCGTGTTTGTAGTCCCAGTAGGGTGATCGGCGGCGGTCTCTTGGCCATCGACCGGCTGGGAGATCCCCGTAGATTTTGAGCACATTTTAGAAAGGTTGTAGTCCCAGTAGGGTGATGGCAACGGCGGAGGTCTCTTTGACGGGTGGGAGTTTCTGTAAGTTTTGGACAAATTTTGGTAAGTCTGTAGTCCCAGTAGGGTGGCCGTGGCCGGTCTCTTGACCGGCTGGGAGTACACCGAGGATTTTAGGTGATTTTGAGTTTTGGGTGTATTCCCAGTAGGGTGGTGACCGGCAAGTGAATGGGTGACCAGCGGTAGGGTGACATTACTGGGAGTCATGAAGGTTTTATGAGAGTTTTGAAAATTGGTGTAGTCCAGTAGGGTGACCGTGCGGTCTCTTACTGATTTGGGAGTGCACTTGTAAGTTTTATTAAATTTCGATTTTGGCATGTTGTCCCGGCCGGTGGCCGGTGGTAGGCAGTACACTACCCTACCAGTTTGGGAGTCCCCGCTTGTTCTATTTCACTTGCGACTTCTAATAATGATTGAGCTATGCATGCATCTTCTTTCCTATCGATAATTGGTTACTTTAAGACTCATTAATGTTATGATCATGCATAATGGTTATGGTTCTTGTTCGGACCCGAGTGTGACGTTTTACATTGTGAGACTACTCGACTTTCCCTATTTATTTGCCCTCGGACATTGGGTCACGGTTAGGTGCCATTGTCTCCGAGTTGGGCTATGTTTCCTTCCGCCTTTTTCGGACCGGGGGTCACGGTTAGGTGACAAGGTTCCGCTTGAGGTTACTCGAGTTCGGCCACGGTTAGGTGTACCATATTTCGAGTCTTGGATACGATTTGGTATCGTTTGTCGAATCGGGTGTCGTCCATCCCGAGAGTCTGGCCAGGTTTAGACTAGGACCGTATTATGATCGTCGTCCTACCAAGAGGTTGGAGTCTAGAGGGTTGTCTTGTTTGAGTCTATACTTTGTAATTGTCTCACATTTGAGTCGGGTTGATATGTGACAGTTTGACCTAATAATTCTTCTCTCGTTTGTGCTTTACCATTCCTATTTTCTTATGCCCACTAATCATGATTTTCGTAATGCCGTAAGTATTTACTCTCATGCTTGTTTATTTAATTAAACTCTTAATTACTTGCATTTTGACATATTGTGGCTGGGAGAACCCTGAGTTACTCCCCACTGACTGTGGCTTTCATATTTATTATGAATGACAGGTTTGTGATGAAGCTTAAGTGGGGAAGACCGTGTGAGCTAGCGAGTTCTTACCTCGGACCTTATTTAGTTGTCTTATAATAGACTCACCTACTTTTGAACTATGTTAATTCGTGGGATATCTTTTCCCCAATAAATTGACTTGTATTGTAAACTTAAACTTAACTATCTAGACTTATTTATCGTGTTAGTGATACCTCGCGTTGGACTTCAATGGAAGCCTTAAAAGTTTTAAAAATCTCGTGTTTCCGCCACGATTTACTAGTCACTTTTAGTTACCTCAACGAGGGGTGTCACAGTTGGTATCAGAGCATATATTGCTCCCGACGCACACACGTGTACCCCAACTTAAAAATTCTTACTTGACCTTGGATAATGAATGAGAGATGGGTAGAATTAAGGACCTAAGTTTGTAGCCTTTTTGTGTATGTTTTGTGATAGGTTCTAACTTGTTTGCTCTTGTGCAAAAAGATGGTACGAGCGACCAATGTGGAAAATGCTATCATGCAAGCCCTCACTCAAGTGCTTGCTAATCAACAAAATGCTCAACCCGCTCCTCCTGCACCCGAAGCTAACCGTCAAGGAAGTTATGCTTGGATTGCAAGTCAACTAGCAAGGAACAAGGCTAGGACCTATGGTGGTGAAGTGGATCCCGTTGCTCTCTCGGAGTGGTTTCGTGATATGGAGAAGAACTTCTCTCGCTTTGATGCCCGAGAGGAGGACAAGGTGAGGTTAGCCTCTCACTTTCTTGTGAAGGAAGCCGATAGGTGGTGGACTTTGACCGGTCCTACCGCTACTCAAGACCCCAACTTTGATTGGAGCCGCTTCAAGTCACTTGTGGAAACCCGCTTCTATCCTAAGGAGCTCAAGCAACAAAGATTGAAGGAATTCATGGAATTCAAGCAAGGGAAGCTATCAATTCAAGCCTACACCGACAAGTTTAATGAACTTGCTCATTATGCCTCCAAGTTCGTGAAAGATGAAGAGGATCGTGTCTACTTCTACAAGAACAAGTTGAATCCTAAGGTGGAAAGTATGGTGAGAAGAAGCTCAACTACCTTTGTGGAAGTCTATGATGATGCTATTTGGGCCGAAAGCTCTTTGAAGGCCATTGAAGAAGATTCCAAAATCCACTCCTCTTCTCATTCTTATCGTTCTAACTTTCATGGCAAGAGACCATTTGTGCCTTCTACTCCCAACTATGCCAACAAGAGAAGGTTTGTGCCAAGGATGCAAGACCATGGAGGACAAGGACCAAGAGTTCAAGAACCTCGAGGACAAGTTCCCACACCAACTAATGAACTTGAGAAGGACCGTAAGTGCTACCATTGTAGACAAGCTCTACACCCCGGAGTTGGATGCTATGGCAAGCCCTTGACTTGCTTTCATTGTAAGAAGCCCGGACATCGTGTTGCCGATTGCCCCGAGAAGAAGAATGCTCCTACTCCAAATGCTAGGCCAAGAGGAACTATCTTCGTCATGAGCCGTGCCGAAGCCGCCGCTCATCCCGATATCATTACGGGTATGTTCTCGATTTTTGATCAACCTTGCCTTATTCTATTTGATACCGGCGCATCTTTATCTTTTATATCTTCCAAATTCTCCGAAAAGCTAGCCATTGAACCAATTCCTAGTGAGGAAACTTCTATATCCTTACCTTCCGGAGAAATGTTCTCTTGTTCCCTCACTTTCTCCGACATTCCTATCTCTATTTCGGGAACCTTATTCCCCGCTAACCTACTTCGTTTTCCCCTTGAGGAATTCGATGTAATTTTGGGTATGGATTGGTTGTCAAAGTATGATGCAAGATTCGAGTGTAGAGACCAAAAGATTCGCCTCAAGAGTCCGCTAGGCACTCGTGTGTCATATAGAGGAGTCCGTTCCCAAGAAGGTGTGAAATTGATTTCCGCTTTGAAGTTGATGAGTATGAGGAGGAAAGGTTACCAAATCTTTCTTTGCGTGGTGACTTCTACCTCCCCTTCCTTACCAAAGATCGAAGAAGTGCCCGTGGTTTGTGAGTTCGCCGATGTCTTTCCCGAAGAATTGCCCGGGATTCCTCCCGAGCGTGATGTTGAGTTTTCTATCGACCTTGTACCCGGAACCGGTCCGATTGCTAAAGCCCCGTACCGTATGGCGCCAACCGAGTTGAAGGAGTTGAGAAAGCAACTTGATGAGATGATTGAGAAAGGATTCATTAGACCTAGTGCCTCGCCTTGGGGTGCTCCCGTTCTCTTTGTGAAGAAGAAAGATGGATCTATGAGACTTTGCATTGACTACCGTGAGCTTAACCGTGTTACCGTCAAGAACAAGTATCCTCTACCAAGAATTGAAGATTTGTTTGATCAACTCAAAGGTGCTTCTACTTTCTCCAAGATTGATTTGAGATCCGGTTATCATCAAATTTCCGTTCGTGAGTCCGATATCCCTAAGACCGCCTTTAGCACGAGATATGGACATTTCGAGTTTAAGGTGATGCCCTTTGGTTTAACCAATGCCCCTTCTATCTTCATGGACCAAATGAACCGGACCTTTAGTGAGTTCTTAGACAAGTGTGTTGTGGTTTTCATTGACGATATCCTCATCTTTTCCAAGTCCGAAGAAGAGCATGCCGATCACCTCCGTATCATTTTGGGAATCCTCCGTCGTCAAAAGTGGTTTGCCAAATTCTCCAAATGTGAATTTTGGTTGTCTAAGGTGTCTTTCCTAGGCCATGTGATATCTAAGGATGGTGTCATGGTAGATCCTTCGAAGATTGAGGCCGTGATCGAGTGGAAGAGTCCAACCGATGTTGGTGAAATCCGTAGTTTCTTGGGTTTGGCGGGTTACTACCGTCGCTTTGTGAAGGATTTTTCCAAGCTTGCTAGACCAATGACTCAACTTTTGAAGAAAGAGACCAAGTTTGTGTGGACCGAAGCTTGTGAAGATGCATTCCAAGAGTTGAAGAAGAGGTTGACTACCGCCCCCGTGTTGACCTTGCCCGAGGATGGAGTTGATTTTGATGTGTTTTGTGATGCTTCTAAGATGGGTTTGGGTTGTGTTCTCATGCAAAATAGAAGAGTTGTTGCCTATGCTTCGCGACAATTGAGAGTTCATGAGGTGAACTATCCCACTCATGATTTGGAATTAGCCGCCATCGTTCATGCTTTGAAGATGTGGAGACACTACCTCATTGGAGTCCATTGCCGTATCTACACCGACCATAAGAGTTTGAGGTACATCTTCACCCAAAAGGATTTGAATATGAGACAACGACGATGGTTGGAATTGGTGAATGATTACGACATGGAGTTGTTGTATCATGAAGGAAAGGCAAATGTGGTTGCCGATGCCCTTAGTAGGAAGTCTACTCATCCCTTGAGTGCTATCCGTGTACTCCCCGATGACCTTTGTGCCGAGTTTCGTAAGTTAAATTTGCAACTTGTAGAGAGTGGTTTTGATTATCTTGGTGCTATGGTTGCCGAGCCCGTTCTTCACCGTGAGATTCTAGATGGCCTTGTGGACGATGCTACATTTAAAAGTTTTCAAGCCAAGCTTCTTGAAGGGAAAGCAAAGGATTGTGAGATTGATGTTAGAGGTTACCTCCGTTACCGAGGACGCATGTATGTGCCCGATGCCGTTGACTTGAGGAAGAGAGTTCTAGATGAAGCTCATCTATCACCTTATTCGATTCACCCCGGAGGAGACAAGATGTATAAGGATTTGAAGCTTCAGTTTTGGTGGCCTAACATGAAGAATGACATCGTGTCGTATGTTGGAAGGTGTCTTACTTGTCAACAAGTGAAGATCGAGCATAAGAGACCCGGTGGTTTGCTACAACCTTTGGATGTTCCTTTATGGAAGTGGGAGTCCATTTCCATGGATTTTGTGATGGCTTTGCCTAAGACCGTTGGTGGAAAGGATGCCGTATGGGTTGTTGTGGATAGGTTGACCAAGTGTGCTAGGTTCATTCCTATCAAAGAGACTTGGAGTTTAGACCGTCTTGCTAGTGCCTATGTTGAAGAGATCGTTCGTTACCATGGTGTTCCTAAGGAGATCGTTTCGGATCGTGACCCGAGGTTTTGTTCAAGATTTTGGAAAGCTTTGCAAGATGCTATGGGTAGTAAGTTGCTGATGAGTACCGCTTTTCATGCCGCTACCGATGGACAATCCGAGAGGACGATTCAAACTTTAGAAGACTTGTTGCGTGCTTGTGCCCTTGATTTTCATTCTAGTTGGGAGAAGAGCTTACCTTTGGTGGAATTTTCTTACAACAATAGTTATCATGCTTCTATCAAGATGGCCCCTTATGAAGCCCTTTATGGTAGGAAATGCCGTAGTCCAATTTGTTGGGACCAAGCAAGTGATGTTCGTGATCTAGGACCCGACAAGTTAGCCGAGACAATTGATCAAGTGAAGCTCATCCGTGAAAGAATGAAAGCCGCCCAAGATCGTCAAAAATCCTATGCCGATGTTCGCCGTCGACCCTTGGAATTTGAAGTTGGAGATAAAGTGTTCTTGAAAGTGTCCCCGATGAAAGGAGTAAAGAGATTTGGAGTCAAAGGGAAGTTGAGTCCAAAGTACATTGGACCTTATGAAGTGATAAAGAGGATTGGTGCCGTGGCTTATAAGTTGGATTTGCCCCCGAGTTTGGGTAAAGTTCATGATGTCTTTCATGTTTCTCAACTTAGGAAATACATTAGCGACCCTAGTCATGTGTTGCAAAATGAGATTCCCGAGCTTGAGCCTAGTCTTTCCTTCGAGGAGAGACCGATTAAGATTTTGGACAAGAAGGAGAAGAAGCTAAGAAGCAAAGTGGTGCCCTTGGTGAAGGTTTTGTGGAAGTGTGGTGATGTAGAAGAAGAGACTTGGGAGCCGGAGGCTTCCATGCGTGTCAAGTACCCTAGTTTGTTTTCTTAAGGTAATGCCTTTTCGTTTCAAGTTTCGAGGGCGAAACTTTTTAAAAGGTGGGATGATTGTAACACCCCGCCCTTTCCTCATATTTTAAATAAACTTTTAAGTAATTTTTATTAAATAATTATTATTTAAAGCTTAATTTCATAAAATATCGTAACGGTAATAATAGTGTAGATTTTTAATAATATTATTCTCCGTCTCGAGTTATAGTAGACTTGGGACGAAAATTCTAGTGGATACCGACTCATTTTGAGTTATTGGGCTTAACTTGACTCATGGGCCTTTTTCCCCCTCTTTTCTCTACACAAAACCTCAACTAAACCCTCACAACTTCATCTCCCTCACTTGTAATTTCTGAAATTTCCCAACAACCACCCCACCATTGTTGAACCTTCCCTTACTAACCCTAAAACCACCATATCTCACTCAATTCTTCACCAATCTCGTTCCTTTTCGCGCCATTCTCTTCCTTTTCTCATTTCCCTTCTTTCTAAGTAAGAAAGTCGCCATCTTTTCCTCTATTTCGAAATTCTCATCTTACAAGGATGTGGATTCTTGACTTAATACCTTTATTTTTGTGTTTAGGGGAGAACTTGGACAACCCGGAGGAGGATAGCTACATCATTGACGAGTCTTTAGAAGATTGAAGTGCAAAAAGGTAACGGTGATGGGTTACTCGACTTTTATGTTAGAATTGTGTAGTTTTATATAGTTATAATCTCATATGAATGTTAAAAGTGGTATCTTTCATGATTGGTGCTAATTTGGTTGTTGAATATCTTGCTTGTTTGCAATTCTCACATGTTTGGATGAAAATCTCATGCTACATCTCTTGAATCCGAAATTACCCATTCACATGCTCAAATATGTTGTTTTTCCGAGTTAGAATCATGCTAGGATACGTAAACAATTGATGGGAAACGATTTTTGTTGGTTTCAAATGGTTTGGAAGTGTTTTGCATGGAATCCGCGTGTTTGTAGTCCCAGTAGGGTGGCCGTGGCGGCGGTCTCTTGACCGGCTGGGAGATCCCGTAGATTTTGAGCACATTTTAGAAAGGTGTAGTCCCAGTAGGGTGACCGCGGCCGGTCTCTTGACCTACGGGAGTTTCTGTAAGTTTTGGACAAATTTTGGTAAGTCTGTAGTCCCAGTAGGGTGACCGGTGGCCTGGGTCTCTTGACCTACTGGGAGTACACCGAGGATTTTAGGTGATTTTGAGTTTTGGGTGTATTCCCAGTAGGGTGGTGGCGGTAGGGTGACCTATTTGGGAGTGCATGAAGGTTTTATGAGAGTTTTGAAAATTGGTCTGTAGTCCCAGTAGGGTGTGCCGGCGGCCGGTCGACTTGGCCATTTGGGAGTGCACTTGTAAGTTTTATTAAATTTCGATTTTGGCATGTTGTCCCAGCCGGTGGTGGCGGCGGACACTACCCTACCTGGGAGTCCCCGCTTGTTCTATTTCACTTGCGACTTCTAATAATGATTGAGCTATGCATGCATCTTCTTTCCTATCGATAATTGGTTACTTTAAGACTCATTAATGTTATGATCATGCATAATGGTTATGGTTCTTGTTCGGACCCGAGTGTGACGTTTTACATTGTGAGACTACTCGACTTTCCCTATTTATTTGCCCTCGGACATTGGGTCACGGTTAGGTGCCATTGTCTCCGAGTTGGGCTATGTTTCCTTCCGCCTTTTTCGGACCGGGGGTCACGGTTAGGTGACAAGGTTCCGCTTGAGGTTACTCGAGTTCGGGCACGGTTAGGTGTACCATATTTCGAGTCTTGGATACGATTTGGTATCGTTTGTCAAATCGGGTGTCGTCCATCCCGAGAGTCTGGCCAGGTTTAGACTAGGACCGTATTATGATCGTCGTCCTACCAAGAGGTTGGAGTCTAGAGGGTTGTCTTGTTTGAGTCTATACTTTGTAATTGTCTCACATTTGAGTCGGGTTGATATGTGACAGTTTGACCTAATAATTCTTCTCTCGTTTGTGCTTTACCATTCCTATTTTCTTATGCCCACTAATCATGATTTTCGTAATGCCGTAAGTATTTACTCTCATGCTTGTTTATTTAATTAAACTCTTAATTACTTGCATTTTGACATATTGTGGCTGGGAGAACCCTGAGTTACTCCCCACTGACTGTGGCTTTCATATTTATTATGAATGACAGGTTTGTGATGAAGCTTAAGTGGGGAAGACCGTGTGAGCTAGCGAGTTCTTACCTCGGACCTTATTTAGTTGTCTTATAATAGACTCACCTACTTTTGAACTATGTTAATTCGTGGGATATCTTTTCCCCAATAAATTGACTTGTATTGTAAACTTAAACTTAACTATCTAGACTTATTTATCGTGTTAGTGATACCTCGCGTTGGACTTCAATGGAAGCCTTAAAAGTTTTAAAAATCTCGTGTTTCCGCCACGATTTACTAGTCACTTTTAGTTACCTCAACGAGGGGTGTCACATAGAATTCTTTGTGCCTCACCCAGATCTTTCATCTGGAAATGGTTTTTCAACCATACTTTCACCGAAGTTAAGAGAGGTATGTCATTCCCAATCAGGAGTATGTCATCGACATACAATATTAGGAAGACAATCTTGCTCCCACTCGACTTGATATAAAGACATGGTTCCTCGACCGATCGAGTAAATCCATTTTCTTTAATCACTTGGTCGAAGCGATGATTCCAACTCCGAGATGCTTGCTTAAGTCCATAAATGGAACGCTTAAGCTTGCATACTTTCTTAGGATGTTCTGGATCGATGAAACCTTCGGGTTGTACCATGTACAACTCTTCCTCCAAATAACCGTTTAAGAAGGCGGTTTTCACATCCATCTGCCAAATTTCATAGTCATGAAAAGCGGCGATCGCTAAGATAATCCGAATGGAACGCAACATGACTACGGGTGCAAAAATTTCATCGTAGTGCAAACCTGGCACTTGGGTGAAACCTTTAGCAACTAGTCGTGCTTTATAGATATCTTGTTGACCTTCCACAGAATGCTTTATCTTGTAAAGCCATTTGCATTGAAGGGGACGAACCTTAGCAGGTAAGTCAACAAGATCCCATACGTTGTTCTCATACATGGAGTCCATCTCGGATTGCATGGCCTCAAGCCATAGCTTTGAGTCAGAACTGGTCATGGCACCTTTATAGGTTGCGGGTTCACTACTCGTTAAGAGTAGAATGTCATCTATGTCATGTTCCTCGACCATACCAATGTATCTGGCTGGAGGAATAGAGACTCTTCCCGACCTCCTAGGTTCCTCAGGAATATTCACCGCAGCCGGGATTGAAGGAATTGGTTCCTCCAATGGTTGCTCGGTGTTTGGTTCTGAAATCTCCGACAGGTCGAAGGTTCTATCACTCTTTGCATTCTCGAGAAATTCCTTCTCTAAGAATGTCGCACTAGCCGCAACAAAAACACGTTGTTCGGTTGGCGAATAGAAGTAATGACCAAGTGTTCCTTTAGGATAACCTATAAAGTATGTCTTGACCAATCGCGGGCCGAGCTTATCCTCGTGTCTCCACTTGACATAAGCCTCGCAGCCCCAAACCCGTATAAAGGACAAGTTAGGGACCGTTCCCTTCCATAGTTCATATGGAGTCTTGTCAACAGCTTTAGACGGACTTCGGTTAAGTATTAGAAGCGGTGACGAGAAGAGCATAACCCCATAATGAGTCGGGCAACACGGTGTGACTCATCATGGATCGAACCATATCAAGTAGTGTTCGATTTCTCCGTTCGGACACACCATTCAACCGAGGTGTTCGGTGGAGTTAAGCGTAAGGCAATCCCACAGTCTTTGAGGTGTTGATCAAACTCGTGAGAAAGATACTCGCCACCACGATCTGAACGTAGTGTTTTAATCTTTCTACCCAGTAGGTTCTGTACCCTATTCTGGTATTCTTTGAATTTCTCAAAGGATTCACTTTTATGCTTCATTAAGTAGACATAGCCATATCTACTTAAATCGTCCGTGAAAGTGATGAAATACCTATAGCCTTCTCGTGCGGTGATTGACATAGGCCCACATACATCCGTATGTATGAGTCCTAATAGGTCAGCAGCGCGCATTCCAACACCTTTGAAGGAAATTCGAGTCATCTTACCGATGAGACATGATTCACACGTGCCAAATGATTGAAAATCAAAGGCCGAGATAGCTCCATTCTTTATGAGCTGTTTTACGCGTTTCTCATTAATGTGTCCCATACGGCAGTGCCATAGGTATGTTTGATCTTTGTCACCAACCTTTAACTTTTTATTCATTACGTGTAATATTTCGGTGGTCTGATCTAAAACATAAATTCCGTTCATGGAGACTGCCTTGCCATAAATCATATCGTGTAATGAGAAAATGCAAGAATTATTCTCTATTACAAATGAAAAACCAAGTTTGTCAAGTGCGAAACCGAAAAATGTTTTTAGAAAGACTGGGTACATAATAGCGAGTTATATAAAAATAACTCAAATCCGCTAGGAAGTCGGATCACGTATGTTCCCCTTGAGACGGCAGCCACTCGTGCTCCATTCCCAACACGCAGGTCCACCTCACCCTTTACGAGGGGTTCGATGTTTCGGAGCCCCTGCACATGATTACACAGATGAGAACCACAGCCAGTATCTAGTACCCAAGTTCCGTAACTTGCGTGGTTAATCTCAATCATATGAATAAAAGTAGAAGAAGAAGACATACCAACAGGTTTAACGCGACCTGCTTTTATGTCCTCATGATAAACAGGACATGTACGCCTCCAATGCCCAGTCTTGTGGCAATGATGGCATTCCATGTTTTCGGTCTTGCTCTTTGTCGCGCCTGATGAGTTACTTGCCTCACCAGGCCCACTCTTACCTGACCCTGACTTCTTGAACTTCGGTTTGCCTACTGCTAGGTCTGCTTGAGCTTTGCCCTTACCCTTGCCCTTGTTTGTCACAACGAGAACATCTTGTTTCATGCTCTCACTGAACTTCATGTCCTTCTCGGTCTGTACGAGAAGGGAGTGCAGTTCATGGGGACTTTTCTTCAAATCATTCATATAGTAATTGGCTCTAAAGAGCGCAAAACCATCGTGGAGTGAATGAAGCATGCGGTCAATCACAATGTTCTCGCTGATTTTACAATCAAGCGCCTCTAGTCTCTCGACATTCTCAATCATTCGAGAATGTGTGGGCTAACCGGTTGGCCCTTTCGGAGTCTCGCATCAAAGAAGCGAGTGGTATGCTCATAGGTCACGATTCTCGGTGCTTTCGAGAATTCCTTAGTGAGCGTGGTGAAAATCTTGTTTGCACCTTGGGCTATGAAGCGTTTCTGCAAATTGGATTCCATTGCAAAAATGAGTACGTTTTTAATCGCACCCGCTTCCATGACGAAGTCGCTATACGTGGAGACCTCGTTAACTCGAGCCGTGGGGCCTGGGGCTGGCGGGAGGGGCTCAGTTAGATACTTGAGCTTCCCGTCAGCAGTGGCAGCATTCCGTAATGCCGCCTCCCATTCCGCGAAGTTTGATCCATCATTCTTCAGTCTAGTGGACTGATTCATCTGATTCATGAAGATCCGAAGCCAGGACTCACGGTCCAATGTGGCACTTGGCATTGGGTCATCGAGGATGCCAGCCATTATGTTATTAGCAGTTTAAAAAAACGTGATCTACGCTGAAAAAGAAAGAAAAACAAAGACGAAATAAGCAACTCATCGAGGTGATATAAGTCTATTAAAAAATTCATTTTATTCGTTTAGACTCATTGCACTTGCATAATTGATCTCCCTCAAGAATAATACAAGTGATCCCAAGACTCAATTTCCGTAAATTGATAAGCCAACTGTTTAGCTAGTTCTTCCGTAAGAACTCTTGGTCGATAGATTTCCGTAAATCCTATCTATAGTCCACCATAATCACAGGATCGTACGAGTGACCATAGTGTTGAGATAAAATAGGTCAATCAGTTCCAACTTACCCGACGTAGAAGGGGTCATATTATGCCTACCGACGAAGAAGGGATTCATTAAAGTTTGACCTATAAAGACTATTCTCAATTTTTGGTTATACGAGGAAGATCCCATCAACTTAGTTTAAATTCATTTTAAGTGAACGAATAACTAGCATTACGTGAATGAATTAACTTAGGTGATGGCTTGAATTGATCGTGTGACATGAGAATGTCATAGAAAACTAACGCGTGACCTCTATATGAGTCAGTTTTCATGCAATTATTAGGTGGTTTGGTTTTTAGGCGGAAATGATGCAATCTATCGTTACGATAAAATAAATAAAAGAATGCAATACGTAAATAAAAATTCCTAGTGTGGCCTATCCTAGTAAAAAGAACATAATACAACTTTGGAATCCACCGTTGGACCCGAGAAGCTTGTCTTGATGTTCCATCTTTTTCATGCAGCGGGAGTGAGCATCCGGTCTCCATCTTTGGTCTTCTTAAAATTACAATTAAAATTTACAAAATATAAACCTATTTACATTCTAAATAAAAACTGTAATAAAGAAAAACAAAATGGAGATACGAGATCTCAAAATACAACCAAGACCGTGTTCCATCATTACGGTAACACGTTCTACTAAGGCCACACTAAGTTACAACCGATTGTAAAAAAAAATATAAATAAATACGTAATAAAAGCATTCAAAACATTCAAAATAACGATAAATAAAATGCATCAACTAAAACAAATTTATTCGTGACATAATTCCGTAATTATGTTAAATTTATCCAAACCACCTTTAATGATTAAAATTATGTGACAAAACCGCTTTAATCAACTTAATTTTAATCCGTGATAATCCGTTACTTTAAATCATTTTAAAATAACTAAATGGTACGTGAGTGAACCGTTTCACTATCAAGCGAATGCATAAAATCCGTATTATGCACATGTTAAGGCCAAAAAAAAAAAAAAAACAAACACAATTTTTTTTTTCTTCACGTCTGCCGTGAACAGTACCCAATTTTTTTTTTTTTTTTTTTTTTTTATATTAGAGCTGAAATGCCGAGAGCTCAAAAGCAAAAAAAAAACCAGCGGTACCAAAAAAACGTGAGCCTCAACAAGCAAAACAAAAACGATTTGTTAAAAACCAATTGCAATTTAACCTAATCCGTATAGAATTGAAACTACAATTGATGAATCTTTAACATATTGTTATGAATATCGATTACAAGAACAATATGCAAAGAACAAATCGAATACCAAACATCGTCTGATTAGCACGATTTACAAAAACAACAACAAAATAGACATGGCACGGAATCCAAGAAAAACAGCCGTGTAAAATCAAGACACGGTTTCAAAAAAAAACAGCCGTACAAAAAAAAAAAATTTTTTTTGAGCCGTGCATAAAAAAAAATCAGCCGAGTGGGATTTAAGCAACAAAAAATTATCGATTCAATCCGTTTGATGAAAATCACATAGAAAAATTTACGTGGCCTCGCTCTGATACCACTTGTGGGGTAATATCCGTATAATACCCTTAAATTATAGGACTATAACGCAAATTTTATATGTAATTATTGTCATAAAACGAAACTGCAATAGAAACGATAAAGGTAAAGAAATAACCTCGGGTCCTTTGAGATGTGGCCTAAGAACAAAAATCAAAATAGATTTCCTCCTAATCGATACACCCAAGACCGTCTGAGACTATGCCCTTGTGCTAGAAATGTATTCTCTAATTGCCTTGCAATATTGAGAGAATTGTTGTGTGAGTTTTCTTAGATGTGAGATCTGAATTTTGAGAGAAAATGTTTCTCAAAACCCTAATTTTGTTTTGCAAATGAATTAGGTTACAAAAGGAGAGAAGGCTCCCCTTTTGTGGTTCGGCCAACCGTGAGGTCTCATGGGGAAGTGGGCTTTCACTTCCTCTTAATTTTAACTCGTGGTCCGGCTCGAAAAATGCTAAATGTATATGACGCGGTTTTATTATAAATCGTCATCGGTTATTAAAACATCAACTAATAACTCGGATTAGTTGAAATATTAATACATGTCCGACAAAGACAATATTGTATAATTAATTCAATATACATTAATTAAATATAATCGTTTATATTTAATTTACGAATTAATCATTTAATTCGCCTTAGCCCATTTTATTTAATCCGTATTAAATAAAATATCTCAACATCGCATTTTGACTAATTACTAGTCAAATAACTCGGACTAATCGCTTAGTCAATTTTTCGGCATCAACATGATTGTATTTTCATACCGTCACATCTCTCAAACGTATCCTATAGGTGTGACTTTTAGGGACCAGTTGATCACCGCCATCTGTATGACAATAACGTCAAACTTATCTAGCAAGCCAACCGTTATTGATAAACGTGGACCAACTGATTATAATACAAAAGTATACCCTTTGATCCTTTTAGAGATTTATAAGTCCTTGCACTAATCGTTAAGGACACCGGCCTAACAAGCTCCCACTTGTCCGTACAAGTGTATGTGCAATGACGTTATCCGTACTAACTGGAGGACACAGCTCCAACAAACTCCCACTTGTCCGTACAAGTGTATGTGCGATAACCGATTCTCATATTCATTTAAAATTTCTCCCACTCAATGTAAAACAATTTGCAGATCCGGATCCGCAAAGGTCGTATTTTACAATTGATCTGTATCTAGAGTGGTTTCCCCGACTAGAGAGTAACTCAACTGATAAAACGAATTCGTATTCGAGCGTGGCCATGCATTTCTATTACAGCTCCTCGAGTGGCCCTGAGAAATATCGAGTACCTGATAAAGGCTGAATATTTCCTTCAACTCGACTCCTTCCGATCTAAGCACAACATGAAATGACCCAGAAAAAATCTACTTGGCCCCCTGTTACGGATGACCGTGAGAAAGAAACCAAAGTCACCCAAAATCTGCCTTAGTCTCAAGAGACAGTCGATAGTCAAAAGAATCGACTCTTAGGATCACCATGGAGGTTCTATCCACGACCGGGCACCGAATGTTATAAAACATTTAGGACTCCACGTCGATGTCACAATTGTGTCCTACGAGATATCCGTATAAATCGCCTCTGTGATTGGTCAGTCAACCTTTTGACTTATGGCTCGTTGAACCCACCATCAACCAACGTCACAAAATAATTACCTTGAGTTATCAGCTCACGTGGGCAATTAAGGACCAAAAATATAATGTTTGTTCAGTTCACTTTGTGGTGTTCAAAATTGTCGTACAAATCCACATGAAAAACAAAATATATAAATATCAAAACGATGATGTCGTATAGAGTACAAAAGAGAATGAATCTAATCCATAAAAGAGTACTACAACTTAGGAACACGTTTAATTCCCATGGAATTAACGTGCCCTTCATGCTTATCTTGTCGTAATGGTTTAGTGAGAGGATCTGCTATGTTATCATCTGTAGCAATCTTTTCTATCACTACTTCCTTTTGCTCCACGTAATCTCGGATTAGATGAGCTTTCCGTTGTACATGTCTAGATTTGTTGCTAGACTTTGGCTCCTTAGCTTGGAAGATGGCACCTCTATTGTCGCAATAGATGGTGATCGGGTCATTCGAACTAGGCACTACGAATAGTCCTTGTAAGAATTGACGCATCCATATCGCTTCCTTTGCAACTTCAGACGCGGCATAGTACTCGGACTCAGTCGTAGAATCTCTTGTAACACTTTGTTTGGAACTCTTCCAGTGATGCAGCGCCATTAAGAGTAAAAACGAATCCGATCGAGATTTCGAGTCATCTCGATCCGTTTGGAAGCTAGCATCTGCAGAACCGGTTGCGCATAGCTTTTGTTCGCCTCCATAAGTCAATGCCCAATCTTTAGTCCTCCGTAGGTACTTAAGAATGTTCTTGTGACCATCCAATGTGATTCACCCGGATGTTGGAATCGACTTGTCATACTCAATGCATATGCCACGTCCGGACGTGTGCATATCATGGCATACATGATTGATCCTATAGCCGAGGCATAAGGAATCCGTGTCATGCGCTCTTTCTCTTCCGGTGTCTCGGTGCACGAGACTTGCTCAAGTGCACCCCCGGAGCCATAGGAAGAAACCCCTTTTGGAGTTAGTCATCTTTGAATCTCTCTAGGATTTTGTCTATGTAAGACTCCTGACTGAGAGATAACATCCGTCGTGATCTATCTCGATAGATACGGATGCCTAGAATTCTTTGTGCCTCACCCAGATCTTTCATCTGGAAATGGTTTTTCAACCATACTTTCACCGAAGTTAAGAGAGGTATGCATTCCCAATCAGGAGTATGTCATCGACATACAATATTAGGAAGACAATCTTGCTCCCACTCGACTTGATATAAAGACATGGTTCCTCGACCGATCGAGTAAATCCATTTTCTTTAATCACTTGGTCGAAGCGATGATTCCAACTCCGAGATGCTTGCTTAAGTCCATAAATGGAATGCTTAAGCTTGCATACTTTCTTAGGATGTTCTGGATCGATGAAACCTTCGGGTTGTACCATGTACAACTCTTCCTCCAAATAACCGTTTAAGAAGGCGGTTTTCACATCCATCTGCCAAATTTCATAGTCATGAAAAGCGGCGATCGCTAAGATAATCCGAATGGAACGCAACATGACTACGGGTGCAAAAATTTCATCGTAGTGCAAACCTGGCACTTGGGTGAAACCTTTAGCAACTAGTCGTGCTTTATAGATATCTTGTTGACCTTCCACAGAATGCTTTATCTTGTAAAGCCATTTGCATTGAAGGGGACGAACCTTAACGAGTGTAAGTCAACAAGATCCCATACGTTGTTCTCATACATGGAGTCCATCTCGGATTGCATGGCCTCAAGCCATAGCTTTGAGTCAGAACTGGTCATGGCACCTTTATAGGTTGCGGGTTCACTACTCGTTAAGAGTAGAATGTCATCTATGTCATGTTCCTCGACCATACCAATGTATCTGTCCGGAGGAATAGAGACTCTTCCCGACCTCCTAGGTTCCTCAGGAATATTCACCGCAGCCGGGATTGAAGGAATTGGTTCCTCCAATGGTTGCTCGGTGTTTGGTTCTGAAATCTCCGACAGGTCGAAGGTTCTATCACTCTTTGCATTCTCGAGAAATTCCTTCTCTAAGAATGTCGCACTAGCCGCAACAAAAACACGTTGTTCGGTTGGCGAATAGAAGTAATGACCAAGTGTTCCTTTAGGATAACCTATAAAGTATGTCTTGACCGATCGCGGGCCGAGCTTATCCTCGTGTCTCCACTTGACATAAGCCTCGCAGCCCCAAACCCGTATAAAGGACAAGTTAGGGACCGTTACCTTCCATAGTTCATATGGAGTCTTGTCAATGACTTTAGACGGACTTCGGTTAAGTATTAGAGCGGTGACAGAGAAAGCATAACCCCATAATGAGTCGGGCAACACGGTGTGACTCATCATGGATCGAACCATATCAAGTAGTGTTCGATTTCTCCGTTCGGACACACCATTCAACCGAGGTGTTCAGGTGGAGTTAATGTAAGGCAATCCCACGTCTTTGAGGTGTTGATCAAACTCGTGAGAAAGATACTCGCCACCACGATCTGAACGTAATGTTTTAATCTTTCTACCCAGTAGGTTTTGTACCCTATTCTGGTATTCTTTGAATTTCTCAAAGGATTCACTTTTATGCTTCATTAAGTAGACATAGCCATATCTACTTAAATCGTCCGTGAAAGTGATGAAATACCTATAGCCTTCTCGTGCGGTGATTGACATAGGCCCACATACATCCGTATGTATGAGTCCTAATAGGTCAGCAGCGCGCATTCCAACACCTTTGAAGGAAATTCGAGTCATCTTACCGATGAGACATGATTCACACGTGCCAAATGATTTGAAAATCAAAAAGTTTCGAAAAAACCAAAAAAATTGAAAAATTTGAAAATCCAAAAACAAGTTCATTTCCTTTGTAGTGTAGAGTTGTATATATTGTTGTATATATTGTATTTGTTCTATCCTTGTTCACATTAAATGACTACGCCACATCCGAGACATGAGGATATTGAAGACCGCATGATATGATCTTTCCAATCTCCTTTTTCCTCTTTATGTTAATGACTATGTGGCTTTATTTTGATTGATGCGGTATAACAATGTGAATTTAGGACTTGCATTTAGTTTATATGGCATATTAGTTGGTAGAATCATTCGCATTAGGATGTTTATATGCTAGTTGCATCATGGCATGTAGTTTGCATGTTAGAAAAATTTTGCGAAACCGTCTACTTGGGAAGCTTGACAAGTATATATAGGCCCTAGTAGATGCTTTTTCTTTTTAAGACTTTGCTTGTTAGAATACTTGTAAAACACCCTAGGATGTGTCATGCTAGTATCCTTTGACCCATGGATTAAGGCCTAGTCAAGAGTACCTTGTGGTGTGATAACTCCTTGGCTACCGTTTATTCCAAGGTGACCCTTGAAACCATGCATCCATCATCCATGTTCTACCACATTTTTTGTCATCAAAGGGAATGGGCACAAAAAGAAATTGATTTGAGTTCAATGAAATGAAAAGTGAAAAAGTTTGCAAATGCATCAAATGAAAAGAGGAGCAAAAATAGACTCCTAAAGCTTCAAATATAAGGCACCCTCACTACATATGGGGTGACTTTGAAATTGTTCAAAAAGAAATGCAAAGAAAAGTTGAAAGTTGTCAAGTATTGAAATGCCAAACATCAAAAGAAATGGCAAAAGAAAGTGTTCTCAAATGTTATATGCCACAAGAAATTGGGGGGAAAAACAACAACAAAAGCAAACTCCCAAAATGAAGCTCAAATATCTATTGATCCTTTTATCCATTGAATCCATTTTTGTGCATGGTAGAGAGGGGTGACCCTTCTTCTTGTTTAGGCAAGAGGGGGAATTCCGCGATCCTCCAGTGTTTCTAACACCATAGGGAGTCTACTCTTGACAAAAGCATTTAACGATTGAGGACAAAGGTACCCTAGCTTGACACAACTTGGAGGTGATGTATTGGTATCCTTCTAGGCTTATTAGTTTGAAGAATTTGCATCTATGAAGGAGTGTGTACCCTTGAATTGCTTCCCCTGTAGATAATTTCCGCCACTTAGATGAGGAAAGTGGCTATTCTTTTGTAGATGCATCCATTACTTGATTTTGTGTGCTTAATGTTTGGATGTGTTGCCATTTTGGCAAGACCCACCTTGCTTTGCAAGAAGGCATCCTACCTCATGGTTGTCTTGTTGTGAGTTGAAAGGGCAAAGTGAGACCCGCTAATTGTCTCATATCGGCTATGCTATTAGGTTAGTTAAAATAATGGTCCTAGTCTTTGTCACCTCTTTACTCGGGACGAGCAAAGGTTCGGTTTGGGTATATTTGATGTGACCATAATTAGAGCATATTTAGTCCCCGAATTAGCCTTGTTTCCATGCTTTTTAGTGCATATTTGGGTCATTTATTGTCTTTAGTCCTTTGTTTTTCATATTCTTTGAGGTTTTGTGTCCTTGGTAGGAAAGGAGTGCAAACCTTGCATTTTCATGGCAAAATGAGGCTAAATTGATTGAATTCAATGACCAAGCATCAAAGAGAAGGCAAGATTAGAAGGCCTTTGTACATACTATAGTAGATGGGCAATGATGAGAAAAGATCCTTGCATCTCCGAGGAAATCCTCAAGGATTTTATGAAGAAAAAGAAAGAAAAGAAGAAAGAAAGAAGCTGTAAGACAATCCGAGCGTATTGTCCACAAGACGCCCGTCCAGCAGCCACAATCCGAGCGTCTTCCCCCTGTGGACGCCCGTCCAGAATCACCAGAATCCGCCCGTCCCGTGCCCTGGACGCCCGGATTCTCTAACAGCTATTTCGTCTTCTACAAGCTTCAAGGAAGGATGCGCATATTTTTCTAAGACCGGCAAAAAGGAGACCGGAGTCTCCCTAGAGACCGGCAATTCCTCAAGGACTTAATCGTCATTTAAGCCCTTAGTAAACCCTAATCTATGTAACTAATCCCACTATAAATACCCCATTAGGCTAATTAGAAGAGCATGTTCTTCTTAGCAATCTCTAGTGTAGTTAATATCAATCAAATCTCTCTTTAATCTTGTAATCAACATTTAATCAAGTTTTAATACAAGTTTCATTTTCTTAATCTCTCTCTCTTGTTCATCCTTTGTTTTGGGTAATTGAAGATTATTTGGGTTATTATTGGGAGATTGACAACCTTTCAATCTATCATCAAGTACTTCTATTATTCTTTGCTTTATTATTGGAATCATTAGTAGGTATAACTCTCTTAATCCCTTTTTAATTATTGTTAATCACTTTCATTTATTCATCATGTTTTACTTTGTTGGTATGATTGACAACCTTGCTAGCATGTTCCACATGATAATGAGTGAGTAGTTTCCTTAGTTAGGGTTAATGGGTAATTATGGGAAACCAACATGGGGGATGATTCATGCTTAATTTAATATGTTTTCATAGTTTATTTGCTTGCTTGTTGTGATCTCAACTTATGCACATGTTATGTTTGATGAAATGCGAGCTTATGAATCCTTGCATTGTTTACCCATCACCTATCTTTTCAATGAGACTTGTAAGACATAAACCAACTCGAGTCTCATTAGACCATGCATATAGTTGAGTAGGGAAGATTAAGTCGACTTGTAGGTGTTGTACAATCTAATCGATTCGGCTCCGGGACCCAAACTTTCCTAGGATTGTAAGATATAAACCAACTCGATCCATCACAACAATAATTGCTTGCTTATAATTTGAGAATATGTTTGTATGATCAATTCCCATGAATCCCCTATGACCCCATGACACCCTAGTGCCTTTTATCAATTGTTTACATCCCTTTTTAATCATCTTGCTTGTTTACTTTCATTGCTATTTAGTTTAGTGATCTTCTACTTCAAACCTCAATTTGTGACACCCTTAGACGCCACTAGTTGCAATAGAAAATATCATCTCAATTCCCGCCCCTTGGGATCCGACCTTTACTTGCCTCTTTACTAATTGTAGAGTTGTTTGTGAAGTTATAAATTGTGTTTTGGTCTAGGTGCTCCTAACGACAAGTACCGAAAACTAAACCTCCTCGAGAGTTCGACCAGCAGTGTTTCTCGTGCTACGCATGTGATGAACAGTAACTATGTACTCTCTCCCTTTCTCAGCCACTCATTAATTCCCTTTAGTCTCCTCTTCATTATTTTCCGACATTCATTCATTCTCCATTTCTCTATCTCTTAATTTTTACTTATTTTTCCTTTTCCAAGCTTCCCAGGTACTCCCTTCAATTGCCCATTGGTATTTTGGTATGTTACCGGTACGGTGTCCATGAATTGGTTGATGATCTCTGGGTGATGAAACAATTGATGATCGATTACACTGGTTGCCGTTTCCCCTTCGTCAGGCCGTCCTGGAGATTCCAAGGTGATTTTATTTAATTATAATGTTTCTTGATTGAATGTTTTCTATTTTAGATGATTGATTTTAGGGTTTTATAGGGTTTATTCAGTTTTAGTGTTTAATTTTGGGTTTTTTTGGTTGATTGATACCATTTCGTAGCTTATTGTTAATGTATATAAGAACCGTTGATTGCTTTAATTGAACACTTGCTTGGTTCTGTTCCAGCAGTTATAACGGTTTCGAATTTGCTTATTTTAGGTCGCATTGAACACTTGCTTTGTTCTGTTCTGGCAGTTATAACAGTTTCAGATTTGCTTATTTTAGTTCGCATTGAGATGGGTCTATTTGGCAAGACAATCCTTAAAACAACTGATAATATGTCACTTCCTTGGTTAGATTCTGCAATCAATAAGGGCTGTTAGCTTTATTGTACGACTCTTTCTGACTTTGGTGTCTTTTCTTTACATCTTTCGGTAGAAAACTGCTGATAAGTTTGTTATTTCATCCGCCGTAGCAAAACAATATTAGAGTATATAAGAAAGATCCACATTGGACCCATAGATCGAACTATAGAGAAGCCAACTATAGAGTTTATAAGCCAGATTCAAACTACAGAGAAGCCAACTACTGTAATTTAAAATGTGTTTGGTAAGTTGAAGTTATCATGTATGTGTTTAACCATGTCTGCGTGATTAGTTCCATTTACATCACATCTAATGCGCTAGAATATACATTACATCGGTCATAATGTTCACGTATTCTACTTTTTATACTATTTCCTTCAACGTTTAATCAAGTGTTTTGTTCTGTCCACTACAGGTTTTACGTAAGAAGTTTGGAATCGGATTGTTTTACTGGAGCATTAATGATATGGTAAGAGCTCTCCATTTAAATCACATTACTGGAAATCTAAAATATCTTCCAACGAAGCAAGAACTCTTTGATTAAGCTGCTTTCCGTCAATATTACCAGGTGTAGTTTTTTTGTTTTATGTTGGATAGTAATTTGAGTTTTATTTTGGCGTTGTATAAGGTTTCAATTGGTTGCATTAGTTTTTGTCCCTTTCGTCTACTCGATGTATATAGTTCATGATGTGGTTAGGTAGTACATCATCCTCACGAGTTTAATTTGACAATAGATGATTGCCACGTTAAGTTGATAATTTCTTCCTCATTTCAAGGCACCAGTTAATATGTGGTGTGAAGAAGACACTTAGATGTATAGTGTCATCTATCAAACAATTATAGAATTGAATCAAACTTTCAGCAGGTGATGCGACATGGATGACACATTGTATACTTTGCTCGACGCTCATTTCGTTTGACTGTGATTAATAACTTAATGAGATGTTGCTATCTATTGTGTTATGCGCACTACAACATTGTATACTTTGCTTTTTAAAATTCGTATATGCTGAATCATCTAATTTCTATTTACCAACTCCAATAACCATATTTTTCAGACAGCAAAATAGGGGAGATGGTCCTATTGTTGGGTGATGAAGATGGTCATATTCTCATCTCATTCTCATTCTCTGGTGATTACGGTAAAGAGTTGATGTGCGATGATGCTGCTGATTCTGATGATGGCGGCAAAAACAACCAGGTAATTTGGCATTCCATTTATCTCTATTGTGCTACTTTAGGTGAAATTAGGGTTTTGCTTTGCCTTGATTATCATTATTGTGCTTTTATACGACTGATTTGATTGGCGGATTTTGATTGAGTTAGTCAATTCCATTAGCGTCTTGCTTTCTTTTTTTGCTTTTATACTACTATTTTGATCTTGGTATTTTGGGTTTTTGCTCATTTATATACCTTGATTATCGCTGCTGCTTGATTGCGTTAATTTGTTTACGTATTTCCATTATCGTTGTTCCTCCTTGTTGTTTATTATTTTGATCTTTCATTTCTGGGTTCGTGGTCGGTTCACCTTAGTTATTCAATGTGAATCGATGGTCATATTCTTGGGTGATGAAGATCGTTCGTCTTTGTTACGATTAGGGCTACAGTTACTGATGATTCCCCATAGTCTCTTCTATAATTAATCATTCAATCTGGGCACTAACTTAAGATAGGTTGTGGATCTGGAATTTTTTAGTGGTATTGATTTCATTTGCTGATTTCCTCTTTTTAAATTTACTGTTTTGTTGTGTTTTGATTTCCTTCTTTACCTATTAATAGAACCTTTTAAAAATCTTGCTTGTGAAATCGTATGCTTTCCAATTCCGAGATTTGGAAAGTATTGTATTAATAGTGTTTTCCTTAATTCCGAGATTTCCTTCTTTACCCATTAATAGTTCATTTTTTTGACGAGTTAGTCTCTTCGTTTTACCATCTTTGCCCATGTTAAAATTTCAGTATATAGTTCATTGTTTTACTTGAGTTAGTCTGCCAGTTTTACAATCGAAGGTTAATCATTTTGGCACACATTCAGCTGAAAGTTAAAGTGCTTAACGAATGATCGAAGGTTACTATTGCTGAACAAATTGCCCTATCCTAACAGATAGTAGAAAGAAAAATAGGTCGTCGTAGATGAATATTAGAGAGTAGGAATGTAGGATCAATGAGGGTAGAAAAATAGGTTGTCCTAACTGATTTTTGGGGCTAGGGAATTGTGCCATAAAGACCCGCAATTGTAGCAAAGAATGCCTTATATTATGGTTTCAGTGGCATTCAAAATCTGTGTGTATAATTGGGTTGCATATATCACAACAGTTTATAATAGTGTGACTATGGACTTGTGGTGCTTTGCCTAATATAACTCGTAAGCGTATCTCAGGTGTTCTTAGAGTATGCTGATACAAAGAGTGCTTCGAGGGCTAGAGCTAGGATGAATGGAAGTAAATTTTTAGTGGAAATCCAGTTGTTGCGACGTACTATCCAGATTATTTTTTGCTGAGGGCGATGAGTATGATGGCTGCGGAGGATCTAGGAGCCTATGAGGGGTTATTCTTTCATTTTGCTGCCATTATCCTCTCCTTATTCACTTTCTTGAACGTTTTAGATGGTAGATCCCCTCCGTGAACACTAAGGCAGTTGTAATTATGTAGTCGTCCAGAATTGATTTGCACGAATAATGTTCTTGTGTAGCCTTAAACTCTTAGTTGATGAATACAGATGTTAGTTCTTTGACTCGAATCGACTCAAGTTCATAAAGTTCACATCTGATTTGTGTCTGAACTCACCACAATAGTGTCACAGCTCTCTTAACTATTAAGTGTACTCGGTATGAATGTATGATCCCAACAAGTGAGCTGTATCAAAGTGATCAAATCATTTTCCAGAATGATGATATTCCTTCTTCAATCTAATCTTGATGGTTGGTGGCCATGGTGGGCATAAGAACTTAAAAGTCTTTATGAATATGTGGTGTAAAACGAGAACCTGTAGTTAAAAATAATGACAGCCAATTTCAAAAGTGGACGAAGGCTTCAATTTGTTAAAAAGCATTGATCATTTTAAGGACATACAAAGTATTGAAACAGTACATATTACAAAGTAAGTCGCTCTTACGGTTATAAAAAAAAATATTTGTTTATTTTTAATAGATGATTTTTCTTCTTATACAATAAACCCGTCTCAAGGTGTGAGACTGTCACGCAACAGTTAGTGATTTCATCTAATCCATGGTCCATTACCTTCCATTTTATTCTTATTCGATGATTCCTTAGCAAAATTACTTCATTCTATCCATAGTTGTTTACTAATTAAAATGAAAACGGTATCTCAAATTTTTTTAACCCTACTCACTCATTTAGTGGTGTAACCGAGCTGAGCTCGAGGTCGGCTTGCATATTAAAAGGCGAACTTGACTAGGAACCCAAGGTCTCAATGAAACCTTTTTTTTGTAGTGTGTGACATGTCAAGATCTTAAGGGAATGAGACACAAGATGAGACATAAAAGTGGGACATGTGATCTCTACTGCTACATTTCACTCTGTTTAAGTAAGCAGCTACAACGCACTTTCGTAAAACACTTTCACAAAATGAACAATCAACTGAAACAAGTCGGTCATTTACAAGCACTGATGGCGACGTGTCACAAAGTATTGTATTTACATTTCATGATGTAATGTTGGAGTCTAAGTGTTTGTGAGTTTGTAAAATACAAACTATTGTATACAAATTATGTCAACCTAAATATTTCAAGATGAGACGGAAATGGTCCTTGGAACTCCGCGCGCATCGCGCACGGAGGAACAACTAGTGTATACAAATACGTATAAATAAACTAATATACACGTATAAATATCACTAGAAAAAAAAGGTTCCATAGCGACGGCGGAATCCGTCACAAATACGGATATACCGTCGCAAATATAGAATTTGCGACGGTCTTGCGACGTAATTCGGCCGTCGCAAATCAAATGCTGCGACGGAAATTCCGTAGTAACTAAATTCTTGCGATGGACAAAGACGTAACAAAAATCCGTCACAAAATTGGAGCCTGCGACAGAAATTCCGTCGCAAAGCACTGTGCATGGGGCCCACAACGTCTTGTTAGGTCAAATAGAAAGTCAACATTTGCGATGGGAATTCCGTCGCAAATCACTGTTCATAAAGGCCACGTGGTTGTCCAGGTCAAACTAAAAGTCAACAGTTGTGACGGATATTCCGTCGCAAGATTAAATGATCCAGGGGGTTTACAACAGTTTTAGCTCCCCCAAAAAGGTTCTAAATCAATTACATACGGTTCCTGGATAGACACAGGCAACCCCGGAAATAGGTGAGAATTACACAGACACAACAAACGTCTGTTTCATTAAACATATAAAGTGTGACACGTCTCAAGTTTGTGAACATACAAATGTTGACAATTACACAGACACAACAAATGTCAGTTTCATTAAATCAATTACATACGGTTCCTGGAAACATACCAAAAATTCCAGCATTCGAGAATTTCACAACTCGTTTAAGATGAGATTTCCAAACAATGTTTTCTCATATTACCTTAAAATATAAGGTTTACATAATTTTAGTACACGTCAAACTTAAACTAAATACGTGTTCAACAAATAAAGCTAAATAAGTCCATAAACCAACTAATAGTTACTCATCAATGCACGGGAGTGAATGAGGTGAAAGGAGTAGAACTAGGCCTAACATTGTCGCCACCATCATCATCTCAGTCATTTCGACCTTGAAATACACCTTCGGGGTTACAAGTTTGAGTAGTAAAACCTTGTTGGCTCAAGAACGCCTCTATTGTCGCAATCCTTTGAGATTGTTCGGCCTCTTTTTACTTAAGTCGGGCATTCTCTTTTGCTACTCTACCAACAAAACCCGGAGTATGAGGAGTAGAAGTGGCGGTACCAGTCGAGTTGCGGTGGTGCTCCCAAATGTGTGGTGCTGCTGGTCCCGTGCCATATACTCTACCTTTCTCATCAAATCCTCTATGTTCTTCAAAATAAATCTCATTATCATCGATGTTCTCGACCCCTTCACTCTGAAGCTGAGATTTCTTTGAGATGATCTTACCCTAGATCATTAAAAAGCGAAAGATTAGATACCATCTACTAAATAATTATGATTGAAAAAATGAGTTAAATTAAATAATTATAGTAACTTACAAAGAGTTGACTGCCTTTTTTGGTTAACCATCCTTTCGTGCTATGCTTCTTTGTCTTCTCCAACAACTGCAAAACGGATGGAATTTCTCCAACTCCATCTTTATCGACCTACAATTTTGATACTTGTTAAATATAATTACTAACTTATAAATAAAGTAAAAAAAAGGTAATAAATTAAAAAATCAAGTGAAGAAATTACCATTGAGTCCGTATATTGCAAGGTGTTTTTTCTAGGTGAGTACCCAACACATTCCCCTTCTCGTCACATCCCGATTTACGGTTAGCCGAATACTGCTCTGATCTTTCCGCAAAAGAAGGTTCTTCAACTGGCCTTTTCTTCAATTTACGGAATAAGTCAAGACTAATCCATTCCGGCCTTTCATCCTCTTCCTTATGATAAGTTAGGTAAATCATTTGCCGTAAACGGGTCTTCATGGCACCTTCCCAAGTCTTCTTAACCCTGCCCTTGTCGCGGGGATGGTAACTAACACGCCACTGTTCAATAAACGATAAAGTTAGAAAATAAACTTCATTGTCAATAAATATAAAATAAATGAATAAAATACCTAATATTGAAATAAATGACAATTGCTAATACCTCAAACCAATTCCACCAATGCTTCTTTATAGTAGATGATGCCATTTTCCAACAAAGAGCATGTTCTTTGTAGTTGCATCCAATATTGTCCGATATCAAGTTCATAATGGATGAATGACTGAACCTGAAAAAAAAAATGACAATATAATAAATATATATATAAAAATCGTTATAAAATAATTAATTACGAAAAAAATGACATACTTACTAGACGCCATCTTGCTCAAGAGGATCGAGATCAACTTTCTCAATTGGCGCATTTTATTGTTGCTCTTGATGACCTCCTAGTACTTCTTCATTCTCGTTTTCATTTCCTCGGTTTCCTACATTACTACAACTACCTCTTTTTCGTCCCCTCGTCGCCATACAAACCAACTAAATTCTTCAAAATTGTTAGAAATCAAATAGTAGCAACAAAATAAAAATTCAAATAATAGCAACAAGTAAGAAATTAAATAGTAACAACTAAGTAAGAAATCAACAAAGTAAGAAATTGAATAATCAAATAGTAACAACAAAGTAAGAAATTAACAAAGAAGAAATCAAGTAATCAAATAATAGCAACAAGTAAGAAATTAAATAGTAACAACTAAGTAAGTGTGACACCCACATACTCCAAGTGCCTTACCAAGACCACTTAAGGTATGAGAACTACCATCTCGGTTGCCCGAGGCAATGATAATCAAATGACAATGAAGAAACATAATTTAAATAACAATACGGTTTAAAGTGATTACATGTTCAAAAGCCCAAAACTGATAAAGTACGATACAAAGTTTTCAAATGTCCAAAATGTCAAACAACTAAAATGTAACAGCGGAAGACTCTAAGACCGCCTCGTGGTGACTCATCCCAGCTAACCCAAGCGTATCTTCTCATACCTGTTCAACAACTGCTCACCATCCCCGAATGGATCAACACAGTTTTTAAAACAATTAACGGGGTCAGTACTAATTACACAAAACAAAGCCACCATGAAACAAAGACACAAACAACTCAAACAATCCCAGTCTCCATCTCCAATAACCTTGATACCATCGTCAGATACCAAAAATAAAATACCTAGTTACACTAATAGAAGCTAGCAGTAAGTAGGGTCGATCTCCACAGGGAGGCGGTCACTATCTACTTGTGTATTCGGTATGTCTACGTCACAGTTGGGGGTTTTGAATTGAATAAAACTAAACTAAACAAGATTAAGGGAAGAGAATTAATGATAGAGAAATTAATAAAAAAGAGAGAAAACTAGGATGTCGGGTTATCAACAAACGTCAATTAATTACAGCTAAGGTCACAGATTAGTCGATGTGTCGGTCTAAGGGGCAACGAATATCTCCTTCCGGTCTCAATTCGCCCTAAAATACTATTAGCTTAGCTTCCGCCCTCACTAAAGCATTCTATTGTTCACTGCAGGTCTCACCCCTTCCAACCTTCCGGTCCAGGTCAAGGCTTACCAAGGTTAAAAAGGCTAAAGGCATCGATTCAATTAGCAAGATACAATTATAAGCAGTGATTAACAACATAGACATAACAACAACGACAAATCTATGAACTAATTAGTAATTAACACCGGTCCATTGAATCCCCTAATCCTAGCAGGGAGAAATTAGCTAGACATGATAAAGGAAAGAACAGAAATAAAGGGAAGAGAAATAACGAACATTAAATAAAAGAGAAAAGGGAAAGATAAAATTACAGAGAAAAGATCCGGAAAAAGAGAAGAACAAAGTATCCAGCAGTAAACAAAAGAAAAGTAGTGTATGTCGTGGTGGGAGAGATACAAATGACGTCTCATCCTTCCTATTTAAAGAAAATATGATTTTTATTTGACCTAATAACGAATTAAGACTAAAAAGCCCGAGCCCAATAGCAAACCACTCTATCGAGCCCTTTTAAACTACTCAATCGAGCAAAACCAAGCTATAACCTCTCGATCCAGTGCTTTAGGTACTCGATTGAACACTTAGTAAAAAGGCACCACTCGATCGAGTAGAAAAAGGAGTCGATCGAACCCAATTGTACTCGATCGAGTACTTTCCAGCGCACAATTCCTACTTCGCGCACTGAACTTAAAACGGCTGCCATTTCTTCGTTACTTGGTCAAACAGGGCGTTTCCGGTGGCGTTGGAAAGCTGAGTGGACAAGATTTCATCTCCAATCAGAATAACCTGAAAATCAGTTGTAGAACTCGAGATATGGCTCTTCAAATTAGGCACTAGTAATTTGAAGTTCTTCCTTTACTCGCCTAGCTAACTTACTTCTTTGCGCATCTCAAAATAGTAGTCTTAAGGCTCCGACTCAACTCATATCCTAAATGCATGCATAGGGACATGTTTTAGGCTTGATTACACTCCTTTCTGGTTCATACCTGTAAATAATACAAGAGAAACCAAAGTAGACAATTCGGGGGACATTTGTAGGTAAAAACTACAAAAAATGCATAAAAATGCATGCAAATAAAGAACAAAATACCTATATAAAATGCACGCATCAAATATCTCCAAACCAAACCTTTGCTTGTCCCCAAGCAAACTATATGCAAAACTAATGGAACAGAAAAGAAAACTCAGAGCTAACTATAACTTGTCTACTTAAACCAATTTAATGCAAGCAAACTAACATTTATAGCAAAACAGTCAAATACAAACGAGTTGTTGGATGTCTATAATAAAGCTGAACCGTCGACCTTGTAAGACCTTTAATAATGGACTCTCACGGGTCACTCTTGTCTCATGAAGCAAAGGGTGAACATATATATGTAAGAGAGAAAGAAATATAGTCGCTCACCTAAACTACGACCCACATAGACATGCATGCAGCTGATATGATAGACAATTCTATCTACCGTACACACATTCCAACCAAATAAGGTCTTGTCACATCCGAGGGCTTACAAAAATATGGCAAAGTGAGGCAATGGGTAAGAAAAGGCAAAACATGTTATGGGAATGTGGAGGTATAGGCGGCCAAGCTAGTACCTAAACAAAACCATATGACAACATTCATTTCCAACTCAATTATAGAATTAAGCTCATATGCCCTTCATTTGGCACAAACTCACCAAACCGAACTGAAAATACTCCTCAATAAATGTAAATAAAGCATAGGAGTAGAAACCGTCTCATCAAACAACATCTTTTTTTCCATTTATTTTTTTTCTATTTATTTTCGGTTTCTTTCTTTCATCATTTTTCGTCTTTTTTTTTCAATTCTTTTCTTTTTCTTTTTCTTCTTTTTCACGTTTTTTCCTTCTTTTTTTTTTCTTCATAAATTACCAACTCCAAATCAGTGGATACAAGCCAGACTCGGCACAATAAAATATATACCGCAAAAACATACACTAAACTAGCTTGACAAGGCAGGCTAAATTTGGAATGTAGCTAAGGGTCAACAGGCAAATTTGGCTAATGTGGAGTTAAATGGGTAAAAATGAAAGAAAGGGAAATTGTAAGCACCTCCCTGCATGTGACACGAACCACTAACCCGAATGTATGCAGGCAAAAAGCAATTGAATTTCATATACGTGCAAATTGATGAACATGCTATGCAAGGAGTAACTACTCACAATCCTACATGAAACTGGTCACAAATGACACCAGTTTATAAGTCACTAAATCTTAGAAATTATAAGTAGCTTGCCAAAATTTTCAGGTCAAGTCTATTCGTTCAGCTAAATTTTAACATTAACTCGTAGATATGCAGTAAGACAAGGCTAAAGATATTAAGTTTTATGCAAAACTTAAGTAAAAAGGACAATTATAGTGCAATTTCATCATTGAAATCAACCGTTCCGACTCAACCTATATGCAAAAGTAGACGTGAAATTTTTCTGTTTTTTTTTGAGATTTTTGAATTTTATAAAAATAAACAACAGTGCATACAGAAATTAAACGTGATAACAGAAATGCAATTAAAACATAAATGCAGACACAGATATAGATGCATAACCTCCCCAAACCAAACCGTACAATGCCCTCATTGTACCCAAAAATAAGGAAGGAAATGCAAACTAAAGGGAGAGAGTGGAGATGCAGAAAACTCACAAGATAACGCGAAGAAGGGACCTCCTCAAACCAACCAGCAACGTGGGGGGGTCACAAACAGCTGCAGGACATCGTCACAGGAAGCGAATCAAGGCAAACAAACTCGATCGAGAGAGAAGATTGCTTGATCGAGTTCAATGGGGCTGTAGAAGTGTTCGATCGAGAAAGTAGGGCAATCGATCGAGAAGACACATTATTAAACACACAACAAAAACCGAAACGTTAGAAAAACAACTAAAAAGCGTAAATTCCGGGTTGCCTCCCGGATAGCGCTAGTTTCAGACAGGTCCAGCTCGACCTTCTTTTCTTCTTTCAGCCATCCTGATCTATCCCAATCAAAACAGCTCAAAGCGCGCAGTAGCCGATCAAACAGCTGCGCATGTACTACACATAGCTGTAAGTAGCACCATAGTATAACAGTAGCACCATAGTATAACAGTAGCATAGGAAAATAAAATGTATAAACGTTTGAGTCTAAAAAATTTCCTATGACAGCTCCTAAATTTGTCAACAAAATAAAGGAGCTCGGGAGCAATTATCAATAATTTAGAGTATCGTTTCAGATTAGCAAAATTAAGATGACAAGAACGGTGAAAAACTGTTAAATTAACTGACCAATGGGAGGGGGTATAACATTAAAAGAAAAAACACGAGTCATACGAGGTAGCGTACTATTAATATTAACAACAATAAAATTATCACTAACTACCTCAGGTGGGTTGCTCTCAATGTCGGAATCATTGACATAATAATATATTACCTCATCCGTGCTAGGAGCAATTACCAACTCAGCTGTCTTCTCGTCACCCTCCTCTGTGGATATCGTCCCGTAAATCGCAGCCTCAAGCGCATCCAGCTCGGCCTTGAAAAGGAGCGATTCACCGTAACCTTTATCATCATCAAAATCGTCATCTAGAACGAGCCCAAGTGACGTTGCATTGCTCTCTCTAGCCAAATCAGTCGATCGAGTGGAATTATTACTCGATCGAAAGGTTTCCTCTTGATAATCACTCGATCGAGTACATGAAAAAGCTCGATCGAGTACTTCCTCTAAGCAGTTGTTCGATCGAGTAGTATAAACTGTTCGATCAAACATTTCTTCAGGAATTTCACTCGATCGACCAATATAATCCATTCGATCGAGTGATTCTTGCTGATCAGTGCATAAATCTTTGTGTAAGGCTTCATTATCTGATAGAACTTCGTAATCCGAGTCACCCCAGTCATTAGCAGCACTAGGCAACGCGGGTCCTTCGTGGGAAAGACCACTCTCTGCGTAGGTAATGCAGACTTCCTCTGGCTGCCCAATATTCGACTCAGCAGCTAACTGAGCTATTTCAGACTCGAGCTCATCAATTTGCGCAAACATTTGTCTATCATGTTCTTGCACTTGGAGTGCAAGCGCCTTCACTAAAAACTTCAAGTCAGCAATCTCTTCTTTCCGCTTATCAGGAGGAGGAGCTTGTTGTCGCGGTGGCCAGATAAATGGAAGCTGTTGGTAGCCTCGTTGATAAGGTAGATGTGGCGGCGCAATTACAATAGATTGATTAGCTTGTCTACCTTGCTTGAATGCATAAACCTCATCATTTTCAGCTAACCAAAAAGCGGCATTGTGCTCAGCAACACCACATCTCCCGAAGTAAATCACCTGCTGCGCCATATAATGGAACATAGGTGACGGGTCAAAGGTACTAAAGCCTTCCCTTTGACAATCTTTTACCTAAAACTGTCTAGGTAGGACCTGTAGAGCCTATCAAAACAACACTAAAGAAAAAAATTAGAACGGCCTCAAGGGAAAAACCCCTTGAGGCTAAAGACAGACAAAATTAAACAAATAAATAAAGTAGTTGCCTCCCCGGCAACGGCGCCTAAAATTTGATACCGTTGTCAGGTACCAAAAATAAAATACCTAGTTACACTAATAGAAGCTAGCAGTAAGTAGGGTCGATCTCCACAGGGAGGCGGTCACTATCTACTTGTCTATTCGGTCTAGCTACGTCACAGTTGGGGGGTTTGAATTGAATAAAACTAAACTAAACAAGATTAAGGGAAGAGAATTAATGATAGAGAAATTAATAAGAAAGAGAGAAAACTAGGATGTCGGGTTATCAACGAACGTCAGTTAATTACAGCTAAGGTCACAGATTAGTCGATGTATCGGTCTAAGGGGCAACGAATATCTCTTTCCGGTCTTAATTCGCCCTAAAATACTATTAGCTTAGGTTCCGCCCTCACTAAAGCATTCTATTGTTCACTGCAGGTCTCACTTCTTCCAACCTTCCGGTCCAGGTCAAGGCTTACCAAGGTTAAAAAGGCTAAAGGTATCGATTCAATTAGCAAGATACAATTATAAGCAGTGATTAACAACATAGACATAACAACAACGACAAATCTATAAACTAATTAGCAATTAACACCGGTCCATTGAATCCCCTAATCCTAGCAGGGAGAAATTAGCTAGACATGATAAAGGAAAGAACAGAAATAAAGGGAAGAGAAATAACGAACATTAAATAATAGAGAAAAGGGAAAGATAAAATTATAGAGAAAAGATCCGGAAAAAGAGAAGAACAAAGTATCCAGCAATAAATAGAAGAGAAGTAGTGTATGTCGAGGTGGGATAGATACAAATGACGTCTCATCCTTTCTATTTATAGAAAATAGGATTTTTATTTGACCTAATAACGAATTAAGACTAAAAAGCCCGAGCCCAATAGCAAACCACTCGATCGAGCCCTTTTAAACTGCTCGATCGAGCAAAACCAAGCTATAACCTCTCGATCGAGTGATTTAGGTACTCGATCAAACACTTATTAAAAAGGCACCACTCGATCGAGTAGAAAAAGGAGTCGATCGAACACAATTGTACTCGATCGAGTACTTTCCAGCGCACAATTCTTGCTTCGCGCACTGAACTTCAAACGGCTGCCATTTCTTTGTTACTTGGGCAAACAGGGTGTTTACGGTGGCGTTGGAAAGCTGAGAGGACAAGATTTAATCACCAATTTGAATCACCAGAAAATAAGTTGTAGAAATCGAGATATGGCTCTTCAAATTAGGCATTAGTAATTTTAAGTTCTTCCTTTGCTCGCCTAGTGTCACGGTCCGAAACTTTGAGTCGGGGCGTGACGCGCACTTTTGTTTAAACACTCGACAAGAATGAAAACGAGAGCGTTAGGCACTAGTGTTTGTCAAGCACTTGGCACTCGTAATCGGTCTCGGGTTGTGGGTGTCGGAATCCTAGTCTCGATCGAAACACACGGGCTTGTTAGTGAAGTGAAGGCAAGAGTCGTTCACAAGAAAGCAACAACAAGCAATAAGAAGGCAACTTGGTGGGAAACAGATGTTTGATTGACTAGTACTCCCCAAAGAGGGAAATTTGATAGTTACATCCTGGTAGCAGGAAACATTGAAAGTGCAGAATAGCGATACACCCATTTAGGGAAAGAAAAAGCTAATGCTAACTATGCTAAACTAGGAAAGTATTTACTAAAAATATAAAAGAGGAAATGAAACTACATAGCATAAATAAAACTAAGGGTTCGAAGTGTACGGATCGTCACACTCTCCCCCACCTAATCTGTTGCCGCCCTCGGCAACGCTGGAACTCTTCAAGTCTTCAATTTGGATTAGTCGGTGATGTTCTTTGGAAGTTGATTGGAACGGATGTTGGCGCGCTTGCTCTTGTTGCGGGTTGGATCTTCAGGATCTCGATGGTACGACTTCAAGCAGCTCACATGGAAGACCGGGTGACACTTCATCCAGGCAGGGCGGTCAAGCTTGTAAGCAACTTCCCCAATCCGCTTGATCACTTGGATGGGGCCTTCATACTTTCGCACCAGCCGCTTGTCTCTTCCCCTAAGAAATCTCATCTGCTCGTTATTCAACTTCACCATGACAATGTCGCCTACCTTGAACTCTCTTAGCCTCTGGTTCGCATCTGCCCACTTCTTCATGCGGCGGGATGCCTTCTCCAAGTAAGCGCGGGCAATCTCAGCATTGACATTCCATTCTTTAGCAAACTCGTGAGCTTTCTTCGTCCGGCCACCATAAGAACCTTTAACTGTGGGAGGCAGTAACGGTTGTTGACCTGTGACAAGCTCAAACGGGCTCTTGTTAGAAGAGGAGCTCGTTTGAACATTAAAACAGAACTGGGCAACAACTAGGAGGCGCACCCACTCCATCTGGGTTGCGCCCACAAAATGTCTCAAGTACTCTTCCAACATGCTATTGAATCTTTCCGTCTGGCCATCTGTTTGAGGATGGTAACTTGAGGACATCCGAAGTTTAGAGCCCAGGAGCTGGAACAATTCTCCCCAAAATAGTCCCGTAAAGCGAGAGTCACGATCACTGACTATACTTTGAGGTAGTCCCCAATATTTCACAACATTATTGAAGAACATCGTGGCCGTCTCTTCAGCACTGCACGTCTTCGGAAGGGGAATGAATGTGGCATACTTCGAGAAGCGATCCACAACGACAAGGATCACACTGAGAGTCCCTACCTTCGGTAACCCTAATATGAAGTCCATCGAGATACTTTCCCATGGACAAGTTGGTACCGGTAAGGGATTTAGTAGCCCCCCCGGCTTCTGTTTCTCTCCCTTGTCTTGTTGGCAGATCATACAGGTCTTTGTGTACTCCATTACATCATCCTTCATCTGCGGCCAGTAGTAGCTTCTCTTCAGTAGGCATAAGGTTCTCTGCCACCCCAGATGACCTGCCCACAATGTATCATAGCACTCTTGCAAGAGAATCTTTCGCAGCCCTGCCGCTTTTGGAACAAAGATCCGATGTCCCTTCGTGAACAAGAGGCCATCCTCCATCCAAAATTTGCGAGTCTTCCCTTCGATGGCTAATTAATTCAGATTCCTTGCCACCGGGTCCAGGTCGAGGTGCTCTTTCACCTTAGCCTGAATGTCGGTAGCCACTATGGTGGTAGACAAATGAGCAATCGTGTGCAATGTGGCCAAATCATATCTTCGGCTAAGGGCATCAGCGACTCTGTTTGCGGCTCCTGGTCTGTAAGCGAATTCCACATCGAACTCTGCCAACAATTCTTGCCATCTAGCTTGTCGGTTGTTCAGCTTGGGCTGAGTCAAGAAGTGAGATGCTGCGGTATTATCAGTCTTGACAACGAACTTTGATCCCAAGAGATAATGCCTCCATCCCCGCAAGCAATGAACAATAGCTAGGAGTTCTTTCTCTTGTACCGCATAACGAGTCTCGGCTCCATTAAACTTTCTGCTCACGAAAGCCACAGGGTGACCCTCTTGGAGTAGCACCCCCCCGAGGGCGTAATGAGATGCATCCGTCTCAACTTCAAAAGGCTTCGTGATATCCGGCAACGCCAAGACTGGTTCCTGTACCACCGCTTCCTTCAGCTTCTCAAAGGCCCTATTCTTGTCGATAGACCACTCCCACTTTTTATCCTTCTTTAACAAGTCGGTGAGCGGGGAAGCAATTTTCGAGTACGCTCGGATGAATCTTCGATAGTAGTTTGCGAGCCCCAAGAAAGAGCGGAGCTCAGACACATTCCTTGGGGTTCCCCAGTCCTTGATAGCGGCAATCTTCTTCGAATCCATCTTCAGTTTGCCTTTGCCCACTATGTGACCAAGGAAATTCACTTCGGGTTGGGCAAATTCACATTTCTCTCTCTTCACGAATAGCTGGTTCTCTCGTAGCTTTGCGAACACCAACTCCAAGTGTTTTACGTGTTCAGCCAACGAGCGACTATATACAACGATATTGTCCAGATATACCACCACGAATTTGTCCAGGTACTCGTGGAAAACATGGTTCATCAACGTACAAAACGTTGCAGGGGCGTTCGTCAAGCCAAAGGGCATGACAAACCATTCAAAAGACCCATACCTCGTCACACAAGCAGTCTTCGGCTCATCTCCTTCGACAATTCGAACTTGATGATAACCAGATCTTAGGTCGAGCTTGTTGAAGTATACAACGCAGTGTAACTGATCGAACAAATCCGCTACCAATGGGATGGGGTAGCGGTTCCTCACCGTCAGCTTGTTCAGAGCCCGGTAGTCGATACACAATCTCAGACTATCGTCCTGGTTCTTCTGGAAGAGCACAGGGGCTCCATAGGGAGCTTTGGAAGGTCGTATCGACCCCGAGCGAATCAGATCGTCTAGTTGTCTTCGTAGTTCCGCTAGTTCGGGAGGCGCCATCCGATATGGCCCTCGAGCAGGAGGTCTTGTGCCCGGGAGTAATTCAATTTGATGGTCTACCGAACGTCGGGGTGGCAGACTCATAGGTAGCTGATCATCAAGTCCTTATTGTCCTCTAGCACCTTCTCTACTTGTGGTTCTACGCATTCAGCAACGGCGTCTTCTTTCATGGACACTGTACACAAGTATGTAGGCTCTCCCTTTTGAAGTCCCCTCTTCAACTGCATTGCCGAGAGGAGTGGCCCCTTTTGCTTTCGGTCAGCTTCAACAACTTTCACAAGACATGGTTTTGATCCCACCATTATTAACGATCCATTGTGGGGCGCCAGAAAGGTCGGGGTCCGCTTCAGAAAATCCATGCCGAGGACGATTTTGAAGTCATCTATCGGGACGCTGGTGAAGTCTAGCTTCCCCGTCCATTCACCCATCTTGATCACCACTTCTCTAGCCACACCCTGAATCGGCAAGGCTTTGGAGTTGACAGCTTTCATGCTTCCTCCTTCTCGGTTCAACTTCATTCCGAGTCTCTTCGCTTCGTCGGGGGTGACGAAATTATGGGAGGCCCCTGTATCTATTATTGCTCGAGTAGGCTTTCCATTGACGTTTATCTCCACGTACATCAGTTCCGTGGACTTGGTCTTGGAGCGTTAAGCGCCTTTGTCCATTGAGCACATCATGTGGACTGCTCCCATTCGAGCCATTTCTCCTTGCTCACTGGCCTCATCATCATCGCACCCCTCTGCATCATGGCCTATCCCCTCGGGATTCTGTTCTACCGACATCTTGGACAAATTCTTCTTAAAGGTGTTGAACTCCCCCTGGTGAGGGCACTCGGACATTCGGTGCGGTCCCCTGCAAAGGAAGCACGCGAACAGCTTCCTAGAAGTCGACGCTTCAGAATTACTACCCTTAGAAGAGGTTGGAGTGGAATTCGCCGGACCCCATCTCCTATTATCACCTCCAGGACGGAACCGACTATTACCCGTAGAGGAAGGTCTTGCTTGTGAAGTTGTCCCTCCAAACCTTTGGTTGCCTCCGCCCGTTACAACGAATCCCTTATTGCGGGAGGTTTCGCGCTCCGTGTAATAGTCAACTAGCCTTTCAGCCGCTGTCATCGCAGCTGAGAGGGACTTAGGTCGCTGTCGCATGATTTCTCGCTGAGCCCACTCCTACAAACCATCAATAAACTAAAACACCTGATCCTTCTCGGTCATGTCCGCTATCTCCAACATACAAGTCGAATACGCTTTCACATAATCACGAATCGAGCCTGTATGTTTCAAGTTCTTTAATTTTCTTCGAGCTAGGAAATCGGTGTTCTCCGGGTAGAATTGCTCCTTGAAGAGTCGTTTGAAATCGTCCCATGACTCTAGTCTAATGGTCCCTGCCTCGATCTCGCCATGTTTCGAGCGCCACCATTGTTTAGCATCATCCGCTAGGTACATACTCACGGTACTGACCTTTAGACCTTCGTCGAGCGCACTCACTCGGAAGTATTGTTCCATGTCGAAGATGAAGTTATCGACTTCTTTCGAATCTCTCGCCCCACTATACTTGAGGGGTGTAGGCGGCTTCACCTAAGGAGTTCCACCAAAACTCCCGTCCGCGGCCATTTTCATCAAGGTATTGCACATGTTCTCGAGTTGCTCGACTTTTTCATAGAGATAACCCATATCCGAGGTATACTCTTTCTTAATCGCCTCTTCGACGGCCACAAGGCGGCTCTCATGCCCCTCTATGGACTCGTCTACGGCCTCGAAGCGGGCAGCATGCCCCTTTACCGTCTCCTCAACTACTTGGTGAGTACTCCCCAAACTCACAATGAGAGCCTCCAAGGATGGAATTTTCTTGTCCATCAATTTCTCTAAAGCCGCCACTTTGGCCTTAGTGTCACTTTTAGTCCCACTTGGTTCTACCGCCTTTGTTGCCATTGTATACAGCAGCCCGTCAAGAAGACCGGGCTCTGATACCAAATGTCACGGTCCGAAACTTGAAGTCGGGGCATGACGCGCACTTTTGTTTAAACACTCAACAAGAATGAAAGAGAGAGCGTTAGGCACTAGTGTTTGTCAAGCACTAGGCACTCGTAATCAGTCTCGGGTTGTGGGTGTCGGAATGCTAGTCTCGATCGACACACACGGGCTTGTTAGTGAAGTGAAGGCAAGAGTCGTTCACAAGAAAGCAACAACAAGCAATAAGAAGGCAACTTGGTGGGAAGCAGATGTTTGATTGACTAGTACTCCCCAAAGAGGGAAATTTGATAGTTACATCCTGGTAGCAAGAAACATTGAAAGTGCAGAATAGGGATACACCCATTTAGGGAAAGAAAAAGCTAATGCTAACTATGCTAAACTAGGAAAGTATTTACTAAAAATATACAAGAGGAAATGAAACTACATAGCATAAATAAAACTAAGGATTCAAAGTGTACGGATCATCACACCTAGCTAACTTACTTCTTTGCGCATCTCAAAATAGTAGTCTTAAGGCTCCGACTCAACTCATCTCCTAAATGCATGCATAGGGACATGTTTTAGGCTTGATTACACTCCTTTCCGGTTCATACCTGTAAATAATACAAGAGAAACCAAAGTAGACAATTCGGGGGACATTTGTAGGTAAAAACTACACAAAATGCATAGAAATACGTGCAAATAAAGTACAAAATACCTATATAAAATGCACGCATCAAATCTCCCCAAACCAAACCTTTGCTTGTCCCCAAGCAAACTATATGCAAAACTAATGGAACAGAAAAGAAAACTCAGAGCTAACTATAACTTGTCTACTTAAACCAATTTAATGCAAGCAAACTAACATTTATAGCAAAACAGTCAAATACAAACGAGTTGTTGGATGTCTATAATAAAGCTGAACCGTCGACCTTGCAAGACCTTTAATAATGGACTCTCACGGGTCACTCTTGTCTCATGAAGCAAAGGGTGAACATATATATGTAAGAGAGAAAGAAATATAGTCGCTCACCTAAACTACGACCCACATAGACATGCATGCAGCTGATATGATAGACAATTCTAGCTACCGTACACACATTCCAACCAAACAAGGTCTTGTCACAGCCGCGGGCTTACAAAAATATGGCAAAGTGAGGCAATGGGTAAGAAAAGGTAAAACATGTTTTGGGAATGTGGAGGTATAGGCGGCCAAGCTAGTACCTAAACAAAACCAAATGACAACATCCATTTCCAACTCAATTATAGAATTAAGCTCATATGCCCTTCATTTGGCACAAACTCACCAAACCGAACTGAAAATACTCCTCAATAAATGTAAATAAAGCATAGGAGCAGAAACCGTCTCATCAAACAACATCTTTTTATTCCATTTCTTTTTTTTCTATTTTTTTTCGGTTTCTTTCTTTCATCATTTTTCGTCTTTTTTTTTCAATTCTTTTCTTTTTCTTTTTCTTCTTTTTCACGTTTTTTCCTTCTTTTTTTTTTCTTCATAAATTACCAACTCCAAATCAGTGGATACAAGCCAGACTCGGTACAATAAAATATATACCGCAAAAACATACACTAAACTAGCTTGACATGGCAGGCTAAATTTGGAATGTAGTTAAGGGTCAACAGGCAAATTTGGCTAATATGGAGTTAAATGGGTAAAAATGAAAGAAAGGGAAATTGTAAGCACCTCCCTGCATGTGACACCAACCACTAACCCGAATGTATGCAGGCAAAAAGCAATTGAATTTCATATACGTGCAAATTGATGAACATGCTATGCAAGGAGTAACTACTCACAATCCTACATGAAACTGGTCACAAATGACACCAGTTTATAAGGCTCTAAATCTTAGAAATTATAAGTAGCTTGCCAAAATTTTCGGGTCAAGTCTATTCGTTCAGCTAAATTTTAACATTAACTCGTAGATATGCAATAAGACAAGGATAAAGATATTAAGTTTTATGCAAGGCTTAAGTAAAAAGGACAATTATAGTGCAATTTCATCATTGAAATCAACCGTTCCGACTCAACCTATTTGCAAAAGTAGACGTGAAATTTTTGAAATTTTTCTATTTTTTTTTTTGAGATTTTTGAATTTTATAAAAATAAACAACAATGCATACAGAAATTAAACGTGATAACAGAAATGCAATAAAAACATAAATGCAGACACAGATATGGATGCATAACCTCCCCAAACCAAACCGTACAATGCCCTCATTGTACCCAAAAATAAGGAAGGAAATGCAAACTAAAGGGAGAGAGTGGAGATGCAGAAAACTCACAAGATAACGCGAAGAAGGGACCTCCTCAAACCAGCCAGCAACGTGGGGGGGTCACAAACAGCTGCAGGACATCGTCACAGGAAGCGAATCAAGGCAAACCAACTCGATCGAGAGAGAATATTGCTTGATCGAGTGCAATGGGCTATAGAAGTGTTCGATCGAGAAAGTAGGGCACTCGATCGAGAAGACATATTATTAAACACACAACAAAAACCGAAACGTTAGAAAAACAACTAAAAAGCATAAATTCCGGGTTGCCTCCCGGATAGCGCTAGTTTCAGACAGGTTCCAGCTTGACCTTCTTTTCTTCCTCCAGCCATCCTGATCTATCCCAATTAAAACAGCTCAAAGCGCGCAGTAGCCGATCAAACAGCTGCGCATGTGCTACACATAACTGTAAGTAGCACCATAGTATAACAGTAGCATAGGAAAATAAAATGTATAAATGTCTGAGTCTAACAAATTTCCTATGACAGCTCCTAAATTTGTCAACAAAATAAAGGAGCTCGGGAGCAATTATCAATAATTTAGAGTATCGTTTCGAATTAACAAAATTAAGATGACAAGAACGGTGAAAAACTGTTAAATTAACTGACCAATGGGAGGGGGTATATCATTAAATGAAAAAACACGAGTCATACGAGGTAGCGTACTATTAATATTAATAACAATAAAATTATCGCTAACTACCTCAGGTGGGTTGCTCTCAATGTCGGAATCATTGACAAAATAATATATTACCTCATCCGTGCTAGGAGCAATTACCAACTCAGCTGTCTTCTCGTCACCCTCCTCTGTGGATATCGTCCCGTAAATCGCAGCCTGAAGCGCATCCAGCTCGGCCTTGAAAAGGAGCGATTCACCGTAACCTTTATCATAATCAAAATCGTCATCTAGAATGAGCCCAAGTGACGTTGCATTGCTCTCTCTAGCCAAATCAGTCGATCGAGTGGAATTATTACTCGATCAAAAGCTTTCCTCTTGATAATCACTCGATCGAGTACATGAAAAAGCTCGATCGAGTACTTCTTCTAAGCAGTTGTTCGATTGAGTGGTATAAACTGTTCGATCGAACATTTCTTCATGAATTTCACTCGATCGACCAATATAATCCATTCGATCGAGTGATTCTTGCTGATCAGTGCATAAATCTTTGTGTAAGGCTTCATTATCTGATAGAACTTCGTAATCCGAGTCATCCCAGTCATCAGCAGCACTAGGCAACACGAGTCCTTCGTAGGAAAGACCACTCTCTGCGTAGGTAACGCAGACTTTCTCTGGCTGCCCAATATTCGACTCAGCAGCTAACTGAGCTATTTCAGACTCGAGCTCATCAATTTGCGCAAAAATTGCTCTATCATGTTCTTTCACTTGGAGTGCAAGCGCCTTCACTAAAAACTTCAACTCAGCAATCTCTTCTTTCCGCTTATCAGGAGGAGGAGCTTGTTGT
This sequence comes from Silene latifolia, assembly GCF_048544455.1. Taxonomy (NCBI): domain Eukaryota; kingdom Viridiplantae; phylum Streptophyta; class Magnoliopsida; order Caryophyllales; family Caryophyllaceae; genus Silene; species Silene latifolia. The sequence goes on along the minus strand of NC_133526.1, from coordinate 51,425,013 downwards.
CGCGGTGGCCAGATAAATGGAGGCTGTTGGTAGCCTCATTGATAAGGTAGATGTGGCGGCGCAATTACAACAGATTGATTAGCTTGTCTACGTTGCTTGAATGCATAAACCTCGTCATTTTCAGCTAAGCAAAAAGCTGCATTGTGCTCAGCAGCACCACATCTCCCATGATAAATCACACGCGCCATATAATGGAACATAGGTGACGGGTCAAAGGTACTCAAGCCTTCCCTTTGACAATCTTTTACCTAGAACTGTCTAGGTAGGACCTGTAGGGCCTATCAAAACAGCACTAAATAAAAAGATTAGAACGGCCTCAAGGGAAAACTCCCTTGAGGCTAAAGACAGACAAAATTAAACAAATAAATAAAGTTGTTGCCTCCCCGGCAACGGCGCCAAAATTTGATATCGTCGTCAGGTACCGAAAATAAAATACCTAGTTACACTAATAGAAGCTAGCAGTAAGTAGGGTCGATCTCCACAGGGAGGCGGTCACTATCTACTTGTCTATTCGATCTGTCTACGTCACAGTTGGGGGTTTTGAATTGAATAAAACTAAACTAAACAAGATTAAGGGAAGAGAATTAATGATAGAGAAATTAATAAGAAAGAGAGAAAACTAGGATGTCGGGTTATCAATGAACGTCAGTTAATTACAGCTAAGGTCACAGATTAGTCGATGTGTCGGTCTAAGGGGCAACGAATATCTCCTTCCGGTCTCAATTCGCCCTAAAATACTATTAGCTTAGCTTCTGCCCTCACTAAAGCATTCTATTGTTCACTGCAGGTCTCACCCCTTCCAACCTTCCGGTCCAGGTCAAGGCTTACCAAGGTTGAAAAGGCTAAAGGCATCGATTCAATTAGCAAGATACAATTATAAGCAGTGATTAACAACATAGACATAACAACAACTACAAATCTATGAACTAATTAGCAATTAACACCGGTCCATTGAATCCCCTAATCCTAGCAGGGAGAAATTAGCTAGACATGATAAAGGAAAGAACAGAAATAAAGGGAAGAGAAATAACGAACATTAAATAAAAGAGAAAAGGGAAAGATAAAATTACAGAGAAAAGATCCGGAAAAAGAGAAGAACAAAGTATCCAGCAGTAAACAGAAGAAAAGTAGTGTATGTCGTGGTGGGAGAGATACAAATGACGTCTCATCCTTCCTATTTATAGAAAATAGGATTTTTATTTGACCAAATAACGAATTAAGATTAAAAAGCCCGAGCCCAATAGAAAACCACTCGATCGAGCCCTTTTAAGCTGCTCGATCGAGCAAATCCAAGCTAAAACCTCTCGATCGAGTGCTTTAGGTACTCGATCGAACACTTATTAAAAAGGCACCACCCGATCGAGTAGAAAAAGGAGTCGATCGAACACAATTGTACTCGATCGAGTACTTTCCAGCGCACAATTCCTGCTTCGCGCACTGAACTTAAAACGGCTGCCATTTCTTCGTTACTTGGGCAAACAGGGCGCCTGAAAATCAGTTGTAGAACTCGAGATATGGCTCTTCAAAATAGGTACTAGTAATTTGAAGTTCTTCCTTTGCTTGCCTAGCTAACTTACTTCTTTGCGCATCTTAAAATAGTAGTCTTAAGGCTCCGATTCAACTCATCTCCTAAATGCATGCATAGGGACATGTTTTAGGCTTGATTACACTCCTTTCCGGTTCATACCTGTAAATAATACAAGAGAAACCAAAGTAGACAATTCGGGGGACATTTGTAGGTAAAAACTACACAAAATGCATAGAAATGCGTGCAAATAAAGTACAAAATACCTATATAAAATGCACGCATCACACCTCATAGCCGACTACACACTAAAGTGTGTAGCCCTCCTAGAGTACCCATCGCAACATATACTACTCCTCGCCGCCAGTGGGGGACCGCATCCGTTCCCACCTAAGCCCTACTCATCTCCATTGAGCAATAAACCCATGTTCATTAATGTGCACATCCCTTCTGTGACGGGTTCCACAGAAGGCGAATCAAGGGCGTGAAGCCACTCCCTCAAGTGACTCCACTCAGCCAGGGACGCACCCCGAAGATCACAGACAGTTATACAGTAGTCACAATAACTCTACCAACAACCACCAAATCAGAAACCAACATGATAATTACTCAACAACAAGAATGCTAACAACACCAATACCAATCATCCATGTAATTAATACCGAGTAGGGAAACCCTACCTGGAAAGCAAACACCACAATAGACGATCAAGCAGCTAACTCAGAATCTCTCCTCAACGAATCCTCCTTCTATACATAGATACATAAATACATACATACATACATACAATCATATAACCACCTAAAACCCCCAAATCACCCAATTAAGGTTTAACCAACTTTAACAAAACGATATGAAAATTATACGTAAAGCTTATCCTCGACGCAAGGATCACAAAGGTATAAAGAACTACGAAAACCGACACTCCTAGCTCCGGGATTTGCTAATAATGCGATGAGATGAAGCAACGTAACTTAGATCTTCTCCTTTTTGTGATTTTAGGTTTGCAAAAGTGTTTTAGGAAAAAGATGACGAAACATTATATATTAATCCACATTATTAACAAACCCGTCGCAAATCACCCGTTAACCGACTTACTCGATCGAGTAAGTCACTTACTCGATCGAGTAGCCATCAGGCAGACTACTGTTTAGCGTAAAACCATACTTGCTCGACAGAGTAAGCCCCACTCGATAGAGTACCCTAAGACTCATAAAACCGTAGTATTACAGTCTTCCCTCCTTAAAAAGAACTTCGTCCCCGAAGTTCAAACCACAAACAAAACAAAACACACTAACACCATCCCGACAAAACAACATAAACAAAACTCGACACAAAACTTCAAAACACACCTCCCAAACAAAACTCAACCCGACTAAAAAAAACCACTAACTATACTAAAACTTACATAAAACATGCAAAAACTCTATGCGACCATCTCCTACCCCCCTAAAAAAAACAAGGTTACGTCCCCGTAACCACACATACCTAATCAAACAAAGACGGGTACCGCTCTCTCATAGCTTCTTCCGCCTCCCATGTAGCCTCCTCAACCTCGTGGTTAGACCAACGAACCTTAAGCAACACTGTCTCACCATGTCTATGTGGGAAATATCGGTATACTTCCCTCATAATTAAGGATTATAACAAATTTATTATGATGAATACGAGTCATAAAATAAATTACATAAACAAAATAGTAGAGAATTAAGAAATAACCTTCGGTCCTAGCTAATATGGCCTATGAACAATATCTCAATGATATTCTCCTATCAGTTGCACCCAAGATGATATGAGATATGCCTTTGTTCTTTTGCTAGAATCGATCCCCGAATTTTCTTAAGAAATTTAGGGTTTTGTGTTTTCTTTTGATGAGAGTGTGCTAGGTTAGAAATTAGGTTAGAAAAATGATCTCACCTTCTCTTATTATAACCGAAAAAGAGAAGTCAAGGGGAGATCTTTTTTTTTCTCCTCATTTCGGCCCAAAATTTCCGAAAATAAGAGAGTATTTTCTCATTTTTCGGTTTTTCTACCTACCAAAAATAAGGAGATTAAATATTCTTATTTTAGTAGTATACAAAATGTATAAAATGTATTATTTATAAATTGTCATTTATTTAATTTTGTATTAATAAGTCTACAAACAACAGCTTGCAGTGGATTTATTAATGCCGGTCTGTGACAATATCGTATAATATATACTTTAACTATAAATATCGCATATTTATAATTTGCTAATTAAATATAACTGGTTACATTTAATTACGAATTAACATCTTAATTCGTTTAAGCTAATATTATATACATTTATTAAATATAGCATATTATATTCAATTTACGAATTTACAGTTAATTCGTCTTAGCTAATATTATTTAATCGGCATTAAATAATCGTCTCATCAACACGTTGACTAACTGTTTAGTCCATTACTTGGACTAACCTTTTAGTCAGGCATCAATGTGATTATATTTTCATACAATCACATCTCTCAAACACATCCTTTAGGTGTGACTTTTAGGGACCAGTTGATCACCGCCATCAGTATGATAATAACGTCAAACTTTCCAGCAAGCCAACCGTTATTAGGTAATCGTTAATCAACTGATAAAATACAAAGTATACCCTTGTGAACCTATAAGAGATTTATATATGTTATCACACTAACTGTGGAGGACACAAGCTCCAACAATCTCCCACTTGTCCTCACAAGTGTATGTGCGATAACCGATTCTCATATCCTAAAATTTCTCCCACTCAATGTAAAACAATTTGCAAAATCCGTATTCACAAAGGTCGTATTTTACAAGTGATCAATATCAAGAGTGGTTTTCCCGACTAGAGAGTAACTTAACTGATAAACGAATCATCATTCAACATGGCCATGCATTTCAGTTACAACTCCTCGAGTGGCCCTGAGAAATAACTAAACCTGATAAAGGTTGGATATTTTCTTCAACTCGAATCCTGCAGATATAAGCACAGTATGAAATGACCCGGAAAAAATCGCTTAGCCTCACGTTACGGCATGAGACCATGAGAAACAAACCAAAGTCACCCAAAAACTGCCTTAATATCAAGAGACAGTCGATAGTCAAAAGAATCGACTCTAGGAACACAATGGACGTCCAATCCATGACCTGGCACCGAATGTTTTTAAACATTTAGGACTCAATTACGTTGTCACAAATTTTTTTGTCGTACGAGATATCGTTATAACTCGTATCTGTGATCGATCAGCCAACTGTTTGACTTATGGCTCGTTGAACCCACCATCAATCGACTGCACAATATAATAGCCAGAGTTATCAGCTCATGTAGGCGATTACAGACCAAAACAAATATAATATAATTCAGTTCACTTTGTGGCGTTCAATGTTGTCAGTACAATCCACATGAAAAACAAAATATGAAATAAAACGATGAAGTTATAAATAGTATATGAAAAAGATAATGTATCGAATCCATAATCAACTACTACAACTCAGGAACACGTTTAATTCCCATGGAAATAACGTGCCCTTCATGCTTATCAAAATTCAACGGTTTAGTGAGAGGATCCGCGATGTTGTCATCCGAAGCTATCTTGTCAATCACTATCTCTTCTTGCTCCACGTAATCACGGATCAGGTGAGCTTTCCGATGTACATGTCTAGACTTGTTGCTAGACTTAGGCTCCTTAGCCTAGAAGATGGCACCTCTATTGTCACAATAGATAGTGATTGGGTCATTCGAACTAGGAACTACAGATAGTCCTTGTAAGAATTGTCGCATCAATATAGCTTCCTTTACTGCTTATGAAGCGGCATAGTACTCGGATTTAGTAGTAGAATCTGCTACAACATCCTGTTTAGAACTCTTCCAGCTGACCGCAGCACCATTAAGAGTAAAGACGAATCCAGACTGAGATTTCAAATCATCTCGGTCTGTTTGGAAGCTAGCATCTGCGTAACCGATTGCACAAAGCTTAGTATCGCCTCCATAAGTCAATACCCAATCCTTAGTCCTCCGTAGGTACTTAAGGATGTTTTTAACAGCCACCCAGTGTGTTTCACCTGGATTGCGTTGGTACCGACTCATCATACTCAATGCATATGCCACGTCTGGACGTGTGCATATCATGGCATACATGATCGATCCTATGGCTGATACATAAGGAATGCGACTCATGCATTCAACCCCTTCAGGTGTCATGGGTGACTGAGACTTGCTCAAATGCATCCCAGACGTCATTTGAAGGTTCCCCTTCTTGGAGTTGGTCATGCTGAACCTTTCAAGAATCTTATCCAAATAAGACTCCTGACTTAGTGATAACATCCGTCGTGATCTATCTCGATAGATACGGATTCCCAGTATGCGTTGTGCCTCACCCAGATCTTCCATCTAGAAATGGTTCTTCAACCATCCTTTAACTGAATATAAGAGAGGAATGTCATTCCCAATCAAGAGTATGTCATCGACATACAATATCAAGAAAACAATCTTGCTCCCACTCGACTTGATATATAAGCATGGTTCCTCGACCGATCGAGTGAAACCATACTCTTTTATCACTTGGTCGAAACGATGATTCCAACTCCGAGAAACTTGCTTAAGTCCATAAATGGAACGCTTAAGCTTGCACACTTTCTTAGGATTTTTAGGATCTATGAAACCTTCGGGTTATACCATGTACAACTCTTCCTCCAAATAATCGTTTAAGAAGGCGGTTTTCACATCCATTTGCCAAATTTCATAGTCATGAAAAGCGGCAATCGCTAAGTTAATCCGAATGGAACGCAACATAACTACGGGTGCAAAAATTTCATCATAATGCAATCCGTGCACTTGAGTGAAACCTTTTCCCACTAGTCGTGCCTTATAGGTATATGGTTGCCCGTCTACAGAACGCTTTATTTTGTAAAGCCATTTGCACTGTAGAGGTTTTACCTTATTAGGTAAATCAACAAGATCACATACGTTATTCTCATACATGGAGTCCATCTCGGATTGCATGGCTTCAAGCCATAGCTTTGAGTCGGAACAGGTCATAGCACCTTTATAGGTAGCAGGTTCATTACTCTCTAGGAGCAAAACGTCACTTTTCTCGACCATACCAATGTATATGTCCGGAGGATTAGAGACTCTACCCGACCTCCTAGGTTCCTCAGGAATATTAACCGTATCATCAGTTGGAGGAACAACTTCCTCTATCTGTTCCTCGGTTGTTGGTTCTGGAATCTCCGACAGCTCGAAGGTTCTATTACTTGACTTATTCTAGAGAAATTCTTTCTCTAAGAACGTCGCACTAGCCGCAACAAAAACCCAATGTTCGGTAGGCGAATAGAAGTAATGACCAAACATTCCTTTTGGATAACCAATAAAGTATGTCTTGACCGATCGCGGGTCGAGCTTATCCTCGTGTCTCCACTTGACATAGGCCTCGCAGCCCCAAACCCGAATAAAGGACAAGTTAGGTACCGTTCCCTTCCACATTTCATATGGAGTCTTGTCGACAGCTTTAGTCGGACTTCGGTTAAGTATAAGAGCAGCTGACAAAAGAGCAAAACCCCATAATGAATCAGGTACTACCGTGTGACTCATCATGGATCGAACCATATCAAGTAATGTTCGATTTCTCCGTTCGGACACACCATTTAATTGAGGTGTTCCAGGTGGAGTTAACTATAAAACGATTCCACAGTCTTTAAGGTGTTGATCAAACTCATTTGAAAGATATTCGCCACCCTGATCTGAACGGAGTGCTTTAATCTTTCTTCCCAGTTGGTTCTCAACCTTATTCTCGTATTCTTTGAATTTCTCAAAGGACTCACTTTTATGCTTCATTAAGTAGACATATCCGTATCTACTGAAATCGTCCGTGAAAGTGATAAAATATCTATAGCCATCTCTAGCGGTAATTGACATAGGTCCACATACATCAGTATGTATGAGTCCTAATGTAATACCCGGTATTTTAATATTATATTATATTAGGCCGAGTTACCCGCTGGGTCGTGTAGTGTATTTGTGACTCGGGTAATTATGTGACTCGGGTTTTAATTAATCTAACTAGGCTAGGCCCGTATCGTCTTAATAGCACCTATCCTATATGTATAACCCATCTAACCAAACCCTAATCTCCCTATCACCATATTCATTTTAACCATGAGAAAAGAGAGAAAAGAGAGAAGAGGGAGCCGTGTATGAAGGGAGCCGCGTGAGGAATTGCGAGGTGATTTCTCAGCCTATTCTCATCCTATTTCGTAAGTAGACTATCCTATTACCTCTTTATTCAATTATTAGCATAATTATAGTAGTATTGGGATAATTTTCGTAACCCTAGAATTGGTTTGGGGATTTTTGATTATAAATTGTATGAGATAAATGAATGGAATAGTTACTGACAATTTCTGATTCGTTTGGTCTGTGTTATTTGAGTGTTTTACCTGTCTTAAAGCCGTGGGATGCAAAAAGTTAAAGAAGAGACTCATGTTTATTCCAAGCCTAGTTTAGGACTGTGAAAATTGGTAGCATTTCACCGTGTAGTTTTCCTGAAGAAATTATTTGTGAACGTCTATCTAAAAAGTCCGCAAATCAGTAGAGGCTGAAAGATTACTTCTAAAACATAATTTAGATATTGAATTGGTACTGGGTCTTTTTCATATATTTAATTTAAAGAGTTTAGATGAGTTAGGCGTTGGTTTTACTTAAGAATCATTTGTCAAACTCGTTTCATGAATCAATACTTTTTATGCGACGGTTTCTGCCAGTTTTTGGAAATCAGTCTGAAAACCCTTGATAAGTTTGAAATTTGAGAAAAACACGTTAGATATAAATTGTAGCTAAGACTCATGGGGTTCCAATTCAATTGGCCTTGCATCAATTCGAATTTTCTGGAATTAGTTATTCATTTTATACCGAAAGTCGCCATGAGCAGGAAAATCGGAAAAGTCGTGTTTGTTCTTTAAATTGATATTCCTATTAAGTTATGATGAGTCTAGGTTATGTGCATGATTAATTGACTGAGTAGATGGTAATTATACATAATTATGTTATGTAGGTGATGGATAAGTGAAGGATCATAAGTGATTGCTTGTGTGTGCTTGGATTGCGAAAAGGTAGGGAAATACACTTGACTTATTATCGTTGATGTTGAATTGTGTTGACTTGTTTGTGTTTCGTATGACCAAACTGTGAACGTTGACTTGCTTCGTGGCTGTTGATTTACGTTATGATTCATATCTTTGGAAGGTGAATGACTGAATTGATCGTATTGAGTATGTTATCACAACATTTGGTAACCGGCATGATTTTATGATTGATCAGTTCAAAGATATATATATTGTGTTGCATTAATTTCTTTTGAGCATTCATATGCATTGGAGATGGAGGATGTTGTGGTGATGTGGTGTGGTGAAGATGATGTTGTGATAAGGCCCAAGCGGGTTCTGCAGGACTTGCCCTGGTGTCCTCAATTGGAGCGGAGATCGGCTACGGTCGATATATAGTCTGGGGATCGGTATGGTGGGTGTTCGGGTTATGAGATATGAGTTGAGATGGAGATGGAGGTGACGGAGGAGCATGCATATCATATTTTGTTGTTTCATTGTATTCCCTACTCAACCTCGTGGTTGACCCTGTGTATTCGTGAACACCTGTGACGATCCAAATATTGGGGAGCAGGCTTGACGGGTTTATGAGATAGGCTGGGAGCTTGTTGGGCGTGAGACACTTTGGATCGAAGACTTAGTAGCTAGATCATCATTTAGAAGACTTTCACTTTCATTTATGTTAGTTCCTTGTAATTTGATGTAAAAGAGGTTTTGTAATAATTAAGTTAAAGTAATTATATATTTTGCCTTGGAGTTTAATTTGTTATTCACTACCTCGGAAACCGAGATGGTAATGATCCGGTTTATTAGGGAATGTCTTGCTAAAGGCTCCTTCATAAATCGGGGTGTTACAAAGTGGTATCAGAGCGAACGATCCTCAGGCCTAAACCAATGAACCCAATGAACGTAGGATGTGTCTAAATAAAATGAACCCCTGGGAATAAACTTTTAGGAGCTCACAGTGCGGTTAAGAAGGCGCCCTTAATACGTGCTCTTTTGCCCTCTTAGTTTTGAACTAGGTAACCCGAGAGAAAATTGAGTGAATGGGGTAGTTAGAAGGAAAACCTTGGATATAATCGAGTTGATGTATACCTTGAGACCCATATATTCTAACCATTCTGCAGGACAACGTTACGGTAAGTATTTTGTATGAATGATGACGTGATCATATGATGTTGTGGAGATGAGAAATAAATTTTCGTGTTCAGATTGATAATCAATGAAGTGTTGGATTGTGGTAATCGTGAGCGTGAAAATAATTGCGAATTGATGATATTTATCTAGATGGATGTGAATGACGTGTTGATAGTGCTATTATGTCTAGTGATATGCAGTTATGTGAGCCCGAAGCCATGCTAGTATAGTATTGTGATAGTAATCAGAAACACTATTGAATTGCTTGTTTCTAGTCATAGCAATCGTGATTTAGATGTAAGGAGTAGATCGAGAAGCGAAGGGATTCTATGGGATAGATGTTTAAGTAAGTACAAGGTGTGAGATTTAAGTTGGGATGGGTTAGTATACATAGTATGTTCATAAGAGCTTGTAACATAGTAAAGAATGACCTAATGCTGAAACTCGTTTTGTTTGATTTTACTCTTTAATTGACCTTACTGCCATTTCTTTTTTGTTTATTGCCTATGGATGAAAATTTTATGAGAGATAGCCTCGTGAGTTAATGTTCATTTGGCGTTGGTTTCATGCTTATAGGATATACGGATTAGGAGTAATAAATATTTTAGTGGGCTGTTGTCAGGAAGTTCTTGTGCAGTGATGTTTCGACCAACGATTTTGTAAAAATCCTCATTTAAATTGTATTAAATTTTTTTACATAATTCCAACTCCATCGATCAGAAGATTCGCATATGTTTTCAAATTGATAAGCCACGAAAATTCTTGATGTTTCTATATTAAATGGTAAGTTTTGCAAACTGACCCAAGTTTCGGACCAATTGCTGTCACATACTTGTTTGGACCAACTGAGTTGTAAAATCCTTTAAAAATTGAATTCTTGAGCTTTGGACCTCATTCTTTTTCTCACGAATTATTAACTCTCTGTATGTTATAAAAAGTAATATAACTCAAGTTTTCGTTGAACGGTTATTTATTCGTGATTTTTTTGGAAGTTACAACGTGAATCATAACTTTTAAAATGTGAATGCTATGTTGAGTTTTCATGCAGTTGTTCGATTATTTCATGAGCCTTATTAATGTGAAATTATAGTGTCCTTATATGATGATAGTAGCACACATATTCATTGGTTATGTATCTTAACTAGTGATAAAAAAAATTAAAGTTTAGTTTATAACATTGTTGGCATGATAGTATGAGTGAAATTGAATAGCTTAATTGGATTCTTAATCGAGGGTGAAATATTTTATACGAGTCCAGTTGTTTGCATATTTTATGCTTGGCATGTTATAATATCTCTGGTGTGTTCATCATATTTGTATAGTGGTCGGATATATATAAATATAAAACTATATTGTCATATCTTGGTAAAGTTGGTGGCGTTAAATGTTAACTTGATTGTTCTAATATACTCGCATGAATATTTATAATAATTATGTTTAAATGTTTACACATGGATGGTAGTAATGAGTATGTCTAAATGTTCACACATGTAGGATGTCATCTGAGTTCTAATGTCTTTTACGTGAGTGTGTGTGCCTATAGTTATACTTATTACTTTCATTGCATTAATTTATTTCAGTTGAACCTAAACTTATGATATGATAATAAAATAGTGTTGTTGCTCCTTATTGGATATGTTCATAGTTGTATTGTCATGAAATGCTAAGGTGATTGTTGCAATTGTCACGATATTTGAAATATAGTTTGATATAGTTACGATATAGTTACGATATTTGAAATATATTCTTGAATCGTCGCTATGAATTATAATAAGATAACCCTTTGATGATTCACATGTTATGCGTATGTTTAAATGATAGTCGTTATAGTTACGTTTAATTGAGCCGCGAGTTGCCTATTTGTTCAAACTGTGCAAACCAGAGAACTTGTTCACCTTGCTAATCTTTTGTCATAGATAATGTTTTACAAGTTATATGATGGTATATGTACATGTTTAAGTTGTTTATGCGATATCTTTTATTTTGCTGAAAATGAATTATACTGAGTTGATGGATACAATTGAATGGTATGGTTGCTAAAATGTTAAACATATGTGTGATATGGAAGTAATTTTGTTGTTATTGTGAATCATATAACCATTAATACTCAATTGTAATTTCAGTTGTTTGACTTCTACATTATTAAGTTAATTACTCATGACGCACAGTCGATGGTTCCGTAAGGAGTTTAACAGGGAATTTTATAATGTGCCTCCGATCTAAACTAATAATCTTCTTATATTGACTATATGGTTAGACTCTTGTCTAGTTCTTATGACGTGATAAATCGTTTTAAAATTTAACATGTGATTGAGTTGGTACTTATACTTTTGTGTGACCATGCAACCCGTGATAAATAGATCGGTAATAAAGAGGTAAAATTTTGATTGAACACAGTTAATTTGTAGTTACTTGCTTTACATCATGGTACGAATCGTATGCTTTGATGAGACGTCACCAGGGAATGGGTACTATCTAAAAGGTCTCCGATTAAATCTTTGTAGTCGTGTTAGCCGTGAATATAAGCGAGTAAAGAAGTGCAACTAAAATCGATGTTGAGGTAATAGTCGTTCATTAATAAAGATAGGACTGAAATGAATAAGATGAACCTGTAAATTACGAAATATGAGTCGACACCTAAGCTTGTATTGTTTGAAGGAATTGAGTTAAGTTTATCTGATTTTGAGTTAAATGGATTCTATGGATGGCTCTGTTATAAGATTTATGTTAAGAAAGTTATTCACCGTCAAAGTATGAAAGTAAAAGTTTTGAAAATGAAGTTAAATTTTGTCGTGTGAGTATAAATTCGGAATGAGATTTCCGGCCGGTCCGGTTGTATGGTTTCATGATATTTGCTAGTCTGGGGGAATGAAGCTAGAACGGAGTCACAAATAGTGGGTTAATTTAGTCATGTTGTTCGTTCATGTAGTGAATTAGTGGGTTGTGGTTAGTTACGAATGTCAAAACGGGAAATGTAATGTGGTGATTTAAGTGAGTTGTGTGTTAACATGGTATGTTGATATTAGCATGATATGTAATGAATATTTGTAAAATTGGTGTAGTTAAATACATTTAATCTTTTATGTCATGGTGTTGGGTGCGGTTTAAATATATTTAGCACCAAGAATGAAATTTTATGTATGATAGTATTGTATGTTAACTTTCCAATATCATTTGTTTACTCGCTTGAGTGACTCGACCAATAAGCTTGTAAAATTTGCCAATCAATGTGCATTCGTCATTCGTCATTCGACCAATATTTCTTGGAAAATATGCTATTTGACATGAACCATATGTGAGCACCTAAGCATCTTCATCTTTGTAACCTGAGTAGTAATGTATAAATTAGATTGACAAGCAGATCTTGTGAATGTTATTGCATGTATTGATTGATATGAAGAGTGTTTAGATTAATACTTAAATGTCTTAAGTTATTCAACGTGGCTTTTGCTCCGATCCGTGGCGATGTCTTTGTGCAGAGCCGATAGAATCGTAGCTTCCTTGAGAGAGCTTGTATATTGATTGTCTTTAGTAGGGATTAGTTAACTTGAACGTGAGTTGTGAATCTTTTATCCTCTTTCAGTTGTTAGCAGTAGTTTGAGAACTTTTGTTATAATAATGAAGGTTACGGGGACGTAACCATGTTTAAGGAGGGTAGGATTGTAAAATCTTTATACTTTCATGTGTGATTTCTCAGTTTGGCTATATTGGTTATGCGTTGTGTGGGTTATGTTGGAGTGTTACATGATGTGTTTGTTATGGTTAAACCGGGGACGAAGTTTATTTTAAGGAGGGTGGAATGTAATACTGCGTTTAATATTCAATTTGGTGGGTGCCTTACATACTTTTGTATATGCGTTTCATAATTCGTTTGCGTTGGTTGGTAGAGAGGGTAAACTTCGGGACGAAGTTTCTTTTAAGGAGGGTAGACTATAATACTCGGTATTTTAATATTATATTATATTAGGCCGAGTTACCAGCTGGGTCGTGTAGTGTATTTGTGACTCGGGTAATTATGTGACTCGGGTTTTAATTAATCTAACTAGGCTAGGCCCGTATCGTCTTAATAGCACCTTTCCTATATGTATAACTCATCTAACCAAACCCTAATCTCCCTATCACCATATTCATTTTAACCATGAGAAAAGAGAGAAAAGAGAGAAGAGGGAGCCGTGTGTGAAGGGAGCCGCGTGAGGAATTGCGAGGCGATTTCTCAGCCTATTCTCATCCTATTTCGTAAGTAGACTATCCTATTACCTCTTTATTCAATTATTAGCATAATTATAGTAGTATTGGGATAATTTTCGTAACCCTAGAATTGGTTTGGGGTTGTTGATTATAAATTGTATGAGATAAATGAATGGAATAGTTACAGCAATTTACAGATTCGTTGGTCTGTGTTATTTGAGTGTTTTACCTGTCTTAAAGCCGTGGGATGCAAAAAGTTAAAGAAGAGACTCATGTTTATTCCAAGCCTAGTTTATGCCTGTGAAAATTGGTAGCATTTCACACTGTAGTTTTTCCTGAAGAAATTATTTGTGAACGTCTATCTAAAACGTCCGCAAATCAGTAGAGGCTGAAAGATTACTTCTAAAACATAATTTAGATATTGAATTGGTGCTGGGTCTTTTTCATATATTTAATTTAAAGGGTTTAGATGAGTTAGGCGTTGGTTTTACTTAAGAATCATTTGTCAAACTCGTTTTATGAATCAATACTTTTTATGCGACGGTTTCTGCCAGTTTTTGGAAATCAGTCTGAAAACCCTTGATAAGTTTGGAATATGAGAAAAACACGTTAGATATAAATTGTAGCTAAGACTCATGGGGTTCCAATTCAATTGGCCTTGCATCAATTTGAATTTTCTGGAATTAGTTATTCATTTTATACCGAGTCTGCCATGAGCAGGAAAATCAGGAAAAGTCGTGTTTGTTCTTTAAATTGATATTCCTATTAAGTTATGATGAGTCTAGGTTATGTGCATGATTAATTGACTGAGTAGATGGTAATTGTACATAATTATATTATGTAGGTGATGGATAAGTGAAGGATCATAAGTGATTGCTTGTTTGTGCTTGGATTGCGAAAAGGTAGGGAAATACACTTGACTTATTATCGTTGATGTTGAATTGTGTTGACTTGTTTGTGTTTCGTATGACCAAACTGTGAACGTTGACTTGCTTCGTGGCTGTTGATTTACGTTATGATTCATATCTTTGGAAGGTGATTGACTGAATTGATCGTATTGAGTATGTTATCACAATATTTGGTAACCGGCATGATTTTATGATTGATCAGTTCAAAGATATATATATTGTGTTGCATTAATTTCTTTTGAGCATTCATATGCATTGGAGATGGAGGATGTTGTGGTTATGTGGTGTGGTGAAGATGATGTTGTGATAAGGCCCAGGCGGGTTCTGCAGGACTTGCCCTGGTGTCCTCTCAACAAGGAAATGCGGATCGGCTACGGTCGATATATAGTCTCGGGGGATCGGTATGGTGGGTGTTCCGGGTTATGAGATATGAGTTGAGATGGAGATGGAGGTGACGGAGGAGCATGCATATCATATTTTGTTGTTTCATTATATTCCCTACTCAACCTCGTGGTTGACCCTGTGTATTCGTGAACACCTGTGACGATCCAAATATTGGGGAGCAGGCTTGACAGGTTTATGAGATAGGCTGGGAGCTTGATGGGCGTGAGACACTGGATTAGAAGACTTAGTAGCTAGATCATCATTTAGAAGACTTTCACTTTCATTTATGTTAGTTCCTTGTAATTTGATGTAAAAGAGATTTTGTAATAATTAAGTTAAAGTAATTATATATTTTGCCTTGGAGTTTAATTTGTTATTCACTACCTCGGGAAACCGAGATGGTAACAGTCCGGTTTATTAGGGAATATCTTGCTAAAGGCTCCTTCATAAATCGGGGTGTTACACCTAATAGGTCACTAGCGCACATTCCAACACCTTTGAAGGAAATTCGAGTCATTTTGCCGATAAGACATGATTCACACGTGCCAAATGTAGAAAAATCGAATGCGGGAATAGTCCCATTCTCGACGAGTTTCTTTACACGTTTTTCATTTATGTGTCCCATTCGACAATGCCATAGATAAGTTTGATCTTTGTCACCAACCTTTAATTTCTTATTATTCACGTGTAATATATCCGTGGTTTGATCTAAGATGTAAATTCCATTCATTGAAACTGCTTTGCCATAAATCATTTCATTGAAAGAGAAAATACAGCTATTATCCTTTATTGAAAATGAAAAACCGTCTTTATCAAGTACGGAAACAGAAATAATGTTCTTAGACAAACTGGGTACATAGTAACAGTTATATAAATATAACTCAAAACCACTAGGGAGTTGGATTACGTATGTTCCCTTTGAGACTGCAACAACTCTAGCTCCATTCCCGACTCGCAGGTCCACATTACCCTTTCCGAGAGGTGTGATGTTTTTTCGGCCCTGCAAATGATTACACAGATGAGAACCACAACCAGTATCAAGTACCCAAGTTCCGAAACTTGCATGGTTAATCTCAATCATATGCATATAAGATGACATACCAACAGGAATGACGCGGCCTGCTTTTATGTCCTCACGGTACATGGGACAGTTCCTCCTCCAATGTCCAGTCTTGTGACAATGGTGGCATTCAATGTCACCGCCCTTGCTCTTTGCCTTGCCTTGTGAGCCACTAGTCTCACCAGGCCCACTCTTACCATTTCCTGACTTCTTAAACTTTGGCTTTCCTACAGTTAGGTCGCCGGGAGCTTTGCCCTTATCCTTATTCTTGTTGGAAATCATGAGAACATCTTGCTTCATGCTCCCACTCAATTTCATATCCTTCTCGGTCTGTACGAGAAGTGAATGTAGCTCATGAGGACTTTTCTTCATGTCATTCATATAGTAATTTGCCCTAAAGAGGGCAAAACCATCATGAAGTGAATGAAGCATACGGTCAATGACTATGCTCTCACTGATTTGGAAATCAAGTGTCTCCAATTTCTCGACATTCCCAATCATGTTAAAAATGTGTGGGCTAACCGCTTGGCCCTTCTGGAGTTTCGCATCAAAGAAGCGACAGGTATGCTCATAAGTAACGATTCTCGGTGCTTTTGAGAAATCATTAGTGAGCGTGGTGAAAATCTTGTTTGCACCTTGGGCAATGAAGCGTCTTTGCAAATTGGTTTCCATTGCAAAAATAAGTACGTTCTTTATCGCACCCGCTTCCATAACGAAGTCACTATAAGCAATTGATTCGTTAGATCTTGCATTGGGGCCTGGGTTTACCGGTATTGGCCCAGTTAAGTACTTGAGCTTACCGTCAGCAATGGCAGCATTCCGCAATGATGCCTCCCAGTCCGTAAAGTTGGACCCGTCATTTTTCAGACATGTGAACTGATTCATGTGGTCCATGAAAGCTTTTAGCCAGGACTCGCGTCCAAGTGTGGCACTTGGCATTGGGATTTCGTTATTTCCAGCCATTTTTGTAACAGTATTATCAAGATAAAACGTATTCTACACTGCGAAAAGAAGAATAAAATATAATAAGCATTCTCATCGTTATGATTTAAGTCTAATGCAATACAGTTATAACGCGAAGACTCAAGCATTTATACAATTGACCTCCCTCAAGAATTATATAAATGATCCCAAGACTCAATTATCTGTAAATTGATAAGCCAACCTTTTGGCTAATTCTACTTTTAGAATTCTTCGTCGATAAATTTCTGTAAATTCTATCTATAGTCCATCATAATCACGAGAAACTCTTCGGATTATAATGTTGAGGTAAACTAAGTCAACACAAACTACTTACCCAACGTAGAAGGGGTCATATGGAGAGTAAGGTCCTATATGCCTACCGACGAAGAAGGGATTCATAGCCGTTTGGCCTATAAAGACTAGTTTCAATTTCAGTTTTAGAGGAAGATCCCATCAACTTTATTTTAAATCATTTTAAGTGAACTAATATCTAGCATGAGAGAATGAATAAACTAAGGTGATGGCTTAAAATTGTGTGACATCTGTATGTCTATGAAAACTAACATACAATCTATATGAGTCAATTTTCATGCATTTTAGTAGGTGGTTTGGTTTAGGCGGAATATGATGCACTAACTATCATGTGAATGAAAAGCAATAAGAATGGTAAAACGTAAAACAAAAATAAAGTCCTAGTGTGGCCTATCTACCAAAAAGAACATAAATACAACTTTGGAATCCATCCTTGGACCCAAGAAGCTTGTCTTGATGTTCCATCTTGGTCCATGTAGCGGGAGTGAGCAATCCAATCTCCATCTTTAGTCTTCTCAAAATTACAATTTAAAAATTACATAATAAACCTATTTACATTCTAATTTCAAAACCATAATATAAAAGAAAACCAAACGGAGATACGAGATCTCAAATTACATTAAAATTATGTTTTCGTAAACCAAAGTCACCCAAAAACTGCCTTAATCTCAAGAGACAGTCGATAGTCAAAAGAATCGACTCTAGGAACACAATGGACGTCCAATCCACGACCTGTCACCGAATGTTTTAAACATTTAGGACTCCATTACGTTGTCATAAAAATTTGTCCTACGAGGTATCATTATAATTTCGCATCTGTGATCGATCAGTCAACCGTATGACTTATGGCTCGTTGAACCCACCATCAATCGACTGCACAATATAATAGCCAGAGTTATCAGCTCATTAAGGCGATTACGGACCAAAACAAAAATAATGTAATTCAGTTCACTTTGTGGCGTTCAATGTTGTCGGTACAATCCACATGAAAAACAAAATATTATAAAAACGATGAAGTTATAAATAGTATATGAAAAAGAAAATATATCAAATCCATAATCAACTACTACAACTCAGGAACACGTTGAATTCCCATGGAAATAACGTGCCCTTCATGCTTATCAAAATTCAATGGTTTAGTGAGAGGATCCGCGATGTTGTCATCCGAAGCTAAATTGTCAATCACTATCTCTTCTTGCTCCACGTAATCACGGATCAGGTGAGCTTTCCGATGTACATTTCTAGACTTGTTGCTAGACTTAGGCTCCTTAGCCTGGAAGATGGCACCTCTATTGTCACAATAGATGGTGATCGGGTCATTCGAACTAGGAACTATCGTAAGTCCTTGTAAGAATTGACGCATCCATATAGCTTCCTTAGTTGCTTCGAGCGACATAGTACTCGGATTCGGTGGTAGAATATGCTACAACACTGTTTGGAACTCTTCCAGCTAACAATGACACCATTAAGAGTGAAGACGAACCCGGACTGAGATTTTGAATCATCTCGATCCGTTTGGAAGCTAGCATCTGCGTAACCGATTGCGCATAGCTTAGTATCGCCTCCATAAGTCAATACCCTATCCTTAGTCCTCCGTAGGTACTTGAGGATGTTTTTAACAGCTATCCAGTGTGTTTCACCTGGATTCTTTTGGTACCGACTCGTCATACTCAATGCATATGCCATGTCTGGACGTGTGCATATCATGGCATACATGATTGATCCTATTGCAGATGCATAAGGAACACGACTCATGCGCTCAATCCCTTCAGGCGTCGTGGGTGACTGAGACTTGCTCAACTGCATCCCAGACGTCATTGGAAGGTTCCCCTTCTTGGAGTTGGTCATGCTGAACCTTTCAAGAATCTTATCCAAATAAGACTCCTGACTCAATGATAACGTCTGTCGTGATCTATCTCGGTAGATACGGATTCCCAGTATGCGTTGTGCCTCACCCAGATCTTTCATCTGGAAATGGTTCTTCAACCATCCTTTAACCGAAGATAAGAGAGGAATGTCATTCCCAATCAAGAGTATGTCATTGACATACAATATCAAGAAAACAATCTTGTTCCCACTCGACTTGATATATAAGCATGGTTCCTCGACCGATCGAGTGAAACCATACTCTTTTATCACCTGGTCAAAACGATGATTCCAACTCCGAGAAGCTTGCTTAAGTCCATAAATGGAACGCTTAAGCTTGCATACTTTCTTAGGATGTTCAGGATCTATGAAACCTTCGGGTTGCACCATGTACAACTCTTCCTCCAAATAACCGTTTAAGAAGGCAGTTTTCACATCCATTTGCCAAATTTCATAGTCATGAAAAGCGGCAATCGCTAAGATTATCCGAATGGAACGTAGCATGACTACAGGTGCAAAATTTCATCATAATGCAATCCGTGCACTTGAGTGAAACCTTTTGCCACTAGTCATGCCTTATAGGTGTCTGGTTACGCGTCTACAGAATGCTTTATTTTGTAAAGCCATTTGCAGTGTAGAGGTTTTACCTTATTAGGTAAATCAACAAGATCCCATACGTCATTCTCAAACATGGAGTCCATCTCGGATTGCATGGCTTCGAGCCATAGCTTTGAGTCGGAACAGGCCATAGCACCTTTATAGGTAGCGGGTTCATTACTCTCTAGGAGCAAAACGTCATTCTCCTCGACCATAACAATGTATCTGTCCGGAGGATTAGAGACTCTACCCGACCTCCTAGGTTCCTCAGGAATATTAACCGTATCATCAGTTGGAGGAACAACTTCCTCCATCCGTTCCTCGGTTGTTGGTTCTGGAATCTCCGACAGCTCGAAGGTTCTATTACTTGTCTTGTTCTCGAGAAATTATTTCTCTAAGAACATCGCACTAGCCGCAACAAAAACTCGATGTTCGGTAGGCGAATAGAAGTAATGACCAAACATTCCTTTTGGATAACCAATAAAGTATGTCGACCGATCGCGGGCCGAGCTTATCCTCGTGTCTCCACTTGACATAAGCCTTGCAGCCCCAAACCCGAATAAAGTACAAGTTGGGGACCGTTCCCCTCCACATTTCATATGGAGTCTTGTCGACAGCTTTAGACGGACTTCGGTTAAGTATAAGAGCAGCTGACAAAAGAGCAAAACCCCATAATGAATCAGGTACTACCGTGTGACTCATCATGGATCGAACCATATCAAGTAAGGTTCGATTTCTCCGTTCGGACACACCATTTAATTGAGGTGTTCGGTGGAGTTAAGCGTAAAAACGATTCCACAGTCTTTAAGGTGTTGATCAAACTCATTTGAAAGATATTCGCCACCCCGATCTGAACGGAGTGCTTTAACCTTTCTCCCCAGTTGGTTCTCAACCTTGTTCTGGTATTCCTTGAATTTCTCAAAGGACTCACTTTTATGCTTCATTAAGTAGACATATCCGTATCTACTCAAATTGTCCGTAAAAGTGATAAAATATCTATAGCCATCTCTAGCGGTAATTGACATAGGTCCACAAACATCAGTATGTATGAGTCCTAATAGGTCACTAGCGCGCATTCCAACACCTTTGAAGGAAATTCAAGTCATTTTGCCAATGAGACATGATTCACACGTGCCATATGTAGAAAAATCGAATGCGGGAATAGTCCCATTATCGACGAGTTTCTTTACACGTTTTTCATTTATGTGTCCCATTCGACAATGCCATAGATAGGTTTGATCTTTGTCACCAACCTTTAATTTCTTATTATTCACGTGTAATATTTCCGAGGTTTGATCTAAGATGTAAATTCCATTCATGGAAACTGCTTTGCCATAAATCATTTCATTGAATGAGAAAATACAGCTATTATCCTTTATTAAAAATGAAAAACCGTCCTTATCAAGTACGGAAACAGAAATAATGTTCTTAGACAAACTGCGTACATAGTAACAGTTATATAAAAATAACTCAAAACCACTAGGGAGTTGGATTACGTATGTTCCCTTCGAGACTGCAGCAACTCTAGCTCCATTCCCGACTCGCAGGTCCACATCACCCTTTCCGAGAGGTGTGATGTTTCTTAGGCCCTGCAAATGATTACACAGATGAGAACCACAACCAGTATCTAGTACCCAAGTTCCGAAACTTGCATGGTTAATCTCAATCATATGAATATAAGATGACATACCAACAGGAGTGACGCGGCCTGCTTTTATGTCCTCACGGTACACGGGACAATTCCTCCTCCAATGTCCAGTCTTCTGATAATGGTGGCATTCAATGTCACCGCCCTTGCTCTTTGCCTTGCCTTGTGAGCCACTAGTCTCACCAGGCCCACTCTTACCGTTTCCTGGCTTCTTAAACTTTGGCTTACCTACAGTTAGGTCGCCTGGAGCTTTGCCCTTACCTTTATTCTTGATGGAAATCGTGAGAACATCCTGCTTCATGCTCTCACTCAATTTCATATCCTTCTCGGTCTGTATGTGAAGTGAGTGTAGCTCATGTGGACTTTTCTTCAAATCATTCATGTAGTAGTTCGCCCTGAAAAGGGCAAAACCATCATGAAGAGAATGAAGCATTCGGTCAATGACTATGCTCTCACTGATTTTGCAATTAAGTGCCTCCAATTTCTCGACATTCTCAATCATGTTAAGAATGTGTGGGCTAACTGGTTAACCCTTTTGGAGTTTCGCATCAAAGAAGCGACAGGTATGCTCATAAGTAACGATTCTCGGTGCTTTTGAGAACTCGTTAGTGAGCGTGGTGAAAATCTTGTTTGCACCTTGGGCGATGAAGCGTCTCTGCAAATTGGTTTCCATTGAAAATATGAGTACGTTCTTTATCGCACCCGCTTCCATGACGAAACCACTATAAGCAAGTGACTCGTTAACTCCTGCATTGGGGCCTGGGTTTACCGGTATTGGCTCAGTTAAGTACTTGAGCTTACCGTCAGCAATGGCAGCATTCCGTAGTGCTGCCTCCCAGTCTGCAAAGTTGGACCCATCATTCTTCAGTCGTGTGAACTGATTCATGTTGTCCATAAAAATTTTAAGCCAGGACTCGCGTCCAAGTGTGGCACTCGGCATTGGGATTTCGTTATTTCCAGCCAATTGTTGTAACAGTATTATCAAAATAAACGTATTCTACACTGCGAAAAGAAGAATAAAAATAATAAGCATATGCATCGTTATGATTTAAGTCTTAATGCAAAACTGTTATAAGCGAAGACTCAAGCATTTATACAATTTACCTCCCTCAAGAATTATATAAATGATCCCAAGACTCAATTATCTGTAAATTGATAAGCCAACCTTTTAGCTAATTCTACTGTTAGAATTCTTGGTCGATAAATTTCTGTAAATTTTATATTTAGTCCATCATAATCACGAGAAACTCTTCGGACTATAATGTTGAGATAAACTAAGTCAACACAAACTACTTACCCAACGTAGAAGGGGTCATATTATGCCTACCGACGAAGAAGGGATTCATAGTTGTTTGCCCTTATAAAGACTAGTCTCAATTTCCGTTTTAGAGGAAGATCCCATCAACTTTATTTTAATTCATTTTAAGTGAACTAATATCTAGCATGCGAGAATGAATAAACTAAGGTGATGGCTTAATAAGTATGTGACATCTGTATGTCCATGAAAACTAACATACAATCTATATGAGTCAATTTTCATGCATTTTAGTAGTAGGTGGTTTGGTTTAGGCGGAATATGATGCAAAAACTATCATGTGAATGAAAAGCAATAGGAACGAAAACGTAAAAACAATAATAAAGTCCTAGTGTGGCCTATCTACCAAAATGAACATTAAATACAAATTTGGAATCCATCCTTGGACCCGAGAAGCTTGTCTTGATGTTCCATCTTGGTCCATGTAGCGGGAGTGAGCTCCAATCTTCATCTTTAGTCTTCTTTAAAATTACAATTTAATTTACATAATAAACCTATTTACATTCTAATTTCAAAACCATAATACTTAAAGAAAATAAAAGGAGATTCGAGATCTCAAATTACATAAAAATTATGTTTCCTTCATTACGAAAACATAATTAACTAAGGCCACACTAGGTATTACAAATTACAACCGATTGAAAAAATACGTAAATAAATCCATTCAACAAAAATGCATCAACTAAAAAAAATTAAACATGCAAGACATAATTCCTTAATTATGTAGATTAATTTTACCCAAACCACCTATTTAAATGATCAAATTAAGTGACAATTCCTCAATTACTCACATTAATTTCAATCTTAATTCACATTAAACTTGTAATATGAATTTAATCCAACATTATTTTAAACTTCTTTAAAATAATTAGGTATCTTAAAATTGTGAACTTCTTCACAACAATTAATCATACATTATAAATTTAATGTATAATCAATATTGGCCAAAAACTAACAAAAAAAATTCCTTTTTATTTTTTTTTTTTTTTATTTTTTTTTTTTTTTTTAAAAATTTTGGTCTCGGCATTTTGCAAAAATAACAAAACAACCTTTTTTTTTTTGCTCACGGTTTTAGCCAAATAAAAACAGATTTCCTTTTTTTTCTTTTGCTCACGGTTTTAGCCAAATAACAAAAAAAAAAAAACAGAATTTTTTTTTATTTCGGCAATACAGCAAAACGAAAAAAAAAAATAACAATTTTTTTTTTCTTTTGGCTCGGCAAACCCTAAAAAAAACAGTCCTCATATTTTTTTCTTGCGGCAAAATGCCCTAAAAAAAATTTAGATGAAGAAATTGTTTATGGTTGCTATTAGAAAAAGATTGGCAAAAACATCTTTTTAATCTAATCATATATTCAAACTTTATGATTCAATTTAACTTATTAAAAAGGAACATCTAAATCATGATTAATCGATCATCACAATTGATTTGAATGTTAGATTAATATGTTTGCCAAAAACTATGTAGCAAAAACAATTTATCATCATGAAACAATCTCCATTTACATTTTAATTTAATCCTCATTAAATCAAACATCTACAAATTCATCATGTAATCATTTTAACTTATTAAAATAATAAAATGAATGAATCAAAATGGAAATAAATTAACAAAAACAAGAACAATACACGGCTGGAAAAAAATTTCCATTCGGCATTTTAAAAAAAAACTTTCAGCCGATTTGTTTTTTTTTTCTTTTTCGATTCTACAACTTTTTGTATAAATTCAATTTATGAAAATCATCAAAAATAAAATCGTAGCCTTGGCTCTGATACCACTTGTGAGAAATATCGGTATACTTCCCTTATAATTAAGGATTATAACGAATTTATTATGATGAATATGAGTCATAAAATAAATTATATAAACAAAATAGTAGAGAATTAAGAAATAACTTTCGGTCCTAGCTAATATGGCCTATGAACAATATCGCAATGATATTCTCCTATCAGTTGCACCCAAGATGATATGAGATATGCCTGTGTTTTTTGCTAGAATCGATCCCCGAATTTTCTCAACAAATTTAGGGTTTTGTGTTTTCTTTTGATGAGAGTGTGCTAGGTTAGAAATTAGGTTAGAAAAATGATCTCACCTTCTCTTATTATAACCGAAAAAGAGAAGTCAAGGGGAGATCTTTTTTTTTCTCCTCTTTTCGGCCCAAAATTTCCGAAAATAAGAGAAAGTATTTTCTCATTTTTCGGTTTTTCTACCTACCAAAAATAAGGAGATTAAATCTTCTTATTTTAGTAGTATACAAAATGTATAAAATGTACTATTTATAAATTGTCATTTATTTAATTTCGTATTAATAAGTCTACACACAACAGCTTGCAGTGGATTTATTAATGCCGGTCTGTGACAATATCGTATAATATATACTTTAACTATAAATATCGCATATTTATAATTTGCTAATTAAATATAACTGGTTACATTTAATTATGAATTAACATCTTAATTCGTTCAAGCTAATATTATATACATTTATTAAATATAACATATTATATTCAATTTACGAATTTACAGTTAATTCGTCTTAGCTAATATTATTTAATCGGCATTAAATAATCGTCTCATCAACACGTTGACTAACTGTTTAGTCAATTACTTTGACTAACCTTTTAGTCAGGCATCAATGTGATTATATTTTCATACAATCACATCTCTCAAACACATCCTTTAGGTGTGACTTTTAGGGACCAGTTGATCACCGCCATCAGTATGATAATAACGTCAAACTTTCTAGCAATCCAACCGTTATTAGGTAATCGTTAATCAACTGATAAAATATGAAGTATACCCTTGTGAACCTATAAGAGATTTATAAATGTTATCACACTAATTGTGGAGGACACAAGCTCCAACAGTCTAGTTTTCCTAACCTTTCGATCAAGAATCTGTTTAGGTACCTCAAGATAAGACAAAGTCTCATCCATCTCGATGTTCTCTACCTCTAACACATGTGACGGATCACTAACATACTTCCGCAGCTGAGATACATGGAATACATTATGCACTCTATCCAAGACAGATGGTAAAGCTAACCGATAAGCAACCTCACCCACACGATCCAAAATCTCATATGGTCCTATGAACTTCTGGCTCAGCTTCCCTTTCTTACCAAATCTCATGACCCCACGCGTAGGAGACACTTTCAAAAGAACCTTGCCCCCAACCTGAAACTCTATATCCCGACGATGTAAATCTACATAACTCTTTTGTCGATCCTGAGCCGCTTTCATTCTTTGCCTAATCAGCTTAAACTGTTCAACCATCTCCTGTACCATCTGTGGTCCCAAAACAACTGCCTCAGCACTATCATCCCAGCAGATCGGACTCCTACATCTCCTCCCATACAAAGCCTCAAATGGCGCCATGCCAATACTGGTGTGATAGCTGTTGTTGTAAGAAAACTCAATCAAATCTAACCTCTGCTCCCAGCTACGTACCATCAAAATCTATAACACAAGCTCGCAACATGTTCTCTAAAGTCTTGATGGTCCTCTCTGTCTGGCCATCTGTCACAGGATGAAATGTAGTACTCATCTTTAAGGTAGTCCCCATCATCTCCTACAATTCTTTCCAAAACTGTGATATGAACCTCGCATCTCTATCAGACACTATATCCTTAGGCACACCATGCAAATGAACCACGTGCTTACTATAAGCCAAAGCCAACTGCATCGTGGTCCAATTATCTTTCATCGGCACAAAGTGAGCTGATTTCGTCAGTCGGTCTACTATAACCCATATCATGTTATTACCCTGCTGACTTCTCAACAACCCAACTATAAAATCCATAGAAATGGACTCCCACTTCCACTTAGGTACCTCAAGAGACTAAATCTTACCTTATGGTCGTCGCTGCTCCCCTTTTACTCTCTGGAAAGTCAAACAACGAGCCACGAATTCAGTTGTTTCTTTCTTCATCCCAGGCCACATAAAGTCTTCTTCAAATCTTTGTATAGCTTGTCACCGCCTGGATGTACCGAGTATGGTGTGCAATGAGCCTCTGTCATGATTACCTTTTTCAACTCCTCATCACTAGGAACACACCATCTCCCATAAAATCTCACACTACTGTAGATACCTCATTTCTGCACCTCCCGCAAACCACCCGGTGATGATTGGGCCGCATGTTTGGTACACGGAACGATTTATGACAGTTTGTAAGTTTATCGTCAAGTGATAGCTCAAACACTTGTGTCAACTCCTTGGTCGTCATCTACGCACAATTACAGTCGTTTTGACAATAATTAGAGTACATTTGGAGTCCGGGACAAAAACCGTCTTCATTTTCTAATAACCGTCTAAAATGCCGAGTCAGAATATTCTAAAATGTCCCGGATATTTCTATTCCATATATTCAATCTTTTAATCTTCGGTAAATTATATCCTGAAATTATTTTATAAATAATATGGAAATCAAGATCAAACCACAATTCCATAATAGAAACCCAGAAATCTTTCTTCCGCAGGAGGAAACCCTTGGGGAAAGGACGCAGCAGGTGCTGCGCCTCTTCCAAGAGACGCAGTGGCTGCGCCTCTTCCCCAGCTCCTTTCTGCGTATTTTAAGATCTTTTCGAGATTTACTTCCAAAGTTTCACCGAAACCCTAATTCCTTCGTGTGATTAGTATAAATAGGGACATTCGTTCCTCATATTTCTCACGCGAGTGTCCGCCCTTCTCTTCTCCCTTTGCATTCTAAGACCGCGCTTTTGCTTTTTGGCGTCTAAGTGCTTGAACTTTCGACCATGTAAGCTCGGATCTTTCTGAGTACCAGCCTCGTTTTGCATGACCGACCAATTTCACCAACTCCACATCAATCAACTTAATCAACTTTGTTTAATTTCCTCTTAGAGGGCACTTTCGTCGTACGTTCGAGTCGAGCATCACTAAACGTTAACTTAGTTAATCTCGTTTCGTCAAACATGTAAGTCTGAGGGTGTAAATCCCATCTTTTATTATTGTTTTTATTTTTGTAATCATTATTGTAAGGTTTACGTCGAAAATATGTTTAAAACCGATTTCCAAAACCCCTTTGTTAAACTCTTTTACGGATTAACGGGAGACAGGTGTCGAGAAGGAACGCAGCAACTGCTGTGCCTCTTCGAAGGGACGCAGTACCTGCTGCGCCTCTTCCTGAGGCTGCCACAGTTCGTGCTCTCCTTCTTCTTCCTTCGTCTTCTGTTTATTTCGTCTGTTTGTTTTTGCTTCATCTTTGTTTGTTCTTATTTCATTCGTATGATAATTTTAGCATATAATTTCATTAGTAATTTATCACCTTTAAATTCCCGACTTAAATTCCAAATAACTCATATTTGCGGGTTTTTGTCATTAAAATCAAATTCGGGATTTAGAGATTCGATTCATCAATATCAAGTATATGAAATTCATCTTTTATATATTTTTATCTGTTAATTATCGTCATCATCGTCAATAGTTTAGCATTAATAACCTATTTAATTTAATTCTTTATTAACCTTGTAATTAATATTGTAATTAATTTGTTCTAATTAGTTTCATCTCATGTTTTATCGTTTTTATGAACAATTTGCATGTAAATAATCCGTTAAACCACTTCTATCCGAGTCGAATATTATTAATCGAGCATTAAATTACCAATGAATATTAACGATATGCAATTCCGGCTTCACAGCCAGAATTCATCTCAGGAACAGACGTAGTGAGCACTGCGCCTCTTCCAAAGGACGCAACTCTGCTGCGCCTGTTCCGGGTTGAGTTCTGCCCCTGAACTTCCGTTGTTGCTTTGACCTAATTCGTTAGCTTACATATTAATTAACTATTACTCGTATTATCACCTAATAATCTATTCGTTAATTTATTTTCCCTTTCTTTTTCTCAAATTATCCGTTTTAAATGTATTTTCGACATAAATCAATTAACCCATTGTAATTACTTTTCTTTATTGTATTTTTGTATTGTATGCTTTATCATATTGTTTGTATGCTTTCACATGTAATTAACCTAAATTTCTACCTTGACATTAATGCATGTTAAATTACGTGTCTACCGACTTAGTTAATTCTCACATGCTAGGATTAATTTATTGGATGTTGCATTGCATGCATATAATCGACAACATATCAAGTATAGATGATTTTCCCTAATCATTAGTAGAGGCCGCTATCGAGACGGGCGGGATTAGGTGTTCGATCGTAAGAGCTTCCTAATACTTACCCTCACTGTAATACTCAGGATATTCAGAGACCCTGTTGACCGACCATGTTGACCAAAACGGACAGTTGGGATGAATGGGTGAGGGATCAGGCTTATAACATGAACTTTATAGGATTGTTTACTCGACCTAGTAGAGGCTACTCGGCCGAGTATCACCTATAATCGACCGAGTAGAGCCTACTCGGCCGAGTACACCAGTACTCGACCGAGTATGGCTGCTGTCGACGAGTTAATATAAAACGCAAATTTGCGAGATTCATTTCATTTCCCATTCCCTCGACAGTTCCTCTTTCTCTAACCCTAGCCTACCTCCCTCTCCTATCACACCATCTCTTCACACTCCAATGTATATAGCCTAAACCTTCACCATGGGAAGGACGAGATTCGCTTAGGAAGGATGGCGTGCGTGGTTGTCGTCTATGTCACCGTCGAGGCGCGTGGTTAGGTAAGTTTCTGCCTTGTGTCTCTTTTGGGTAGTTCATTGAGGTTAGTTGTGTAATAGGAATGGTTATCGTTGTAGGATGCATACTGGAGTCCTGCTTGGCTGTATATAGATGTCTCTCATGGTTGTGACGGGGTAGGTTTTCCTACTCAGTACCGTTAATTGATTGTGATTGTTATTGTTCCATATCTATTGTTATCTGTTGATCATCGGTGTTTGGGCGTTGTTCTGACGATGTTGGTGTGGAGGTGTTTTGACAGCTGTGGTGCAGTGTGTGTGGGAGTGGCTTCACACCCTAGTTCGCCCTTTGTGGAACCCGCCACGGGAGGGGATGTGCACATTAAGGGACAGGGATTGTTAGTCGCTCGTTGATGAGCTGGACTAGGTGGGATAGGCTGCGGTCACCCACTGGCGGCGAGGATTACCTGTTGCGATGGGTAATCTGTCAGGGCTACACACTTCGGTGTGTAGTCGGTTACTGTGCGAGATCGGAAGACTGGGTTAGAGGATGATCAGCTGGTTACGTTGCTTACCTATTTTACATTTGATTAGTCGGTACTAACCCCGTGTTGTTTTGTGGTATCTGCGGTGATCCATCCAGGGATGGTGAACAGTTGGCTTAGCAGGTACTGTTGATTGTGGCTGCTAGGATTGGAGGGATCTAGTCATCACGCTACCAGTCTAGAAGAGCTGTGTCATGAGTTGTTGTAGTCTTTATCTTTGGTATAAGGAGTTTGTATTGAGTCGTATTGTATAAGGTACATTAATATTTTATAATTGTTCTTTTATTGTCTGATTTGATCTACTTCCTCTGGAAACCGAGATGGTGACACCGTCATACACGGGAATGGTCCTTGGTAAGGCATTCTGGTGTGCGGGGGCGTTACAAAGTGGTATCAGAGACGACGATTTTGGAACCTGAACCAATGAATTTAATGAATATAGGGTTTCAATTAAAATGAACCTGGTGTATGTGCGTTGGGAGCCCCAGCCGATGCTAGATTTTGGGTGAGTAGGCGCCCTCATTTCAAAATCATGGCCCCATCGAAATTAAGCCAGACACGGGAAAAAGGGTAGCTAGTAAGAGTCGTTGATTGCTTAGTGATGGTTGTTGTATGCATCTATGTTTATGATAATGTGTGTCAAGGTGTGTGTGGAAAAGTTTAGAGTGGGTGATGGAATTGTTGCGATGTGCTACTAGAGGTAAGTCAATCAATTTGTTTGACGATGATTGCGTTGTGTGTTGATTCCTGTCTTGTAAATGTGGTTAATGTGTATACCTTGTGACTAGCGGAATCTGTGATGATGTGGTATAGGAGCTAAACCTTGCAGGTACATTAATTAATTGCTAAGTATGCTAAAAGGTGTAATGTAATCATTTCATAGCAAAGTGAGGAATGAAGGTAGAAATGATGATCGAATTGATAATGGATGTAAAAAATTCGTGTTGATGTGTGTTTATGTGGTAGGATAAGCTCTAACAGTGACGAGCCGATTACACGGAACTCCGAACTATGCTATTTGTTTTGCAGGAACAAAGAAAAGTTCAATTCCGTCTTCATTCTTGAACACTCGACCGAGTAGACGATACTCGGCCGAGTATGAAGGTGCTCGACCGAGTGTCTATTTTTTGACAATTAAAAATCGCCAATGTTCTTGAAAACTCGACCGAGCAAAGGGAATACTCGACCGAGTATTCGACACTCGGCCGAGTACGCCTAATACTCGACCGAGTATTGCTGTAGCGGGACTTACACGGGTTATACAAAAACCCTATTTTCGCCCCATTCTTTCTTATTTCCGCCTCCCATCTTCACATCTCCTTCTCTCTAAAACTCCATATTCCTCCTTCCTCAAGCTTTTTGGGTAAATTCTTGGTATTCAACTTGTTCTTACTCACCCCAAATCAGTTTAAGGTAAAGTCTTAACCCAATTTCTTCCTTTGTTTTCAAGGTTATGGTATGATTTTATTATTTTCTCGAAATTTCTCTATGGGTAACTGAAATTGAGTCTTATTCATGTTATACTTTGGATCTAACTGTATATAAACCTCGATTATACCGTTATTTGAGCAATTTCTTGATTTAAGTTGGATTTTGAGTTCTAGGGTTTGCTAAAATCGACATACCTTGTCCTTTGCTTGATTATCATACTGTCTCAAGCCTCTTGATGTTGGAAAAAGATGTTTTTGAGTAAAGAAGTGGTGTTTGAGTAAAATAATTAGTGATTTGCTGAGAAATTGTCTTAAAAGTTCGTCTCAAAATTTTCATACAGGTAAAAACAGTCCATCTTTTGAAAGGTTTTGGTGTACTTAGAATCTTTGTTAAAGACTTGTCTTTTGCAGCATGGTGAAAACCAGAGGTCTACCCAACAAGAGGACCCATCCTAACGTCCAAGTTGAGACGGGTCAGTCAAGCGGTGGACCCGTGGTTCCACTGGTGGAGGCATATCCATCGGTAGTTTTCTCTGATTTCAAGCAGCGCAAGGCCTTTGTAGCCTTGATGAAACGTCCTTTCCGACCTACTCGGTCTGTGAACCCCGAGGTTTTAGAGACCTTGGGGATTAGGGGAGATATAATTCATATGTTTGAGATTTTGGGAATGGAGGGGTTATATCACTTGAGGAAGAAGTCCTACCCCCATCTGACCTTAGAATTCCTGAGCTCGTATGAGTATGATGAGAAGGAGAAGACCGTCTCCTTCTGCCTCATGAATGAGGATCGTGAGCTGACTTTGGATGAGTTTGCGGGCTATCTGGGTTTGGAGAAGAAGGGGACGGGATACCTGAGTGATGTTCCTAAGAACAGTGGTGCTCCTCTTTACCTTCCTTTCTTGACTGGCCGACCTGCCCCTAGTGCCAGTGCTATGCTGATTAATGATGTGCAGCATGTTTCCCTTCGTATGTTCCTGAGGATGATGACCTGTTTGTTGTATGCCAGAGATGACGTGAGTAAGCTTAATTCTCATGAGGTCATGTTACTTATGTCTTACCTTAACCTGCACCGTAGGAAGCCGGTTTATTATAGTGCTCCAGGGATAGTGTGCTCTAGTCCGGAGCGTATGGCACAGTCTGAGACCCGACACATTGCTTGCGGGGCCATAGTGACCCGCCTAGCTCAGCGACTGACTGATTTTGAGGCCCCACCTCCTGAGGGGGATGAGTGTGTGGAGATTGTTCCTACCATGGACGCCCAGTATTTGCGTCAGAATAGGTGGTTGAGGAAGTTGGATGACGGGTCCTACGCTTGGAGGGTGAGGGGATCTATGTGGATGGTACTTCCTGACCCTGCCCATCTCCTTGTTGTTGACCATTTGGCTGAGTGGGAACCCTGTGCTATAGCTAAGCCTGAGCCCCAAACCTATCTGATTGATCCTACCATTCTTTTGAACCTACCTGAGTCGGTCACCATACCTGAGGGACAGCAGCAGGCACCTCCCCCACCTCGAGAGCGCCGTAGGGTTAGGCAGTCTAGGGCAGACCCGGTTGTACCCGAACCCTCTTACTCCGCCCCTGACTTCTACCCTTATCAGTACTCGCCTTACCCCACAGTACATGGCCCCAGGATGCAGCCGAGTGACCTGGCTGAGCGGATCTCCACTACTTTGGTGCTCCGCAACATGCATGAGATGGCCCATAACATGGGCATAGGGACACAGCTAGCACAGCCTGTCTGGTGGAGAGGACCGGGAGTGGACATGGGAGTCTTCCACAGCTACGGAGTTGATCCTGGTTACTGGAAGCCACCGGAGGAGACAGAGTTTGGCTGCCTCGCAGGACCATGGGGAGCCAACTACGGCAGCCAGCTAGGAGGGGATTACTCAGCAGTAGCAGGCTTTCCAGCGGGGAGTTCAGGTGCAGGTACTTCTGGTGCAGGTGGTGACGATGACATGGAGGAGGGTCCTGGCTTTTGACCCTTTTGTTATATTTCTTGGATTATTTCTTTTGTGTGGGACTAGTTTCTTTTGCGGTGGATGTTATTTTCAGGATTTATTATTTACTGTTGGATGATTGTACTCGGCCATAAGGCCGTTATTTACTTTAGCTTATCATGTGGAGACGTGTTGGATTTCGTTATGTTTGGTACTAATGTAGGGAGTTTGGTTGTAGGATGAGTCGTGAATGCATCGTGTGAACTGCATCAAAATGCTCTCTGCCTGTCGTAGCTCGACCGAATATAGACACTACTCGACCGAGTAGAGCTTACTCGGCCAAGTATCCAAACTTACTTGACTGAGTAGAGCTTACTCGACCGAGTAGACACTCATACTCGGCCGAGTGTTACTGTTACAGGGAGGTTAGGTGTTTGATAATTATGTCTTGTAAGGTTTATGTGAGCATCGGTATGATTGGGGGTGCTTCATAGTGCCATTTAGTGTAATCAATTGCCCAAAAGATGGGCTATGATCACGTCACAGGTATGCAATTGCTTAGATCACATATTAATTTGTGAATGTTTAAGTTATATAGCAGTGGTTGACATCAAGGAACTTAAATTGTTCAACATGAGTCTTTAAATAATATGGGAATGTAACACAATACCCAGACGATGTTGTAGCTGTCACCAGTCTTATACGTGTATATGTTTGGTTACAATTATAGCAAGTCCAACTGGATGAGTGAAACTGACGGTCGGTATATAACTAAAATGACAAATTAAAGAATAATGCTGCTAGCAATCGATAACACCATCTTTCGATATATATATAGAATACTTGATTGCCATTTTATTCTGTTGCTATGGGTCACAAATGAGTAATGTCTTAGGTTAAGTTTTATAACATGAGTCTAAGTCATTTCAGTCGGTAAGTAATGTTGTGGTTCGGATGTATGTGTTAATTGTGGGTGTGGGAAGTGATTAGTGGTGAACTTCGGGGACGAAGTTCCTTTAAGAGGGGAAGAGTAATGTCGCGGAAACAAATGTTTAATTATGCTTAATTATGCCTATAATACTGGAAGTCACATGTATGTATGTATGTATGTATGTATGTATGTAAGTATTCGGGATTACATTCATGTTACAGGTTGGTTACACTTACGTTTCCTTGAAGCTGTATCTACGTTACGGTCAAGTGACATGAATGTGGGTTGAACCACTCTGTATGAGTGTACGGGACGTGTACTGTACTGTTGTGGGCGGGTATTGCTTTGTAGTTGTGTATTGTTGCTAGTCGTTGTGTTGCTTTGTAGTTGTATATTGTTGCTCGTCGTTGTGTTTCTCTTAACAAGAGGGTACTTATGAATTCATTATTTCCCGTAACTTTTGTGTGTGATAGTTGATGGCCGGTATTATTTGGAAGAATAGTTGTGATGGATGATTGTTGTTTGAATAATGTGGTGTGGCGGTAGTGTCAGGATGGTTTGAGTTCGTACGCCTTTAGGTAGGTGGATGGTGTCTCAGTGCGTGACCCTGAGGTGAGCGGAGTGTGGGCTGAACTTCGGGGACGAAGTTGTTTTAAGGGGGGAAGACTGTAATACTCAGGATATTCAGAGACCCTGTTGACCGACCCTGTTGACCAAAACGGACAGTAGGGATGAATGGGTGAGGGATCAGGCTTATAACATGAACTTTATAGGATTGTTTACTCGACCTAGCAGAGGCTACTCGGCCGGGTATCACCTATACTCGACCGAGTAGAGCCTACTCGGCCGAGTACTCCATTACTCGACCGAGTATGGCTGCTGTCGATGAGTTAATATAAAACGCAAGTTCGCGAGATTCATTTCATTTCCCATTCCCTCGACAGTTCCTCTTTCTCTAACCCTAGCCTACCTCCCTCTCTTATCACCCCATCTCTTCACACTCCAATGTATATAGCCTAAACCTCCACCATGGGAAGGATGGGATTCGCTTAGGAAGGATGGCGTGCGTGGTTGTCGTCTATGTCACCGTCGAGGTGCGTGGTTAGGTAAGTTTCTGCCTTGTGTCTCTTTTGGGTAGTTCATTGAGGTTAGTTGTATAATAGGAATGGTTATCGTTGTAGGATGCGTACTGGAGTCCTACTTGGCTATATATAGATGTCTCTCATGGTTGTGACGAGGTAGGTTTTCCTACTCAGTACCGTTAATTGATTGTGATTGTTATTGTTCCATATCTATTGTTATCTGTTGATCATCGGTGTTTGGGCGTTGTTGTGACGATGTTGGTGTGGAGGTGTTGTGACAGCTGTGGTGCTGTGTGTGTTGTTATTGTGGTGGAGTCACTTGCGGGAGTGGCTTCACACCCTAGTTCACCCTCCGTGGAACCCGCCACGGGAGGGGATGTGCACATTAAGGGACAGGGATTGTTAGTCGCTCGTTGATGAGCTGGACTAGGTGGGATGGGCTACGGTCACCCACTGGCGGCGAGGAGTACCTGTTGCGATGGGTAATCTGTCAGGGCTACACACTTCGGTGTGTAGTCGGTTACTGTGCGAAATCGGAAGACTGGGTTAGAGGATGATCAGCTGGTTACATTGCTCACCTGTTTTACATTTGATTAGTCGGTACTGACCCCGTGTTGTTTTGTGGTATCTGCGGTGATCCATTCGGGGATGGTGAGTAGTTGGCTTAGCAGGTACTGTTGATTGTGGCTGCTAGGATTGGAGGGATCGAGTCATCACGCTACCAATCTAGCAGAGCTGTGTCATGAGTTGTTGTAGTCTTTATCTTTGGTATAAGGAGTTTGTATTGAGTCGTATTGTATAAGGTACATTAATATTTTATAATTGTTCTTTTATTGTCTGATTTGTTCTACTTCCTCGGGAAACCGAGATGGTGACACCGTCATACACGGGAATGGTCCTTGGTAAGGCGTTCTGGTGTGCAGGGGGTGTTACGCTCACCCCTTACTCCAGATCTCTGTGAACATCCGTGATCATTGGCATCCACGATAGTTATTCTAGACATAGAATGCTAAGGGTAGCGAGTTCTTGGTGTTCATGTCACTACTTTGTGTCTTGACATGGCATGAGGTATTCGAACGGTTTCCAATTTTCCACAATAAATTGGTGGCGACTCCACAAATGCAAATCTTGCTCGCTTTTCTCCCGAGCGACCCCCCGTGGGCCCACGTCCACAGTTTGGCGACTCCGCTGGGGATTAATACACTTACGTGTAGCCAAGGGTGAAACTTGAATAAGGTTAGGGAATATTTTGTACAAGACAGTTGTCGGTTTTCATAACTCGGTCTTCCTAGATCGTTTATTCGGCCATCCTAGGCCCAACCCAACCCATTTGACCAATCGTCCCGTCTAGACGGTCCAAATTCTTATTTGGGCCTAAG
This sequence comes from Silene latifolia, assembly GCF_048544455.1. Taxonomy (NCBI): domain Eukaryota; kingdom Viridiplantae; phylum Streptophyta; class Magnoliopsida; order Caryophyllales; family Caryophyllaceae; genus Silene; species Silene latifolia. The sequence goes on along the minus strand of NC_133526.1, from coordinate 51,388,117 downwards.
GATGGATAACGATTGACGTCAACCATACCATGATGCTTACTCTTGTTTGTATCAAGGGCTTTCACTACTCGAGGAAATGGACTAGGAATCGGCCTTACCCCTTTTTGGTACGAGCCTCTCCACAGACCCCGGGTTTGATTGTTCGGTATGGCAACCCACCCTTTAAACCAAAACCCTTTTAAATGCACTCAGCATCCCGTTATAATGCCTGTATAAATGCTTGCATTATATGTAATCACCATTTTCTAAACGAAACCATGACGAATTTTGTAAAATCAAAACCTCTTTTAAAATGTAAATTTTCGAAAAGGCCAAATTTAGCGCAAAACTAGTCGAAACTCTGTCCAATTGTCGAGTCAAAATTCGGGCTTCGAAGCCCATTTCAAAACCTCACTTCGAGTCCACTCCTACAACTATATACACTATAGTTGACAAGGACCAACATTTCCAAACTTTGTCATTTCTTCAAACCTCACTTGACACAAGTGGCACACTCCCACTTCACAAATCGAACATTTTCTTTAAGAAAGTGTGCTAGAATGGTCGATCGTTGATTCGTCGTCGATCTCTTATCCAGTTTTTCAAGATGCCTGGAACTAGTCACGAAAGTGTCAATGGACAACCACCGAATGGTAATGATCTAATCCTAGCCGTGTTAACTCGTCTCCAAGCTAGCCAAGACCAAGTGTATGATAGCCTCAACACGATCGAGGGCCGAATTGTTGCTGTAGAAACTAGGTTGCCTCCTGCAGAAAATGAAGTGCCTCATGAATTTGTGAATGACTTCGTGAATGAAAATCCACCACCTTTTGTGGGAGCACAAGAGGTTAACTCTCCTGTAGGTCTGACTGAAGCTGAAAAACGACTCCAATATTTGGAGGAACAACTGATGTACCTCAAAGGGGATGATATCTATAGGTAAAACACTCGCAAGTATGAGGCCGTGAGTTCCAAATTGTCAACCAACTTCAACATGACGGATATCCCGAAATTCAAGGGGCATGAAAACCCTTTGAACCATATCAGTGCTTTCAAGGATTATATGTCTATCAAAGGCATTAAACCCGAGATGTTCTTAAGGATCTTTCCTTCATCTCTTGATACCATTCCTAAGCAATGGTTCTATTCCCTAGAACATAAGAAGATTGCCACCTGGGATGATGCCGCGATCGAGTTTGCTAAGCAATATGCGGATAATGCTGAGATCCAAGTCAATATGTGCACCTTAGAGGTTCTTACCCAAAATGATAAAGAAGGCTTCACTGACTTCCTAAGTAGGTGGAGGAAGACTAGTACCCAACTTGTTGAACGTCCAGATAAAGCTACCCTCGTGGAAAAATTCGTGGACAACTTAAAGCCCATTTATGCAAGTCATTTGAGGTACCAAAACATTAAGACCTTCAAAGACTTAACTGTACTAGGGACAAGGATCGAAGATGACATCCGTAAAGGACTCTTGTCCAAAACGGTAGGGCGTGGATATCAAGGCTCAACAAGTCATTCTTACGGCTCTACTAGCAAGACCGATGAGTTTAACCTTCTCGAACCATCAAAGAAGAGTATCCCACAAAGAAAGTTCACAAATATTGGGGATACATACTCCAATGCTCTGAAGAGATTGATGAAACAGGGTAAGCTTCAACCCATAGGGCCTACACCTGAACCAGAAAAGAAATCCAAGTCCTGGGACGAGAATTCGTACTGTGAATATCATAGAGGTAAGGGACACAATACAGAAAAATGTTACAAGCTAAAACATGTACTTCAAGACATGATTGAAGACGGTAGCGTACTAATACCGCCTGGAGGTAAGCCTAACAATACTCAGAGTCCTCTTGGAATTCTGATGACTACAAGTGAAGAATCTACCTTAGATTGTTCACACCTCATTTCTCTAGTCGAATATGAGATCCATGCAATAGAAGAAGAAGGGAACTACTCCACCATTTCCCCTACTATCACCGAATTTATCGCATGGGCAAAGAGTGTAAGCAAGTCTCAGAATTAGAAAGTGTAGTGGCAACCCTACGTAATCCAAGTATGACACCCAAAGAACGTGCGCCACTAAATCTCTCTCAAAATGCTACAATGCAAGATGTAATAGCCGTGGTTGATGAACTAATCGACCAAATCATCCAATTAGAGGTCAAAATCATGAGGTTGAGAGAGCTTGCTACTGTCAATGGAGTATGGGCCGACGATGATGAAGATGAATACCTCACCGAACACTACCTAGTCAAAGTCCGTGAGGAGATAGTCCAAAACAGTAAGGACCAAGATATAGACCACCTTACTTGTTCGGGGCATCCATATCAAAACATTTCTCAAAATGGTCCCAAAGCAAATGGTCCAATCACCAATACCAACGTTGTCTCGCCAAATGATAACGAAGATACCTCTACTGACCATTTACTAAAATAACTACAGAAGACAAAGGCTGATCTTTCAGTCTGGCAACTAGTTGCAAGCTCGTTCCCACATCGCCAAGCTTTACTGCAAGCTTTGGCCAAATTAAACGTGGCGCATAACTCCACACCCGATGACGTAGTCAACTTGGTCTTCCAAGATTCGCCTAAGCTAAGTAACCCTGTTACTTTCTCGGATGAAGATTTGCCACCTTTCGGCGCTAGTCACAACTTGGCTCTATGCATTACTGTCATTTGCTTAAAGAAGAATGTGCCAATGACTTTGGTAGATGATGGCTCGACAGTCAACGTCATACCATTGAAAATGGCGTACAAATTAGGCATGAAAGAGTCAGATTGGACCCCTACCAACCAAGGTGTTCGTGCATATGATGGTACACGACGAAAAGTGGTAAGACTAGTTAATCTTACCATAGCCACAGGGCCAATTGAACGAAAGGTTAACTTCCAAATAGTGGACATTGAAGCATCCTTCAACATACTTCTGGGAAGACCTTGGATTCACGCTTCCAAAGCGGTAACATCCACCCTCCACCAGAAAATCAAGATCTACTAGATGGTAAAGTGGGGACGATCACTTCATCACCCATCAAGGCGGTAATAGAAAAGAGGTCAAGCAACCAAGTACTTGCAGATCCAGTATATGAGCTTGGGGGCTTCCATAACATAAACCTTGTAGAGAGTGAGTTGGCGCCTTTGTATTTCGATCCCTACTCTAGTTTAGTGGTCAACCACATACTCAAATCTCAGGGATACTTCCCGGGAATGCTATTGATTCCTCCAAAGAAATACCTTTTCACCTTACAAAGAAGGCAACTCGCAAAGGATACCACTAGGACTAGGATACAACCCCACAAAGGAGGAAGCCCTAGAAATTCTCACTCAATTCTAAAACCGCAAGAATGTGGGAATCCAAATGCGGCCCTACCTCCCTACCCTAAATGGATACTTCGTTAGAGAAGGGAGTCAAGAACTCTTTCACGGGTTTCCCGAGCCTTGAGACTATATAGGAAAGCAACTAGCTGGAATCGAGATCTTTCCGGATTGCTACTTTATTCCCACAGAAACGGTTCCTACCGTCAAGACTTGTCAAGCACCTTGCTTAGACGAATAAGCTATTAGCTTACTATTTGGAGAAGATCGGTTTGTTAGAGCCGCGCAGGACGAGATCATTACCATGATACTTCAAGACGATCACTTTAACCCTACCGCATTGATCACAAAAACTAGTTCGAATCAACAGAAAGGATGGAGAAAATCGATCAAGTGGACGAACAACCAAGGAAGACTCTTCAAGCTCACCACTGGAGAAGGAGATATGTTCAAAGGAGAACCAGAAGACGATGAATTCGAGTCAGAGTCAGAGTCGGAGTCCAAGTCGGAGTCTAGAGAAGTCCCTAGAGAGTCTCCTCTTGTCGTCACTCCCACTCCCCTTGTTCCTCCTAGCCTAGCATCAAGTAGTAACAATAGTTTGGGAAATGTCCCAACAGCTGTCCCTTTACCGCCACTGACTACGGAACAGATGGCCTCTTTGTTTCAACTCTTTTCAAATTTTAATATGAATAAATCAGGTTCTGCTTACTCTTTGTGTTATTCTGAATGCAATTCTGTTTACGATGATAATGAGGATGACCCAGACCCAGACTCAATCGAAATACCTCCTTACATAGCGAAAGAAATACTACAAGAGGGGGAAGGGGGACCGGTTATAGAAAACATCGAACCCATCAACGTAGGAACCGAACTAGAACCCTAAGAACTTAGGATAGGGACGACCTTGAGCCCCGCAGAAAAGGCCAGTTTTATAGACCTCCTACACGAGTTCAAGGACGTTTTTGCTTGGTCCTACAAAGATATGCCAGGGATCGACAAAGATATCGCAGAGCAAAGAATACCAATCAAACCAGGTTTCAAACCCGTAAAACAGAAGCTTCGTCGAATGAGGATAGAATGGGCTCTTAAGATCAAAGAAGAAGTCGATAAGCAATTCAAAGCCGGGTTCATCAAAGTGTCCGAATACTCAGACTAGGTAGCAAACATAGTACCCGTACCCAAGAAGGATGGGAGAATCCGTGTTTGTGTTGATTTCAGAGACTTAAACAAAGCGAGTCCCAAGGACGACTTTCCTCTACCACATATCGACATATTGGTGGATAATACAGCGGATCACACGTTGCTATACTTCATGGATGGATATGCAGGGTATAATCAGATCAAGATGGCCATAAAAGACATGCACAAAACCGCCTTCGTCACTCAATGGGTCACCTATTGCTACACGGTTATGTCGTTTGGGTTAATCAATGCCGGAGCTACATATCAACGCACCGCAACTACACTACTACATGACATGATGCATAAAGAAGTTGGGGTATACGTAGATGATATGATTGTCAAGTCCAAAGCTAGACAGGGGCACATTGCGAACCTTCGCAAATTTTTCTCAAGACTACGAAAGTACAACATGAGACTCAATCCACAGAAATGTGCATTTGGGGTAACATCCAGCAAACTCCTGGGATATGTCGTTAGCCAACGAGGGATAGAAATAGACCCTTCCAAGATTAAAGCTCTAATCGAAATGCCGCAACCTCAAACAGAAAAGGAAGTTAGAGGATTCTTGGGCAAGGTGCAGTACATAAGTCGATTCATATCGAAACTCACCATGATCTGTGAACCTATCTTCAAAAAACTAAAGAAAACGGATCACACCATGTGGGATGATGACTGTCAAAAGGAATTCGACAGAATCAAGGAGATACTAGCCAAACCACCAGTGCTCATACCACCCCAACAAGATCAACCTCTTGGTTTATATCTCACAGTAACTGAAACAGCCATGGGTGCCATGCTGGCCCAAACATGGGAAAAGAAGAAAGAGCTATGTACTACCTTAGTAAGAAGTTCTTGGAGTATGAGTACAAGTACACACCACTCGCGAAGACATGCCTCGCTCTTGTGTGGGCAACGAAGAAGCTACGCCATTACATGCTTAGCTACTCCGTCAAAATATACTCCAAAATGGATCCTGTCAAATACCTGTTCGAAAAACCTGTTCTCAATGGACGCCTAGCGAGATGGACTTTGATGCTCTCAGAGTTCGATCTCAAGTATGTACCTCTGAAAGTTATAAAAGGACGCGCCGTTGCCGAGTTCTTCGCGGAAAATCCCATCAATGATGCACAAGCAATAAACACCTGGTCGTTTCCGGATGAGGACATACTCTAAACCGATGTAGACTCCTGGGACCTTTATTTTGATGGAGCGTCGAACTTTAGAGGATTTGGAATAAGAGTGTTGCTCATTTATCCTGAAGGCGAGCATACACCACTCTCTGTCAAACTCGACTTCGAGGTGACAAATAATGCGGCAGAATATGAGGCTTGCCTCATTGGGCTACAAGCAGCGGTAGGTTTAGGCATCAAGAATCTTCGGGTACATTGAAATTCATCTTTGATCATCAACCAAATTAAGGGATCTTGGAAAATTCGGAGTGAAAGCCTAGCACCCTATCAAGCCAGGATAGACCAAGTTGCCCAATTCTTCGATCAAGTAACGTACCTACACCTATCTCGAGAAGAGAATCAATTTGCAGATGCTCTGGCAAAACTCGCATCTTTGATTAATATGCCAGATAATATGGTAGAAATGCCTTTATGCATCGAACGACTGTCAGAACCAACTTATGTGCACCAAATTACAGATGAAGAAGAAAACCCAGAGGAACCTTGGTTCCAAGCAATTCTGAACTTCAAACTCAACGGCACCTATCCACCAGACATGGACAAAAGGGGACAATGTGATATACGCTTACTAGCCACCCAATACATCCTCATGCAAGGAGAATTATATAAAAGAACACCTCTTGGTGTAGTCCTGCGTTGCCTTGATCATTCACAGGCACGGTAAGTGATGGAAGAAGTCCATGATAGAGAATGTGGCGCTCACATGAGTGGACCAATGATGGCAAAGAAAATCACGCGTTTGGGGTATTATTTGACCACAATGGAATCCGATTGCATCAAATATTTCAGACATTGTCATAACTGCCAAATCTTCGGGAATGTGCAACACGTCCCTCCTTCACTACTCTACACCATGACATCTCCTTGGCCATTTTCTGCTTGGGGAATCGACATCATCGGAAAGATCACCTCAGAACAGGAGGTCACTGTTTCATTTTGGTGGCTATCGACTATTTTACCAAATGGGTAGAAGCGGCTTCTTATACTAGTCTCACAGCCAAGAACGTGGCAAAATTCATACAAACCAATATTATCTGTCGATACGGTTGCCCACATGAGATCATCAGTGACAATGGGTCACATTTCCAGGCTGAGACTGAACGATTGCTAGCCAAGTACAAAATCAAACATCACCATTCCTCGCCGTATAGACCACAAAATAATGGTGCAGTAGAGGCAGCAAACAAAAATGTTGTCACAATCCTCAAGAAAATGATTGACAATTATCAAGATTGGCCAAGTAAGATACCATTTGCCTTATGGGGATATCGCACATCTGTTAGGACACCCACTGGGGCCACTCCTTTCTATTTGACCTACGGTAAGGAAGTCGTGCAACCAGTCAAGCTCGAAATACCATCCTTGCATATTCTACTCTAAAGTCAAATCCCAGAAGCCGATTAGAAGAGGGATAGATATGAAGAACTCATCCTCCTGGATGAACGAAGATTGCGCGCATTACATAATGTGCAAACGTATTAGGCACGTATCAAACGAGCCTTCAACAAAAGGGTTAAGCCAAGAAACATCAAAGAAGGAGACTTAGTTCTCAAATCAGTTAGAGCTCTTTTACCTGTCGATCCACGAGGAAAGTTTAAACCCAACTGGGCCGGACCATTTCTAGTCAAGTCCATACTCCCGAGGGGTGCGGTTAGAATCACAGACCTAGATGGGAATGAATTCGCCAACCCAACAAACCTCGACCAACTGAAACGTTACTATGCCTAGAATAGGAACAAAAACACGCCTAGCGTAACACCACGTGTCGCTCCTGTGGCACGGATTAAAAAACGGTCCCTGGCCAGCTGAAATAAAGCTTACGTCACCTTGCTCTTGCATTTTGACAAATCGTCATCCTCATATCATCAAATAAACTGAATTGTGCTTTAGGAGTAAGTAAAAGCTCATGCTTATTTTCTAAGTTCATTACAAGCTCTTGCTTAGAACAATTATTCTTTTACATTTACTTGAACTACACGCAAGTGTTTGATTTCATTTTTTAAAATGAATACGTAGGCAATCCTTCACAGGATACAACCCACTATTATTTTACATGTAAATAGAAGGACATTTGCATATGCATTTGGAATTCGACAAGAATAATAAAAGAAAATCACAACGGTTGCATAACCAATTAACCTTTTATTTCCTTCCATAATAATAATAGTATGCCACATAATAAAAATAATGCTAAAATAAATAGGCTAGGATTCTAAAAACCCCACCATTTTTATTACAAACAATAATAATAATAATAATAATAATAATAATAATAATAATAATAATAATAATAATAATAATAATAATAATAATAATAATAATAATAATAATAATAATAATAATAATAATAATAAATAATCAATAATAATAATAATAATAATAATAATAATAATAAATAATACTAAGACTTAGGCTATTCTTCCATTTTCCCTTTGCCTTTGTCATTCTTGTCATATTTCCTATCTCGACCACGAGCTGGGCGCTCCTGCGCTATCTCAGATCTAATCACCAATGGTCTCTCTCGTGGTCTAGCCTTGCCATTCTTATCAAACACCTTCTCGACGATGGGAGAAGTCTTCGGTTTCTTCGACGGATGAACAACTCGAAATCCGGCTTCTTCCTCCCCCTCGGTCAAGTGCTTCTCTTTCTCCTTCTCTACGTCACGAACCTTGTAGTCAACAGGCTCGCGCTTCCTTAGTCTCTCGTGCTCCTCAGGAGTAATAGCCTTCCTCCACTGCAAGTAGGAATCTGATACCCATAATACGCTGACAGAAGAGTTTAGCAACCACATGTTTCTTTGAGCCCATTTGATGGCCCACTCTCTTCGGCTCTTAGTAGTAAGCGCCATGGCAGTCTGAGGAATAGTGTCAAGCCTCAGAATCATATGCTTCAATCCAACCTGCCTCATCAGCCTCTCGGGGAAGATGCATATCATGAATTCCAAGCCATGAATACGCACCTGTAGATACCTGTATCCGTCGATATTGGAATTTATAGAGAACCCGACAAACACCCGATAATGATAGGACACATGTATTCTTTAGTTGTCATTGTCATTATTTGGAGCTCGTTTTACGAGGTAGAATGGGCGTCGTCGATGAAGTATTTTATTAATTTAAATGATATTTAAATTAATGTTTTTTAGTGAGTTCATTTTATTAATTTAAATGATATTTAAATTAAAGCTTTTTTTTAAAGTGATTTCAATTTAATTTAATTTGAATTTTATTTTCCCAAGTTTATTTTATTGAAAATAAAATAAATATTCGATTTGAAAAATCATTTTATGAATATATTTGATTTGAAAAGTCATTTATTTTAATGGGTTAATTGATTTGAAAAATCGATTTTTAAAAGCGAAGAAAACTCGTTTTTAAACATGTTTTTTTTGGAGCTCGTTTTAGCTCGGTTTTTGAGCCCGTTTCCTTTACGAATTGGCACGAATCTCGAGTACACTAACCAACCTAAGCCTCTACCCATCCACCCTTGTTCGAACCCCCTATCCACGGCCCAAATTCTCGTCCCAAATCGTCCCAAACAGCCCGCGCATAATCGATGCAGCCCCCTGTTTTGCGTGCCAATTCCCAAGCCCAAAACCCGCTCCAAACACTACCAAGACCCGTACCCATTAACCCTAACCCATACCCTAGTATCCTACCCATATTACCCTAGCTTAATCACCAAGAAAACCTCTCTCAAACCCTCACAAAAGCTGCTGGACAGCAGCTATGCGTGAGCAGGCCCGACTGCCCCTCCCTCTCTTTTAACCTACTTTAACTCCTTATAAATACCACCCCTTCACCATACATTCATTCCTCTAAGTTCTCCATACATCCAACCATCACCCACAAGCTTTAAACCTCAGAAACAAACCCTAATTGCCTCCCAAAAACCCTAAACAAAACCGACACACAAACTGAAACTGTTTGTGTGTCCTCCTCGAAATACAACTCGTTCCTCCATCAAACCTCCATCAAAACTCGATTTTCTTGTTCCTAATTAACGAAATAACATCCATCTACACATTAGACAAAGATTTACGAGCCAAATTGCCCTTGAGAGTACACGAAATCCCTCGAAAAACAGAGTGTTATACACTCTGTTTTCGCGGTTTATTCTTGTCTGTCCAGTTCTGTTTGTGCTCGTTTTTCGTGCCCAATAACCCAAAACGAGCAGGGGTTGCTTTAAGATCCCTGTTCTCCTCTCTTTCTAGTTTTCAAAACATCTTTTAAATCGAATTTTCGTCGTGAAACGAGGGAGATATCATCGTTTGAAAGTTGCTGTCCAGATTTGTCAAAAAACGCGTGTTGCTTTGTTTCTTCGTCGACGACGGCCTCTCGAGATAAAATCTACCATCGATTACGACCCAAGACGGTGTCAACGATACATGTAGGTTGAGGGTGCATCAAATCCTCCTCTTTTCCCTTTTATTTCGTTTGTTTTATGCTTGTTTTTTATTGTCTTGTTTTTGTTTGTTTTTCGTTTTGTTTATCGATTGTTCTAATTAATTGTGGAACTAGTTAGTCCGAGTATGAGTTAAAGTACCACCATGAACACCCGCGTTGACTTGAGATGGGAAAATAAACCGCTACTTCAGTCGGTCGTACACCCCCGTCTCATTTACATATCCTCGTGTTCAAGGTAGGGCATAAACAAAACGATTTTCTAACTTCGCTCATCGCTTTTGACCCCTTTGTTATTTCGGCCAATTCGACATACCCTAGGACCCGTTGTATGTTAGTTTAACCTCTGATTGTTAACCTATGACGTATTTAGATGACATTAAATTAATTTAATAACCTAATTAGACACATTAGGGTACATCGACATAGCTTTAAAAATCAACTAGCAACTCTGTAAATAATTGAACGCATCTTTCTTATCACTTGATTTCTCGCTAGCATAGGAGTGCGTGATTAGCACCTCCCTATTAACACTCGACGAGTAAGCATTAATCTTATGATATCTGACCTAATTGGACCCCTTAGGCCGTGTAGAATAGCACACCCGCGCGTTTCTTCTCAGCCGATCAATGTCGTTTTCAACTTGTTTTCTAATTTGTTTCGAGTTCGTTTCGCAATCATTTGATCTAACTAATGAACCTGACCTAGGACCTAGGGTAGCCGTGTTTGGTTTGGCCGTGATTTGGCCGTGTCTTTTGGTCCTTCTGGTTTCGTCCGTTTTATGAATCGCTTGTTCTTTATCGCTTTATAACTTGTAATTTATCGTTTGTTCATCGAGTTGTAATTTTCAAGATTAGTTTACTTTTATCGAGTCAAAACCTCTTTCAAAAACCTTAGTTTTTTTGGTTAGATGGTTGTGTCCCAATGCATGTAAGAGCGTAGTAAATCGCATGTTGTTGAAAGCAACATGGCCCGATTTATGCTAATGCATGCTTTGGTGCGTAGCCCTATGTCTAATTCGATGAGATTAAGTAAAAGCACGCATCACGAGGAGTGACCCAAGGCCGTGAGTCATGTAAGCCGTGGGCCACCCCTCTTATGCACGGTTTTCTAGGCCAAATGGCCGTGTAATGTATCGTGTACGGTTTTGTATGTAGCAATTGTATTTAGATCGAGTTGTATCTTTAATTTATTGTTGTGTCGGCATGAAATGCCTGGTTTGTAATAGGTAGATCCCAACGGCTCCCCCATTCCCCCTAAGCCTTGTTTGCTTTATTTTATATGTTGTTAGATTAATCAACCCACATGCTAAATTACAACTTTGACAAAGTTAGTTTAGTTGCATCTAAAACGACATAGAAATTGTTGTCACATGATAGGGTTAAAACAACGTTTGCATATCATACATCGTAGTAGCTATGACCTTGTTTGAAATCCATACTTGACTTAGTAGAGGCCGTTATAGACGGGCGGGGTTGGGTGTCCTTATGGGCTTCCCAACACGTACCCTCACCCCTTACTCAAGATCTATGGTTTGTGGATCCGTCTAAATACCATTGGATTACGAGAGTCATTCAAATCGAGTGATATAGGGTACAAGTCTTTATCTTTAATCACTCGTAGTCGATTGGCTTTATGCTTTTCGATGAAAGGTGTAAAGTTGACTTGAACGGTTCCAAGTTCCCAAAAACTTGGTGGCGACTCTAATATGTCTTAATTCGATTCGAAAGAACCTCGAGTCGATTATGCAGTGTGGATCCCGCGGACGCATTCGAGGGCCTTGTCCACGATTTGGCGACTCTCTTTGGGGAAAAGAGGACTAGTTACTTTGTGTTTCTAGGGTCTTTTCCTCCGAGGTGAAACTTGAAAAGAAAGTGTTGGAAAGTAAAACATTACTCATAGTGCTACGATTCATGCATAAACCCTTAAGGACTTACCCGGGCCGTCCCAGCGTTTCTTCGTGATGCGTGGGGGGCGACGTCCCACTATGCCAGGAAGCTGCACATTGCTCGCTTCCACTTCGCCCCGCGTGGTTCTTGATGGTGGGGACAATCTTCTAGGTACTTTACCTTAAGACACCTTGCTCTATAAGACCGCAAAAGGATGGAGGGCATAAACCTTCTTATAGAAGACTTGCCGAGACTTAGAGATGTCTAGGAGCATACATCCTTATAACATGAGAATGACAATGTGCAATGTGTTTTCCCGAGTCTTTATTTTCGAAAATTCCCATGTCCTTTTCAAAACCGAACTTTTGAACAACTTATTTTCAAAATAGCATGGTTTTAAAAACGCGGAACGCTGCCCAAATAGGACTAGAAATTTCGGCCCAAAATGAGCTTTTATAGCCGGCATGCTGCCCATTTCAAATCTCATTTTCAAATCAATCCTTCTTTTTTCAAAATCAATCCAAAATGTTTCTCGAACCTCAACCAAGCATGAAATGCGTCGAGTCGTGTCCGGGTCATGGCCGTGTTAGGCCGGGTGTGTTTCGTTCTAAGAGTCTAGAACACGACCTTGTTGGGTCACCCAAGCTCACCTCTTGGGCTTTGAGTCATGTTGGTCGACCTTTTGGTCTAGGATAGTCCACAAAAAACGTCCAAGCTAGGCCCTTTAGGACGTTTCACTCGAACCCATGGGCTATGTTAGCCCAATCACGGGTTTAGTCACACCAAGTCCAGTTTAGAATCGAGTTATGACAAGTGAGTCATGTCGTTTTGTCCAGTCTAAAATGAACCGATGTCTAAATCAAACCGTGAGTCGAACCTCTGGTTAGTCAATCTCAAGTCGAGTCTTTGTTTGAGTCAAGTTGGGGTCGAGTCCTTAAGTGTGCAGGGGCTCTTACTTTAAATATTGACCAGTACGGGGTTTTCTTGTAGAAAGGCCGCCAAAAACCCGACGTCAAGCAATGGAAGATGCTGTTAACAAGCTTACTGAGGCCGTGAACCTCATGATGACCCGAATGGATGCAATCGAATCTAAACTGAGTGAAGATTCACCTCCACCCCCTCCACCATTGACTGATCTGGAGAAACGGTTCAAGTTCATCGAAGACCGTTTGAAACTCTCCCAGGGGAAGAACATCCACTATGAGAATGCTAGGGCCTATGCCCCGATTCGGGATAAGTTGCCCACGAACATGGTACTCACCGACATCCCAAAGTTCAAGGGCACCGAAGATCCGGTCCACCATGTTAAGGCCTATAAAGGGTACTTAGCATTGAAGGGAGTACCTCTTTGATATGCTCTCGAAATTTTCGCCCAATCTCTCGGGAGAACACCCGAAGGCGTGGTTCTACAATCTTGACCTTAAGAACTTCCCCACTTTCGAAGATATTACGGTGGAGTTCTGTAAGCACTATGTTGACAATGTTGAGATTCAAACCAACATAAGAACTTTGGAGGTTATGACACAAAAGGAGAAAGAGGGCTTTACTGAATTCCTCGCAAGATGGCGCGCTGAAAGCGTAAAACTAGCTAAGAAGCCTGATGAAGTTGAAATGGTAGATAAGTTCGTGAAGAATTTACGAATTTTACCGTAATGCTCGAAATACAGAATTTTGGTTCTTTCAAAGAATTGATAAGAATCGGGATAAAGGTAGAAGATGATGTCATAAGGGCAGAGGCTGAAAGGCCGAAAGGGTACCAAGGGGCCTCATCTTCTAAGGGCAAGGCCCCAGCAACGACCCATTTAGATGAAGGCATCAATCTCTTAGAAGGGCAATCGAAGAAGTCGCAGCGCCAAACACATAGGGCATTCACCGATATCGGATGCACTTATACATACGCTCTCCAAAGGCTCATAGCCCAAGGAAAGCTGAAGCCTATTGGTCCAACTCCGGACCCTCCTGCTGATCAACAAGGTAAATGGTATAAACCAAATGCTTATTGTGCCTTTCATCAAGGGAAAGGCCATGATACTGAAAGGTGTTATAGACTAAAGCACGAAATCCAAGACATGATTGAGAATGGAACACTCCCGATCCCAACTGTTAAACCCAATAACATCACCAATCCATTTGGCGATCACGCCAACTTTGTTTCTATCGAAGACAATGTCGATTACTCCCATCTTATCCGCCCATGTCACTTGAAAGGGGTGTTTATCGGGAAGATATTTGTGGATTGCTTTGAATTCTTGCCAAACCCGAAGAATGAAATTCAAGGCGGGAGTCTTGCTCTAGAATGTACTCCTCTCGTTAACGAAGTTAATAAAAGACAATTCGATTCACCAACCTTCATCACTGGCGTAGATCCTCAGAGGACTACCTCAGGATGGAGGCAGACCATCAAAGGGATCAAGGACAAGAGCCAAGCAATAAGCTGACAGCTGAACAAGAGAAAGCTCAAGACCAGATTTGAAAATTATGAGTCGGGATCTGTTTTCTTATCTTAGTCGAGTCGAGTCTAGGACTTTCTTTTCTTGAAGTTGAGTCGTTTGTTCCACGATGACCTAGGGTGTGTCCTAGGAATCGTTCCTTCGAGTCCGTTAAGCATTTCTCATTCCAATAAAAAAGTTGCAGTTTCGTTTCCAAATATGTCTTGTTTCCAATCCTCAATCATTCTGAAACATGATAAAACGCACAACACACTCAAAGGAATCCCTGGGGTAGAAATATGTCTTGTTTCAAAATGTAAGGTACACTAGGATCCCATGTTTGATTCCTTTACCTATTCCATGTCTGGTGGTAGAAAACCTCCATATGAACCAATGTTTGTGACAAGCTTTTAGATGATTCTATGACAAACCCGGACTAGCTCCTTGTTTCCCCTATCGATGATGGAAGGCAAGCCTTTTCCCCATCAAAATCATCCCATCTCGAAGAGAGAAGATATCAACCCGTTCTAACAAGGAATTGTTAGTTCTTACCCAAATTAGTTGGTGAAGCCCAGTTTTCAAGGTGTATCCATTTATGACTAAGAGAATGAATAGAAGATCATTTTCAAAGAGAGAAAAAAGATGAAAAAGAATGAAAAATGAGAAAAAGAGAAAAATTGAAAAAATGAAAAAAAATGAAAAAAAAAATGAAAAAAAGATGAAAGAAAAAGAAAAAAGGAAAAAAAGATGTTGAAGTTATTGTGGAATGCTTTTTGGTTGAATGTCGAAGTTACGGAAGCCAGAAGTCAAGTCAAGTACCCATAGTTGAAGTTCAATGGGCGAAGCCCAAAAGCTTAAGTAGTAACCTCTTTACACCTAAGTCCTTCCTGAGACAGTTACAAGGGGATAGTCGGGAATTTTGAGAATCATTCCGCTTGTGTTGTTATACCTAGCCTTTAGGGTCCAGACATGGAAATTTGAACCCACATCATTTTTCAACCCATTTGTACTCGTGGTTCATCAAACCCGAGACACCCATTCCAACCACATCAGCAGTCATAGCCCTTAGCCTTAGAACCATAAAACGAACCTTCAGAATGATGGTTTACCTTACGAACCTATTTTTACCAAGCTCCACATCCCAAAGAATCACAACCTTTTGTACCAACCCTAGACACGGGATACAACGGTACCTTACAGGCTAGAATGGGATACGACATGATACCTTAGGTGAAACCTTCGAGTGTGTACACACAATTAAAATGCCAAGTTTATGCACCATGATCGAACTACGTCGGATTTGATTTCGCTCCACGCGAATACGTAGGCAGTCCTTCAGAATAAGGGATTCAATCCACTCATCAACCAAGTTGTCATCTTGTCGGTCTCTTACGGGTCTTAACCAAGTCCAAATGAAGCCACCTTTGTTTGAGTCGGTCTTAGCACTCGATGTAGGCTAGGATAAGGATATAGGTTCAGATGAGTAGTGTCAAGTCTCAGAATGAGCTTTATCTAACTGTTTAGGCAAAGATGCTGAGGCACATAGATGTGGGTTTGTGTTGGGAACAGAAAAGATGAAAAACCCGCTGAAAAGAAAGAAGGCGTGGAAGAAAAAATAGTAAAAGCCCGCTGAAAAGAAAGAAGGCGGTGGCAAGAAATGATGAAACTCGCTGAAAAGAAAGGAGGCGAGGAGAAGAGTGACAGAATGTTCCCAACAAGAGTGATGTGTGATGTCCAACTGTTCTCATAAAATCAGTCTGTGTTTAGTGTCTGGGCGAAGCCAACGTTGTTGCTCCATGAGTTTAATCCACCCTGTCAATGCCAAGTGATCTTGATTCCCATGTGCCCTCGGGAGCATGACCATGCCATACGATATCTTCGTCCCAAGTTTGACGACCTTGTGATTCCCATTTGCCATCTTTTGGGCGCCGGAACGGCCAATTTACTTTTCTATCCCCATCAAGTCAATATTTGAATTAAAACCCGTGCACACTTACGGTTTTATTTGTCTTTTTTGTTTTACGGTAGCGGGCTACGCCCACGTGGTTTACGGGTCATACAGAGTGTCTGAGTCGTATTTCTTGCTCACCCGTCAAGGTTCGATTTCAAAATGCCAAAGATTTCAGAATTCCGAAATTTCAAATTTCAGGTCGATGACCCAGCATTCCAATACTTCAACTTCAGGTCGATGACCCAGTCATTCAAATTTAATTTTAGGTCGACGACCCAGCATTCCAATACTTCAACTTCAAACCTCGGGTCGATGGCCCAACGTTCCAAGTGATGTCAAATTCAAAATTCGGGTCGATGGCCCAATCATTCAAATTTTCAAATTCAATTTTAGGGTCGATGACCCAGTATTTCAAATGATCCAATTTCAAGATCGATGATCCAAATGTGCTTATGTGATGATTATTGCTAGTACGTTTTTGTGTTTCAAATATAGCAGGATATGCTTCAACTGGGGGCTCTAAAGTCTTCGACTTTAGAGCCATTCAGAATCGGGGCTCTGGCCGTTGGCTTCAGAGACCATTATCAAGATGAAATGGATGACATCCACCAAGAATTCAATTCAATACAAGAGTATGAAATGGAAGAATTCCGTAGCTGAAAACAAATGATGAAAGCGGCGGCAACCTCCTCGGAAAGTCCCGTCCCATTCGGACAAGCGCCAGCAGATGATAAATTTTGGGCCAATGTCAGCAGATGATGAATTTTGGACATACGCCAGCAGATGATAAACTTTGGGCATGAGTCAGCAGTTGCCGAACTACGACGCGGGTTTGATTCCGTCAGAAACGGATACGTAGGCGCCTAAGGATAAGGCTCAACCCACCATTTATGCAATTTATGGGTCGATGACCAACGATGATATTTCGACGCAACAGAAGCAAGAGTCAACCCCAACGAAGTTTCAGGTATGATCTCTTCTTATGGTCAAGCGAGCTTATATACGCAAGTCTAATGGACTATAAACGACCGAAGAATCCTCGGTCGAAAGGGACTGGGGTATACTTTGACTTTCGCCTTGTCCAAGCCTCAGTCAAAGTGGGGGCTCTGTAGATACCCGTATCCGTCGATATTGGAATTTATAGAGAACCCGACAAACACCCGATGATGATAGGACACATGTATTCTTTAGTTGTCATTGTCATTATTTGGAGCTCGTTTTACGAGGTAGAATGGGCGTCGTCGATGAAGTATTTTATTAATTTAAATGATATTTAAATTAATGTTTTTTAGTGAGTTCATTTTATTAATTTAAATGATATTTAAATTAAAGCTTTTTTTTAAAGTGATTTCAATTTAATTTAATTTGAATTTTATTTTCCCAAGTTTATTTTATTGAAAATAAAATAAATATTCGATTTGAAAAATCATTTTATGAATATATTTGATTTGAAAAGTCATTTATTTTAATGGGTTAATTGATTTGAAAAATCGATTTTTAAAAGCGAAGAAAACTCATTTTTAAACATGTTTTTTTTGGAGCTCGTTTTAGCTCGGTTTTTAAGCCCGTTTCCTTTACGAATTGGCACGAATCTCGAGTACACTAACCAACCTAAGCCTCTACCCATCCACCCTTGTTCGAACCCCCTATCCACGGCCCAAATTCTCGTCCCAAATCGTCCCAAACAGCCCGCGCATAATCGATGCAGTCCCCTGTTTTGCGTGCCAATTCCCAAGCCCAAAACCCGCTCCAAACACTACCAAGACCCGTACCCATTAACCCTAACCCATACCCTAGTATCCTACCCATATTACCCTAGCTTAATCACCAAGAAAACCCCTCTCAAACCCTCACAAAAGCTGCTGGACAGCAGCTATGCGTGAGCAGGCCCGACTGCCCCTCCCTCTCTTTTAACCTACTGTAACTCCTTATAAATACCACCCCTTCACCATACATTCATTCCTCTAAGTTCTCCATACATCCAAACATCACCCACAAGCTTTAAACCTCAGAAACAAACCCTAATTGCCTCCCAAAAACCCTAAACAAAACTGACACACAAACTGAAACTGTTTGTGTGTCCTCCTCGAAATATAACTCGTTCCTCCATCAAACCTCCATCAAAACTCGATTTTCTTGTTCCTAATTAACCACATAACATCCATCTACACATTAGACAAAGATTTACGAGCCAAATTGCCCTTGAGAGTACACGAAATCCCTCGAAAAACAGAGTGTTATACACTCTGTTTTCGCGGTTTATTCTTGTCTGTCCAGTTCTGTTTGTGCTCGTTTTTCGTGCCCAATAACCCAAAACGAGCAGGGGTTGCTTTAAGATCCCTGTTCTCCTCTCTTTCTAGTTTTCAAAACATCTTTTAAATCGAATTTTCGTCGTGAAACGAGGGAGATATCATCGTTTGAAAGTTGCTGTCCAGATTTGTCAAAAACGCGTGTTTGCTTTATTTCTTCGTCGACGACGGCCTCTCGAGATAAAATCTACCATCGATTACGACCCAAGACGGTGTCAACGATACATGTAGGTTGAGGGTGCATCAAATCCTCCTCTTTTCCCTTTTATTTCGTTTGTATTATGCTTGTTTTTTATTGTCTTGTTTTTGTTTGTTTTTCGTTTTGTTTATCGATTGTTCTAATTAATTGTGGAACTAGTTAGTCCGAGTATGAGTTAAAGTACCACCATGAACACCCGCGTTGACTTGAGATGGGAAAATAAACCGCTACTTCAGTCGGTCGTACACCCCCGTCTCATTTACATATCCTCGTGTTCAAGGTAGGGCATAAACAAAACGATTTTCTAACTTCGCTCATCGCTTTTGACCCCTTTGTTATTTCGGCCAATTCGACATACCCTAGGACCCGTTGTATGTTAGTTTAACCTCTGATTGTTAACCTATGACGTATTTAGATGACATTAAATTAATTTAATAACCCTAATTAGACAACTAGCAACTCTGTAAATAATTGAACGCATCTTTCTTATCACTTGATTTCTCGCTAGCATAGGAGTGCGTGATTAGCACCTCCCTATTAACACTCGACGAGTAAGCATTAATCTTATGATATCTGACCTAATTGGACCCCTTAGGCCGTGTAGAATAGCACACCCGCGCGTTTCTTCTCAGCCGATCAATGTCGTTTTCAACTTGTTTTCTAATTTGTTTCGAGTTCGTTTCGCAATCATTTGATCTAACTAATGAACCTGACCTAGGACCTAGGGTAGCCGTGTTTGGTTTGGCCGTGATTTGGCCGTGTCTTTTGGTCCTTCTGGTTTCGTCCGTTTTATGAATCGCTTGTTCTTTATCGCTTTATAACTTGTAATTTATCGTTTGTTCATCGAGTTGTAATTTTCAAGATTAGTTTACTTTTATCGAGTCAAAACCTCTTTCAAAAACCTTAGTTTTTTTTGGTTAGATGGTTGTGTCCCAATGCATGTAAGAGCGTAGTAAATCGCATGTTGTTGAAAGCAACATGGCCCGATTTATGCTAATGCATGCTTTGGTGCGTAGCCCTATGTCTAATTCGATGAGATTAAGTAAAAGCACGCATCACGAGGAGTGACCCAAGGCCGTGAGTCATGTAAGCCGTGGGCCACCCCTCTTGTGCACGGTTTTCTAGGCCGAATGGCCGTGTAATGTATCGTGTACGGTTTTGTATGTAGCAATTGTATTTAGATCGAGTTGTATCTTTAATTTATTGTTGTGTCGGCATGAAATGCCTGGTTTGTAATAGGTAGATCCCAACGGCTCCCCCATTCCCCCTAAGCCTTGTTTGCTTTATTTTATATGTTGTTAGATTAATCAACCCACATGCTAAATTACAACTTTGACAAAGTTAGTTTAGTTGCATCTAAAACGACATAGAAATTGTTGTCACATGATAGGGTTAAAACAACGTTTGCATATCATACATCGTAGTAGCTATGACCTTGTTTGAAATCCATACTTGACTTAGTAGAGGCCGTTATAGACGGGCGGGGTTGGGTGTCCTTATGGGCTTCCCAACACGTACCCTCACCCCTTACTCAAGATCTATGGTTTGTGGATCCGTCTAAATACCATTGGATTACGAGAGTCATTCAAATCGAGTGATATAGGGTACAAGTCTTTATCTTTAATCACTCGTAGTCGATTGGCTTTATGCTTTTCGATGAAAGGTGTAAAGTTGACTTGAACGGTTCCAAGTTCCCAAAAAACTTGGTGGCGACTCTAATATGTCTTAATTCGATTCGAAAGAACCTCGAGTCGATTATGCCTGGTGTGGATCCCGCGGACGCAGTTCCCGAGGGCCTTGTCCACAGCACCGATCGGGTAGGATCCAGAGACGATACTCCAGTAACAGACTTAAGATGCCACCAGGGTACAATCCATCTAATCAGGGGTCCATCCTCGTTCTTCAACTTATTCTCCCAGTAGTTGCAAACCCTAGTAAAATCCGCCATGTAAAGCCTGGTCCTCATTTCAATTGAGCGAGCATGATAAGCAGGAACATTAACTGGGTGCTCGATCAGTCGCAGACGCTCCATAAGCCAAACCTACCAAAGCAGGTATTAGTATCCAAAACGAAAAAAAAGAAAAAGAAAAAAAAAACGAACGAAAAAAAAAACAAAAAAAGAATGAACAAAACAGTTGTATTCTTTTACCTGCAAGATGATGGGACTTCCTAAAAAAGGAAGGTCGCGGTTGACTTTCCTGTTATCTAACCCCAATAGGATCTCTCCTAAACATAGGCAAGCTGGGCTCCTGCGTAGCTCCATCTGCTCAACTAGGCTCAAATAGCGAGGATCACCTCTCATATCCTCATCAACATGCCCTTGAAAGACATAACCATGCAATAGGGAAAACCAAAATTCCCTACGCCTCGCCACTTAGGAGATAGAAGGGTCTGCCCTATTTATGAATCGATCGATAAAATTAAGCATTCGGACTCCTTTTGAGGTCACAAGACGATCAACCTCGGCTCTTGTCAATCCAAGCAAATCCCTAAATTTATTCTTATATCCTTGAGAAGTAGAGGGTATAACAGGCATATGTTCTGGGTCCCAACCACCAATTGCAGCAATTTCTTCAGGAAACGGTCAGATATCACCTCCAGGGAAGGCAAACACGTGGAAGTTCGGGTCCCAATACTCAAGACAAGCATCCAATAACGGTTTGACGACCTTGATTAGCTTCAAGCTCAAAATCGATCCAAAGTTGTAGGCACCCATATCATGTTTCTCCACATTTGAAAATTCGTTGGTCCATTCTTTGAGACGGATTTCTAAAGTATTCATGATGTATGATTAATTAGAGAGTTTTTATGTAATAGACGGAAGAAAGACGGAAGAATTATGTGAATAAAACCTCCATCGACGTCTATATTTACACTAAAAGCTGTTTCCTAAAATCTGTCAGGACGGACACACTGGGGAAAGGGCGCAGCACCTGCTGCGCCTCTTCAAAGGGATGCAGCTCATGCTGCGCCTATTCCTCAACTGTATTTCTGTGATTTTCCGCGTTGGATCTTTCCTAATTCCTTAACGCATAATTTCCTATTCGTATGGGTTATTATTTTTGATAATTCCGTCCAATTACCGTATTTCGAGTTTCCTAATTCCACGGGCACATATTTTGATGCGAGATCGGCTTTTTCGTCAATTCAGCACACTTATCCATTTCTTTTTAATTTTCTTTTTTGGGGAATCATTTCACCAATTTAATTATTTATTTTTCAAACTCATCCATTTCTTTTTAATTTTTCTTTTTGGGGAATCATTTCACTCCCGTTTCCTATCACATTTCAAACTTATATGTTTTCATTTTCATTTTTTTAGGGGGTAACCCTCCCTATCGTCCGGTCATGTTCGGCAAATTTTTTGCATTTTTTCGAGTCTTTGTCTTGCGCTAATTTAGGCCATGTGTACAAATACGTGTTTTATATGCAATTTCTATGTAAATTTCGGCAGTATGACGGCATAAACCGTCATCTACCAAACCTGTTCAAAGCTAACCTACAGGTACAAACAAGACAACCCAGCAGCAAAGGCACTTAGGCCGTCATATATACAAACAAAAAGAAATATGTACACCAAACTGGGGGCTCGTGCCCGAAACAAAGTCCGAAAGTAAAAAATAAAGTTCCTTAAAATGTACAAAAGTGTATGCAGTACAGCCAACAACAAAAACAACAGGAAAACAAATGAACTACTGCTGGTCGTCGGCCAACTCGATAACTCTCACCTCAAGAGCAGCAATCTCGGCGTCGCGGACCTCTTGCTCCCTCAGAAGGTGAGCTGTCTCCTCTCGGGACTGCGCTAGCTCTCGCTCTAAGTCACGCTTCCTCTGCAAATGACAAGAATTGGCTCATGTCAATCATTTCAAACATAAAGAAAGTTAGAAAATGAAGTAAACAGAAGGTTCATACCCGAAGTCCTCGACAGCCAGCAAGTGCCTCGATGGCAGTAGCCCGTAGCCGGTTGGTTACCCTCCACAAAGCCACGAACTGAGATGGCGCTACCTGCATTTCAATAAACAAGGATTCTCAATGATTTGACAAAGTTAAGAAAATGTATTCTTATACAAAAGCTAATTTAAGTTGGGGAACTTACCCTCCGAATTAGATGCTGCCAATCGTCTAGGCCAACATCTGTCACCGCCTCGCCAAAGTCGCGAAGCTCGGAGACCGTCGTCATCCCCGCCGCGTTAGTGTACTCAAGGGTCTCGGGGTACGCTGGGGACTCGACGCCCACCACCTCAACCTCCTGCAAAATTCAAATGGTTTCCATTAATCGATGATCATTCATCATGTTTTCAAACCAATCGAAAGAAAAGTGAAGTACTTACCACGACCGGCCAGTACGCCAACCTCCGGTAGAGGAACGCCGAGTAGTCCACGCGAGGAAGAAGGAGAGCATCACCACCGATGTCTGCTAAGTCAGCCTCCCTCTCAGCATCAGAAGGCTCCCTGAACATCGTCCGAGGAGGGTCGATGGGGACCGTGAAGGCATCTCGAGAGCACTGGCGAGTCAAACGCTCGCCCAAGTACCACACGGGACCCATCGACGTCCTCAACAGCAAACGACTCGAGCTCCTGGGTCGAAGGAGCTCAGCCACAAAGAAAGGGATGCCAGTGTAGTCCGCCCAAGGTCTGGGCACCCACTAAGATAAGCAAACAAGAGGTTATGATCAGTTCTAAAAGAAAGCAATGAGAAAGCAAACAAAGAAAGGTGAGTCGAGGATACTTACGCCCTCCAGCTGCTGAGCGTTCACATCCCATCGACAGACGTCGTGAGAAGAACACTGGCTCTTCGTACGACACATCACCCAATCCCTCACGACGAGATAGGCTCTCTCCCCCGACTCCGTCCTCTTGGGCGCGAAGCTCGGAAAGTAGGAGTACACCCACGCCTGCAAACAAGATAATCAATAACGATCTTTCGTGATTCGATAAGAAAAGCAAATGATCTTTCATGATACGAAGTGAAGGTTCATACCTCCAGCAGCAGTCCATGACCAACAGTGGCAGGAGAAGTCCCCTTCTCCACCAGCTCCGGACGAACCATGGCCCTCATGTAACGAATGAGGATTGCAAAGCCAGCAGTGACCCAGTTCCAACGACCTAGCCCACTCAGGTCAGAAAGGAAGGGAATAAGCTTCGTCGACATCCTCTCTCCCTTGTCTCCGAGGTAGAGCGAAGACAAAAACCACCAGAGCCACAAATGAGCTCTCTGCTTCGCAGTACAGGGAGGAGGAGTCGTCTCCCTCCCATCGATCACCACCATCGTCGAGATCTTCCCAGCAAAGTAATCCCGGACGTAGGAACTCGACACCAACCCGGGAACCGCAGCAGCTTTCGCCGCCAGGTTCCAGCCGATCAAGCTCCTAGCGTCAGCCGAGTCCACTCTCATGGCTGTCTCCGGCCACACCACAACCTCAGTCCCGCACGGCAAGCCAGAAATCATGCCGTAATCCTCCAACGTTACCCCAACCTCGCCAAAAGGCATATGAAAGGTCGAGGTCGTGTCCCAGAACCGATCAAGGAAAGCTCGAATCAGGATAATGTTGGAATATGTGTCCTCCGACAATAATGCGATCACAACTGTTGATCATGATGATCACATGTTTAAATCTCATTTTAAAGAATACAATTGGGAAGTAATACTTTACTGTCAACTGGTCCACACATATCGGTAATGATTGGCTGACTAGAGTTTGACATTACTGTCGTGAGACGGTGGTGATCAGTTGATCCCCTTAGGTTATACCTAAAGGGTAACACTCTTAATTGATCATTTAATTGATCGTATGACGATACGGGTCAATTAAAATATTTAAAATTGACGGACGAGTTTGGAAGTAATATTTACGTGTCTTATTGAAATTTGATTGAATAAGATACGGTCTGAGTAATCGAATTATTTTATTGCTTAGATGAAATTATTGTTTAAGGAAACAATTACATTTGAATGAATAAATTATTATAAATACAAGATGTTGTGATTTATAATTGATAAAATATTTTGGTACAAGTAATTATGAATTACTAAGTCAATTTTGTATATGACGTATTTTTTATTAATACGTTGATTTTTAATATGTTAAAAATACATAACAATTTTATGTGACATGTGACATGTGACATATGACAAATTGACAAAGATAAAATGGAACCCATTTTACCTTCATATGTGCCGAAAATTAGGAGGGAAGATTAGGCATTTTTGTGTTAATAATGTTTAAGTGGAAGGCATAATCATGAGCCTTAACTTATAGCCTTACATGCCTACTTTTATGGGTAAGAGAAAATGCCATGCATTGGCCATACCTAAGCCCTCCTACCCGGTTTTCCTTGTCATAAGGCCAAGGGTCTTTTGCTCATTTTATCATCTAATACACTACATGCAAAGGTGGTGATTATTATTCATTCAACACATCTAAAAATAAGAAGTTTTAGAAAGATAAAAATTCCTTCCTCTTCCTTCTCTCTTGACCGAATTATAGAGAGAGAGAATATTATTTTGGGTCAATTTTACACTAAATTAATATTGTTCTAGTAATCATAATATTAATTTGATTAAGAGTTTGCCTTGGGTATTTTTCTTTGGGAGGGATTCTACACTTGAATCCTAGTTCATCCATTAAGGAGAGCTCAAGAACAAGAGAGTAGGAGAACTCTCTTGTGCCCTTAAGATCCGAAAATATCAATGTAAGATGATGATTTCTTCTTTAATTACATTTTTGTTTGCATGCATAAGATCACCTTTTAATTTTATGACTAAATTAAATTTATAACATATATGAATATGTTGAGTATAGAGATCTAGATTTCTAACAAGTGGTATTAAGAGCCTTGGTTGTTTGCATGCAAATTGGTTATAGTTTTTTCCGAGTTATACGATTAACATATAAAACTTGTAAATTTGTGTTATTATGATATATCACGAAATAAATTATGCATATTAAAGTTTCTGGTCCTAAAATGTTTTTAGGATATTTTGGTTAATTTATGGATTTTTATTGTTCATCTTATAAAATAATGGCATTAAAAATGTGATTTTATGATTAAAATGTCATTTTTGGACTAAAATTAGCTAAACTATGAATTTTCAGGTGATTTTTGGATATGTTATCACATATATTATTTTGAAATGACCTGTAAGGTTAATATAAGATAAATTTCGAATCTGGTCATAGAAATTTAGTATGTTGTCATATGCAATTTTAAAATATGTGTTTAAAATAATAGGCTATATTGAAGTCTTTTTGCATGATTTATGAATTTTTGATGAAAAATAGCATAAATAGTGACTTAATTAGTGAATAATTGCTAAAACATACTCTATGACTAAGGAAAAACGTCACATGTTGCATTTTATTATCTTTTTCAGATCCAAAATTGAAAAGTTGATGAATATAATTTTTCTCATGTTTTTATGATTTTTATTGATAAATCCAATAAACCGCAACATAGTTTTTCCGATAATTTTACGAAATTTTAACCTAAGTTTTTGAACATTATGAGTGTCATGATATTTTTCCAGAATGTTCATAAGTTTAAATTTTAAATTTCAAATTTATTTGGATTTTTGTGATTTATTTGAAGTTTATAGCATTTTTATTATAATTTTAGGTCCATTAATGAACAATTTTAGAAATATGAGTTAATTATGGTCAAATAGTTACTGGAGACTAATTTTGAGTCCTAAGAGGTTAGGGTAATTAACTTATGCATAAATATGAATTTATGTATTTTATTGTGATTTTAAAACATTGAATCACGCAAATCAGTAAAAACCGTGTAATATACGATATTGGCTCCTTAAAGGCGATTTAGCATAAAATTGGGCATGTTCATACATATTATAATGCTGCATTTTATTTATGATTGTCAAAATTTTATTTTATGTAATTTTTGAATTATGTAATTTTACTTAGTTTTTAATTGGTATTACCCGAAATGTATGGGAATATCGATTCGGTTGTAATTTATTGTGATCTCGTATCACCGTTTTGTAATTTAATAGATTTATTTTGTTTTATTTTAATTACAATTGTATAATAGGAAATTATGTAATTTGTTATGTAATTTATTTATTCCGGAGTTACTTGAAGACGGTGTCACTCAAGAAGGCGATACATAAAGACGGTGTTACCTCGAGATGCGTGCCATAACCGAAGTTCAAAGGACCAATGGAGTTGGTTTCCGAATTTGTACTAGTTAATTAGATTTTCTATTTTAGGAAAGCCATACTAGGATTTATTTTATGCTTTGCATTTTATTTATATGTCGCATGCATCGCTAAATCGCCATAACTAAAACATGCATCATCTTTTAATCGAGTTTATCGACCGTGTCAATTAGAATTATCGTAGTTCACCGCTTTAGTTCACTTAAAACGTGATAGATAATAAATTGACATGACCTCTCGCTAAAACAATCAATTGAGACATAGCCTTACCAAATAGTAGAAACCATGAAAACCTATTTCGCGAGGGAGTGCACTCGTCCCTACCGGGGTACAAAACTTGTTACGTAGGGGAAGTGGGTGATAAATGTCTATCCACCGAATTCATGTTGATAAGGGATGAATCGGCCCTACCGTGCCCAAGTTGATGTGGATTTGGATCATGGACACATTTATTCGAAATTTGGATTGAGCTCAACGGAAGTATTCGTGACCGTAGTCGCATGTGTTCCGGGCTATAGATAAACATTAGAGTAATTTTATCGACCAAGAGTTCTAAAAGTAGAATCGATTAGAAGGTTAATCCACCGAGTTATATTGATAAGGGATGAATCGGCCCTACCGTGCCTAAGTCGATATGAATTTGGGTCTTGGAATCATTTATCTAAGTTGGGTAGAGGTCACTAGATAAATGCAATAAAACTTGTTTAAACTTTTTTTTTACGAGTATTATTATTATTAAAACGACACATGTTTTATTCCTTCTATTTTGTTTTGTAGACCGCTCTTATTTCTCATAACAAATGACAAATCCAAACACCAACGCCACGCCTCTCACTAATACTTCATGGCTCCGATCCTTCATGGATCGATGTAAACTTGAAAAGAATGGGTCAAATTTCTCCGATTGGGATGCCCAACTCAAATTAGCCGCCCAAGGTGACGACAAGCTTCGTTACCTTACCGAGGCCTCTCCACCCGAACCTAATACTAGGTCGACCGCCGCCACTAGGGAAGCATATGAGGCTTACCATAAGGAGTCCGCCGCAATGAAAAATGTGTTGATCTTTGCGATGGAGGCGGATCTCCAAAGGAGAGCCTTTAAAATGGGCACCGCTAATGAGATTTACTCCAAGCTTGTGACAATGTTTTCACAAACTCCGCGGATCGTCCAA
Organism: Silene latifolia; assembly: GCF_048544455.1. Lineage (NCBI taxonomy): Eukaryota > Viridiplantae > Streptophyta > Magnoliopsida > Caryophyllales > Caryophyllaceae > Silene > Silene latifolia. The sequence continues at coordinate 51,359,918 of NC_133526.1, read as the reverse complement.
TATGAGGCGGCCGCGGCATTCTTTGATCTCGACTTCAAAGAGGGCCAAAAGGTTAGCCCTCATGTGCTCAAATTAATGGAGCTAGTCGAGACCTTGAAGATTCAAAAGGTTGAAATCCCCAAAGAACTCATTGTAGATAGGATTCTACACTCCTTATCCAAGGTCAAAGCGTATGTTCAATTCCGGGTGAATTTTAACATGCAAGACAAGGACGTGTCTCTTGAAGAATTGCACAAGCTACTTGTGCAAGCCGAAAGAGACACGAGGTTAAATGTGAACCCATCTAAGGATGTGCTTAACATTAGCACCAAGAGTAAGAGGAAGTTCAAAAAGAATGGGAATAAGGGTAAGAAGCAAGCTCCCACTTTCACCAAAGCTAAGTCTTATGAAGCTAGCACTTCCAAAATCAAGAAGGATCCTCTTGATAAATGTCATTATTGTAATGGTGTTGGACATTGGAAAAGAAATTGTTCCAAGTACCTTGGTGATATTAAGGCTGGAAAGATCACTCCAGTAGGTAAATGACTATCCTTTCTTTTATGTTTCTAATTCAACTATGGTATTGTGATACAAAGTTGTGATAATGTATCCCCTTTTTATTGTAAATAGGGCCTCCACCAAGCAAGGACAAGGGAAAAGAAAAGCAAGCTTGAGAAACCATCGAGAAGCTAGGAATAGCTTCCATGAAGCTTCGCTTTTTATTGTCTTATTTTAATTATGTTTTGGATTTTAGAACCTTTTGATTTCCGTGTTCGACATGGAAATGTATTTTGGATAATTGGTTGTATTTTGGATAATGGTGGCTTGGTTTGCAACCCAAGTCACCCGTTTTATCATTTTTATCCTTGTTCTAAAATTCGTCTATACATGCTTGCTCATAGAAACATATGATTATTCACTTAAAGTGATCTAATTAACAACTATAATGATGGGATTCATTATATGACCACAAGCTAAAGACTTGTGTATGATCATTTACAAAGTGAGATTGAGTTAATGAACTCTCTTAAAGGAACGTTAATCACCAAGTACACTTACAAAATCTAAAACAATTAGTCAACCTATGAGATAGTCCTCCTTATACTTCAAAAATCATTATTTGTGTCTCATATGCTATCTTTGAATCTCTAGTGTATTTATTCTAAAGATAGAGTGGGAGAAAAATGAGGACACAACACCAAGATAAATCTATGTACTTGTGTAAATGAGATCTACGCAAGGGAGAATGATTTGAATAAAGGTATATCTATTTATATAGTATGCCCAATAGATGAGATCTATGGTCTCGAATAGATCTACATGACAAAAGAGACCAAGTGAAGTAATCAAGAGAATGTTTTCTCAAGATAACTACACGAGGAGACCGAAAGAAAGTTTTGGAAGAAAAATGACTAATGTAAAGTCTTAACGAGAGTTTTGACTAGTTTATGATAAATTTTTTGACCAATAGTTTCAACATTGATATTTACTTAAGAGCCTAAATGAATGAAAGTTACATCCTAGAAAATAAATGAGATTTATGACTAGAAGTTGCAAGGATTGATATACCGATATCCTCAATAGCTAAGTTAAGTATTAACCACGCTAATGTCATTACTTAACCTCATTATGAAAATGAATTGGTTAAACCTCCTTCCGAAAAGGGTATTTTGAAGGACATGTATTAGATATTATTTATATTTAAACAATGACATTGCTACGCATCATTATGATATGAATGAGTTAGAGATTAAAATCTCTTTCCATAAGGTTAAGATGAGACCACTTCAAAATAAGTATTTTGAAAGGATATGATGGGAACATATATGGTTTTATCTCAAATAACTTAAACATAGCAATATATATTTCAATTCTTGAAATGTCTCAATTGAGGAGTCAATTGCGAATTATGTGGAATTAAGTGGAAGTTGGAAGTTATCATGTGTAGACATGGAATTTAGTGGGAGCAATCATCTTGTAAAATTTATAACTCATCACTCATTGAAGAATGACGAGCTAATACCTTCCTTCACAAAGGAGTATTTGAGTTTTAAATTCTGGATGAAAATGGACTATGATGAATCCAATCACATCATGAGATGTTGGATAAGTATAGAGACATACACATCGAATCAACAAGTAACGTAGGTTATTCATGTAAATGAAAATGGAAAGGCCATTAGCAGTCATGGTCGTTCCTTGAACCTAAGAATAGTTGATGACATGATTAAAGGTTACTAATGTTTCCGCCATTAGAATAATCATGCACATGTCCAAAATATATCATATGCATAAGAGCATGATGGATCGTTGGCAAGCCATACATGAAACGTCATGAATTCTCGAGGAGAATTTGATGAGCGATTTCAGTGTTTGACAAGAAGACTCTGTTGTGTGTCAAGAGGTTGCACATATTGCAGTTCGAACAAATGTAAGGATTTATGAAAATCCTAAGCTCTTAAGCTAAAAGGAGAAATAGGAAGTTTGGAAAGATACTTAGTTGAATAAGAAGTTACTTAAAACTAGTTTTTCCTATAATGCTAGGACTTGTGAGAAGTGCTAGGCTAATCATCTTGACAATTGTTGCAAGATTCTACAAAACATATACCTAGTGCATTGTGTGTGGGTAGAGTACTTGATCAGTACAAGTTATATCATTCACCACAAATTCGTTTGTTATGTGATAATCGACAAGGAAGTTCTCTAAAGATAAAGACCAAAACCGAGGCTGGGAACCTAGATGTGTACTTGGTAAGGTTCATGCTATGAGAAGATAACATGAACGTAAAGGAAAATGCGATTATAAGAAGTTTGAACTCATGGACACGTGGTATGTTAAACTTCTATTGCAATCAAACAAGCGTTTACACACTTACGATATGCATCACAAGGTTGTAATATGGTATTGACTACCGGAATGTGATGTCGACATTTGTCGTTTGAGTTATTATTAACTCACCTTATACTTTGTTACATCCAAACGGGTTGTAGAGACAATTGAAACCCGTTAAAGTGAACACGGATTAGCATTGTATTTGCCCATAGTTACTTACATGAGGTGACGTCTCGAAGTGACTAGAGTGTGATGCGATTGATGGCAAGTTCAAGTGCCATAGAGTCATATGAGAATGACTAGTCGATCACATAGGCAGACTGTTAGGAACATTTTGTCGGGCCTTATGACCGCTTATAGAGTTCTGGCAAATTTATATAGCCTGGTCGTGGCGAGAGCTACTATAGTATTCGAATACGTCGATTCTTTTGACTAAAGACTATTCGCCTAAGATGGCACAGTTTCAGATTAACTTTGATTTGTGTTACTACGACCTTCGTAAATGGGGTCAAATGGGCATATTTTGGGTTATGATGGCTGCGGCTAGTCGAAGGGAATGAGTGCGATAGGAATTGTCCACCCCTAGTCAGGGTTATAACAATATCTCAGGGCCACTCGATGAGTAATGAACTGGAAATGCGTGGCCACGCTCGGAATGTATCCATGGTGGATAAATCCGGTCAATCAGTTATTCTCCAGATCGAGGAAACCACTCTCGATATGATCACTTGCAAGTACGACCTGAAAGACACCTTGCATTGAGTGGGAGATAGTAATAGGACGAGAGAATTGGTGACGCACACTTGTTGTAATACTCCGTATTTTATAATACTACTTAAGTCGGGTTAATTGTTTAGTCGATAATTACGTCAAGTTGCTTTACTTGACTCGCGTGGTATCGTAAGATCGAGTACGTCAAGTTATTTTACTTGACTCGCGTGGTATCGTAAGATCGAGTTGTTTCGTAAGTTAATTGAGACGGGTTTATATGGAATTCGAGATGTGAGCTAACCCATTTACCCTCGACCCATTTGAGTTTACCCAAATGTTTAATCCAATTAACCCAACACCCAACATCATGTCTTTAACCTATTTTTTACCCTAACACTACACAACCCTCATCTCACCTGCCTCCCTCACTTCGACGGCACGCATTTTCAGATTCACACAAAGAGCCTTTCATTTGATTGAGGATTTCTCATCGATTCCAACCTAATTCGATTTCCCTGTTTGTAAGTCGATTTCATTCCATTGTTTATACTGTTTTAAAGTGTTCGTCTTCAAAAAGTTTGAAAAGAGAGTCCTATTTATTTGATGTCTAGTTTATGCATATAAAAGCTCGTAGTCAAATTCTTTATGGTTTGTCCTAGGTGATTTATTTATGAACATGTCGCTGAAAAGTCCGCGAATATGATTTGGTTGTGGAAAATGATTTGAAACCCTAATTTTTATGTCGATTCAGTTATGAGGCTTCTTCATACATCATCTTTGTATAGTCTAGATGATAATAGGATTTGGAATTTCTGAAAAATAATGTTTTAAACTCGTTTTATGAATCAATACTTTTTATGCGACGGTTTCTGTCAGTTTTTGGAAATCAGTCTGAAAACCCTTGATAAGTTTGGAATTTGAGAAAAACACGTTAGATATAATTTGTAGCTAAGACTCATGGGGTTTCAATCCAATTGGCCTTGTATCAATTTGATTTTTATGGAATTAGTTATGTATTTTATTCCGAGTCTGTCATGTGCTGGAAAATCAGGAAAAGTCGTGTTTGTTCTTTAAGTTGATATTCCTATTAAGTTATGATGAGTCTAGGTGGTGTGCATGATTATTTTATTGAGTAGGTGGTAATTATACATAATTATGATATGTAGGTGATGGATATGTGAAGGATCGTAATTGGTTGCTTGTGTGTGCTTGGATTGCGAAAAGGTAGGGAAATACACTTGACTTCTTATCGTGTTGTTGAATTATGTTGACTTGTTTGTGTTTCATATGACCAAATTGTGAACGTGACTTGATTCGTGGTTGTGGATTACGCTATGATATGGTTGACTGAACTGTTCGTGTTGAGTGTGTTATCACAACATTTGGTAGCTGGCATGATTTCATTCATTGATATACATATTGTATTGCATTGTTTCTTGTTGGGCATTCATATGCATTGGAGATGGAGGATGTTGTGGTGATGTGGTGTGGTGATGATGATGTTGTGATAAGGCCCGGGCGGGTTCTGCGGGACTTGCCCTGGTGTCCTCAAGTGCGAAAGCGCAGATCGGCTACGGTCGATATATATAGTCTACCGGGGATCGGTATGGTCATTTGGGTTGTCGGGTTATGAGATATGAGTTATGAGATATGAGTTATGAGATATGAGTAATGAGATATGAGATGAGATGGAGATGGAGGTGACGGAGGAGCATGCATATCATATTTTGTTGTTGCATTGTATTACCCTACTCAACCTCGTGGTTGACCATGTGTATTCGTGAACACCTGTGATGAACCTTTTAATGGGGAGCAGGTTGTGGTACCTCGAGAGACCGATAGGAATTTGGATGGGAAGAGAGCTTGGATTGCACGACTTAGAGCTAGCCCACTTTTATTTGTTTAGTTATCGACTTTATTTTCAGTTTGAGACTTGTTTCATTTCGGATGTATAATTATATAAATTGCCTTGGAGTTTAATTTGTTATTCACTACCTCGGAAACCGAGATGGTAATGATCCGGTTTATTAGGGAATGTCTTGCTAAAGGCTCCTTCATAAACCGGGGTGTTACAAAGTGGTATCGAGCATACGATCCTCGAGGCCTAAACCAATGAACCCAATGAACGTAGGATGTGTCTAAATAAAATGAACCCCGGGAATAAAGCTGTTAGGAGCTCACGGTGCGGTTAAGAAGGCGCCCTTAATGCGTGCTCTTTTGCCCTCTCAGTTTTGAACCAGGTGACCCGAGAGAAATTGAGGTAATGGGGTAGTTAGAAGGAAACCTTGGATATAATCGAGTTGATGTATACCTTGAGACCCATATATTCTAACCATTCTGCAGGACAACGTTACGGTAAGTATTTTGTATGAATGATAACGCGATCATATGATGTTGTGGAGATGAGAAATGAAATTTTCGTGTTCAGGTTGATAATCAATGAAGTGTTGGATTGTGGTAATCGCGAGCGTGAAAATGATTGCGAATTGATGATATTTATCTGGATGGATGTTGAATGATGTGTTGATAGTACTATTATGTCTAGTGATATGCGGTTATGTGATCCCGAAGCCATGCTAGTATAGTATCGTGATAGTAATGAGAAACACTATTGAATTGCATGTTTCTAGTCATAGCAATCGTGATTTAGATGTAAGGAGTAGATCGTGATGCGAAGGGATTCTATGGGATAGATGTTTGCGTAAGTACAAAGTGTGAGATTTAAGTTGGGATGGGTTAGTATACATAGTATGTTCATAAGAGCTTGTAACATAGTAAAGAATGACCTAGTGCTGAAACTCGTTTTGTCTGATTTTACTCTTTAAATGACCTTACTGCCATTTCTTTTCTGTTTACTGCCTATGGATGAATATTTTATGAGAGATATCCTCGTGAGTTAGTGTTCATTTGGCGTTGGTTTCATGCTTATAGGATACACGGATTAGGAGTAATAAATATTTTAGTGGGCTGTGGTCAGGAAGTTCCTGTGCAGTGATGTTTTGACCAACGATTTTGTAAAAATCCTCATTTAAATTGTATTAATAATGTTTGTATAATTCCAACTCCTTCGATCAGAAGATTCGCATATGCTTTCAAATTGATAAGCCACGAAAATTCGTGATGTCTCTATATTAAATGGTAAGTTTTGCAAACTGACCCAAGTTTTGAGACCAATTCTTTGCCACATACTTGCTTGGACCAACTGAGTTGCAAGATCCTTTAAAAATTGAATTCTTGAGCTTTGGACCTCATTCTTTTTCTCACGAGTTATTAACTCTTTGTATGTTATAAAAAGTAATATAACTCAAGTTTTCGTTGAACGGTTATTTATTCGTGACTTTTGAAAGTTACAATGTGAATCATGACTTGTAAAATGTGCGTTCTATGTTAAGTTTTCATATAATTGTTTGGTTATTTCGTGAGCCTTATTAATGTGACCTTATAATGTTTTATATCATGATAGTAGCACGCATGTACAGTAGTTATGTATCTTAACAAGTGATAAAATTAAAATTTAGTTGATAACATTGTTGGCATGATAGTATGAGTGAAATTGAATAGCTTAATTTGATTCTTAATCGAGGGTGAAATATTTTGTACGAGTCCAGTTGTTTGCATATTTTATATATGTTTGGCATGTTGTAATATCTCTGGTGTGTTCATCATATTTGCGTAGTAGTCGGATATATGTAAATATAAAACTATATTGTCATATCTTGGTAAAGTTGATGGCGTTTTAATTTGATTGTTCTAATATACTCGCACGAATAATTATAATAATTATGTTTAAATGTTTACACAAGGATGGTAGTAATGAGTATGTCTAAATGTTCACACATGTAGGATGTCATCTGAGTTCTCATGTCTTTTATGTGAGTATGTGTGTCTATAGTTATACTTATTACTTTCATTGCATTAATTTATTTCAGTTGAACCTAAACTTATGATATGATAATAAAATAGTGTTGTTGTTCCTTATTGGATATGTTCATAGTTGTATTGTCATGAAATGCTAAGGTGATTGTTGCAATTGTCACGATATTTGAAATATAGTTGATATAGTTACGATATAGTTACGATATTTGAAATATATTCTCGAACCGTCGAATTATAATGGGATAACCCTTTGATGATTCACATGATATGCATTGGTTTAAATGATAGTCGTTATAGTTACGTTTAATTGAGCCTACAATTGCCTAATTGTTTAAATCGTGCAAATCGGAAAAGTTGTTGAAGTTGCTAGTAATTTATCATAGATAAGGTTCTACAAAGTATATGATGGCAAATGTGTATGTTTAAGTTGTTTATGCGAGATCTTTTTTTTTTTTTGAAAATGAGTTATACTAAGTTTTTGGACACAATTGAACGATATGGTTGCTAATGAAGTAATGTTGTGGTTGTCATGGATCATATGTTGCTACTTTTATTGGGAAATATGTTTTTTAATTGATATCGTGCAAACAATTTTGATAATTTAAAATATGAATTTTGAGTATGTTGTTGATTGTTTAAATTCATCGGCCTAATTCGTGACCTAAACCAGTGAGTGAGTAAATGGTTGTATGGACATGTCAATAAGATCCTGTGATTGTGATGGATAGTAGTGGTAGATCTATTTTCTGTGATATGTTTACAAATGTGAGAAGTTTCTTAAATTGTTTTGTTATTTTTACTCTCGCTCGTTCATGGTCTATAATTGATCATCAAATTTGCTTAATTACATACATGCCCTTTGCCCTCGTGCCTACTATATCCCAACACCAACTTTGATTATGAAGACCATTAGTTAGTGAGCTATTTTCGTCATATGCGAGGACGTGGTTGAGTTTTATTTTCTTTGTCGAGGTAACACGGTATTACCGTCCCTAATACTTTATTATTGTTCGGGGTTGTATGTGTATGTGTCATTATTTGTCATCGTTTTATGATATCAATTTGTACAAGGTAATTGTGAATTTCTGGTGATTGTCATTATTTCGGTTACTTAATTATGAATTTTGAAAGTTGTTGCATGATGTTTGATTGTTGAGATTGTAAGTTATGTGAGTTTCATATAAAAGTTAATCAAACATGAATTATGTGATGTAACCATGTAATACTCTGATATGAATTCTGTAACATGAACGGTAGGCTTATGATATGAGTATGAACCTTGTTATATGATAATATAATCTTAATCGTTTCGGTGGGTTTTGTGTAAAGTAGTCTCAATTATACAAACGCTATTACATTGCTTGAATTTTGCCTAGTGTCTTTCTCTAAACCCGATTTGCGTAAATATGGATTTTACTTCTATGATGTGATTACTGATATGAAATATTTTAATCCATCAAGTATGAACTATGAGTTAGTGATTGTCTACATTGATGTAAATGTGTTAATTTGGTATCAAAGCATCCAAGTAATTGTTACCTTGATTTTGTGTAATGTGTAGCATGAAATTGACAAGTGTGTTTTGTTCTTTGGAAAAGTCGGATGTTAGTTGTCGGTATAGAGTAATTAGCTTATCAGATGATTTGTGTCTATTGTTTGATAATCTTCTTGAACTTTGGATGTGGAATTTCATAATGGGGTTACGGGGACGTAACCATGTTTTAAGGAGGATAGGATTGTAAAATCGTGGTGGTTTACGATCTGGCTAAGTGGTATGTTATAATTGGTGATCGAGAATTGACCATGCATGGAGTCTTTGTTTTAATTTGTTATTACTCGGTCAATGTTGTGGTTCTTTAAGTGCCACATACTTCTGTCGTATGTCCAACTTTGGGGACAAAGTTTCTTAAGGGGGGTAGAATATAACACTTCGCGTTTTAGAGCTTATGTTTATGTACTACTTGTGTTGTCTTATGCTTGGGGATGTTTGGTTATCGTTATGGGGTGGCGAACTTCGGGACGAAGTTCATTTTAAGGGGGAAGGCGTAATACTCCGTATTTTATAATACTACTTAAGTCGGGTTAATTGTTTAGTCGATAATTACGTCAAGTTGTTTTACTTGACTCGCGTGGTATCGTAAGATCGAGTACGTCAAGTTATTTTACTTGACTCGCGTGGTATCGTAAGATCGAGTTGTTTCGTAAGTTAATTGAGACGGGTTTATATGGAATTCGAGATGTGAGCTAACCCATTTACCCTCGACCCATTTGAGTTTACCCAAATGTTTAATCCAATTAACCCAACACCCAACATCATGTCTTTAACCTATTTTTTACCCTAACACTACACAACCCTCATCTCACCTGCCTCCCTCACTTCGACGGCACGCATTTTCAGATTCACACAAAGAGCCTTTCATTTGATTGAGGATTTCTCATCGATTCCAACCTAATTCGATTTCCCTGTTTGTAAGTCGATTTCATTCCATTGTTTATACTGTTTTAATGTGTTCGTCTTCAAAAAGTTTGAAAAGAGAGTCCTGTTTATTTGATGTCTAGTTTATGCATATAAAAGCTCGTAGTCAAATTCTTTATGGTTTGTCCTAGGTGATTTATTTATGAACATGTCGCTGAAAAGTCCGCGAATATGATTTGGTTGTGGAAAATGATTTGAAACCCTAATTTTTATGTCGATTCAGTTATAAGGCTTCTTCATACATCATCTTTGTATAGTCTAGATGATAATAGGATTTGGAATTTCTGAAAAATAATGTTTTAAACTCGTTTTATGAATCAATACTTTTTATGCGACGGTTTCTGTCAGTTTTTGGAAATCAGTCTGAAAACCCTTGATAAGTTTGGAATTTGAGAAAAACACGTTAGATATAATTTGTAGCTAAGACTCATGGGGTTTCAATCCAATTGGCCTTGTATCAATTTGATTTTTATGGAATTAGTTATGTATTTTATTCCGAGTCTGTCATGTGCTGGAAAATCAGGAAAAGTCGTGTTTGTTCTTTAAGTTGATATTCCTATTAAGTTATGATGAGTCTAGGTGGTGTGCATGATTATTTTATTGAGTAGGTGGTAATTATACATAATTATGATATGTAGGTGATGGATATGTGAAGGATCGTAATTGGTTGCTTGTGTGTGCTTGGATTGCGAAAAGGTAGGGAAATACACTTGACTTCTTATCGTGTTGTTGAATTGTGTTGACTTGTTTGTGTTTCATATGACCAAATTGTGAACGTGACTTGATTCGTGGTTGTGGATTACGCTATGATATGGTTGACTGAACTGTTCGTGTTGAGTGTGTTATCACAACATTTGGTAGCTGGCATGATTTCATTCATTGATATACATATTGTATTGCATTGTTTACTGTTGGGCATTCATATGCATTGGAGATGGAGGATGTTGTGGTGATGTGGTGTGGTGATGATGATGTTGTGATAAGGCCCAAGCGGGTTCTGCAGGACTTGCCTTGGTGTCCTCACAATGAATGCGCAGATCGGCTACGATCGATATATATAGTCAAGGGGATCGGTATGGCTGGGTTGTCCGGGTTATGAGATATGAGTTATGAGATATGAGTTATGAGATATGAGTAATGAGATATGAGATGAGATGGAGATGGAGGTGACGGAGGAGCATGCATATCATATTTTGTTGTTGCATTGTATTACCCTACTCAACCTCGTGGTTGACCCTGTGTATTCGTGAACACCTGTGATGAACCTTTTAATGGGGAGCAGGTTGACAGGTACCTCAGAGACTGATAGGAGCTGGATGGGAAGAGAGCTTGGATTGCCTGACTTAGAGCTAGCCCACTTTTATTTCGTTTAGTTATCGACTTTATTTTGATTTGAGACTTGTTTCATTTGGATGTATAATTATATAAATTGCCTTGGAGTTTAATTTGTTATTCACTACCTCGGGAAACCGAGATGGTAACAGTCCGGTTTATTAGGGAATGTCTTGCTAAAGGCTCCTTCATAAACCGGGGTGTTACACTTGTCGAGGACAAGTGGGAGATTGTTGGAATATGTGTCCGCCGACAATAATGCGATCACAACTGTTGATCATGATGATCACATGTTTAAATCTCATTTTAAAGAATACAATTGGGAAGTAATACTTTACTGTCAACTGGTCCACACCTATCGGTAATGATTGGCTGACTAGAGTTTGACATTACTGTCGTGAGACGGTGGTGATCAGTTGATCCCCTTAGGTCATACCTAAAGGGTAACACTCTTAATTGATCATTTAATTGATCGTATGATGATACGGGTCAATTAAAATATTTAAAATTGACGGACGAGTTTAGAAGTAATATTTACGTGTCTTATTGAAATTTGATTGAATAAGATACGGTCTGAGTAATCGAATTGTTTTATTGCTTAGATGAAATTATTATTTAAGGAAACAATTACATTTGAATGAATAAATTATTATAAATACAAGATGTTGTGATTTATAATTGATAAAATATTTTGGTACAAGTAATTATGAATTACTAAGTCAATTTTGTATATGACATATTTTTTATTAATACGTTGATTTTTAATATGTTAAAAATACATAACAATTTTATGTGACATGTGACATTTGACATATGACAAATTGACAATTTGACAAAGATAAAATGGAACCCATTTTACCTTCATATGTGCCGAAAATTAGGAGGGAAGATTAGGAATTTTTGTGTTAATAATGTTTAAGTGGAAGGCATAATCATGAGCCTTAACTTATAGCCTTACATGCCTACTTTTATGGGTAAGAGAAAATGCCATGCATTGGCCATACCTAAGCCCTCCTACCCGGTTTTCCTTGTCATAAGGCCAAGGGTCTTTTGCTCATTTTATCATCTAATACACTACATGCAAAGGTGGTGATTATTATTCATTCAACACATCTAAAAATAAGAAGTTTTAGAAAGATAAAAATTCCTTCCTCTTCCTTCTCTCTTGACCGAATTATAGAGAGAGAGAATATTATTTTGGGTCAATTTTACACTAAATTAATATTGTTCTAGTAATCATAATATTAATTTGATTAAGAGTTTGCCTTGGGTATTTTTCTTTGGGAGGGATTCTACACTTGAATCCTAGTTCATCCATTAAGGAGAGCTCAAGAACAAGAGAGTAGGAGAACTCTCTTGTGCCCTTAAGATCCGAAAATATCAATGGAAGATGATGATTTCTTCTTTAACTACATTTTTGTTTGCATGCATAAGATCACCTTTTAATTTTATGACTAAATTAAATTTATAACATATATGAATATGTTGAGTATAGAGATCTAGATTTCTAACAGATAAGGTTAGCCCGAATCTTCCTTCCCTTGATATCCCTCCACGCTCGTACCAAAGCACCAAATGCTCTCCGCTTGATGATGGTCTGCTCCTCCGCCGACAGTCTCCCGTAAGCCTCCATCATCGTAGTGTAACCCGAGAAAGACCTGATGTTCCCGGCCTCCTATTTTTTATTCAAAGCAAGAGCTATCTTTAGCTCGAATGAAAGAGGAAATGGATAGCAAATGAAAATAAAAGAAGGTGAATGAAAGAATGATGAATTCAATTTACCAAGCTCTTCACCGTCCTGTAGGACAAGTGACTCTCCGCCGCCCAGATGAGATGTCGGTTATCCCATCTCTCAGCACACTCCGGTGCTCCTCTCAGCTGGCGACCACCTCGTCCAACATTGGCCCGCCTCGGGACCTCCTCCTCAACAGCCTCCTCCTCGACGACCTCTTCCTCAGCAGCTGCCACTGCAGCAACAAAGCCTGCTCTAACACCTCCTCGAGCGTAGGAGAAGAGTCAAGAACAGTGTCCACGTCCATGGGACCTCTTCCTGACGTAGAAGCCTCGTCACCTGCAAAATTAGGGTAATTTAGGCCGCGTCAATAGACGACGAGCCTTAGTTAGGAGAATTTTCGAGCCTTCAAAGCTTCAAAATCGCTCTTTTCTCGCCATCTTTGGCCATTTTCTCAAAAACCCGACCACTCATGTGGTAGTATGGGTCAAGTTAAGTCTAAATTGAAGCCTAGTCATGGGTTTGAGTTGGAATTTCGGCAGCATTTCGTTATAACGGTGATTATGCCCTAGAAAAGTGTCCTGAAAAAGCCGTCACAAATCAAAAATCCGAAATGGTAAGAAGTTTACCCATCATACAAGGATTCTAAATATCATGTTTCATCACAAATGGGCAATCCTAAGGCTATTTTCGAAGCAATTTACGGTTCAGCTATGAGACCGTCACAATTTCACTCAAACGCTCAAAACTCAATGAAAATTCGAAATGAATACATGGTTATTATCCTTATACTGCCAATTATCCATTTACAAAGTCAATTTTATAAGGCAAAATCGTTTGAGGGAAACTCCCTAAATTTTCGACATTTTTAGGGTTGGAAACCCTAATTTGTCGGTCCAAATTGTTCAAATGCGGAAGATTAATGCAAAAATAATACACATACCTCGATTAGTCATGGCAAATGCAGTATTTGGATCAAATTTTGGCGAGAAATAGTTGGAATTTGAGAGAGTTTTGAAGGATTTATGTTTCGAAAATTATGAATAAAATACGAGTTTTATCGAGTTTTTAATCAGACAGGGACACATCCAGGAAAGGACGCAGTGGGTGCCGCGCCTTTTCCAAGAGACGCAGCCCTTGCTGCGCCTCTTCCTCCATTCCCGTCCAAGTCAATTTTCGAAATTTCGTTATAAGTTCGTTATTTGTGGGCCCATATTTGGTGCGCCTCTTCCTCAACACCATATATCATATATTTGGTCCGTTTGATGTTTATTCTACGCCCGGACCCGTATTTTCAAGCAAACTACAAACTGTCGTGGTACTTTATCAAGACCTCGCTAGCCACAATGAGCGAATACCCTCTGACAGGTGTTTTGACACGCCTCGGTTATGTTCCACCAACGAGAGTTCCGGACAACCAATTGTCCCTCTCAAGACGTGTAGATCAGCCTCAATTATGTTCCCCTAGCGAGAGTTCCGGATAGCCAATCGTCCCTCTCAACAGGTGGAGTTCAACATAAATCTCGAGTTTTGCCGAAGTTTGTTTGAAGACTGACCCAAGCAGATTTCTCCCAGCAGTTCCTGTCGACGTCCTGCTGCCCCCCTTTAATCCTTCAATATTAAGTTTTCCCTTCCCCTTGGAGTCCGACAAAGTAAGGAGTTTCAAGGAATTTCAGGTATGGTCTCTTCTTATGGCTGGCGAGCCTCATTACGTAGTCTAATGGACTTTAAACGACCCTCCCCGATAGTCGACAGACTCTAAAATGTTCCCGATGACAGGTCCTTGGCTCAGACCCCTTGAGCCGCCTCGCATCGCCATAGTCGTCAGGTTGTAATCTTCGATTGACCTGATGGCTATACTTTGACTTTCGCCTTGTCCAAGCCTCAGTCAAAGTGGGGGCTCTGTAGATACCTCATTTCTGCACCTCCCGCAAACCACCCGATGATGATTGGGCCACATGTTTGGTACACGGAACGATTTATGACAGTTCGTAAGTTTATCGTCAAGTGATAGCTCAAACACTTGTGTCAACCCCTTGGTCATCATCTACGCACCATTACGGTCGTTTTGACAGTAATTAGAGTACATTTGGAGTCCGGGTAAAAAACCGTCTTCATTTTCTAATAACCAATTAAAATGCCGAGTCAGAATATTCAGGAATGTTCCGGATATTTCTATTCCATATTTTCAATCTTTTAATCTTTGGTAAATTATATCCCAAAATTAATTTATAAATAATAAGGAAATCAAGATCAAACCACAATTCCATAATAGAAACCCGGAAATGTTTCTTCCGCAGGAGGAAACCCTTGGGGAAAGGACGCACCAGGTGATGTGCCTCTTCCAAGAGACGTAGTGGCTGCTGCGCCTCTTCCCCAGCTCCTTTCTGCGTATTTTAAGATCTTTTCGAGATTTACTTCCAAAGTTTCACTGAAACCCTAATTCCTTCGTGTGATTAGTATAAATAGGGACATTCATTCCTCATATTTCTCACGCGAGTGTCCGCCCTTCTCTTCTCCCTTTGAATTCTAAGACCACGCTCTCGCTTTTTGGCGTCTACGTGCTTGAACTTTCGACCACGTAAGCTCGGATCTTTCTGAGTACCAGCCTCGTTTTGCATGACTGGCCAATTTCACCAACTCCACATCAATCAACTTAATCAACTTTGTTTAATTTCCTCTTAGAGGGCACTTTCGTTGTACATTCGAGTCGAGCATCACTAAACGTTAACTTAGTTAATCTCGTTTCGTCAAACATGTAAGTCTGAGGGTGTAAATACCCTCTTTTATTATTGTTTTTATTTTTATAATCATTATTGTAAGGTTTACGTCGAAAATATGTTTAAAACCGATCTCCAAAACCCCTTTGTTAAACTCTTTTACGGATTAACGGGAGACGGGTATTGAGAAGGAACGCAGCAAACTGCTGCGCCTCTTCCTGAGGCTGCCGCAGTTCCTGCTTTCCTTTTTCTTCCTTCGTCTTCTGTTTATTTCGTCTGTTTGTTTTTGCTTCATCTTTGTTTGTTCTTATTTCATTTGTATGATAATTTTAGCATATAATTTCATTAGTAATTTATCACCTTTAAATTCACGACTTAAATTCCAAATAACTCATATTTGCGGGTTTTCGTCATTAAAATCAAATCCGGGTTTTAGAGATTCGATTCATCAATATCAAGTCTCTGAAATTCATCTTTTGTATATTTTCATCTGTTAATTATCGTGATCATCGTCAATAGTTTAGCATTAATAACCTATTTAATTTAATTCATTATTAACCTTGTAATTAATTTGTTCTAATTAGTTTCATCTCATGTTTTATCGTTTTTTATGACCAATTTGCATGTAAATAATCCGTTAAACCACTTCTATCCGAGTCGAATATTATTAATCGAGCATTAAATTACCAATGAATATTAACGATATGAAATTCCGGCTTCACAGCCATAATTCACCTCAGGAACAGACGCAGTGAGCACTGCGCCTCTTCCAAAGGACGCAACTCTGCTGCGCCTGTTCCGGGTTGAGTTCTGCCCCTGAACTTCCGTTGTTGCTTTGACCTAATTCGTTAGCTTACGTATTAATTAACTATTACTCGTATTATCACCTAATAATCTGTTCGTTAATTTATTTTCCCTTTCTTTTTCTAAAATTATCCGTTTTAAATGTATTTTCGACGTAAATCAATTAACCCATTGTAATGACTTTTCTTTATTGTATTTTTGTATTGTATGCTTTATCATATTGTTTGTATGCTTTCACATGTAATTAACCTAAATTTCTACCTTGACATTAATGCATGTTAAATTACGTGTCTACCGACTTAGTTAATTCTCACATGCTAGGATTAATTTATTGGATGTTGCACTGCATGCATATAATCGACAACATATCAAGTATAGATGATTTTCCCTAATCATTAGTAGAGGCCGCTATCGAGGCGGGCGGGATTAGGTGTTCGATCAAAAGAGCTTCCAAATACGTACCCTCACCCCTTACTCCAGATCTCTGTGAACATCCGTGTTTATCGGCATCCACGAGAGTCATTCTAGACATAGTATGCTAAGGGTAACCAGTTCTTGGTGTTCATGTCACTGCTTTGTGTCTTGACATGGCACGAGGTATTCGAACGGTTTCCAATTTTCCACAATAATTTGGTGACGACTCCACAAATGCAAAGCTTGCTCGCTTTTCTCCCGAGCGACCCCCCGTGGGCCCACGTCCACAACTACTATATGTATGAATAGAGAATCTAGACACTGTCCCCTTCTCTACTCCAGCTCTCCACTCCTCAATCTTGGAATCCAAGCCTGTTTTCTGCAAATCTCATCATAAAGGTCCGGCTCCACTGTCAAATCACTTCTAGCATCTCCTCTTTAGATCATATGTATCCCCATCTTCCCCACCTCATCTCTCAGCCTCATCAAAGACATAGCTGTGCATAAAGAATGCACAGTCTTCCTGCTCAAGGCATCTGCAACCACATTAGCTTTCCCTTCATGGTAGATGATATCCATGTCATAATCACCAATCAGCTCCATCCACCTCCTCTGTCTCATGTTCAACTCCTTTTGAGTGAAGATGTACTTGAGACTCTTGTGATCTGAAAACACCTTAAAGGACGCCCCATAAAGATAGTGCCTCCAAGTCTTGAGAGCAAACACAACTGCACCCAACTCCAGATCATGTGTAGGATAGTTCTCCTCGTAAGGCTTCAGCTGCCTAGAAGCATAAGCAATCACCTTCCCATTCTGCATCAACACATAACCCAACCCATGCTTTGAAGTATCTGTATACACCTCAAAGTTCTCACTCCCTTCAGGTAAAGCTAAGATTGGAGCTGTGGTCAAACGCTCCTTTAATATTTGGAACGCCGTCTCACAACTTTCATCCCAACGAAACCTGTTCTCTTTCCTCATCAAAGCTATCATAGGTCTAGCTATCTTGGAGAAATCTTTCACGAAACGCCGATAGTACCCTGCTAAACCCAAGAAACTCCTAATCTCTGCCACATTCTTTGGTGCTTCCCACTTGGTAACTCCCTTAATATTCGCAGGATCCACAGCCACCCCTTTCTTTGAAATCACATGCCCCAGAAAGGCAACCTCCTCCAACCAGAACTCACACTTAGACAACTTTGCATATAGCTGATGTTCTCGCAAAGTCTATAACACTATCCTCAAATGCTCCTCATGCTCCTCCTTAGTCTTAGAAAAGACTAAGATATCATCTATAAAAACCACCACAAACCGATCCAAGAACTGACTGAAGACCCGGTTCATCAAATCTATAAACACTGCAGGTGCATTAGAAAACCCAAACGGCATCACCACATACTCATAATGACCATACCTCGACGTAAAAGCTGTCTTTGGTATGTCCTCCTCTCTAATCTTCACCTCATGGTAACCCCACCTCAAATCAATCTTAGAAAAGACTGCTGCACCGCTCAACTGATCAAACAAATCATCTATCCTTGGCAAAGGGTACTTGTTCTTTACCGTCACTCTGTTGAGCTCCCTATAGTCGATGCATAACCTCAAGCTCCCATCTTTCTTCTTCACAAACAAAACCGGTGCTCCCCACGGTGATACACTAGGTCTAATGTGTCCCTTCTCAATCAGATCATCCATCTGCTTCCTTAGCTCCTCCAATTCCTTAGGACCCATACGGTACGGTGCCTTAGAGATTGGCCCCGTTCCCGGTTTCAGTTCAACACTGAAATCTATCTCCCTCTTCGGCGGCAACCCCGTAATCTCCTCTGGAAAGACATCTAGAAACTCTCCCTCCACTGGTATCTGTTCACTTGACGGACTCTCCACTCTATGGTCTCTCACATGGCATAAGATCAAAGGGCACCCCTTCCTCAGATAGGACTTCAAGGTCACTGCTGCAATCAACTTGACTTTGGGTTTGATAACAAACCCTCGATAAGACACACTAATCCCTTTAGGAACTCTTAAAGAAACCTTATTTTGATGACAATCTATCTTAGCCTTGTACTTTCCCAACCAATCCATACGCACAATCATCTCAAAATACTCCAAAGGAAACTCTAATAAGTCTACAGGTAGATCAACTTTCCCAACTATCATAGACACACCTCTATACAACCGCCCACAAGATACAGACTCACCCGAAGGTATAAAAACTTCCTCTCTCACAGACTCATACTCACTCAAACCCAACCGTTTAGCATGACTTGATGATACAAACGACTGTGACGCTCCCGAATCAAACAAAACAAAAGTAAAAACTCCATTAACAAGAAAAGTACCAGTGATAACATAGGCATCATCCTCAGCTGCTTTCTTCTCCATCATAAACAGCTTGCCACTGGTCTTCTGCCCACCTCCCTGGACAGTACTAGCAGAGGTAACCGGCTTAGCAGCCGACCCCTAGTTGGTGTTATTGTTGTTCATCGCCGGTCTATGGTATGAATTACCGCCATTGCGGTTAGCCCCACCGTTGTTACTCTGACCACCCATGTTGTTCCACGACCCAGCCGGTCTATTGCTAGCATAGCTCTCTGAAGGACCCTGAGAGAAACTCCCCTGTGACGGTCTCTGGAAACCCTCACTCACAGCACTGGTACACTCATGCCTCTTGTGGCCCATACTGCCATAGTTGAAACAAGTCATAACCCAACTGCTACTACCACTCCCACGACCACGTCCATAGGAAGCCCCCGCACTAAACCCCGAACCCGATAAATATGCCCTTGCCTGGTTATGGCCACCCTTCTTGTAACTCGACTGACCACCTCCCTCACTCTCAGCCTTCCTCTTCTCAGAGCCTCTCTCCTTGGTCATCTCAACCAGTCTCTCAGCCCTCCCAGCACGCTCATAAACCTCTTTCACATTAGTAAGAGCTCCCACCGGTAACTTCTCCATAATCTTGCGAGTCAACCCCTGCTCAAACCTTAATGCCAAGTTATCTTGGCTCAGTCCCATATCCTCAGCTTTCCCAGACTTCTCGTTAAACGTATGGTAGTACTCAGCAACAGTCATCTCGGAGGTCATCTTAAAATCATCAAATTCCTCCCTCAACTTACTACGCACATTTTCAAGAACAAAATCACGCCTCATAGCTTTCTTGAACTCATCCCAAGGTATCGCCGTTAATCCCTGTTTCAGATATATATCTAAAGCACTCACTTTTACTTTGTCCCACCACTCACCAGCTGCCTTCCTTAGGTAGAACGCAGCCTGTTCCACCCGAAGCTCATATGGGCAATGAACCAGATTGAGGATGTTCTCCATCTCTCTGTGCCAATTATCCAGTAATATTGGTGCCCTTGTCCCCTTATACTCATTAGGATTGAACCTCGATATGTGAATGCTGATCTTGGAGGGATCAACCTCCCTGTCCTTTCCCACTCTTTTCAAAGCCTCTGTGAGAGGATCTTGGTGGTCCAACATCTTCACTATGTCATCAACAGTCATACTCTCAGATCTAGCATACAAAGCGTTCCTCTTTGGCGGCATCTTGTAACTATATAAGAGAAAGGTAGACATAAACACACACATCCCACATCTCAGACACGGATATAACCTGCACAGAACCTACTCGACCGAGCCTCTTGACCAACTCGATCGAGTTGAGGTCATCGATCGAGTTGCCCCTCTTACTCGATCGAGTGCCTCGACTCCAGAACCTTACCAGAAAGCTACTAAAAACGTACTCGATCGAGCTGCCTACCCACTCGATCGAGCTGACCCTACTCGATCGAGTGCCACCACCTACTCGATCGAGCGCCTAAAAACTTGCTTCTGCCCAGAAAACGTAAAACTACCTACTAGATCGAGTCAAACCCACTCGATCGAGTCTCTCACCTAGTCGATCGAGTGCCCATCACTCGATCGAGTCATGCAGACTCGTATACACTACCCGCATGTTCATCTCACATTCCCAACTTCTATACTATTAGCAAAATGACAACAACCACACATGTACTTACGCTTCAATATATATATTTTAGCAAAATACTTCTCATAAATTTAACATGCCACACTACACATCAAACATTATACTTTCATGCTTTATAATCAACCAACATATATCTCACATAACCATCATCCTCCATTTCACATTTCCCACCTTCCACATACATACACCCACTAATTCACACCACATGTTACTATATAGATATGCAAACACAAGAATAGAACATAACGATACCGACACGTACCCTATGTGACCGGTTCAAAATTGTAGGGCGAGTTCACGACTTTAGGACGTCTCCCAAGCCTTTGGATTAGCTCCTACAACTTCTACCCCGGGTTCATTTTAATTTGACTCCCTATGTTCATTAGGTTCATTGGTTACAGGTTTCAGGATCGTCGCTGTGATACCACTTTGTGACACCCCCATACTCCACGTGCCTTACCAAGACCACTTAAGGTATGAGAACATCACCATCTCGGTTGCCCGAGGCAATGATAATCAAATGACAATGAAAAAACATAATTTAAATAACAATACGGTTTAAAATGATTACATGTTCAAAAGCCCAAAACTGATAAAGTACGATACAAAGTTCTCAAATGCCCAAAATATCAAACAACTAAAATGTAACAGAGGAAGACTCTAAGACTGCCTCGTGGTGACTCATCCCAGCTAACCCAAGCGTATGTTTTCATACCTGTTTAACAACTGCTCACCATCCTTGAATGGATCTCCACAGTTTTTAAAATAATTAACGGGGTCAGTGCTAATTACACAAAACAAAGCCACCATGAAACAAAGACACAAACAACTTAAACAATCCCAGTCTCCATCTTCAATCACCTCATAACTGACTACACACTAAAGTGTGTAGCCCTGCCAGAGTACCCATCGCAACAGATACTCTTCGCCGCCAGTGGGGGACCGCAGCCGTTCCCACCTAAGCCCCACTCATCTCCATTGAGCGATAAACCCATGTTCATTAATGTGCACATCCCTTCTATGGCGGGTTCCACAGAAGGCGAATCAAGGGCGTGAAGCCACTTCCGCAAGTGACTTCACTCAGCCAGGGACGCACCCCGAAGATCACAGACAGTTATACAGTAGTCACAATAACTCTACCAACAACCACCAAATCAGAAACCAACATGATAATTACTCAACAATAAGAATGCTAACAACACCAATATTAATCATCCATGTAATTAATACCGAGTAGGGAAACCCTACCTGGAAAGCAAACACCACAATAGACGATCAAGCAGCTAACTCAGAATCTCTCCTCAACGAATCCTCCTCATATACATACATACATACATACATACATACAAACATACATACATACATACATACATACATACATACATACATACATACATACATACATACATACATACATACATACATACATACATACATACATACATACATACATACATACATACATACATACATACATACATACATACATACATACATACATACATACATACATACATACATACATACATACATACATACTTACATACATACATACATACATACATACATACATACATACATACATACATACATACATACATACATACATACATACATACATACATACATACATACATACATACATACATACATACATGTATACATACATACATACATACATACATACATACATACATACATACAATCATATAACCACCTAAAACCCCCAAATCACCCAATTAGGGTTTAACCAACTTTAACAAAACGATATGAAAATTATACGTAAAGCTTACCCTCGACGCAAGGATCATAAAGGTATAAAGAACGACGAAAACCGACACTCCTAGCTCCGGGATTTGCTATTAATGCGATAAGATGAAGCAGCGTAACTTAGATCTTCTCCTTTTTGTGATGTTAGGTTTGCAAAAGTGTTTTAGGAAAAGATGACAAAACATTATATATTAATCCGCATTATTAAAAAACCCGTCGCAAATCACCCGTTAACCGACTTAGTCGATCGAATAAGTCACTTACTCGATCGAGTGACCCTTACTCGATCGAGTGCCAAGCTTACTCGATCGAGTAGCCATCAGGCAGACTACTGTTTAGCGTAAAACCATACTTACCCGACAGAGTAAGCCCCACTCGATAGAGTACCCTAAGACTCATAAAACCATAGTATTACAGTAAGAAATCAACAAAGTAAGAAATCGAATAATCAAATAATAGGAACAAAGTAAGAAATTAACAAAGTAAGAAATCAAGTAATCTAATAATAGCAACAAAGTAAGAAATTAAATAGTACTCCCTCCGTCTCAGTGAATTGTTTTCTATTGCTTTTGGCACAAAGATTAAGAAATCAACAAAGTAAGAAAACAAATTAAGTACCAACAAAGTAAGATTAAATGAAAGTAAGATTAAATGAAAACAAACTAGATTTCATTAAAATTAAGCCCTACGACATCTACAACTAATAGTACCAACAAAGTAAGATTGAATGAAAAGGTACAAAACATCTACAACTAATATAATTCCTAGTCATCATCATCATCACTTAAATTAGTGCCTTCGTTGCCTTTAAAAAGTGAACCTATAAAATCCTCATCTTCTTCTTCTTCTTCTAAATACTTCTTCTCCGCCTCCTTCCCTTCCTCTTCCTCATCTTCCTCCTCTTCCCTACCATCATTTTGTACTTGCATTTCTTCTCCTTTCATTTCTTCTTGTTCCTCCACATTTTCGTTCTCATCTTCTATTTAAATTATTGCCAATGTTGTATCACCATTACTAACATCTTCTTGAAAGATAGATTCATCTGTAGGAGCATCAACTTGTGATCTGGCCTTTGTTTTAAAATTGCTGACCACTGATCTTTATCTCTTTTGATATTTGGATAAGGAGCATAAAAAACTTGTTCCACTTGATATGCTAACACAAATGGGTCATATTTGGAAATTTTCTGCTCCGATTAACATCCACAAGTTTATATTCCTTATGTACTTACATTCCTCTTTCTAAGTTATCTATCCAATTAAATTTGAATAAAATAACGTTGTAAGTGTCTTTCTCGCCAGTATAAGACAACTCAACAACTTCATTTAGGGTTCCATAGTAGTCAGCTCCTTCAGTCGAAATCACACATACTCCATTGTTAATTGTCGACTTTTCCAAATCTTTCCCATATGCGAAAGCTCGAAATTTGTAACCATTGATGGAATAACGCTTCCATGTTCTTACCTTTCATGAAGGTCCATTTCCTAAGGCAATTAAAACTGAATCTTTTAAATTATTTACCTAGTATTAATAATAATGAACAAACTTGGTGTGGTGTAAACTCGTCGTCAAAGCTACCAACAAAAACAAAATTTATAACTTCACAAAACTACTCTTAGTAAAGAGGTAAGTAAAGGTCGGATCCCAAGGGACGGGTATTGATGTAGGATTTTCAATTTCAAGTAGCTATGTCTTAGGGTGTCACAAATTTGGGTTGAGGTGAGAAGTATTCTAAACTAATCAACAAGATGAAAGTAAATTAATGAAAACAAAGTAAAGCAATTAAAGGAGTTTGTAAACAAATGATTAAAAGCACTAGGGTGTCATGGGTTTATAGGGGATTCATGGGAGTAGATCATACAAACATGTTCTCAATTAGATGCAAGCACTTATTGTTGTGATGGGATCGAGTTAGTGTATATCTTACAATCCCTAGAAAGATTTAGGTCCCGGAGCCGAGTCGTCTAGATTGTACAACACCTACAAGTCGGCTTAGTCTCCTCTATTCAACACTGTACAGTGCATGGTCTAATGAGACTCGAGTTGGTTTATGTCTTACAAGCCTCATTGAAGAGATAAGGGATGGTAAAAAAATGCAAGGTTTCATAGTCTCACATTTCATCAAACATAACATGTGCATAAGTTGAAATCACAACAAGCAAGCAAATTAATTATGAGAACATATTAGATTAAGCATAGATCAATCCCCATGTTCCCCTAATTTTCCAATAACCCTAGCTAAAGAACTACTCACTCATGATCATGTTTAGCATGATAATAAGGTTGTCAATCATACTAACAAGGCAAAACATGATGAATAAATTAAAGTGATTAACAATAATTAAACAAGGGTAAAAAGGAATTATACCTATGTAGATGATCCAAATAATAAAGCAACGAATAATAGAAGTACTTGATGATTTATGGAAGGTTATAAATCCTCCAAATAAACCCAAATAATCTTCTAATTACCCAAATAAAAGGAAGAACAATTGAGAAATTAAGGAAAGATTAAGATGCGATTAATATTGAGAAATGTATTACAACTAAATTAAGAGAGGATTAAGACTAGATTAAGATGAGATTAAGATAGGATTAAGAGTTCATGCTAATCTAGGTAGTACAATGGGGTATGTATACTAAAAATTAGGTACAAGGATTAGGGTTACTAAGGGCTTAAATGACTATTAAGACCCTAAGAAAACTTGAGGAAATGAACTCCCGAGGGACATGCGCAGATCAAGCTGCTACTCCCATCAGGATCCGCTCATCCTGTGCACAGGCACGGTCTGTCCTGTAAGAAGATCTGCTCGGATCACAACGAGGATGCTCGGATCATAGCTCTTCAATCCGCTCGTCCTGGACTCAGGCCGCTCGGATCGTGGCACCTTGGTACGCTCGTCCTGTGCTCAGGATGCTCTAATCCTGGCACAAGGTTCTCTTCTTGTTTGGCTCTTTAGCAATCCGCGGGGATCATGTTGGGGACGCAAGGATCTTTTCATCATTGCCCATTTCACTTTATTTATCTACTTAGGCCTCTAGTGTCGGTCTTCTCTTTGATGCTTGGTCATTAGATGCGATCCATTTAGCGCCATTTTGCCTCATAAGTGCAAGGTTAGCAATCCTCTCCTACTAAGGACACAAAACCTCAAAGAATATGTAAAATGGGAAACTAAAGATAAGAAATGACCCTAATATATTCTAGAAAGCATGGAAACGAGGCTAATTCGGGGGCTAAATGTGCTCAAATATGAGTCACATTATCAAACGTCCCCAAACCGAACCTTTGCTCGTCCCGAGTAAAGAGGTGACTAAAACTATGACCTTTATTTAAACTAACCTACTAATATAGCCGATGTGAGACAATTAGCGGGTCTCACTTCGCCCCTTCAACTCACAACAAGACAACCATGAGGTAGAGTGCCTTCTTGCAAGGCAAGGTGGGGCTTGCCAAAATGGCGATACATCCAAGCATTAAGCACACAAAACAAGTAATGGATGCATCTACAAAAATGAATAGCCACTTTCCTCATCTAAGTGGCAGAAATTATCTAGAAGGGAAGCAATCTAAGGGTACACACTCTATTATAGATATGGTTTCTTCAAATTACTAAGCCTAGGAGGATACCAATAAATCACCTCCAAGTTGTGTCAAGTTAGGGTACCTTTATCCTCAATCGTTAAATGCTTTTGTCAAGAGTAGACTCCTTATGGTTTTAGAAACACTGTAGGATCGCGGAATTACCCTTCTTGCCTAGACAAGAAGAAGGGTCGTCCCCTCTCCACCATGCACAAAAGTGGGTTCAATGGAAAAAGGGATCAATGTATTTTGAGTTTCATAATGGGAGCTTGCATTTGATTTTGTTATTCCCCCCAATTTCTTGTGGCATTTGACATTTATGAGAACAATTTCTTTTTGCCATTTCTTTGATGTTTGGCAATTTGATGCTTGACAATTTTCAACCTTTTGCATTTTTGAACATTTTCAAAGTCACCCTAATTTGTAACGAGGGTGCTTATATTTGAAGCATAGGAGTTCTTATTTTGTACTCCTCTTTTCTTTGATGCATTTTGCAAACTTTTTGATTTTTCATTTTGATACTTGAACTCAAATTGATAATTTTTGTGCCCATTCCCTTTTTGTTGACAATGTGATAGAAGTGGATGATGTTTGCATGGCTTCAAAGATCACCTTGGAATAAATGGTAGCTAAGGAGTTATCACACCACAAGGTACTCTTGACTAGGCCTTAATCCATGGGTCGAAAGATACTAGCATGACACATCCTAGGGTGTTTTAGGGGCATTCTAATGAGCAAAGTCTCAAGAATAAAAAGTATCTACAAGGGCCTTATATACACTTGTCAAGTTTCCCAAATAGATGTTTTCACAAAAATTTTCCTAAAATGCAACTACATGCCATGATGCAACTAACATTTATACAATTCTAATGCATATGCTTCTATCAACTAGTATGGCATATAAACTAAATGCAACTCCTAAGATCACATTGGTTCATACCGCATCAAACAAAATAAAGCCACATAGTCATTAACATAGAGAGGAAAAAGGAGATTGGAAAGATCATATCATGCGGTCTTCATATTCCTCATGCCTCGGATGTGGTGTAGTGGATCCAATATAATAGGAAGACAAACAAACAAACACAAGTATATACAAAATATACAATTCTACACTACAAAGGAAATGAACATGTTTTGGTTTTTTCAAAATTTTCAAATTTTTATGGTTTTTGTTTTCATGAAAATAAAAGAACATATTTTTATGTTTTTCTTAATTTTTAAATTTTTATCATTTTTTATTTTAAAAGTCAAGTTATAATTTCCCATCCCCACACTAGTATGGGCATTGTCCTCAATGGCCAAAACGATAGGAAATTATGCAAGCTAAATGAGAATGCATGATTTCTACACTAATATGCAAACTACATGACATATATATAAATGATGCAACTATTCTACTCTATATGATGCATGATTTTATTGGTTGGAGACCTAATTTGGATTAACTTCCATTCCTTGTGTTTGAACTTCCCCAAACCAAGTAGGACACTATTTCTAGTGTCAAAATAGGGAAGTTCATGCACAAGTATGCAATGCATGAAACTAATTGTCATTTTGTATTTTCAAAGTGGGAACAATAAAATTATCATTACCTAGATGTTGCTAAGGTGGAATAATAGTCCTTAATTTTTACAAGGACACCTCTAAAGTTTGAAACAATTAATCATAAATCAGTTAGAAAAGCATGAAATATTTGACATG
This sequence comes from Silene latifolia, assembly GCF_048544455.1. Lineage (NCBI taxonomy): Eukaryota > Viridiplantae > Streptophyta > Magnoliopsida > Caryophyllales > Caryophyllaceae > Silene > Silene latifolia. Next base: position 51,331,996 of record NC_133526.1, on the reverse strand, counting down.
AAAAATGAGAGGCAATAGAAGAGCTTCACCTATGCCATGGTGGGTGCCTCATGCCCGCTCCACCAAGCCGATGAACATCTTCATTAGTCGTTGTCCTCTCCTCCTTGATCATCATCCCATTGTGCTTGTGATTCATCGCTCTCATAGAAATTCATAAACTCATCCCCATCGCTATTCAACTCCACCGTATTGCCACCACTAGACTCCACTCCTTCTCCTTCTCCATGTTCTCCACCATTGGCATGCTCCGATTTGGGAAAGAGGATATCCATTTGGGCCTAAGAGGGAAGCATTACCTATTCATTGATGTTCCCTTGGCGAGCCAAACGGTGAAATTGTGGATAAAGAGCAAAGTAATTGTCTACTCTATCTTCATATTGCCTTCGGTGTAAATCTTGGAGTAGACCCGTTATGAAGTCATATCTAGGAAGGATGAAGGGATTTGGATGGTTGTAGGGTTGGTATGAAAAGGGGTAAGGTTGGATGGCAATTCTTTCTTGTTCATTTGCTTGAGGCTCATGTTGTTGGGGTTGAGTAGGAGGTGGGGTTCAATTTGCTCGACTTAAACGAGTTGGAATAAGGTAGGACGGTATTTGTGAAAGGGGACCCCTTCTTGGTGATACTCTTGTTAAACCTTACATTGGAAGAAAAATGGGGGTGCTCCCCTTGGTGAGGCACTTGATCTTTCGCTCATAGCCTTCAAAGGTGATCCAATGGTGGTGTCGGAAAATTAACATTTCATCAATCTTGGTGGTACCCAGATGAGGTACATAAGCATTGTTGTTGTTAAAGTTGGGATTGAAGAATTTTGCAAGTTTTGTTATTAATCCTCCATTGACAATATGGATCATACCATCATCATCTCCATTCCGGAATTTTGCCCACCTTTCAAGAAGTACTAAGGGGGCGTTGAAATGATAACCACTTCTCCCTTGTATCTTTAAATAAGACTCCATAAAGACTAGATCGAGTTCATTCACAACCGCGGGATCACGGCGAGCTATGAGAGTGCTTGTGATAAACCGGTAAGTAAGCCGAATAATGGGTTTTGGATATAAGAGGCCGAGCATTCCTTAATGAATGAGAAATCGCGACCCGTCAAGGCTCGTCATAGAGGTGCTATGCTATAATTCTGAGGTTTTGATGTACGGGTAGGCGATTCATCAAGTCCCAACACACTTACAAATTCCACAAGGGTCATCATTCGTGTTGTATTCTCAAGTAAAAATTCTACACAAATCGTCTTGTTTAAGGTTGATATTTTCAGAAAACTCAAAAATTCGAGGACTAGTGGTCGATATGTGAGCTCATGCATGTTGAACATAGTTGAAAGACCAAAAAGTTCAAAGAGTGCCTCGGTTTGATAATAAATTCCTAATTTTCTCAATGTCTCATGGCAAATGAATTTAGTTGGAAGAATATTCTTACGAAGGAGACGATGAAAGACGATTCTTTGAGCATCATCGACAAATTCTATGTTGGAGAACTCATTAAGTTTTGAAAGATCAATAATTTCTTCATTTTCTCTTCTCAAGGTGTTGAGATGAGAGGTAGAAGAGCTTCCTATGACCCTTGTCCTCCTTCTTTCTTTTGGAAGGGATCCTCTTGTTCTCATCTTGGAAGTAGATCTTGAGATTTTGTTTGACTAAGATGAAGATTAATTTTTGCAATTGAGATCCCTTCAAACCCTAGATTTTGGGGGGTTTTTATTTTGGAGATGCAATTGGGTGTTTTTGGTGTGTTTTCAGCATTTGGGAGAGTATTTAATATTTTATAGAGGAAAGAAGGGTGAGGTGTGCCAATATGTGTGGGTGAGGAAAGAATACACTTGTCGAAAGTAGAAGAGCAGCACGGGAGGGAGATACGCGGATCGCACACGGGACGAGCGTCTTCTGTCTTGTAGAAAATTTATACGAGCAGATAGGGACGGGCGGATCGAGCATGGGACGCGCGGATTTCCATACAGGATTTTCTGGAATTGAAAACCCATGTCAGGATGCGCGGATCAGTCTCAGCTCGAGCGGATTCCTAATAGGGACGCTCAGATTATTCTAGGGACGTGTAGATTTCCTTACAAGATAATTTTATAATTTTGAAGCATGCCAGGACGCGCGGACTGTCGTCAGGACGAGCGGCTCAAGGTCTGGAACGAGCGTCCTGAGGGTCATCTGCTCAGATTTTCTAACAACACATTTTCTTCAATTCAAACTCTCCCAGGACCCGCGTCCTAAGTCCAGGACGCTCGGATTGCCTCTGAGGACGCCTAGATCATTATCAGCTCCCACGGGCTCAGGTCTGCTCGTGGGGTTTCCTCCTTTTTGTTCTTCTTTCTCTTTATTTCATTCATTGACAAGGGTGTTTCCCCACACTTGAATTGTTACATCCTTCATTCATTAAACAAGATTAGTAACACTCCCTCACCAACTCTCATGTCAAAATCATGCTTTAAGAAAATTAAATGTAAATGAAATGAAGTTAAAAATACAAGTGAGAAAGGTTAGTATATTTACAAGTGGTAGTTTGGAGAGGACTCCACCAAACTCTCTCATTTGATGGTCTTATCATGGCGGGAGAGGCTCAAGGTGGATGACCTCTACTTCTCCGATGAATGCTCCTTCATAATACGGTTTCAACCTTTGTCCGTTGACTTTGAACTTGTTTCCATCCTCCGATTTTATCACAAAATCTCCATATTTTCCTACTTCGGTGATTACATAGGGACCCATCCATCTTGGATTTAACTTCCCGGGAAAGAGTCGATATCGGGAGTTAAATAGGAGGACTTTGTCTCAGTTGTGCAAGGCTTTTTGCTTGATTCTCTTGTCATGGAGCATTTTGGTCCTTTCCTTGTAGATCTTAGCATTTTCGTAGGAGTGTAGTCGGAATTCCTCCAACTCATGAATTTGCATTATCCTCTTTTGACCACTTAGCTTGAGATCAAGGTTGAGAGCTTTGATTGCCCAAAAGGCTTTGTACTCTAGCTCAATTGGCAAATGGCATGCCTTTCCATAGACTAGCTTGTAAGGGGAGGCTCCATTGGGAGTCTTATAGGCCGTCCTATAAGCCCAAAGAGTGTCATCAAGCTTCATACTCCAATCCTTACGAGTCTTGTTAACAACCTTATCAAGAATTTGCTTGATCTTTATATTTTAAACTTCAACTTGACCACTTGTTTGAGGATGATATCCCAAGCCGGTTCTATGTTGAACAACATATTTTGTCAAAAGAGATGTGAGCTTCTTTTCATGGAAATGTGTCCCTCCATCACTAATGATTGCTTTAGGGACTCCGAATATTTGAAAGATTACTTTCTTGAGGAGTTTGGTAACCGTTTTGGCGTCATCGGTTGGATTAGCAATTGCTTCTACCCATTTTGACACATAATCGACAGCTACAAGAATTTACTTGTTTCCTTGATATGTTACTAACGGTCCTTGGTAGTCAATTCCCTATACATCAAAAATTTCTACCTCTAATATTCCCCGTTGTGGCATCTCATTTCTCCAAGAAATGTTCCCGGTTCTTTGGCAAGGATTACAATGGAGAAAAAATTTTCTAGCATCTTCAAACATGGTAGGCCAAAAGAAGCCCGATTGAAGGACTTTAGCAATTGTTCGTCGTGCTCCATGGTGTCCTCCATAAGGTGATGAATGGCATCCTTCTAAAACACCTTGAACCTCCCATTGGGGTATGCATCTTCGGTAAAGTCCATCACTACATTCCTTGTAAAGATTGGGATCGTCCCAAAATTATCTCTTCACTTCAAACAAGAATCTCTTTCTTTGATTGTAGTTCAAATCCAGGGGAAGAACTCCTCTAACAATGTAATTAGCATAGTCGGCGAACCATGGTGTGGTGTGCTTCTCAAGTTGTGAATGGATAGCCATCAAAATATCATTGGGGGAACAGTCATTGATTGATGTCTCTCCCTCATCATTATGGAATCGAATTCTTGACAAGTGATCCGCTACCACATTCTCGGCTCCCTTCTTATCCCTTATCTCCAAATCAAATTCTTGGAGTATCAAAATCCATCTCAACAATCTTGGTTTTGCTTCTTTATTTATCAAGAGATGTCTAAGGGCACGGTGGTCCGAGAAAACAATCACTTTTGATCCAAGCAAATAAGAACGGAATTTGTCTAAAGCATAGACAATGGCAAGGAGTTCCTTCTCGGTAGTTTCATAGTTCACTTGGGTGGCATCAAGAGTCTTGCTTATGTAATACATAGCATGCAAGGACTTTCCTACCCGTTGGCCAAGAACCGCTGCAACGGCGTAGTTACTTGCATTGCACATGATCTCAAATGGTAGTTCCCAATTTGGTGGTTGGATGATTGGTGCTGAGATTAGTGCTTCCTTGATTCTATCAAAAGCTTCAACACACTCATCAGTGAATTGGAATTGGGCATCCTTAAGCAAAAGTTGAGTAAGGGATTTCGCAATTTTGGAAAAATCTTTTATAAAACGGCGATAGAAACCCATGTGACCGAGAAAGCTTCGCACTCCTCTAACATTCACAGGAGGTGGGAGTTTATCTATCACCTCAACTTTGGCCTTGTCAACTTCAATGCCCTTTTTCAAGATTAAATGACCTAATACAATACCTTCGTTGACCATAAAGTGACATTTCTCCCAATTCAAGACAAGGCTAACATCTTCACATTTTTGCAATACAAGAGAAAGGTTATGCAAACAAGAACCAAAGTCTTTTCCGTAAACGCTAAAATCATCCATAAAAACGTCCATTATGGTTTCTAAGTAATCGGAGAAAACACTCATCATGCATCTTTGGAAAGTAGCGGGGGCATTACATAGCCCGAAGGGCATCCTCCTATATGCAAAAGTACCTTAGGGACATGTGAAGGTAGTCTTGTGTTCGTCATCCGGGTGTATCGGGATTTGGAAGAATCCCGAGTACCCGTCAAGGTAACAAAAGAATTTGTTAGAGGCTAACCTCTCAAGCATTTGGTCAATGAATGGTAGGGGGAAATGATCCTTCCTTGTTGCGGAATTCAATTTACGATAGTCAATACACATACGCCAACCGCTGATCTTCCTTGTGAGTATTACCTCATTCTTATTATTTGTCACCACCGTGGTACCTCCTTTCTTGGGTACCACTTGATCTGGGCTAACCCACAAGGAATCCGATATGGGATAAATGATTCCCGCATCAATTAATTTCATAACCTCCACTTTTAGAACTTCTTGCATGTGGGGGTTTAGTCTCCTTTGGCCTTGGATGGTAGGCCTATGGTCTTCTTGTAGATGAATTATATGCATGCAAAAATTGCGCTTATCCCCTTAAGGTCATCTAAACTATAGCCTATAGCCTTTTCATGTTGTTTTAACACATCAAGCAAACTTTCCAATTGATTCTCATCAAGTTTTCCATTAACAATCACGGGTTTGGTTTTAGACTCCTCAAGGTAAGTATACTTCAAATTTGGGGGAAGGGGTTTTAGAGTTGGAGTTTGTATCTCACTTTCTACCATTGAAGGTTCACTAGGAACATGTTCCATCTCCATTACACATTCCATCCTCATGGCATATTCGATTTGTTCCTCAAGCTCCTCATTCCCATCGTACTCAAATTCCATGACATATTCGTCTAGCTCTTCGACTTGCGCGGTATGATCTTTGATTGCTTATTCTTCTTTAGTGGATTGTGATGCATCCTCGAGAATGTCATTTATCAATATGGATTGCTCATAGGTGAGTTCTTTGTTGGCTAAAGCGGCTTCAAGGAGATCTACTTCTAATTTCCAATGCTTATTTTTGGCCTCACTTGCTTCTAAGGCTTCCAATGCTTGCAAAGGGTCTTTGATGAGAGTAGTGCCCATATGGTCCTCTACACAACAATCTATAATATCCATCTTGCAAAGTAAACTAAGAGAAAATGGTGAGAAGTACCTTGAGAAAGTGCTCTCCTTCAAGGTAAAGAAAGACACAACTAAAAACAATTAACGAAAATCAAATCAATTGAACACCGTCCCCGACAACGGCGCTATTTTTGGTGTGGTGTAAACTCGTCGTCAAAGCTAACAACGAAAACAATATTTATAACTTCACAAAACTACTCTTAGTAAAGAGCTAAGTAAAGGTCAGATCCCAAGGAACGTGATACGGTCGTTATGTACAAAAAATAAATACCTAAATATAACTAACAGAAGCTAGTGATAAGTAGGGTCGATCTCCATAGGGAGGCAAGGTATGTATTTGTAAGTCCGTCTATCTAAGTCACAATTGGGGGGGTTTGTATTTTGTTTTCTAAACTACTAAAGATTAAGGGCAAGAGAAATAAAGTAAGAGCGATAAAGCGAGGAATTAAGAGATAAGTGATCAGATAAAAGAGAGTATGTCAGGATTTCGGTTCACCATGACAGTTCATCGACTCAGTCATAAATAGCCTAGACAATTTACGGTGAGAAGGGCAAGAGAAAGGTCCTTCCGGTCCGCTATCCACCCTAGATTTCCACTAACTTAACTTTCGTCCTCATTAGGGTAGTCTACTGTTCGTAGCAGGTCTGTTTATTCCAATATTCCGATCCAGGAACAAAGTTAACCGAATTAATGTTATTTAGAAGTGTGCACTCAACTAAATATGTTACAGTTATATTGCTATGGGGACAGATTCTCACAAGTAAATTACCTAGTCTATTTCCTACATCGTCTCATCACTAACATGGATCCCCTAATCCTAACATAAGGAGATTAGCTACTCATGCTTTTGATATTAACAGCAATAACAATAATCATGACGATGCTAATGGAAGACATAATAAAGAAATTGAGATTAAGCATAAACAAATAAAAGCAAGGATAATAAGAGAACGAAAAGTAAGAACAAGCAAAGTATTAGATAAAGATTTAGAGGTAAGAAAGATTACAATCCAAAGAATCCGGCGTAAAGAACAATCCGCAGTAATTAAGAGAAGCCAAAAGATTAAGAAGTTCAGAAGTGATTAAGAGTATGAAAAAGATAGTTATGACCTAATCACGACTCCCTTATATAGGGGAGTGAAAATTAACATAAATAAACCTAAACACGGATCAGTCAGCCCGTGTAAACTAGCAAACCACTCGATCGAGCCCTTTCAGACAACTCGATCGAGGACTACTCCAGAAAAACTGTTCGATCGAACAAAAAGTACTCTCGATCGAACTCTTCCAGTTTAGCACATTTCGATCGAGCATATAAATCACTCGATCGACCTTCAGCTTCTGCCAAAACACTCGATCGGACTCCAGAACATCTCGATCGAGCACTTTCCACTAAGATCAGCCTTGACTTTGTTGGGAAATGTGTCCTCAACAATAGTGCGATCACATGATTGAAATATCATTATTAAATCTCATACTAAGAATACGTGAGGGATGATTCTTTATATAGTCGACTGACCGTCATTAATCGGTAATGATTGGCTAACTAGAGTTTGACATTACTGTCGTGTGACGGTGGTGGTCAGTTGATCCCTTTAGGTCACACCTATAGGATGAGGCCCAAATAGATATTTAATTAATTGTATGTGATACAGATTAATTAATTCCTTAATTATGGGAGTGCAATTTTACATCTTATTATAATGTGATTAAATAAGATTTAATTTAGTAATTAAGTGTTAAATTACTAAATTAGTTGAGGTTTTAATATAAGTTTTGAGGTAGAGGTAATTAGTTATTTAAGGTTACAAGAAGTTGTAATTTTAACTAACTAGTAATTATGGGGCCCATTATATGTTGATATAATGGTAGTATACTACTCAAAAAGTGGAGTGTGTATTATATTATTAATTGTAATATTTAAGTGTTAAATGATTACATTAATAATTAATTATGTAAGATTGTTAAACATATGACATATAAGCATTTGTGGGACAAATGACAAAAGGCAAAAATGGACCAAAATAGGTCCAAATTTTCGGCCACATTAAGAGCACAAAAGATGCTCTTTTGTCTTTTGTTTGTGTTGGTTATTGTGTGATTATGACATATCACACAAGCCTTCTCATGCTACATCTTACACAAATGCTCCCTATACTCTACCTACACTAAACAAAAGAGTAAAAACAAAGCAACAAGATTCCCTATATGGGGAATGGCCACCGGTTTTGGCCTTATAAGATGAGCATTTGTTGCTCATTTTTTGTTGTTGTTGTTGGCTTGTTTTTCCTCTCTACTTTCCCTCACATGCAAATTGCAATAAACTCTCACAAATACTAAAACATTAAATCTATTACTAGAAGTAGTAATAATAGAAATATTAGTATTATTAAGGTTACATTTCTACTACATATCTAGTTAATATTAGTAGGAATTTTTTGGGATTAATCTTGGGTGAAATTTATTGGAGTGGCTTCTATACTTGGAGTCTTAGGAGGATCATCCATCATATTTAGCTGAAGAACAAGTGAAGGAAGGTGACCTTACTTGTGCCCACATTTTTGAATCAACTAGCAATGTAAGGGACATTGTTTTTCTTATAAATCTTTAATTTTGTTATGCATGCACTAGATCTAAAGAAAAAATAATTAACAAGTTAATTAGTTAAATATTAGAGGAGTCTAATAATAGTTATATGAACCTAACAAGTGTTATCAGAGCATAAGGATGTTGCATGCATAATCGGTTATTGTTTTTCCGAGTTAAAAAGTTAACATATAAAACTAAAAATTTGTGATTTATAAGTATAAGCCATGAAATCACCATGCATGTTATATATTCTGGTCCTAAAATGTTTTTAGGTCATTTGTATGATTTATGGAAATTTATTGCTCATTTTAATGATTTTTGGTCATTTTATTACATTTTTATGACTAAAATGGGAATTAAAATGCTAAAAATAGTTAAACTTAGTTTCTGACCTTGGATATTTTATATAACCTCACATGCATATTTTACAAGTTGTGTGTAAAAGGTCGAGTTAGTTTGATTAATATTGCATGATTTATGATTTTTATGAGATAAAAATAGATTAAAAGAGGTAAAATGGTTAAAAATAGTTAAATTTCGAATTAAGCCATGATTTTTAAATATAATGTCACATGAATAATTTACAGAGATTATGTAAATTTATAGATTAAAATATTTCTTTTAGCATGATTTATGGATTTTTGAGTAAAAATGGCATAAATAGTGACTATTTTAGCAAAAATTAGCTAAAACGTATTGCATGGCTTGAAAAAATAATTTTAAGTTTCATAAATATCCCACTAATTAGATCTAAGTTTTTAAAAATTATTGGAGTATTTTTTGGATACTTTAAATATTTTATGAGATAAAACCAATAAATTGCAACTATATTTTCTCAAAATTAATTCGAAAATTTTAACCATGATTTTTGACATTATGAGTGTCATGGAATTATTCCAAAATGTTCAAAAATTTAAAATCTAAATTTTGAAATCTTTACAATTTAATTTGGATTTATATCATATATAATATGATTTTAAGGTAAAAAATGAGCATAAAATTAAATCAAGTTGAATTATTGTCAAAAATTGAGTTATGACTAATTTTTGAGTCCTAAAAAGTGTTAGGATAATTAACTTGAGCTTAGATGTGATTTAAGTGTTAATTAGTGATTTTAAAAGGTTATTATCACGCATTTCCATAAAACCGGGTTATATGTACGACATAAGTTAAATAGGGCGATTTGGCACATCATTTGGCATGATAGATACATATTATAATGCTGCATATTTCAATTGTTGAATGTTTTTTATTTATATAATTTTGAATTATGTAATTTAATCTTAGTATGGCCTTAGTTTTAATCGATATTACCCGTAATGAAAGGGAATATTGATTCGGTTGTAGTTTAATGTGATCTCGTATCACTTTTATTTATTTTTATTTTCATTAGTTTTTCCATTTTACAAATGTATAATAGGAATAGCTTTGTATTTTTATTATTATTTGTAATTATGGAGTATCTTCAAAGACGGTGCCATTCGGAAAGGTGATCCGACAAAGACGGTGTCTTGGGAGGCGTGCCACTTGAAGATTCAAGGGACCAAAGGAGTTGGTTTCCGAATATGTAATAGATTATTTGATTTTATATTTTAGGAAGGCCATACTAGGAATTTTATTTATTGCTTTGCATTTCTTTTAATATGTTGCATGCATTGCCAAATCGCCATAACAACACATGCATATCCTATCGAGTCATCGACCGTGTCAATTATAATTATCATAGTTCACCGCTTTAGTTCACTTAAAACGTGATAGATAATAAATTAACAAGACCTCTCACATATAATAATTGAGATAAAGCCTTACCAAATAGTAGAAACCCATGAAGTACCAATTTCATAAGGGAGTTAATCCGGCTTCACCGTAATACAAACCTTGTTACGTTGGCGAAGTAGGGTAGTAAAATGTTATTACATCGAAATTTGGATTGAGCTCAACGGAAGTATTGTTGACCGTAGTCGCATGTGTTCGGGGCTAAAGATGAGAATTAGAGTAATTTTTGTCGACCGAGAGTTCTAAAAGTAGAATCGATTAAAGAGTTAATCCACCGATTTATATTAATAAGGGATGAATCGGCTCACCGTACCCGAGTTTATATGAATCTGGATCTCGGAATCATTTATGTAGTTGGGTGGAGGTCACTATATAAATGCAATGCTTGTAGTTAAATTTACGAGTATTATTAAAACGATAGATGATAAGTAATTCCTTCATTTCCTATTTTGTAGTCAAATTTGTTTTAATCAACCGCAATGGCAACTCCAATCACGTCCGTATCCACTAGTTCCACCACACTTACCAATGTGTCATGGCTCCGATCCTTCATGGATCGATGTAAGTTAGAAAAGAATGGGTCTAATTTCGCCGATTGGGACGCTCAACTTCGCTTGGCCGCGCAAGGTGACGACAAGCTTCGTTACCTTACCGAGGCATCACCCACCGAACCTAATACTAGGTCCACCCCCGCCGCTAGGCAAACCTATGAGGTTTACCAAAGGGAGTCGGCCGCGATCAAAAATGTGTTGATCTTTGCTATGGAGGCCGAACTCCAACGAAGTGCTATAAAGATTAACACCGCTCATGAGATCTACATGAAGCTTGTGAACATGTTTTCACGAGCTCCTAGGGTCATTCAATATGAGGCGGCTTCCGCATTCTTTGATCTTAACATCAAAGAGGGCCAAAAGGTGAGCCCTCATGTGCTCAAGTTGATGAAGCATGTTGAGACCTTGAAAATGCATAAGGTGGAAATTCCCAATGAACTCGTAATTGATCGAATTCTTCATTCCCTTAACAAAATCAAAGCATATGTTCAATTCCGGGTGAATTTTAATATGCAAGATAAGAAAGTTTCCCTTGATGAGTTGCACAAAATGCTTGTGCAAGCCGAAAGGGACATGGGGCTAAGTGTTAGCACCACCAAAGATGTGCTCAATGTCAATCATAAGAGCAAGGGAACCTTCAAGAAAGGTGGGAAGAAGGGTAAGAAGCAAACTCCCAACAGGAATATAGCTAAGACTTATGAAGCAAGCTCCTCCAAGCCCAAGTACAGTGCCCCCACCGGGGACAAGTGCCGCTATTGTTGTGGTGTTGGGCATTGGAAGAGAAACTGTTCCAAATACCTTGGCAATATCAAAGCTGGAATGGTTATTCCAGTAGGTATATAACTATCCCTATCTTTTATGTTTCAATCTCAATTAGTATGTGATACAAGTTGTGATGATTACCCTTTTTATTGTAAATAGGCCCCCCTACCAAGGACAAGAGCAAGGAGAAGCACGCCTAGATGATCATATGGGAAGCTAGAGTAGCCGACCGTGGTGATGGATCAATGGAAGCTTGGCTTTTATTTGCTTTGTCTTTAATTTTATGATGTATTTCATGTTTTAGAACTATTTTGATTTCCTTGTGTGACTTGGAAATTGGCTTGTATCCTTTAAACACGGGTTGTATTTTGGATATTGGTGATTTGGTTTTCAACCCAAATCACTTGTTTTATTATGATTACTTGTTCTAAAATCATCATCATCATAAATTACTTGCGTAGAGAAACATTAGATAAACAACTCAAATTGATCAAATAGACGATTATGATGATGGGATCATTATATGTCCATAAGCTATGAATTTGATTCTCCTTATGTCATCATTACTAAAAGTAACAACTTACTTATGCAAGATCAATTAAAGTTGTAATGAGTTTTTTGAACTCATCAAGTAGGGAATTCACGATACCATATGGACACATTATTCTAAAGGAATGGTCAACCATGAGATGCCTAGAATAGAGAGTCTATTAAACAAATGACATGGATAAGACTCGTATATTATCAAGCTGCCATGTTAGGATGGCCTTTTGAAAGCTAATACTAGTTTATGTAAAACTCCTAATACCCTGTTAAATATATATGTTTGTGACTCACAAAGCTATCTCTCATGAATATTGATATATTTCTGAGAGATAGAGTGGGAGTAGATTGAATCGTCACAAACATCTCTTATAGTTGAAATGTTACTTTGAGAAAGTAATAGAATTATAGAGTGGGAGTTGGTATTGAACTATAATCTATGAAGATAGGATGAGAGCATAGTTCAGTGGAAGTTTATCGCACATGTATTATTGTTCAAAAATATTACTTTGTGAAAGTGATAGTATCATGACCTTTTTATATACGAGCCGAAGAGTAGATTTACTTTAAAGTGAGGGTCTCTTTAAAGGTAAATAGAGCTTTAGAGTACACAAATGCATAAGATTTACATGAAGATGTTGATCAAGAAAAATTGTGTTAGGAATTGCCGCATTTCATTTTAATAAAGAATGGCAAATAGAATTCGCTTTTCTAAAATGGGAATTTAGAGAAGGAAGTGTTTGAAACACAAAATCTTAGATGAAGATCTAAGAATCCTAACATATTATGCGTAGCTTTCTTAAGTGATCTTAGAATGATCTTAAGAAAGCAATAAAGGATTATACTTTTCGTTCATGTGATTATAGTGAATTGTTTCATTCACATGATTGAAGAATCATGATATACATGAAGTTAAGTGGGAGGTAGAATTGTTTCTCCATGTCTTATATGTTAATAACATATTACTTATTGAGAATAATGTATCAATGCTCTCTTCTGGCAAGAATAATTGGGAGACTTGGAAAGGGATGCAAAGTATTCTAGATTTTTAATCTATGTAAGAGAATATTGGCATATAGTTGAGAGTCTTATGAAGATAAGATATTTCATATCTGTTGTACAACAACAAAGACAAATAGGCTATTCTTGTTGATGGAAGTAGAATTACTATGATGAAGTCATAATCATTCCATGAACCTATTAAGTTGTTGATCACATGAAATCAAATTCTAATGTTTCCGCCATTAGAATGATCATGTATGCCAACAGACGCACGTGCCATGATGTGATATATGCTGAGAGCACAATAAGTCAATTTGTAGACACCTCGTTTCTGCACCCCTCGCAAACCACCCGATGATGATTGGGCCGCATGTTTGATTCGCGGAACGATTAGTGACAGTTCGTAAGATTATCGTCAAGTGATTGCTCAAATATTAATGTCAACCTCTTAGTTGTCATCTACGTCCCGATACGGTCGTTTTGTGATAATTAGAGTACATTCGAGTCGGGTCAAAAACCGTCTCCATTTTTCGATAGTTTGTTAAATCCCGAGTCGAATGTTCGGAATGTTCGGATATTTCTATTCCATATTTCTCAAATTTTATCTTTTGGCAAATAATATCCCGTAATATTCAAAAGATAATCGAATCAAATCCGTCCTACCATAACTTAAACACGGAAATCTTTCTTAAACAGGAGGAAACCTCCGGGAATAGACGCAAGCAGTCCGCGCCTCTTCCAAGAGACGATGGGCGCTGCGCCTCTTCCCAGGCCCTTCTTTGCATGATTTACGTATCTTTTTCATATCTTTCCGAGATTCACTTCCAAAGAGTCTCCGAAACCCTATTCCTCCGTGTGATTAGTATAAATAGGAGCTTTCGCTCCTCATATTTCTCACGCGAGTGTCCGCCCTTCTCTTCTCCCTTTGCATTCTAGACTTTGTTCTTACTAATTGGCGCCTACGTGCTTGAACATTCGACCACGTAAGCTCGGATCCTTCCGGGTACCAGCCTCTCCGTTGCATGACCGACCAATTTGACCACTACACTCAATCAACTTAAATTAATCAACTTGTTAAATCGTTTTCCTCTTACGAGGGCACTCTTTCTTTGCATTCGCGTCGAGCATCACTAATCGATCTTCTTAGTTCTTCTCGTTTCGTCAACATGTAAGTCTGAGGGTGTATTAATCTCTCTTTATTTATTGTATTTTAATTTTCGTATAACAATTGTAAGGTCTATGTCGAAAGTACCTCATTAAAACCGATTTCTAAAACCGTCTTCAAAACCTTTTTCTTTGATTTCCAGAGGCGGACGTCGAGAAAAGACGCAAAGAATCGCTGCGCCTCTTGAAGGAGCGCAGCTCTGCTGCGCCTCTTCGTGAGGCCGCCGCAGATTCTCGCTTCTTTTCTTCTTCCTCGTCCTCTGTAAATTCGTCTTTTGTTTTATTTGCTTTCTTTTGTTTGTTCTTCAATTCGTTCGTATAATTATTTATCATTAATAATTCATATGTATATATTAACCATCATCATTAACATGTTTAATTGTCATTCATCCGACTCAAATCCCTTATAATCAATATTTGCGGGTTTTCGTCATTAATGTTCAATTCGAGTTTTAGAAGTTCAATTTCATCACGTTGAGTTTCTGGGATCCATTGTTGATATATTTGCATCCTGTTTAGTTATTAATTCGTCGTTCATCATGTTTAGTAATTGATTAGTTCGTTTAGTTAGTTTAATTATTCATTAACATCGACCCTTCACATAATTAATCCGTCTAATATCCGTATCATTCATGTTTTACTGCTTTTATAACACCATCATATGTAAATAATACATTAAATCACTTTCATCCGAGTCAATTGTCGTAATCAATCCATTAATTTACCAATTAACATTAACGGTTTGCAGTTCCGGCTTCACAGCCAGAACTCACCCTTGGAACAGACGCAAAGAATCGCTGCGCTCTTCTTCCAAAGGGCGCGAGTGCTTTGCGCTGTTCAGGGTGATTTCGTCCCGAACTCCTTTTCGCCCTTGACGTAGTTTAATTAGGTTACGTATTAATCAACTATTATCCGTAATATCACTAACTTCTGTTCGTTTACTTTATTTAATTTTCTTTAATTTATTCTTTTGTTTTCTTTTCTCAAATTATCCGTTTTAAAGGTATTTTCGACATAAATCGCCTATTCCAATGTAATTAATATAATTTCCATTATTGTAATTTATCGTTATTGTATTGTTTCTTTCATTTGTATTGTTTTCACATGTAAATCAACATTAATTCCTACTTCGACCCCAATTGTATGTTAAATTACGTGTTCACCGACTTAGTCTAATTCTCACATGCTAGGATTAATCTATGGATGTTGCATTGCATGCATATAGCCGACGATATATCAAGTACGAATAAACTCCCTAATCATTAGTAGAGGCCGCTATCGAGGCGGGCGGGATTAGGTGTTCGATCAAAAGAGCTTCCTAATACGTACCCTCACCCCTTACTCCAGATCTCCGTGAGCACCCGTGTTCATTGGCATCCACGAGAGTCATTCTAGACATAGAATGCTAAGGGTAACGATTGCTTAGTGTTCATGTCACTACTTTGTGTCTTGACATGACACGAGGTACTCGAACGGTTCCAATTTCCCATAAAAATTGGTGGCGACTCCATACAAAATGCAAACGCTTGTTCTTCCCGAGCTCCCCTCGTCCCAAGCGCCCCCGTGGGCGGCCCGCTGTCCACAGTTTGGCGACTCCGCTGGGGAACATACACTTACGTGTAGCTAGGGTGAAACTTGAACAAGGTTAGGGAATAAGTTCGTACAAGACAATTGTCGGTTTTCATAACTCGGTCTTCCTAGACCGTTTTACTCGGCCTTCCTAGGCCCAACCCAACCCATTCGACCAATCGTCCCGTCTAAACGGTCCTAATTCTTATTTGGGCCTAAGGATGGATAGCGATTGACGTCATCCATACCATGATGCTTACTCTTGTTTGTATCAAGGACCTTCACTACTTGAGGAAATGGACTAGGAATCGGCCTTACTCTTGTTTGGCACGAGCCTCTCCACAGACTTCGGGTTTGATGGTTCGGTATGGCAACCCACCCTTTAAACCAAAACCCTTCTAAATGCACTCAGCATCCCGTTATAATGCTTGTAAATATGCAAAACCTTATGTGACCACCATTTCAAAACAAATCATGACGAATTTTCAAAAAAAAATCAAAACCCGTTTTCAATCAAAAATTTCGAAAATAGGGCCTTTAATTAGCACAAAGTCCGGTCAAAACTCTGTCCGTCTGTCAAGTCAAAATTCGGGCCACAAGCCCATTTCAAAACCTCACTTCGAGTCCACTCCTACAACTACACTACAGTTGGCTAGGACACACATTTTCAAAGACCTTGTCTTTCTTCAAAAACTCACTCAACACAAGTGGCACACACCCACTTCACGAGTCAAAACTTTTCCTCTTTTAGCAAATGTGATAGAATGGTCGATCGTGTTTTGATTCGTCACGGTCTCTTATCCAGTTTCCAAGATGCCTGGGTCAAGTGATGATACGAACCTCCAGCAAATTCAAGAGAGTAATGATCGAATCCTGGCCGCGATAACCCAAATGCAACTCACTCAAGAACAAACCTATGACCGCCTTGAGCTCATCGAAGGCCGCATCTTTGATGTAGAGGGAAAGCTACCTCCCATTAAAAGTGAAGTACTAGGTTTTTCCGATGACGAGTCCAAAGATGAGAATCCTCTCATGGGGACAACCGCTTGGTGAGAAAAGACTCCAATACCTAGAAGAGCAATTGATGTACCTTAAGGGGGATGACATTTACAGGGAGAACAATCGTAAGTATGAAGCCGTCAATTCCAAATTGCCCACTAACTTTAGCATGACGGATATCCCTAAGTTTAAAGGACATGAGAATCCTTTGAACCACATCCGCGCCTTCAAGGACTATATGTCTATCAAAGGCATCAAACCCGAGATGTTCTTAAGGATCTTTCCTTCATCTCTTGACACTATCCCAAAGCAATGGTTCTACACTTTAGATCACAAAAAGGTCGCTACTTGGGAGGACGCCGCCATTGAGTTCTCGAAACAATACGCGGATAATGCCGAGATCCAAGTCAACATGCGCACTCTAGAGGTTCTTACCCAAAATGACAAAGAAGGATTCACCGACTTCCTAAGTAGGTGGAGGAAGACTAGTACTCAACTAGTAGAACGTCCAGATGAGGCCACTCTTGTGGAGAAGTTCGTGGACAATCTCAAACCCATATATGCCAACCATTTGAGATATCAAAACATCAAGACTTTCAAAGACTTAACCGTGTTGGGGACACGAATTGAAGATGACATCCGCAAAGGGCTCTTGTCCAAAACGGTAGGTCGAGGATATCAAGGGTCCACAAGTCGTTCATACGGCTCTACTAGCAAGACCGACGAAGTTAACCTTCTCGAGCCATCCAAGAAAACTAGCCCACCAAGGAAGTTCACAAACCTTGGGGATACGTACTCCAATGCTCTAAAAAGGCTAATGAAGCAAGGCAAACTCCAACCCATTGGACCTACTCCCGAACCCGAAAGGAAGTCCAAGTTTTGGGATGAAAACTCTTACTGTGAATACCATAGGGGCAAGGGGCACGACACAGAAAAATGCTACAAATTGAAACACGTGCTTCAGGATATGATCGAAGATGGTCGGCTTCCAATTCCACCAGGAGGTAAGCCCAACAACACTCAGAATCCTCTTGGAGTTCTAGTGATTACAAGTGACGAATCTACCTTAGATTGCTCACATCTCATTTCTCCCACCGAAAATGAAATTCATGCAATTGAGAAGGAAAGACTCTACTCTACCATCTCCCCTACCACTTCCGACTTCATCGCATGGGCAAGGAGTGTAGATAGACAAGTGTGGGAACTAGAAAACATGGTAATGATCTTACGCGATCCCAAGGCAACGCCTAAAGAACGCATACCATTGACCTTCTCTCAAAATGCCACTATGCAAGAAGTAGTCGCCGTGGTCGATAAGCTAGTCGATCAAATCATACAACTAGAAAGTGACATCATGAGGATGAAGGAACTAGCTGCAATTAATGGGGTTTGGGCCGATGACGATGAAGACGAATATCTCATCGAAAACTCTTTAGTCAAAGAGATAGTCCAAAATGGCGAAGACCAAGATGTGGATCACCTAACTCGCTCGGGCCGTCCATACCAGAATACTACTCAAAGCAGTCCAACCAATGTCATCACACCAAATGACAACGAAGACGATCCCACCGATCATTTGCTCAAGCAATTACAAAGAACCAAGGCTGATCTTTCGGTCTGGCAACTAGTGGCAAGCTCATTTCCACACCGCCAAGCTTTACTGCAAGCTTTGGCCAAATTGAATGTGGCACATAACTCTACTCCCGAAGATGTAGTCAACTTGGTCTTCCAAGAATCACCGAAGTTAAGTAATCCTATTACTTTCTCAGACGAAGATTTGCCACCTTTTGGCGCTAGTCACAACCTTGCTCTATACATCACTGTTATCTGTCTAAAGAAAAATGTGCCAATGACCTTGGTAGATGATGGCTCCATGGTCAACGTCATACCCCTCAAAACGGCATATAAACGGGCATGAAAGAGTCGGATTGGACCCCTACAAGTCAAGGCGTACGCGCATATGACGGTACGCGACGAAAAGTGGTTGGACTTGCTAGCCTAACCATAGCTACGGGACCGATCGAGCGAAAGGTCAACTTCCAAATAGTGGACATCGAAGCTTCATTCAACATACTTCTGGGAAGGCCTTGGATTCATGCTTCCAAAGCAGTAACATCCACCCTTCACCAAAAGATCAAGATCCCACTCAATGGCAAAGTTGTGACAATCACTTCGTCGCCTATCAAGGCAATAATCGAAAAACAATCAAGCAATCAAGTCCTTGCGGATCCCATATACGAACTTGGGGGCTTCCAAAGTGTAAGTGTCATAGAAAGCGAGTTGGCACCCTTGTACTATAATCCCTACTCTAACCTAGTGGTCAATCACATACTCAAAAATCAGGATACTTCCTGGAATGCCTTTGAACCCAATTCGGAAGAACACCTTCGCGCCATACAAGAAAGGCAACTCATCAAGAATACCACTTGGACTGGGGTACAAACCCACAGCAGAAGAAGTTCTCGAAATGCTTGCTCAAGTCCAAAATCGCAAGTATGTAGGAGTCCAAATGAAGCCATATCTCCCCACCTTAAATGGATACTTCGTTCAAGAAGGAAGTTCGGAACTCTATCACGGATTTCCTGAACCTTGGCATTACCTTGAGAGGAAGTTAGCCGGAATCGAGATCTTTCACGATTGCTACTTTATCCCTCCAGAAACGGTTCCTACCGTCAAAACCCGTCAAGCACCTTGCTTAGACGAACAAGCTGTTAGCCTCCTATTTGGAGAGGACCGATTTGTTAGGGGCGCGCAGATGAGATCATTACTACGATACTTCAAGACGATCGCTTCAACCCCACCGCTTTAATCACGTAAATCGACACAAGCAGCAGAAAGGATGGAGAAAATCAATCAAATGGACCAACAATCAAGGAAGACTCTTCAAGCTCACCACTGGAGAAGGAGAGATGTTCAAGGAAGAGCCAGGAGACGACGAGTTCGAATCAGAGTCGGAGTCGGAGTCAGAGTCAGAGTCTAGAGAAGTCATTAGAGAGTCTACTCCTGTCGTCACCCCCACTCCTTTCGTTTCTCCTAGCTTACTTTCAGCGATCCATGTAGTTCGGGAAATGCCCCAACTATCGTTTTTTCCGCCATGACCATGGATCAGTT
The DNA here is from genome assembly GCF_048544455.1 of Silene latifolia. NCBI lineage: Eukaryota > Viridiplantae > Streptophyta > Magnoliopsida > Caryophyllales > Caryophyllaceae > Silene > Silene latifolia. Next base: position 51,312,045 of record NC_133526.1, on the reverse strand, counting down.
GGCTTCTTTGTTTCAACTTTACTCAAATCTTAATATGAATAAATCAGGTTCTGCTTACTCTTTGCGTTATCTTGAGTGCAATTCTGTTTATGATGATACTGAGGATGACCAAAACCCAGACTTGACCGAAATACCTCCCTACGTAGCCAAAGAAATACTACAGGAAAGGGAAGGGGGACCAAAGAATTGAGGACACCGAACCCATCAATGTAGGAACTGAACTAGAACCCCAAGAACTTAGGATAGGGACTACCTTGAGCTCTACCGAACGGGCCGACTTCATAGACCTCCTAAATGAATTCAAAGACGTTTTCGCTTGGTCCTACAAAGACATGCCAGGGATCGACAGGGACATTGCCGAACATAGAATTCCGATTAAGCCAGGTTTCAAGCCTGTAAAACAGAAGCTTCGACGGATGAGAACAGAATGGGCCCTAAAGATCAAGGAAGAAGTGGATAAGCAATTCAAAGCCGGGTTCATCAAAGTTTCCGAGTATTCTGACTGGGTGGCTAACATAGTGCCCGTACCCAAAAAGGATGGGAGAATTCGAGTTTGTGTTGACTTTAGAGATTTGAACAAAGCAAGTCCGAAAGATGACTTTCCCCTACCTCACATCGACATATTGGTGGACAACACTGCAGACCACGCATTACTATCCTTCATGGATGGATATGCGGGTTATAACCAAATCAAAATGGCCATGGAAGACATGCACAAAACCGCGTTCGTCACCCAATGGGGAACCTATTGTTATACAGTAATGCCGTTCGGATTGATCAACGCTGGTGCTACATACCAACGCACCGCAACTACACTCTTACATGACATGATGCACAAAGAAGTCGAGGTATATGTAGATGACATGATCGTCAAATCCAAAGAGAGAGAGGGACATATTGCGAACCTTCGCAAGTTCTTCGCAAGGCTACGGAAATACAACATGAGACTCAATCCTCAAAAATGCACATTTGGGGTAACGTCTGGCAAACTCCTAGGATACGTCGTTAGCCAACGAGGTATAGAAATAGATCCCTCGAAAATCAAAGCTCTGATTGAAATGCCACAACCTCAAACAGAAAAGGAAGTCAGAGGATTCCTGGGAAAAGTCCAATACATAAGCCGATTCATATCGAAACTTACGATGATTTGCGAGCCTATCTTCAAGAAACTCAAGAAAACAGACCACACCATGTGGGATGATGATTGTCAAAAGGCGTTTGACCGAATCAAGGAGATTTTAGCTAAACCACCAGTGCTCATGCCACCACAACAAGATCAACCTCTTGGTTTGTATCTCACAGTAACTGAAACCGCCATGGGTGCTATGCTAGCTCAAACCGTAGGAAGTGAAGAAAGAGCTATTTACTATCTAAGTAAGAAGTTCTTGGAATACGAGTGCAAATACTCGCAACTCGAAAAGACATGCCTCGCTCTTGTGTGGGCAACAAAGAAGCTACGCCACTACATGCTTAGCTACTCCGTCAAAATATTCTCCAAGATGGATCCAGTCAAATACCTCTTCGAGAAACCTGTCCTCAATGGACGCCTAGCAAGATGGACCATGATGCTCTCAGAATTTGACCTCAAATATGTGCCACTAAAAGTAATAAAGGGTCGCGCCGTTGCCGAATTCTTCGCAGAAAATCCCATCAACGACGCACAAGCCATAGATACTTGGTCATTTCCCGACGAGGATATACTTCAAACAGATGTAGACTCCTGGGACCTATACTTTGATGGAGCATCAAACCTAAGAGGATTTGGGATAGGAGTGTTGCTCATTTCTCCTGAAGGTGAGCATACACCGATCGCTGTCAAACTCGACTTCGAGGTGACAAACAACGCCCAGAGTATGAGGCTTGTTTAATTGGACTACAAGCAGTAAGCTTAGGCATCAAAAACCTCCGAGTGCATGGAGATTCGTCACTAATCATCAACCAAGTTACAGGATCCTGGAAAATCCGGCGAAAGCCTAGCACCCTATCAAGCTAGGATTGACCAAGTCGCTCAATTCTTTGATCACGTAACCTACTTGCACTTACCTCGGGAGGAAAATCAATTTGCAGACGCTCTTGCGAAACTTGCATCTTTGATAAACATGCCAGATTACATGATGGAAATGCCTTTGTGTATCGAACGACGGTCGAGCGGCTTATGTCCATCAAATTACCAATGAAGAAGAAATCGCACCGGAACCCTGGTTCCAAGCAATCCTGAACTTCAAGCTCAATGGTACCTATCCGCCGGATATGGATAAGAGGGGACAACGAGCTATACGCCTACTAGCTTCACAATACGTCCTCATACAAGGAGAATTATACAAAAGAACACCTCTTGGTGTAGTCCTACGTTGCCTTGATCATTCACAGGCACGAAAAGTGATGGAAGAAGTCCACGATGGAGAGTGCGGTCCTCATATGAGTGGACCTATGATGGCAAAGAAAATCACACGTCTAGGGTACTATTGGACCACAATGGAATCCGATTGCATCAAATATGTGAGGCATTGCCACAACTGTCAAATCTTCGGGAATGTACAACACGTCCCTCCTTCGTTGCTCTACACGATGACATCTCCTTGGCCATTCTCCACGTGGGGAATCGACATAATTGGGAAAATAACCCCAGCAGGAACAGGAGGTCACTGTTTCATCCTGGTAGCAATTGACTACTTCACCAAATGGGTAGAAGCGGCTTCCTACACCGCTCTCACAGCCAAAAATGTAGCCAAGTTCATACAAAATAACATCATCTGCCGATATGGTTGCCCACATGAGATCATCAGTGATAACGGGTCCCACTTCCAAGCCGAAACCGAACAATTGCTAGCCAAATACAAGATCAAGCATCACCACTCATCGCCCTATAGACCACAGACTAACGGCGCGGTAGAAGCGGCTAACAAGAACGTCGTCACAATCCTCAAGAAAATGACTGACAATTACAGAGATTGGCCAAGCAAAATACCCTTCGCTTTGTGGGGGTATCGAACATCCGTCAGGACGCCCACTGGGGCCACTCCTTTCTATTTGACCTACGGCATGGAAGCCGTACAACCAGTCGAGCTAGAAATACCATCCTTACGTATTCTACTCGAAAGTCAAATCCCTGAAGCCGATTGGAAGAGGGATAGGTATGAAGAACTCATCCTCCTGGATGAACGTAGGCTTCGTGCCTTACATAATGTCCAAACATATCAAGCACGTATCAAACAAGCTTTCAACAAAAGGGTTAGGCCAAGAAACATCAAAGAAGGAGATTTAGTTCTCAAATCGGTCAGAGCTCTTTTACCTGTCGACCCAAGGGGAAAATTCAAACCTAATCTGGGTAGGACCATATCTAGTCAAATCCATACTCCTGTGGGGTGCGGTTAGAATCACAGACCTAGATGGGAATGAATTCTCAAACCCCACAAATCTCGACCAACTGAAACGATACTATGCCTAGAATAGGACAAAAACGCGCCTCGCGTAAACCTACGTGTCGCTCTTGTGGCACTAAATAAACGGCCCCTGGCCCATCTGAATGTCACTGTGCTCTTGCATCTTGGCAAACTTGTCATCCTCATATCATCAAACAAACTAAATTCGCACCTCCCGAGTAAGCAAAAGCTCATGCTTATTTTCTATGTTCATTACAAGCTCTTGCTTCGAACAATTATTCTTTTACATTTACTCGAACTACGCGCAAGGGTTTGATTTCGCTTTTTTAAGTGAATACGTAGGCAATCCTTCACGGGATTCAACCCACCATTTTATTAAAAATGTAAATAGAAGGACATCTGCATTGCATTTGAAATTCGACAAGAATAATTAAAAGAAAATAACAACGGTTTCGTAACCACTTAACCTTTTATATTTCATTCAATTTCTAATAATAATAATACGGCAAATAATAAAAATAGACTAGGCTAGGATTCTAAAAATCCCTCCTTTTATTACAACAATAATAATAATAATCAAATAATAAATAAGACTTGGGCTGTTCTTCCATCTTTCCCTTGCCCTTGTCATTTTTGTCATATTTCTGGTCACGACCTCGAGCCGGGCGCTCCTGCACCACTTCAGACCTAATCACCAACGGTCTTTCTCGAGGCCTGACTCTTCCGTTCTTGCCAACCACCACCTCTGCGACAGGAGTAGTCTTCGATTTCTTGAAGGATGAATGACTTGAAAGCCGGCTTCTTCTTCTCCTTGATCGGATGCTTCTCCTTCTCTTTCTCTCCTTCACGCACCTTGTAGTCAACGGGCTCACGCTTCCTCAGTCTTTCACGCTCTTCCGAAGTTGCGGCCTTCCTCCATCTCAGATAAGAATCCGACACCCACAAGGCATTGGAGGAGAAGCTCAGGAACCACATATTCCTTTGGGCCCACTTCGTAGCCCACTCTCTTCGGCTCTCGGTAGTCAATGCCATGGCAGTCTGCGGGACGGTGTCAAGCCTAGGAATCATCTGCTTCAATCCGACTTGCCTCATCAATCTCTCAGGGAAGATGCATACCATAAATTCCAATCCGGGGATGCGCACGGACCTAGTAGGATCCAAGGAAGACACTCCGATGTGAGACTTGAGATGCCACCACGGTACAATCCACGATCAAAGGGCCATCGTCATTCTTGACTTGTTCTTCCAATAGTCACGGACCGGGTGAAATCCACCATGTACGGTACCGTGTCCTCATCGAAATCATACGGGCATGATAGGAAAGTGCATGAACTGGGGGCTCGAGCAATCGGAGACGTTCCATAAGCCAAACCTACCAAAACAGGTATTAGACACCCGAAAAAAAAAAAAAAAAAAAAAAAAAAAAAAAAAAAAAAAACGAAAAAAAAAAAGAAAAAAAAAAAAAAAAAAAAAAAAAAAACGAAAAAAAAGAAAAAACGAAAAAGAAAGAAAAAAGAAAAGAAAAAGGCTGTCTTTTACCTGTAAGATGACGGGACTCCCCAAGAATGGAAGATCGCGATTAGATTTCCTATTATCCAAGCCCAAGATAATCTCCCCTAAACACAAGCAAGCTGGGCTCCTGCGCAGCTCCATTTGCTCAACGAGACCCAATAGACGGGGATCACCTCGCAAATCTTCATCAACATGTCCCTGAAAGACATAAACGTGAAGCAAACAGAAACCGAATGCTCTCCTTCTAGCAACATAAGAGACAGTGAGGGTCGGCCCGTTGATGAATCGATCTATGAAATCCAACATCCGCACGCCTTTCGAAGTAACAAGACGATCTACCTCGAGTCCGGTCACCCAAGCAAATCTCTAAACTTGCTCTTATACCCCGAGCGAGTAGAAGGGATGGCAAGGTAGATGTTCGGGGTCCCACCCGCCAATAGCAGCAATTTCCTCCGGAAAAGGACAAATATCACCTCCTGGGAACGCGAAAACATGATAATTTGGATCCCAATAATCAAGACAAGCATCCAAGAACGGCTTTACTACCTTAATGAGTTTCAAACTCAACAAAGATCCAAGGTTGTAAGCACCCATGTCATGTTTCTCAATATTCGAAAACTCGTTAGTCCATTCCTTCAAGCGAATTTCTAGGGTATTCATGATGATAATTTTCTCTTGAAAATTTATGGGGAGTTTTATATGTGAATCGACGAAGAAGAGACGGAAGAATTGTATGATTTAAAGCTTCATCGACGATTCTATTTATACTAATTCTTTGTTTCCAAAAATCGCCGAACCGACTGCTTGGGAACAGGCGCCGCACTCGCGCCTCTTCAAAGGGACGACTCTTCTGCGCCTCTTCCCTAGCATCACGTGATTTCCGTGTTTGGATCTTTCCTAATTCTATAACAAATAATTTCCTATTCCTACGGGATTTTATTTTGGTAAATCCGCGAAATTTACCATGCTTCAGGTTTCCTTGATCTAGGAACGCGCATTTCGAGGCAACGTCAACATTTTCGGCCATTTTTATGTTTAGTTCCCATTCTAATTCTTTTTTTAATTCTTTCTTTTTCATTTTCACTTTTATTTAGTCAGTTCATTTCTATTTTTTTCATTTTCTAACTTATATATTTCTTTTTTTTCTTTTTTTGCGGGGGTAACCCTCCCTACCGTCCGGTCATTTCCGACAAAATTTTTGCATTTTCGCGTTCTACCAAACTTGTCCAAAAGCTAACCTGCAGGTACAAACAACACAACCCGGCAGCAAAAGGCACTCAGGCCGTCGTATATACAACAAAAAGCAAATATACAAGCAAACTGGGGGCTTCGCCCCAAACAAATCCAGATGTGCAGCTGGGGGCTTCGCCCCAAACAAATCCAAGTCTAAATAAACTGGGGGCTTCGCCCCAAACAAGTCCAAAATGTTCAAAATCAAGACTACAAAGACCACGCAGACTACTGCTAGGCACCCTCCAGCTCGGCAACCCTCGCCATAAGAGCGGCAATCTCGGCATCCCGAAACTCGAGCTCCCTCGACAAACGAGCCGTCTCCTCCCGGGACTGGGCTAACTCTCGCTCCAGCTCACGATCGGCCTGAGAAGAAAGACAAATTGGCTCATGTCAATCGATTCAAACAAAATAAAAAAGAACAAAACAAAAAAAATCAATCAAAAGAGATCAAATAAGGTTCATACCTGACGACCTCGACCACCGACGAGTGCCTCGATAGCGGTAGCCCGTAGCCGGTTGGCCACCCTCCATAGTGCCACGAACCGAGATGGCGCGACCTGCATTTTCAAGAAAAAATCCTCAGCAAATTAAACAAGTTTAATCGAATGTGTTCTTACACGAAAGGAATAAGCCGGAGGCTCACCCTCCGAATCGATCTTGCCGCCGATCGTCGAGGCCAGCATCCGTCACAGCCACGTCAAAATCACGCAACTCGGAGATCGTCGTCCTCCCGGTCGTGTCGGTGTACTCGAGAGTCTCGGGATACACTGGGGGCTCGATGCCCGCCGCCTCAACCTCCTGCAAAAATGAACGGCCTTCATTAATCGGTGATCTTTCATCGAAATTCCCGAAGCCAATCAAAGAGAAATAAAAGGATACTCACCACTACCGGCCAGTACGCCAACCTCCCGTAAAGGAACGCCGAGTAGTCCTCGCCAGGCAGAAGAAGGTCGTCCCCACGGGCACCGCCAAGTCCGCCTCCCTCTCAGCCTCGGAAGGCTCCCGAACATCGTCCTAGGAGGATCAACGGGAACCGTCAATGCACCCGAGAGCACCGACGAGCCAAACGCTCGCCTAAGTACCACACGGGACCCATCGACGTCCACAACAACGGTAGGACTCGAACTCCTAGGTCGAAGGACCTCAGCAACAAAAGGAGGCGCCTCAGCGTACTCCGCCCAAGGTCTGGGCACCCACTGCAACAAGATAAAGACAGAGATCATTCCTGTGATCAGATGAAAGGAAAGAAGTATAAATGCATACAAGTAGGATACTCACGCTTCTCAGCTGAAGAGCGTTCACATCCCGCCGATAGACATTGTGAGAAGAACGCTTGCTCTTCGTCCGGCACATGACCCAATCCCTCACCACGGGATAGGCCCTCTCCAACGGCTCCGTCCTCTTGGGCGCGAGGCCCGGGAAGTAAGAGTACACCCACGCCTGTAAAACGGAATAGTCAATGACGATCTTTCGATCTTTGATAAAAGAAAGGAATTTATTTTGGGTCTAAAGGAAGGTTCATACCTCCAACAGTAGCCCAGGTCCGACAGCGCCAGGGGAAGTCCCCTTCTCCATCAACTCCGGACGAACCATGGCCCTCATGAAGCGGATGAGGACCGCAAAACCAAGAGATGACCCAATCCCAACGCCCTAGGGAGCTCAAAGTCGCAAGAAAGGGAAGAAGCTTCGTCGTGACCTCTCACCTTTGTCTCCGAGGTAAATCGAAGACAAGAACCACCAAAGCCACAGACGAGCCCTCGCTCCGTACAAGGAGGAGGAGCCGTCTCCCTCCCGTCGATCACCACCGATGCCGGGGTCTTCCCCGCGAAGTAATCTCGAACATAGGTACTGGGTACCAAACCCGGCACCGCAACAGCCTTCGGCGACAGGTTCCAGCCGATCAGCCTCCTCGCCTCGGCCGAATCCGCTCTCATGCCAGCCTCCGGCCACACCATCTCCTCGATCCCGCACGGCACGAGAAATCATGCCGTAATCCTCCAAGGTGACTCCCACCTCACCAAAAGGCAGGTGAAACGTGGAAGTCGTATCCCAAAATCGATCCAAGAAAGCGCGGACCAGGCTAAGGTTGGCCCGCAACTTCCTCTTCACGATATCCCTCCAGACCTGAACCAGAGGACCGAACGCTCCACGCTCGATCATGGCCCTCTCCTCCTCCGACAGCCGCTCATAGTGCTCCATCGCCGTCGTGTACCCCGAGAATGACCGGATATTCCCGGCCTCCTATTATGATTCGAAATGAAGCTATCTTTAATTTTGAAGTAAATTTGAAGGAAATTTGAACAAAAAACAGAAAGAGGATAAGTAATGAGTTAGGGAATTCCTATTTACCAAGCTCTTCACCGTCCTGTAGGACAAGTGACCCTCTGCAGCCCACGCAAGGTGCCTACTCTCCCAAGTCTCAGCCCACGCGGGAGCTCCTCTCAGCTGACGACCCCCTCGTCCGAGGTGGGCCCGTCGCGGAATCTCCTCCTCAGCCTCCTCCTCAGGAACCTCGTCTGCAGCAGCCATCACCGCGTCGGTGAAAGCCTGCTCCAAAGCCTCCTCAACCGCACTGGCGTCTACCTCCATGGGAGTCCTCCCGGCAGTGGAAGCATCATCACCTGCAACATTAAAGCAAGTTCAGGCCGCGTCACGTGACGGCGAGCCTTCGATTAAGAAGTTTTCGAGCCTCCGGAGCCCTGGAAACTATCCTTTCTGGCCATCCTTGGCCATGTTCTCACCGATTCAATCACTCATGTGACAAATTGGGTCAAGTCAAGTCAAAATCAAAGTCTGGTTCCGGGTTCGAGTCGAAAATTCGGCAGCATTTCGCTATAATGGCGATTATGCCCTAAAAGGTGCCCTGCAAAAGTTGTCACCAACCAAAATTCCGAGATGACAGGAAGTTTACCCATCACCCAAGGGTCCCAAATATCAAATTTCATCACAAATGGGCAATCCTAAGGCCGTTTTCGAAGCAATCATCGATCTAGTTTTGTGAAACTTAGTCTCAAAATTCGCTCAAGGGCTCAAAACTCGATGAAAATTCAAAGTGAATACATGGTTATGTTCCTAACATTGCCTACTATCCATTTCTAGCATCAATTTGGCAAGACAAATCCATTTGGGGAAAAAGCCCCAAATTTTCGAGTAAATGGGTCGAAAACCCTAATATTTGCGGCTCAAAATTCAACAAATACGGATGATTAATGCAAGATTAAGACACATACCTCGATTAGTCATATTTCAAGCAAGCTAACCTTGACGGAAATGGTGAAGATTTGAGAGAGAAATTGAAGGTTTTGTGTTTCGAAATAATGAATTAAAACCCTTCTGATTTCGCGTTTTTACGCAGAATTGTCAAATTGGGGAAAGGACGCAGCAGGCGCTGCGCCTCTTCCAAGAGACGCAGCTCTTGCTGCGCCTCTTCCTCTTGTTCCCTCCTTACGAATTTTCGAAAATTCGTTATGAGTTCGTTATTTGTGGGCCCATCTTTGGTGCGCCTCTTCCTCGATGACAGTTGTATCATTTTGGTCCGTTTCGACGATTTCTTCGTTCCGGCCCACATTTTTATCTAAGCGCGACAATATTTTGCAGTATCGTCCAAACCCATTTTATCCCTCGCAGCAGTATTTTGCAGTATTGCTCGTTTTGTTTCAGCGCAGTAGTATTTTGCAGTACTGCTCACTTGAAGTTTCTCCCATGACGATCAAGATGCTCCTAATCGTCAAAATAATCGCCCAACGAGAGTTTGCTTAAGGACAGAAACAAGCAGATTCCCGCCAAAATCATCAGTAGAATCATCCAACAAGAGTTTGTTTGAGACCAACGCAAGCAAATTCAGCCTCTAAATTTCGCCAAAGTTCGCTTGAGACCGACGCAAGCAGACTTCCCCAGCAGTTTCTACCGACGTCCTGCTGTTATTTTTATATATCTCTTGTTCCCCGCAGAGTTCGACCAAAGTTCCCTGTGACCTCCTAATGCCTTCAGACACCAAGTTATCTTCAGACCAAAGAATTTTGCCGAAGCGTCTTCAGTCCCGCTTCACCCAGGGGTGTCTCAGGTATGGTCTCTTCTTATGGCTGGCGAGCTTCCTTACGTAGTCTAATGGACTTTAAACGACCCTCCCCGATAGTCGACAGACTCTAAAATGTTCCCGACGACAGGTCCTTGGTTCAGACCCCTTGAGCCGCCTCGCGTCGCCATAGTCGTCAGGTTGTAATCTTCGATTGACCTGATGGCTATACTTTGACTTTCGCCTTGTCCAAGCCTCAGTCAAAGTGGGGGTTCTGTAGACACCTCGTTTCTGCACCCCTCGCAAACCACCCGATGATGATTGGGCCGCATGTTTGATTCGCGGAACGATTAGTGACAGTTCGTAAGATTATCGTCAAGTGATTGCTCAAATATTAATGTCAACCTCTTAGTTGTCATCTACGTCCCGATACGGTCGTTTTTGATAATTAGAGTACATTCGAGTCCGGGTCAAAAAACCGTCTCCATTTTCTCGATATTTGTTAAATCCCGAGTCGAATGTTCTCGGAATGTTCGGATATTTCTATTCCATATTTCTCAAATTTTATCTTTTGGCAAATAATATCCCGTAATATTCAAAAGATAATCGAATCAAATCCGTCCTACCATAACTTAAACACGGAAATCTTTCTTAAACAGGAGGAAACCTCCTGGGAATAGACGCAAGCAGTCTTTGCGCCTCTTCCAAGAGACGCAGTGGCTGCTGCGCCTCTTCCCAGGCCCTTCTTTGCATGATTTACGTATCTTTTTCATATCTTTCCGAGATTCACTTCCAAAGAGTCTCCGAAACCCTATTCCTCCGTGTGATTAGTATAAATAGGAGCTTTCGCTCCTCATATTTCTCACGCGAGTGTCCGCCCTTCTCTTCTCCCTTTGCATTCTAGACTTTGTTCTTACTAATTGGCGCCTACGTGCTTGAACATTCGACCACGTAAGCTCGGATCCTTCCGGGTACCAGCCTCTCCGTTGCATGACCGACCAATTTGACCACTACACTCAATCAACTTAAATTAATCAACTTGTTAAATCGTTTTCCTCTTACGAGGGCACTCTTTCTTTGCATTCGCGTCGAGCATCACTAATCGATCTTCTTAGTTCTTCTCGTTTCGTCAACATGTAAGTCTGAGGGTGTATTAATCTCTCTTTATTTATTGTATTTTAATTTTCGTATAACAATTGTAAGGTCTATGTCGAAAGTACCTCATTAAAACCGATTTCTAAAACCGTCTTCAAAACCTTTTTTTGCTGATTTCCAGTAGGCAGACGTCGAGAAAAGACGCAGCAACTGCTGCGCCTCTTCGAAGGAGCGCAGCTCCTGCTGCGCCTCTTCGTGAGGGCCGCGCATTCTCGCTTCTTTTCTTCTTCCTCGTCCTCTGTAAATTCGTCTTTTGTTTTATTTGCTTTCTTTTGTTTGTTCTTCAATTCGTTCGTATAATTATTTATCATTAATAATTCATATGTATATATTAACCATCATCATTAACATGTTTAATTGTCATTCATCCGACTCAAATCCCTTATAATCAATATTTGCGGGTTTTCGTCATTAATGTTCAATTCGAGTTTTAGAAGTTCAATTTCATCACGTTGAGTTTCTGGGATCCATTGTTGATATATTTGCATCCTGTTTAGTTATTAATTCGTCGTTCATCATGTTTAGTAATTGATTAGTTCGTTTAGTTAGTTTAATTATTCATTAACATCGACCCTTCACATAATTAATCCGTCTAATATCCGTATCATTCATGTTTTTTGCTTTTATAACACCATCATATGTAAATAATACATTAAATCACTTTCATCCGAGTCAATTGTCGTAATCAATCCATTAATTTACCAATTAACATTAACGGTTTGCGATTCGGCTTCACGGCCCGAGAACTCACCCTTGGGACAGACGCAAAGAATCGCTGCGCCTCTTCCAAAGGGCGCATGATTACTGCTGCGCTGTTCAGGGTGATTTTGTCCCCGAACTCCTTTCTCGCCTTGACGTAGTTTAATTAGGTTACGTATTAATCAACTATTATCCGTAATATCACTAACTTCTGTTCGTTTACTTTATTTAATTTTCTTTAATTTATTCTTTTGTTTTCTTTTCTCAAATTATCCGTTTTAAAGGTATTTTCGACATAAATCGCCTATTCCAATGTAATTAATATAATTTCCATTATTGTAATTTATCGTTATTGTATTGTTTCTTTCATTTGTATTGTTTTCACATGTAAATCAACATTAATTCCTACTTCGACCCCAATTGTATGTTAAATTACGTGTTCACCGACTTAGTCTAATTCTCACATGCTAGGATTAATCTATGGATGTTGCATTGCATGCATATAGCCGACGATATATCAAGTACGAATAAACTCCCTAATCATTAGTAGAGGCCGCTATCGAGGCGGGCGGGATTAGGTGTTCGATCAAAAGAGCTTCCTAATACGTACCCTCACCCCTTACTCCAGATCTCCGTGAGCACCCGTGTTCATTGGCATCCACGAGAGTCATTCTAGACATAGAATGCTAAGGGTAACGATTGCTTAGTGTTCATGTCACTACTTTGTGTCTTGACATGACACGAGGTACTCGAACGGTTCCAATTTCCCATAAAAATTGGTGGCGACTCCATACAAAATGCAAACGCTTGTTCTTCCCGAGCTCCCCTCGTCCCAAGCGCCCCCGTGGGCGGCCCGCTGTCCACACAATTAAAGGGATAATTCCCACATTATGGCTTGTGAAAGCCTTAAAGAACATTCTTGAAATTCTTGAGAAGAATTAAGGATTCGTTCACATGTTTGGATGACAAACTAAGTTAGGTGTTGAAGTGTTGCACAAACTTTAGTTTCCAAACTTAAAAGGGATTTGTTGAAATCTTAGGATGTCTTATTGACAAAGGAGTAAGAGACTAAGAAAGGTGTTTTAGTTTCGCGCATTGCAAATTTTACAAAAGGAATCCAAGTAAATTGTGATAAAATCGTTAATGAAGGGATTAAGGGTGAATCCCTCTACAAATGATTTTGTCACAAGTTATGTGATAACAGTGGGAGCATGTTTCAAGTTAAAGAGCCCAAGTCTAGTAAAAAGTCTAGACATATAAATTCAAGTTATTAGAGATAACATCGAATTGAAGGAAATAACAATTGATAAAGTTGGAATATATGGATATCGGGTATATCTGCTTTCCAAGCTTTTATTTCTCATAAACTAGTGTTAATAATACACTAAAGATTATAGAATATGAAGTAGTAATAGTGTATTGACTATTCATATGTGATAATCGCATTTATCGTTTGAGTTTTATTAAACTCACCCATTACTTTGTCGTATCCGAATGGGTTGTTAAGAACAAATTGAACCCCATTAAAGTGAACTGGATTGACATGGTATTCGCCCCTAGTTACTTATATGAGGTGACGTCTCCAAGTGACTAGAGTGTGATGCGATTGATGGCAACTTCAAGTGCCATAGAGTCATATGGGATAACTAGTCGATCACATAGGCAGACTGTATGGGACAATCTGTCGGGCAGTGACCGCTTATAGAGTTCTGGTAATTCATAAAGCCTGGTCGTGGCAAGAGCTATTATAGTATTCTTATGAGTCAATTCTTTTGACTAGAGACTATTCGCCCAAGTTGGCACAACTTCTGATTAGCTTTAATTTATACTCTACGATTTCGTAAATGAGGTCAAACTGGGTATATTTTGGATTATGATGGACTGTGGCTGAACGAAGGGAATAGGGCGATAGGAATTGTCCACCCCTTATCAGGGTTGTTTGAAATCTCAAGGCCACTCGAGGAGTAGTTAACTGGAAATGCGTGGCCACGCTCGGAAGGTATCTATGATAGATAATTCCAGTCAGTCAGTTAATCTCCAGATCGAGAAAACCACTCAAGATATGATCAAATGTAAGTAAGACCTGCAAGACACCTTGCATTGAGTGGGAGATTGTAATAGAACAAGAGAATTGGTGACGCACACTTGTCGAGGACAATTGGGAGATTGTTGGGAAATGTGTCCTCAACAATAGTGCGATCACATGATTGAAATATCATTATTAAATCTCATACTAAGAATACGTGAGGGATGATTCTTTATATAGTCGACTGACCGTCATTAATCGGTAATGATTGGCTAACAAGAGTTTGACATTACTGTCGTGTGACGGTGGTGGTCAGTTGATCCCTTAAGGTCACACCTATAGGATGAGGCCCAAATAGATATTTAATTAATTGTATGTGATACAGATTAATTAATTCCTTAATTATGGGAGTGCAATTTTACATCTTATTATAATGTGATTAAATAAGATTTAATTTAGTAATTAAGTGTTAAATTACTAAATTAGTTGAGGTTTTAATATAAGTTTTAAGGTAGAGGTAATTAGTTATTTAAGGTTACAAGAAGTTGTAATTTTAACTAACTAGTAATTATGGGACCCATTATATATTCATATAATGGTAGTATAGTACTCAAAAAGTGGAGTGTATATTATATTATTAATTGTAATATTTAAGTGTTAAATGATTACATTAATAATTAATTATGTAAGATTGTTAAACATATGACATATAAGCATTTGTGGGACAAATGACAAAAGGCAAAAATGGACCAAAATGGGTCCAAATTTTTGGCCACATTAAGAGCACAAAAGATGCTCTTTTGTCTTTTGTTTGTGTTGGTTATTGTGTGAGTATCACATGTCACACAAGCCTTTTCATGCTACATATTACACACATGCTCCCTATACTCTACCTACACTAAACAAAAGAGTAAAAACAAAAGCAACAAGATTCCCTATATGGGGAATGGCCACCGGTTTTGGCCTTATAAGATGAGCATTTGTTGCTCATTTTTTGTTGTTGTTGTTGGCTTGTTTTTCCTCTCTACTTTCCCTCACATGCAAATTGTAATAAACTCTCACAAATACTAATACATTAAATCTATTACTAGAAGTAGTAATAATAGAAATATTAGTATTATTAAGGTTACATTTCTACTACATATCTAGTTAATATTAGTAGGAATGTTTTGGGATTAATCTTGGGTGCAATTTATTGGAGTGGCTTATATACTTGGAGTCTTAGGAGGATCATCCATCATATTTAGCTCAAGAACAAGTGAAGGAAGGTGACCTTACTTGTGCCTACATTTTCGAATCAACTAGCAATGTAAGGGACATTGTTTTTCTTATAAATCTTTCATTTTGTTATGCATGCACTAGATCTAAAGAACAAATAATTAACAAATTAATTAATTCACTATTAGAGGAGTCTAATAATAGGTATATGAACCTAACAGACTTCGTCTTGGCAGCTTCATAAGACTTTCCTTCACGCATTCCGAGGTGTGACTCTCGCTCTAAATCTCCGTCTTCTTACAATGCATGCTAAATGGGACGAATAAGATGCGATTCCAGCACTTTTAGGTCCATTTCTGCAATTAAGACGAAACAAACCAAAGTAGCCAATTCGGGGCATTTTGCAATATAAAGCGATACAAATGGCATAAAAATGCGTGCAATAAGAGGCTAAAAAGTCTTGTTAAAGTGCACGTATCAAATCTCCCCAAACCGAACCTTTACCCGTCCTCGAGTAAACTAAATGCAAACTAATGGAATGGATATGAAAACTCAGAGCTAGCTATAACTTATCCACTTAAACCATTTAATGCAATCAAAAATTAACAGTTATAGCTACAACAGTCAATACGCAAACGAGTTGTATGATGTCTATAAATAAGCTGACCTGTCGACCTTGCAAGACCATTAAAATCGAACTCTCCCGGGTCACTCTTCTCTCATGAAGCAAAGGGTGAAAGTATATGTGTAAGAGAAGAAGAGGAAAACAGTCACTCACCTAAACTGCGACCTACATATCATGCGTGCAACAAAAATGATAGATGATTCAAGTACCATACATACATTCCAACCAACAATGTCCGTCACAACCGAGGGCTTACAAAAGATATGGGAGAGTGAGGTTACAGGCGAGAAAAGGCAAAACGAATTATGGAAATGTGGAGACACAGCGTCAAGCTAGCACCTAACAGGACCATTTAAGACTATCCAATTCTCAGCTGACTAGAAATAGAACACAAGTGCACTTCTTTGGCACAAAACTCACTAACCATATACACAATCTCCTCAAAAAGATATAAATAAGAACGGAAGTAAGACCGTCACAAACTTCCCTTTTTTAATACGGTCTATTCTTCATTTCAAATTCTCTTTTCTTTTTTTTCTTCTCTTTTTGTTTCTTTCTTTTCATCCACTGATCACGTTTTTTCATTTTCTTTTTTTCTTTTATATATTCTTTTTTTGTATTTTTCATCCTTTTCCATGCTTTTTCATTTTCCTGCCCATGTTCTTTATTTTTCTACCAACTCCATACAAATATGAATGAGCCGAACTCGCATAAATAAAAATCATACCACAAAAATTACACTAGACTAGCTTGACTGGCAGGCTAAATTTGGATGTAGTTAATGGGTCAAAAGGCTGTTTTTGGCTAAAGTGGAGCTAAATGGGTGAAAATGAAAGAAATGGGAAAATTGCAAGCACCTCCCTGCATGTGACACCGACCACACACCCGAATGTATGCAAGCAACAAGCAATTGAATTTCATAAAAGTGCAAAAGTGATGAACATATTATGCAAGGAGTACTACTCTCAATTCCTACATGAACTGGTCATGAATGACACCAGTTATACGACTCTAATAACTCAGAAATTGTAAAGTAGTTTGGGTCAAGTCTACACAGTTAGCTATTTTTGATGAGGTTTTTTTCGAAATAAATACAATACAAGCAGAAAAAAAACATGAATGCAAAAAAAATGCAAAATGCAGACTCAAAGGATGCAATACACTCCCCAAACCAAAACGGACAACACCCTCGTTGTCCTCCAGCATACACCAGTAGAATATATAATGGAAAAGGGGAAATACAACCGATAAATGAATAAATGAAATAAATAAATAAAGAGACGAAAATAAAGAATAGAGCAGAAAGTACATACAAAATGACGAACTTCCCCAAACCAGCCAGAAAACTGGGGAAGTGAGTAGACCAGTAGCTACTCGTCAGCAGTCTCCTCCTCCTCCTCCTCATCTCCCACCACCGTGTAGTCGGGATCTCGCTCATGCTCCCTCCTCCTCACCTCCTTAGCTCGGGCTCTCTCTTCCTCCTCAGCTGTGTCCGCCTCGCTAGCTGGCATTGGGTACCCCTCCGCCGGGTACCGGTAGAAGGAAGGGTGTGGCCAGTCCTCAGGAACGGGGGGTCCTCGTCTCATGTGATACTCGTATATAGGGAACAAAGTAAGTGCAATGTCCCGCTCCATACGAGCCTGCCTGGTAAGCAAGTCGAGAAGTAAACTGTCACGGCGCCCTTGGTCAATGACCTCGGACGCCACAAAAGGTGGAGGAGGAATAAAATTAGCCGGGTACACCGGATGTGTAACGGAAGGAGTGGGAATAGGGATCAGTGTAGGCATGGGCGTGGAAGACTGCCCAGCTGTAGTCGGTGTGGATCCTTGTCGAGTCTCAGGTCTCTTCTGCTTCTTCGAAGCGGAAGTAGTGGTAGATGGAGCAAGTGGAAGGTGGTAGAAAGGCAAAGGTGGAGGCAACCTACCCCTAACAGTGGGCAAAGGTACAAGGCGGGGTAGGTCGGTGTAAGGTAAGGTCACGGACAAGGAACCGCAAATCTTCCAAGTCCGTTGGTCAGAAGCTAGCCAAAACATTGCCAATATGGCAGGGACATCTAGGTGTCCTTCCTTATCTACAAGTGTCAGGTCACGAGAGAACGCAGGGATGATAGAACGGGCGAGGTAGGTGGCTATGCCACCACAGACAATGATGCCCGACTTCTTCTTCCCAACAGCATTAAAATATTGAGCTGTCAGATAAGCAATGTTAAGAACAAAGGGGCCCTCGCTATCAACGTTTAGATAGCCCCTGAGAATCGACAACTTAACAATCTTAATGTTGTTAGGCTCTTCACGGCCGAAAATCGTCCCTCCAATGAGACGCAAAAAGTAACGGGCCGGGAGAAGGTGAACATGAGCGAGTCTGCGCTCCTCAAAGGGTGTCTGTGCTAAGGTTCACCAAAGCATACGTAGGACCTTCCTAGGAGGGTCCGACTCACCGTGGGAAGACAAACCTAACCTACTACCAAACTCAGCTAGGGTCCAGGTGGTAGTCCGGTTGAACAACCGGAAGAAGACACACGAGCTGTCTGGGTCAGTGGCGTAGGCAGCAGCAGAAAAGGTGAAGGAGCTGAAAAACTCAAGGGTTAGCTCCTTATAGGTCAACGCACTCATAGTGGTCAACCCAGCCATCCCCGTCCCATTTAGCAATTCAACAACAGGCTCATAAATTCCGAACTTCTCAAGGGTGTTCCGACACAAAAATTTAGTAGAAGAAAAGTTAGAGCGCTCTAAATCATAAAAACAGGTACGATGAATTGAGTTAACGAAACGTACCTCTGGGTAGTCGGGATGCGGGTCCAAGGACTCATCGGCACGGAACGTGACACGTCTAGCACCAGGTGTGCCTCGTCCTCGACCCCGTCCACGCCATCCAGTACCCGAAGAAGAAGCTCGTCCAGAGACTGAGCTGGGTACCAGGGCAGCTCTGTAAGCAGCTATGACAGCTGGTGACAACGCAGCAGGGGTCGTCACCATAGGGGGTATGATACCAGCAGTAGTAATAGTAGTGGCAGCAGTAGCAGAAACAGTAGGAATGACGGTGGCAGCAGCAGGGACCACCGTCTCAGTCAAGGGTGGGGTAACAGTAGAACTAGTCGACGGCGTTGTGTTACTATCTATCCTAATCAATCACGTTAGGGCAAAAACTAATCAATTAATCAATTAAACACGAATTCCCCTAATTTATCACAAATTTCCGAAAAATTCGAACCCTAGATGCCTAAATCGAGTCGAAAACAACAATTAATCAACAAAAAGACGGGGGAAATTACTTAGTTGATTGAAGACCCACAAGAATATTCAAAAAATCGACAAAAATCGCAAGAAAATAGTCGGATTTCAATAAAACCCGAGCAAACCCTAGTATCCCAAATTGAAAGCAACAACCGCGAAATTGAAGGGGAAATTAAGGGGCAAAAGTCGAAATAAGCACAATAAACACGAAGTGGGTGATGATTTTGGTAAAAAGGGAAGATTCAAGGAGGAATTTGGGGGTTTTTCAGAGGGTTATCGCGCAAAAGAGGAAGGATATATGTTAGAATGAAAAATAGAAGTTGAAAAGAATAACTTCCTGTGTGATATAAGCACAGTTACTAGATCGAGTGATTGGAAACCACTCGATCGAGAACTTCCTCTTGCAATCTATTTGATCGAACACATTTTCCCTCGATCGAGAACTCCTTTATTTTCACAATTCGATCGAGTGTCTGAAACAACTTGATCGAACACTTTTGCTGGGCAATTCTCTCGATCGAGTACAAAAAGTACTCGATCGAGATGTTTTCCTATGTCACACGTCCTAAGGCGACATATCTTCCCTAAACCTGCATAGAAACACGCAAAAACAGTTCCCGAAAATACCAAATCACAAAAATAAGCAGTCTATATTCGGTTTTTGCTAAAACTAACTAAGCTATTGTCTAACAGTCTAAAAACGCAATTAAAAAGTCTTTAAGGGAAATTCAAAATTACAAGTTGTTACAACGGGGCATTCCCCACTTATCGACCAAAACACTGTAATAGCCCATAAGAAGGCTTCTGACTGGAGGAGGTCCCTTTGGCATCTTGGACCGTCCTCTTTGATCGCCACGAGGTTGATGATCCGGTTGATGTCGTCACTCATCCAATCAAACACATTTATAATACTCAACATACAACTAGTTAGTGGTAAGTCGAGGTAGATCCATGGGACGGTGTGCTTTGGGTTCTAAGTCTATCTATCTCAATTTATGCTAGTGTCACAATTGATGGGGTTTGTAGTTGTGTCTAGACTAATGCAAGCAATAAAGTAGAACGAGCAATAAAAAGAAAGATGTAAACAATTGATTAAAAGTGCTAGGATATCATGGGGTCATGGGGGATTCATGGTGTTGATCATACAAACATGTTTACAAGGTTGCAAGCAATTAATGTTGTGGAGGAACCGAGTTGGGTTATATCTTACGGTTCTTAGGAAGAGTTGGGTCCCGGAGCCGAATCGTTTAGATTGTACAACACCTACAAGTCGACTTACTTTCCTCCTAATCAACTTCTATGCATGGTCTAACAAGACTCGAGTTGGTTTATATCTTACGAGTCAAGTTGAGTAGATAAGAGATGGTAAAAATGCAAGGATTCATAGGCTTAGCATTTCATCAAACATAACATGTGCATAAAGTTGACATCACAACAAGCAAGCAATTTAATCATGTGAACATATTAGATTAAGCATGAATCAATCCCCATGTTTGTTTCCCTTAATTACCCACTAATCCTAGCTAAGAGACTACTCACTCATTATCAAGTTTAACATGCTAACAAGGTTGTCAATCATATTAACAAGGTAAAACATGATGAACAAGTAAGAAAGATTAACAATAACTAAAACAAGGATTAAGAGAGTTATACCTATGGAGATTCCAAAATAATAATGCAAAGAATAATAGAAGAAATTGATGATTGATGGAAGGTTGTCAATCTCCCAAAAATAACCCAATAATCTTCAATTACCCAATAATAAACTTGAATAATAAACTTGAACAATAATTAAGGAGAGATTAATGTGTAATTTGTGTGGAAAGATTGAGATTAATCTATTCTAATCTACTCCTAATCTAATCTAAGAAAGCTTGATTTAATATAATAAAATTTGGTTCTAATCTAATAAAACTTGATAAAAGGACCCCCTTTGATTATTTACAAGTGGGGTATTTATAGTAGAAATTAGGTGGATGCATTAGGTTTAACTAAGGGCTAAACTAGTAATTACACTTTTTAAATGGAGTAGGGAGGAGCCGATATCTTTTGAGGGAAGGGCTTCTTTCTCTGAAGCTTGGAGAAGAGGAAATCACGCTGGGCTGGAATCCGAGCGTCTTTGGGAGAATCCGGGCGGATTGGTGGAGAGGAAAACGGGCGGATTGGGGAGAAGACGCACGGATTCCGTGCATTCTGGACGGCCGGATTTCAGAGAATCCGCTCGGATTCGACTTCAACTTTCGTTTTCTCTTCTATTCTTCCCTTTCCTTTACTTCCATTTTATTCTTATAGGCTTGGTCTTTAGTCCTTGCTTCCTCTTCATACTAATCCATCAGACATCGTCAAATAGCTTCCGAATATGCACGAAAGACGGGGATTTCCGCCTTATTATCTCTTTTTCTACAAAACATATGAAATGCGATAGAAAAGCAAATAGGAAGGTTTTGACGGATAAAATGGCCAAAGAATGTTATAATGGTATGCAAAATAGGCTCAATTAGGGGACTAAATTTGCGCAAAAAATGTTCACATCAAATATCCCCAAACCGAACCTTTACTCGTCCCGAGTAAAGAGGTGACTAAAACTAGACCTTTATTTAAACTAACCTAATAACATAACCGATATGAGACAATTAACGGGTCTCACTCCGCCCCTTCAACTCACAACAAGACAACCATGAGGTAGGATGCCTTCTTGCAAGGCAAGGTGGGTCTTGCCAAAATGGCGATACATCCAAACATTAAGCACACAAAATCACATAATGGATGCATCTACAAAAGAATAGCCACTTCCTCATCAAGTGGCGGAGGCACTAAAGAGGAACAAATTTAAGAGCATGTAATCCTTCACAAATACTAGTTCAACAAATTACTAAGGCTAAGAGGATGGCACTAAATCACCTCCAAATGGTGTTAAACTAGACTACTTTCGTCCTCAATTTCCAAATGCTTTCGTCAAGAGCGATCGGATGGTGGTGGAATGATGATCCCTATGATGCTAGTAGCATATGACATAACAAGTCTCGAATTCTCTACAAAAGTAAAGGTCATGGATCGTCCCAAGCTCGACCAAGTGGCTTGACAAAAAGGCTTTTTGGGAATGAAATGCTCAAATCTTTATACACAATGGGTGGATATGACTAGTATTCAAAATTGTCCTCATTTCACTTTCACATTTCAAAAATTTAAGATAGGGTTTGTCCCTTCCGGGCTAGTGTCCTTTGCTTTCGCCAATCGCTTATTAGGCAACCGGTTAACTTCTAGACAATAGCTTTTCGGGGTGATAGTCACTCTGTCTCTGGGCGGCCGAATTCACAACCGTGTGGGGGCCCAATTCAATGGATCCCGCACCAAAGCACATCGAAGTGGTACGCCTCCATCAAAACAACTTAAATTTCTCAACATTCAACAATTCATAACTTTTGAGGTTTCCTTGGCATTAAATTACTTCCACATGACAAAATTCTTTGAAATGAGCACTTCAAGCTTATTGATAGAAAATATTTTTGGGTTGCCTTACCACAAGGTCAATTAAGGTCACCTAGACAAGTTAACCAAGTCCACATCGCATCACGGGGTTGGATAGGTGACTCACATGCAAACCCTTGACTAAGCCTTGGGTCATGGGTCAAAAGATACTAGTATGACACTATCTAGGGTGTTTTACAACCATTCTAGTAGGCAAAGTCTTAAGTTGAACAAGTATTTGTAATGGCTTAGTTGCTCTTGTCAAAGTTCCTAATTAGGCATTTTCCAAAACTTTTATCTAAATTCAACTACATGCCATGATGCAACTAATATAAACATCCTAATGCAAGTGATTCTATCAACTAATATGACATATAAACTAAATGCAAGTCCTAAGTTCACATTGTTATACCGCATCAATCAAAATAAAGCCACATAGTCATTAACATAAAGAGGAAAAAGGAGATTGGAAAGATCATACCATGCGGTCTTCATTATCCTCATGTCTCGGATGTGGCGTAGTCAATCAATGTGAACAAGGATAGAACAAACACAATATATACAACAATATATACAAGACTACACTACAAAGGAAATGAACATGTTTTTTGATTTTTTGAATTTTTCAAATTTTTATGGTTTTCGAAAATTTTCAATTTTTATGCATTTTTGGAATATAAATTCCCATCCCCCACTTTATTTTGGACATTGTCCTCAATGTACATGTAGGAGTGGGAATGAAAAATAAATACATGTTTTTGGATTTTTGATTTTTTTTTTTTTTTGAAATAAAGTACAAATGCAATGATATGGTATGAATGAATGCATGCTCTAACTAAATGCAATTCTATATGACATATTTAAAAAATGAATGCAATCTAAACTATACTATATGATGCATGATTTCTAGTAAATTATGGTCACCTATGATCAAACCTCCCCAAACCGATTTAAACACTATTTCTAGTGTAGAAATGAATAGGTTTGGCCATTAGTGACAATGCATGGATTTTAATCTATATGAAATTATCTATATGAATTATATTACAATGCAATTATACTATATGAACTAACAAATGCAAATGCAATATGGAATATAATACAAATGCATGCGAAAACTACACTAGATGCAATGCATAAACAAAAGAGAGAGGGAAAGATGGGTATCACACAAATGGAGGTGGTGAGGTAGGCCTCTTTCACTCGTCATCCTCATCTTGATCATAGCCATAATGATGAGAACTCCCGGCTTGATCATACCCTCTTGCTTGACCCCAATACCCTCCTTGGTCAAATTCTCCTCCTTGCCCCGAGTACCCTCCACCTTGGCTAGAATGCTCTCCTTCGCCTCGACCCCAAGCTTGATCATACCCTTGGTTTGGGAACAAGAGCTCCGATTGTGCCCAAGAGGGCTTAGGACCATTAGGGTCAATATACCCTTGTTGGGCCATGTTATAGTATTGGGGGTAGAGGGCCAAGTAGTTGTCTTCCCTCCCTTCATGTACCCCTAGGTCCACTCTATTCATGAGTGCCATCAAATCATTAATACCCGGGTTATTGGGGATTGTCGGCCTAAATTCGGTATATGGAGTAGGGTATGGCGGGATAGGTACGTAGGAAGGTGGGCGAATAGGCCTTCCCGGTGCTCCACGAGGTATTTGGCGGTGCGGCTCTTCCCTTGGAGGGGGATTGTCAAGAATTTGGATATCAAGGAGGTAGCTTGGTGGAGGCGAATATGGGCTCAATCTTGGGTCAATGCCCGGTATCTTCCATCCTTCAAGGATCATTGAAGTGCATCCCTTGGTGTGCCACTCTACACTCCCATCTCGAGTGTAGTTACACCATCGGTGACTGTGGAAGATGGTGTGCTCATCAATCAAGGTCTTCCCCTCAAGAGGAATATAGGTTCCTGGGGCATTGAACCCGGGACAAAGGTGGTGGGCCAAAATGGTAATTAGACCTCCCAACACGAAGGTCTTGAGTTGGGTGGTCCCTTGAGCAAAATCATGGAACCTAGTAAGTATCTTAAGTGGCGTATTGAAGTTATAACGCCTCACCGCTCGAACATTCAAATAGGACTCAAGAAAAGTTAAGTCGATGAGAGTACACCTATCTTGTTCGTACCTCCCATTGATGCAACCGGCTACAAAGCGCTCGGTGAATCGAATCACCGGATGTTGGATGGCGAAGGTGTAGCAATGCTTTGGGTGGATGAAATTCCTCCCGGAAATAGCCGTCCAAAGAAGGTCCACACCAAAATTATCCGGCTTTTCGGTATAGTTGGTGGGTACTTCAAGACCGAAAACATAGGCGAATTCCTCAAGCGAAAGACAATGGTCTAGGTTGCATAACCTAAACTCCATACTCACATTGGTGCGGGTATTTTTCACAATGCGAAGGCTACTCAAGAATTCAAGGGTGAGACTAAGGTAAGTCTCTTCATGGGCATGGAAAAGTTTCCCAATGCCAAGGCCATTAAAGAACATCTCGGTAGGGTACCTTATCTTAAGGATTTCCAACACCCTAGTATCTACAAATTGAGTGGGTTCGTACTTCTTACCTAGTAGCTTGACAAAGTTTTCGCGGTGGTCATCGGATTCAAAGAGTACCTCTTGAAAGTGGTCGAGTTGTTCAATTCCTCCCCTCATTAAGGGTTGGGAGCTCCTTGGTAGCACTATCTCTCGCGGCGTTGAAGAGGTTGATCCCTTGCGCTTCTTCCCAAATGATTCAACCAATTTCTTAGCCTTTCCCTTGGTGTTCATCAATGGTGCCATTATGGTGTGGGTGATGGGAGTGTTTTTGAGGATGGGAGGGTGATTTTGAGGGTTGAAAAGAGTGTTTTAGGGTTTGATAAGGTGAGGAAATAAGGGAGAAAGGGGGGGGGGGGTGATTATATAGAAGAAAGAGGGAATCCGAACGGATAAGGGTGGGTCAAATTCGTTTTATCCGAAGGAACAGGGCAATCCGAGCGGATTCCCATCGAGACGAGCGGATTGTGAGAGAAGAAGACGGGCGTCTTTGCTCGAATCCGCACGGATTCTAACACAGCAGTTTTCCTTGGCTGAGAGATGGGAAAAGACGGGCGTCTTGCCTCTGGGACGTGCGGCATTGACTGCGACGGGCGTTTTGCTCAAAATCCGCCCGTATTCAGGTGCAGCACAAAATTTCATTTCTGAGCGACACACGGGACGGGCGTCCCGTGAAGAAAACGGACGTATTGTCCAGGACGGGCGGATTGTGCCGAATCCGCACGGCTTTCTCTACAGCTTTTATCATTTCTTCGCCGTGGGCCCTGGTCGGGCGTCTTGCTCTCGATCCGGACGTCTTCTGCTCCTTTCTTTCCTTTTTCTTTCTTTTTCGTGAAATAATACACCCTTTTCACCGGTTTTCTCTTTTTCCTTATCTTTTTCTGAAATTTGCTCATAAAACATGTAAGATGACTCTCTCTCTCTCCTCTCTCATGCAAGAAATTAATTTCAAATGCAATATGGTATAATATTATACAAAGAAAAAGGGTCAAGAAATATCTTTACAAATGATGGTTTGAGATAGAACTCCACCAAACTAATTCAAATCGTAGAAATTCATATCCATAGAGCTCAAGGCTCTTAATAAAAGATCAAAAGCTTGTGAATAAGCTCCAAATAAGCACAAGTATGGGTTGCTCAATTTGAATCTGAAATTTGGCCAAGGAAACTTGTAGAATGTTCTTTTCCTTGCTTTGTCCTTAGCATTAGAGCTTTCCCGATGCTTCAAATAGATAAGCCCATGATTCTTATCAATACTAAGCATGAAGTGTGGTTCATTTTAATCCATGGACTTCCACTTACCAACTTCTTCTTCGATTTTGGTGATGATGATAGCATTTTGATTTTTCAATTCTTCCAAGGTAGAAGGAGAATTTTCATAACATTGATGATCGGATTTCATAGGGGTTGAGATTGTGGGTGCCAAATCTTCACAAGTAGTCTCACGAGCAATTTTCTCTTTGAGCTTTTTCACCAAGTAGCTCTTGTATGAAATTTTGGCCTTTTGAAGAAGGTCGATCATATCCTCTTCAATGATCATTGGCTCCATGATAGGTGCCATGTGGTCTTCATGAAGAATGAAGGAAGGATGTTCTTCTTCATGATAGGGTATCTCAAATGTCTTAAGGATAGGCCCTTCAAGCAAGGTGATCTCATGAGTCCATCCGTTAGGTTCATCATCATTGTTGCTATCTTCACATGAATCATAAATGGGGGCTTCATTTAGCTCCTTTTTCAACACCTCAATGTTCACTTCAAAGGACACACCCTCATACTCACAACGGTTAAGAGTATTTGGTTTGCTCGACCTCATGTCTTCCTCATCGAACACAACACTTTCATAGTCACAAGAGCTCAAGGAGGTTGGCTCTTCCCATTTCTTATCTTCCCTATCAAAGGTTACTACTTCAAATTCGCATTTGTGCTCAATGTCCAAAGAACGGTGGGGAGTGATTGCTTGGGATTCTTTTAATTGGGCAATTTGAATCCCCAATTCCTCTCTTTGGATAACAATGCCTTTAAGAACATTATCTTCTTTTTGGCTCTCTTCTAGCATTTGTTTGACGAAATTTTGTTGATCTCCCATCATTTGGAGAATCACTTTTTCAATGGGTTCATCTTCTTGTTGTGGGTAGGTGTGAAAGTGGTTGTATTGTGGCAATTGAAGTTCATTGTGAAATGGGTATTGGGTGGGTGGTTGTTGTTGATATTGGGTGTGGTGATTTTGGTGGGAAAAATTGGGGTAGTGGTTAGGATTTTCGCTGTACAAATAATAAGGTAGGTTTGTGTTGACTTGCTCCTCAAACTCCCCATACCCATAGTCATACTCAAAAGATCCACCACATACTTCATGTGTAAAGTCTTGAGTCATTATAACTAAGACAAGGAAACAACTACAAGCATGTAAACTACACAAAAATGGTAAGAACAATCCTTGAGGAACAAGTTCCTCAAGGTGAAAGCAAAATCAAAATAGACAAACAAGTAAGAACTTAATCACATAGCACCATCCCCGGCAACGGCGCCATTTTGATCCGGTTGATGTCGTCACTCATCCAATCAAACACATTTATAATACTCAACATACAACTAGTTAGTGGTAAGTCGAGGTCGATCCATGGGACGGTGTGCTTTGGGTTGTAAGTCTATCTATCTCAATTTATGCTAGTGTCACAATTGATGGGTTTGTAGTTGCGTCTAGACTAATGCAAGCAATAAAGTAGAACGAGCAATAAAAGGAAAGATGTAAACAATTGATTAAAAGTGCTAGGATATCATGGGGTCATGGGGGATTCATGGTGTTGATCATACAAACATGTTTACAAGGTTGCAAGCAATTAATGTTGTGGAGGAACCGAGTTGGGTTATATCTTACGGTTCTTAGGAAGAGTTGGGTCCCGGAGCCGAATCGATTAGATTGTACAACACCTACAAGTCGACTTACTTTCCTCCTAATCAACTTCTATGCATGGTCTAATAAGACTCGAGTTGGTTTATATCTTACGAGTCAAGTTGAGTAGATAAGAGATGGTAAAAATGCAAGGATTCATAGGCTTAGCATTTCATCAAACATAACATGTGCATAAAGTTGACATCACAACAAGCAAGCAATTTAATCATGTGAACATATTAGATTAAGCATGAATCAATCCCCATGTTTGTTTCCCTTAATTACCCACTAATCCTAGCTAAGAGACTACTCACTCATTATCAAGTTTAACATGC
This sequence comes from Silene latifolia, assembly GCF_048544455.1. Lineage (NCBI taxonomy): Eukaryota > Viridiplantae > Streptophyta > Magnoliopsida > Caryophyllales > Caryophyllaceae > Silene > Silene latifolia. The sequence goes on along the minus strand of NC_133526.1, from coordinate 51,283,725 downwards.
TAACAAGGTTGTCAATCATATTAACAAGGTAAAACATGATGAACAAGTAAGAAAGATTAACAATAATTAAAACAAGGATTAAGAGAGTTATACCTATGGAGATTCCAAAATAATAATGCAAAGAATAATAGAAGAAATTGATGATTGATGGAAGGTTGTCAATCTCCCAAAAATAACCCAATAATCTTCAATTACCCAATAATAAACTTGAATAATAAACTTGAACAATAATTAAGGAGAGATTAATGTGTAATTTGTGTGGAAAGATTGAGATTAATCTATTCTAATCTACTCCTAATCTAATCTAAGAAAGCTTGATTTAATCTAATAAAACTTGGTTCTAATCTAATAAAACTTGATAAAAGGACCCCCTTTGATTATTTACAAGTGGGGTATTTATAGTAGAAATTAGGTGGATGCATTAGGTTTAACTAAGGGCTAAACTAGTAATTACACTTTTTAAATGGAGTAGGGAGGAGCCGGTATCTTTTGAGGGAAGGGCTTCTTTCTCTGAAGCTTGGAGAAGAGGAAATCGCGCTGCACTGGAATCCGAGCGTCTTTGGGAGAATCCGGGCGGATTGGTGGAGAGGAAAACGGGCGGATTAGGGAGAAGACGCACGGATTCCGTGCATTCTGGACGGCCGGATTTCAGAGAATCCGCTCGGATTCGACTTCAACTTTCGTTTTCTCTTCTATTCTTCCCTTTCCTTTACTTCCATTTTATTCTTGTAGGCTTGGTCTTTAGTCCTTGCTTCCTCTTCATACTAATCCATCAGACATCGTCAAATAGCTTCCGAATATGCACGAAAGACGGGGATTTCCGCCTTATTATCTCCTTTTCTACAAAACATATGAAATGCGATAGAAAAGCAAATAGGAAGGTTTTGACGGATAAAATGGCCAAAGAATGTTATAATGGTATGCAAAATAGGCTCAATTAGGGGACTAAATGTGCGCAAAAAATGTTCACATCAGTTGAACTCGAACTGATGGAAGGAGAATAGTTCGCGTCCACATACGCCCTCAATTTCTTCTTCCCTTTGACATTCCTATCTGTATTGGCGGCATTTCCATCACTTGAATTGACTTCAACTGTACCTTGACCGATAGCATCTCCAGCATCCACTCTGTCTGTATCTGCAGTAAGGAAAACAACAGAATGGTCCTCCTTTGCGCTCTCAGTCTGAGGCGGAGGTGTCACTATAGCAGTGCAATAATCAACATTCTCAGCTGGAGTGTCTAAATCTGGGTCAATAGAGGGTAAGGCATTGCAAGGTTCAACTTGCATGGGAGCCCTACGAGATTTGGACTGATGAAATATTAGCTCCTCATCTCCTACCTGGAAGGTAAGGGTCTTTCCCCCAACGTCAATTACTGCGCGAGCAGTAAATAAAAATGGTCGCCCTAAAATAATAAGGGTATGAGTGTACTCGGGTATGTCTAAGACCACAAAATATATGGGAATAAAGAATCTCCCGATTTTCACAGGTATGTCCTCTGTTACTCCTAGTGGCCATGATATACTACGGTCGGCCATCTGAACGGTCATATTAGTGCAGTTAAACTTAGTCAAACCGAGTCTCTTAGCGAGAGACAAAGGTAAGACACTCACGCTAACTCCTAAATTGCATAGCGCGTTATCAATCAAGTGGGTCCCTATATGACAAGGAATTGAAAAGCTACCCGGGTCTGATTGTTTAGGTAGTGTCTTATTTTGAACTAAGGCAGTCCCTACTTCAGTCAAAGCCACCGTTTCGTGGTCATTTATATGTCTCTTACGCGATAAAATTTATTTCATGAACTTCATGTAAGAGGGTACCTGTAATACCCCGTAATTTGATAAAATTTATATTAATAATTAACGCATTTTAAATAAGTAATTATAATAAGTTTATAATTTATAATTGTGAATAAGATGGAATAATGTATAATATAATAAAATAACAATTTATTTTTTTTTTTGATAAAATGTAAGTATATATATCAAAAAAGAAGGTCACCATACAATGGAACCGAGACAAACTTCAAGACTGCGAAGATGCCAAGGCCCATATTACATACTCCGCCCAAAACATCAGCCCAACGTAAAATCAGGAAAAACAAACCAAGCTCTAACAAAACATATTCTGATAAACAAAATCAGATTTGATGTAATAACCCTAAAAATAGCAATCGTCTTCTTCCATCATCCCTTTTCCCAATCTGAATCCAACACCTTAAGTCCCATTACTCAGTATCTCCAGAATCCAGTTTGCATCCCTTCTACTTAATCTCCTTCGATCCAAACCTCGAAATCTCAATTGCAGCTCTTCTTTAATTATTCTCGCGAGCATGTGTGGCCGAATAAGCATTGGCTCATATCTGCTCCTGTTCCTTTGATACCAAATGTGGTAGATACAGGCATTAATCGCAGCATCTAGGACCCCCTTTTGGACTTGGGAGCCGTTTCTCCCCAGTCGCCAAGAGATCCAATTATTCGCAGGGAATTTGATTCCAAGCCATCCTCCAATTTGAATAATAAGTCTCTTGCTATACGGGCAGTCGAAAAAGAGGTGTTCCCTTGTTTCTTCCGAAATTCCGCAAATGCAGTAGGTACTGTCATCACTGATTCCTAATTGTTGTAGTTTTCTTTTTGTGTTCATATTTCCATGGTGATGTATCCAAGCTATAAAAGCATGTTTTGGAACAGTCCAAACATTCCATACTAACTCCGACTATGGAACATCCTGCGATTTGACTCGCAGGAATTCATATCCTTTAGAAATCGTGTATCTATTAGCAGTAAGATCCCATATTTGTTGCTGGTATGCTAGCTGTAGGTCCTCCTTTACTTGGCAGATCTTTCTCCAATACCAGGAGGAGTTAGTACTTGGAGAGTAATCTTGCCAAACTGATCCCCTTAGGTATATGTTGTTTACCTAAAATAACAATTTAAGTTGGGAATGTGTTATGGGTTATGTGGACCTGTGGTTGTGTGCTCGGTATTTCCGAGTAGTGCTAATAATAATAATAATAATAATAATAATAATAATAATAATAATAATAATAATAATAATAATAATAATAATAATAATAATAATAATAATAATAATAATAATAATAAAAGTTGTATTTTATAATAGTAATTGCAAATATAGACGGAATTAAATAATAAAAAAATAAAGCAAGAGGAGAATTGGATTGGATCATATGTATAACATGGACCAAGCTTATAGAGCTTGGGCCGGCCATACTACCTTGGTTTGTGTGATGACCGGGAAAGTTATCGGGATTGAATAATAATAGAAATAGTTGCCTTAAAGACGGATTTCCTAAATTGAGAAAGGCTTAGCTTAACTTGTCTTATAAAAGGGAAAATATTACATCTAAATTGTCATAATAAAATCTGGAATTTGAAAAGAGAATTGGGGATCTAGGGAAGCGTGACAAGAGACTCAAAATCAACAATTAACTCGAGATAAGACCGTCTCATGTATACACCTTCGCTTTGTTATAACTCGTAAAGTAGACCACCGTTTGACAAAATAAGAAAGTGACCGTGACCGTGGACCACCAGGGTCCGACCAAGACCCACCGTTGACCACCAGAAACCACGGGTAAAGGGAGTTTCAGGCGGGTTTTTATGGGTGGTTGTTATTGGGTTGTTTTACGTGTTTAAGCATAGTTATAAGCCCATATTCAGTCGTGACTGACCTGGTATTGGTTGGGGTGGTACCTAGATTTGCGTCGACCACCGTGGGCGGTCGGTGATTGTCGTGGGTGGTGGTTCGTGCGGTTGTTGGCCGGAAATAAGCGTTAGGGCATGGGTATTGTTAAACAGGGGTGGAACCATTTTATACACGTTTTCCTTGACTTGTGGGACTCGAACTGGGTTTGGTCGGGTTGATGGTGATTACTCGGTCCTAGTAGTGGTGTTAGGGTGGTCGGAGGTGATGGTTGGTGTGGATGGTTGACGGGTTTCGCAAAAACAGGGGAAGCTTTGGTGTAAGTTGTTGGTATCATGAGTTGCTGGCCATAGGTGGTGGTTATGAGTGGTGTTTGGTTCGTCGTTTGGCTAACGTCAGTGGTGGTTCTCGGTGGGCCCGGTAGTAGAGCTGGTTTGTCGGGTTTGGCTAAGTTAAACGGGTTTATTGGGTGTTTGTGTGTCATGTGGTGATGTTGTGTGCATGCCCTTGTTGTCGTTTCTGCTGGTTACTATTGAGGTGGTTGCGAGGGAGTGTCGGACGGAAGTGGTGGCGGTCAAGGGGTGGCCACTGTGGTTGGGTGGACCACGGTGGAGGCTGTGTGAGTCGGTGCTGCCGAGGGGTGTCTTGAGAGGTGTGTGTGTGAGTGGTTCAAGGTTTAAACCGTGAAGAGGGTTGTGTGGTTAGTTGGTTTAATTAGTGAAGAACGGGTTTTGGAAGTCGGGAATTCATGGGTTTGGCTTTGGCTTAAACGGGTTTTAGTTTAGTAATTCACGTAAATTATAATTCATAAAATATAATTGATTAATAATTAATGAATAATTAGTTATATAAATAATAAATTGTTTTATAATTAGTTTTAGTTGGGTCGGGAATTGAGTTGGTTTGAGACGGGTTATTAAATTAATATTTTACATAGTAATATAATTCATATAATTAATTTATAATTAGTTTAATCGTATTTCATATTTAATTAGTTAGTAATTATAATTATTATAATTGTTTAAGACGGGTTTTTAATTATGAATTGTAATTATGAAATTGTGTAATCGTTTTATAATTCGTAAGTTAACATTTGTGTGTTGTGGGGGGGATTTGGTGTATGCGTGCTCTTGTGGGATTGTGTACATTTGGGGTGGTTATTATAAGACGGGTTTAAGACCGTGACCATATAGTATAAGTTAAATAATTAATGTAATTAAATATAATTAGTTTAATTATGAAACTGAAATAAATAGTTGGTAATTATAAGTATTTACGATGTTAGGTGACTGGTTTATGGAGGAGTATTTGTAGCTGCATTATTTGGATTGCTTGAGTGGAATTGCTTGCCAGGTAGGATAACAACTCAACTTGTCTTGCTAATTATTTGATAAGAAGAGTTGTGAAACTGTGTGGATAATTGCCATTGGATGAATTGTCGGATGTGAATTATATGTCATGGAATTATATTTTTGTTATTGGTTTATTCATATTGTTTATTGGATACCTCAGATTTGGTCTGAGACGAGTTATGGTTATTGTTAGTATTACATATCTTTGAGTGGATACCTCAGCCTCGTGTTGAGATGGGTTATTGTTATTGTATTGTTATTGACATATATCGTAATTGGATACCTCAGTTTTATACTGGGATGGTAGATACCTCAACTTCGGTTGGGATGATGGATACTTCAACTTCGGTTGGAATGATGGATACCCCGGGCAAGGGATTGGCGGGATGATGAATGGGTGTTTCTGGTGATGAGCTCAGTTGTTTTGGCATTACATATCATATCATTTCACTTTGACTTGTTGTTGGTTATTCCTACTTAACCTCGTGGTTGACAGTGTATTTGTGAACACCTGCGGTGAACCGTTTTATGGGGAGCAGGTTTGACAGGTACTAAAGATTAGCTGACTCGGGAGCATTGGGATGAAAGCTCGACTTGGACCATAGTTGAAGTCTATATCACATAGAATAATTATATCACTTTATTTATTTCCGCTGCGAGTTGTAATATTTTTATATTAAGTTTTAGTTGGTTAATTTGTAGTAAACATGTATTCAGTAAAGTTTTAATTTAAAGTACTTTGGTTTGTTGTACTTTGTTATTCACTACCTCGGGAAACCGAGATGGTAACGCTCTCATTTACTTGGGAATGTCTAGCTAAAGGCTCCCGAATAAATGGGGGTGTTACAAAGTGGTATCAGAGCAAAACGATCCTCATGCCTAACCAATGAATAAAAATGAACTTAGGATGTGTCTAAATAAAATGAACCCCCGGTAGAAACTGTTAGGTGCCCCTCTTAGTGCGGTTAAGAAGGATCCCTTAATTCGTACTATGGACCTCTCAGTTTTGAACCGGGAACCCTGAGAGAATACTTGAGATTGTGGGGTAATTTAAAATGAATATTATTTATTTTGTGTTAGAAGTTTTGTTTGCCTTGTATGATTATTGTTTTTATTGATGATTGCGGTTACGGGGACGTAACATTGCTTTTACGGAGAAGGGATGTAATATGATTTCTTTTAAGCATTGTTATAGGCATGCGATTATGAGATAAGTATGTTGTCATGTGTTTGGGAGGTGTGAGTATGATTAATATGGGAAGTGTTACGGGAAAATGCGTGGAATTGTGAAGAATGCGATTTTGGTTGATTTTACCCTTGATTGTTTTGGCTGCCATTTACTGCATGTTTAAAATTATTATACGAGATTTTTATGTGTGATACCTTTGTGATTTAGCTTTCATATGCCACTGGGCTCATGTTCAAATGATATTTGGTTTAGGATAAATAAATATTTTAGTGGACAATGGTCAGAATATTCCTGTAGATTTGTATTTCCGTTCACTCTTTTTGTAAAATTTGCCATTTAAAAACTACTTAATGATTTATTATAATTCCAACTCCACTGTTTCATAGACTCATGTAAGTTTTCAAATTTATGAGCCACGTCTCAATTTAAATTTTTGAAAATTAATAGTGATTTTTATAAATTGACCTAAGTTTATGACAAATTGCTGTAAAATTTCTGTTTTGACCAAATAAATTGTAAAATGCATTATAAATTGACCTTATGAGTTTTTGACTTAATTCTTTCTCTCATGTATTGTTAACGCTATGTGTTTTCTAAAAAGTATAAATTACCAAGAAGTAATTATGTTATTATTTATTAATGATTTTTAGAAGATGTAACATGTTTTCTTAATTAGCCTTGAAAAAAAAAATGTAAGTTTTGTTTTTATCTTTGGCACATTGATATTTTGATGTTGTAAATTATGTGAAGTAGAATGAGATGTCTAGTGATATGCGGAATGTGTTGCCCTAAACCTATATACAGTATATAATTACATTAATTGCAATAATGTGCAAATTAGACTTCGTTAGTGAGAAATAACCGCACAAGTAAAAAAAAAAGTTATTAATTCATATATTGTTGTTATCTAACTACCCATTAATCGATGTTAAGATAATAGTAGTTGTTTTACACATACTGTTGATATCTATTCACATGTTTTCATTACAATGTGTATTTCATATTCTTGTGGTGTTATCATAAGTAGTTTTATTATTTCCTTTGTTTGATATCTCGAACTTCGAGGACGAAGTTTATTCTTAGGGGGATAGAATGTGATACAACAAATGTTTTGAATTATTGTTGAGACATCTTTTTGATAAGTACGATATGATTCGATAATAATTAAGTAAATTGATATTGTTGCAATGATCATAAGTTGGGAATGAGGTTCAGTTGTGTGGTTGTATATAAATGTTGTTTCGACAGTTGTGGGCGAACTTCGGGACGATGTTCATTTTAAGGGGGAAAGACTGTAATACCCCGTAATTTGAAAAAATTTATATTAATAATTAACGCATTTTAAATAAGTAATTATAATTTATAATTGTGAATAAGATGGAATAATGTATAATATAATAAAATAACAATTTAAGTCGGGAATGTGTTATGGGTTATGTGGACCTGTGGTTGTGTGCTCGGAATTTCCGAGTTGTGCTAATAATAATAATAATAATAATAATAATAATAATAATAATAATAATAATAATAAAAATAATAATAATAATAATAATAATAATAATAATAATAATAATAATAATAATAATAATAATAATAATAATAATAATAATAATAATAAAAGTTGTATTTTATAATAGTAATTGCAAATAGAGACGGAATTAAATAATAAAATAATAAAGCAAGATGAGAATTGGATTGGATCATATGTATAACATGGACCGTGCTCATAGAGCTTGGGCCGGCGATACTACCTTGGTTTGTGTGATGACCGGGAAAGTTATCGGGATTGAATAATAATAGAAATAATTGCCTTAAAGACGGATTTCCTAAATTGAGAAGGGATTAGCTTAACTTGTCTTATAAAAGGGAAAATATTACATCTAAATTGTCATAATAAAATCTGGAATTTGAAAAGAGAATTGGGGATCTAGAGAAGCGTGACAAGAGACTCAAAATCAACAATTAACTCGAGGTAAGACCGTCTCATGTATACACCTTCGCTTTGTTATAACTCGTAAAGTAGACCACCGTTTGACAAAATAAGAAAGTAACCGTGACCGTGGACCACCAGGGTCCGACCAAGACCCACCGTTGACCACCAGGAACCACGGGTAAAGGGAGTTTCAGGCGGGTTTTTATGGGTGGTTGTTATTGGGTTGTTTTACGTGTTTAAGCATAGTTATAAGCCCATATTCAGTCGTGACTGACCTGGGATTGGTTGGGGTGGTACCTAGGTTTGCGTCGACCAACGTGGGCGGTCGGTGATTGTCGTGGGTGGTGGTTCGTGCGGTGGTTGGCCGGAAATGAGCGTTAGGTCGTGGGTATTGTTAAACAGGGGTGGAACCGTTTTATACACGTTTTCCTTGACTTGTGGGACTCGAACTGGGTTTGGTCAGGTTGATGGTCATTACTCGGTCCTAGTAGTGGTGTTAGGGTGGTCGGAGGTGGTGGTTGGCGTGGATGGTTGATGGGTTTCGCGAAAAAAGGGGAAGCTTTGGTGTAAGTTGTTGGTATCATGGGTTGCTGGCCATAGGTGGTGGTTAGGAGTGGTGTTTGGTTCGTGGTTGGGCTGACGTCAGTGGTGGCTCTCGGTGGGCCCGGTAGTAGAGCTGGTTTGTCGGGTTTAGTTAAGTTAAACGGGTTGATTGGGTGTTTGTGTGTCGTGTGGTGATGTTGTGTGCAATTCCCTTGTTGTCGTTTCTACTGGTTGTTGTTGAGGTGGTTGCGGGGGAGTGTCGGACGGAAGTGGTGGCGGTCAAGGGGTGGCTATTGTGGTTGGGTGGACCACGGTGGAGGCTGTGTGAGTGGGTGCAGCCGAGGGGTGTCTTGCGAGGTGTGTGTGTGTGAGAGTGTTTCAAGGTTTAAACCGTGAAGAGGGTTGTGTGGTTTGTTGGTTTAATTAGTGAAGAACGGGTTTTGGAAGTCGGGAATTCATGGGTTTGGCTTTGGCTTAAACGGGTTTTTAGTTTAGTAATTCACGTAAATTATAATTCATAAAATATAATTGATTAATAATTAATGAATAATTAGTTATATAAATAATAAATTGTTTTATAATTAGTTTTAGTTGGGTCGGGATTTGAGTTGGTTTGAGACGGGTTATTAAATTAATATTTTACATAGTAATATAATTCATATAATTAATTTATAATTAGTTTAATCGTATTACATATTTAATTAGTTACTAATTATAATTATTATAATTGTTTAAGACGGGTTTGTAATTATGAAATCGTGTAATCGTTTTATAATTCGTTAGTTAACATTTTTGTGTGGGGGGGGGGGATTTGGTGTATGCGTGCTCTTGTGGAATTGTGTACTTTTGGGGTGGTTATTATAAGACGGGTTTAAGACCGTGACCATATAGTATAAGTTAAATAATTAATGTAATTAAATATAATTAGTTTAATTATGAAAGTGAAATAAATAGTTGGTAATTATAAGTATTTACTATGTTAGGTGACTGGTTTATGGAGTAGTATTTGTAGCTGCATTATTTGGATTGCTTGAGTGGAATTGCTTGCCAGGTAGGATAACTACTCAACTTGTCTTGCTAATTATTTGATAAGAGGAGTTGTGAAACTGTGTGGATAATTGCCATTGGATGAATTGTCGGATGTGAATTATATGTCATGGAATTATATTTTGGTTATTGGTTTATTCATATTGTTTATTGGATACCTCAGATTCGGTCTGAGACGAGTTATGGTTATTGTTAGTATTATATATCTTTGAGTGGATACCTCAGCCTCGTGTTGAGATGGGTTATTGTTATTGTATTGTTATTGATATATATCATAATTGGATACCTCGGTTTTATACTGGGATGGTGGATACCTCAACTTCGGTTGGGATGATGGATACTTCAACTTCTGTTGGAATGATGGATACCCCGGGCCAGGGATTGGCTGGATAAATGGGTGTTTCGGGTGATGAGCTCAGTTGTTTTGGCATTACATATCATATCATTTCACTTTGACTTGTTGTTGGTTATTCCTACTCAACCTCGTGGTTGACAGTGTATTCGTGAACACCTGCGGTGAACTGTTTTATGGGGAGCAGGTTTGACAGGTACTAAAGATTAGCTGACTCGGGAGCATTGGGATGAGAGCTCGATTTGGACCATAGTTGAAGTCTAGATCACATAGAATAATTATATCACTTTATTTATTTCCGCTGCGAGTTGTAATATTTTTATATTAAGTTTTAGTTGGTTAATTTGTAATAAACATGTATTCAGTAATGTTTTAATTTAAAGTACTTTGGTTTGTTGTACTTTGTTACTCACTACCTCGGGAAACCGAGATGGTAACGCTCTCATTTACTTGGGAATGTCTAGCTAAAGGCTCCCGAATAAATGGAGGTGTTACAGTACCTGAGTAAGCAATTCGGCGAAAGGAACGTTGACATGAAGGCTCTTCAGGATCTCAGCAAATTTCCCGAACTGTTGGTTGGTCTTGTTGTTCTGCAATCGCCTTGGAAAAGGCACCGTGATAGGAATTTCGAGCCCCTTATTCCTTTCTTTCAATGTCTTGATAGGTTCGAACTCATTTCTACTCGATCGGTCTCTTTTACCTCTCGATTGAGGTCTTTCAACAACTTCTTCACTCGCTCGAACTATTTCAGCTTCTCGATCGAAACCTTCTTTATCAGCATTGCTCGATCGAGGTGGAATTTCACTCGATCGAACACTTTTCTCAGAGTTTTCACTCGATCAAGGAATTTCACCCTCTCAATCGAATCCCTGTTTATCAGCTTTACTCGATCGATCCATAATTCCACTCGATCGAGTAATATCTTCAACAATTCCTCTCGATCGACCTCTAGAAATGATTCGATCGAGTATTTTCTTCGGATTAAGCATGGTTTCATCAATGGATGACTGTTCACTGCCTGCAACATCGCTTTCCGGGTCTGATATGTCCTCAACAGTTGACATTTGAGGTCCTTCATAAGAAAGACCACTTCGCAAGTTTATCAGATTTATCGTCTCATGTGGATTCTTCTCAGACTGAGACGGTAAATGACCCGGCTTCCTTGTAGATTGGCTGGCGGCAAGTTGAGCTACTTGGGTCTCGAGAGACTTTATCGATGCTTCTTTTTGTTGGTCACTCATCTACAACTGTTTAGTCAATGACTGGAGCATCGACTTCAACTCAGCCAATTCACTTACTCCACTAGAAGAAGCTCCTTGATGCGGCGATGGAAAGGATGGAGGTTTTTGAAAGCCTTGTTAAGCTTTGTGAGGAGGAACATAAGCTTGTTGCTGCGGGTTGTAGAGGTGTAGGATTCAACACATTCTGACTAGTCCATCTCATATTGGGATGGACTCCACTTTGATTATTATAATAGGAGTTTCCTTGCCTATATTACTGAAACGCAAGGACTTGCTCCTTCTCAGTTAGACAGTCAATAGCAGTGTGACCGTCAATACTCCCACATCTCTCACAAGTAACGGTTTCTTGTCTAGTCAACAAGTGAACCGCCTGTTGATCACCAGCTTGCTTCGACTCCAACCTATCAAAACGAGCATTCATGGCTTCCAACTGAGCCACAACTGCCTTATCTACTGAATTAACTATCCGAATACCATCTCTCAGGTTCCCATACTCAGCACAATGGGTAGACATGTCCTCTATGATGCCCCACCCCTTGTCATCATCATTGTTCTTCTGAAATCGCCCTTTAGATGAGGCGTCTAATATAGCACGGTGGTCGTCATACAACCCATTATTGAACTGGTTGCACAAGAACCACTGATCAAAACCATGATGAGGGAGAGACCGCACCAACTTCTTGAAACGACACCAAGCTTCATAAAAATTCTCATCAGGTGTCTGCTTGAAACTTGTAATTTTTCCTTTCAGCTGATTGTTACGTTCTGGAGGAAAATACCTTTTATAAAAGGCAAGGGCAAGAGTCTCCCAGTTGGTGATACCAGCTGCTTCTCTATCAATATCAGTGAGCCACTCTCGGGCTCCATCTATCAAAGAGAAAAGAAATAGAACCTCCTTAGTCTTGTCCTAAGTCACTCCCTTAGTAGCGGGAATGGTAGAGCAATAGTCAGTGAAAACTTCCATGTGTTTGCGCGGATCTTCACCTGCCACACCTCGGTACAGGTTTCGTTCGACTAGGTTGATGTAGGACGGCCTGATATCGAATGTATTTCCTTCCTCTGTCAAAAGCTTGAAACCTTTAGGGATTGAGGCAGTTGTGGGCTCCGAATGACTTGCAATGTTTGGCATATTCACTGGCCTTATAGCAGAAATAGAGTTGTCTTCTTCACAAGACGAATCTTCTACAAACAAAAAATGTTGTAGCTCGGGTTCAAAAGTACTCAAGACTTTCTTTTGATTCTTCCTCTGCAGTCTTAGTCTATGCCGAAAAGATCTCTCTGGCTCAGGATCAGCAGGAACTAATTCTGACCTATTAGATCTGGGCATACACAACACGGAAGGAAATAAGTGAGAACTGTCTAAAGGAATAAAAATTCCCTGAGACGGAGAGATAAACGAAACAAAAAAACAAACAAATAGGCTTTTGCCTCCCCGACAACGGCGCCAAAATTTGATACGGTCATTATGTACCAAAAATAAATACCTAAATATAACTAACAGAAGCTAGTGATAAGTAGGGTTGATCTCCACAGGGGGGCAAGGTATCTATCTGTAAGTCCGTCTATCTAAGTTACAATTGGGGGGTTTGTATTTTGTTTTCTAAACTACTAAAGATTAAGGGTAAGAGAAATAAAGTAAGAGCGATAGAGCGAGGAATTAAGAGATAAGTGATCAGATAAAAGAGAGTATGTCAGGATTTCGGTTCACCACAATAGTTAATCGACTCAGTCATAAATAGCCTAGACAATTTACTGTGAGAAGGGGAAGGGAAAGGTCCTACCGGTCCGTTATCCACCCTAGATTTCCACTAACTTAACTTCCGTCCTCATTAGGATAGTCTACTGTTCATAGCAGGTCTGTTTATTCTAATCTTTTGATCCAGGAACAATGTTAACCGAATTAATGTTATTTAGAAGCATGCACTCAATTAAATATGTTACAGTTATATTGCTATGGGGACAGATTCTCACAAGTAAATTACCTAGTCTATTTACTACATCGTCTCATCATTACCATGGATCCCATAATCCTAACATAAGGAGATTAGCTACTCATGCTTTTGATATTAACAGCAATATCAATAATCATGACGATGCTAATGGAAGACATAGTAAAGAAATTGAGATTAAGCATAAACAAATAAAAGCAAGGATAATAAGAGAACGAAAAGTAAGAACAAGCAAAGTATTAGATAAAGATTACAATCCAAAGAATCAGGCGTAAATAATAATCCGTAGTAATTAAGAGAAGCCAAAAGATTAAGAAGTTCAGAAGTGATTAAGTGTATGAAAAAGATAGTTATGACCTAATCACGACTCCCTTATATAGGGGAGTGAAAATTAACATAAATAAAGCTTAACACGGATCAGTTAGCCCGTGTAAACTAGCAAACCATTCGATCGAGTCCTTTCAGACAACTCGATCGAGGACTTCTCCAGAAAAACTGTTCGATCGAAAAAAAGTCCTCTCGATCGAACTCTTCCAATTTAGCACATTTCGACCGAGCATATAAATCACTTGATCGCCTTCAACTTCTGCCAAAACACTCGATCGGACTCCAGAACATCTCGATCGAGCACTTTCCACTAAGATCAGCCTTGACCTTATCTTGGCAGCTTTATAAGACCTTCCTTCACGCATTCCGAGGTACGACTCTCGCTCTAATCTCCGTCTTCTTACAATGCATGCTAAATGGGACGAATAAGATGCGATTCCACTACATTTAGGTCCATTTCTGCAATTATGACGAAACAAACCAAAGTAGCCAATTCGGAGCATTTTACAATATAAAGCGATACAAATGGCATAAAATGCGTGCAATAAGAGGCTAAAAAGTCTATATAAATTGCACGTATCAGGATGGGTATTGATGTAGGATTTTCAATTGCAAGTAGCTATGTCTTAGGGTTTCACAAATTTGGGTTGGAGGTGAGATGTATTCTAAACTAATCAACAAGATGAAAGTAAATTAATTAAAACAAATTAAAGCAATTAAAGGGGTTTGTAAACAAATGATTAAAAGCACTAAGGTATCATGGGTTTATAGGGGATTCATGGGAGTAGATCATATAAACATGCTCTCAATTAGATGCAAGCACTTATAGTTGTGATGGGCTCGATTTAGTGTATATCTTACAATCTCTCGAAAGATTTAGGTCCCGGAGCCGAGTCGTCTAGACTGTACAACACCTACAAGTCGACTTAGTCTCCTCCTATTCAACACTATATATGGTCTAATGAGGCTCGAGTTGGTTTATGTCTTACAAGCCTCATTGAAGAGATAAGTGATGGTCAAAAAATGAAAGGTTTCATAGTCTCACATTTCATCAAACATAACATGTGTATAAGTTCAAATCACAATAAGCAAGCAAATTAATTATGAGAACATATTAGATTAAGCATAGATCAATCCCCATGTTTGTTTCCCCTAATTCTCCATTAACCCTAGCTAAAGAACTACTCACTCATGATTAAGTTTAGCATGCTAATAAGGTTGTCAATCATATTAACAAGGCAAAACATGATGAATAAATTAAAGTGATTAACAATAATTAAACAAGGGTAAAAAGGAATTATACCTATGTAGATGATTCAAATAATAAAGCAAAGAATAATAGAAGTACTTGATGATTGATGGAAGGTTATCAATCCTCCAAATAAACCCAAATAATCTTCTAATTACCCAAATAAAAGGAAGAACAATTGAGAAATTAAGGAAAGATTAAGATGTGATTAATATTGAGAAATGTATTTTAACTAAATTAAGAGAGGATTAAGACTAGATTAAGATGAGATTAAGATGAGATTAAGATAGGATTAAGAGTTCATGCTAATCTAGGTAGTACAATTGGGTATTTATACTAAAAATTAAGTACAAGGATTAGGGTTACTAAGGGCTTAAATGACTATTAAGACCCTAAGAAAACTTGAGGAAATGCAACTTCCGAGGGACATGCGCGGATCAAGCTGCTACTCCCATCACGATCCTCTCGTCTTGTGCATAGGCACGGCCTGTCCTGTAAGAAGATCCGCTCAGATCACAATGGGGACGCTCGGATCATAGCTCTTCAATCCGCTCGTCCTGGACTCAGGCCGCTCGGATCGTGGCACCTTGGTATGCTCGTCTTGTGCTCAGGATGCTCGGATCCTGGCACAGGGTTCTCTTCTTATTTGGCTCTTTAGCAATCCGCGGGGATCATGTTGGGAATGCAAGGATCTTTTCATCATTGCCCATTTCACTTTATTTGTCTACTTAGGCCTCTAGTCTCGGTCTTCCCTTTGATGCTTGGTCATTAGATGCGATCCATTTAGCTCCATTTCGCTTCATAAGTGCAAGGTTAGTAATCCTCTCCTACCAAGGACACAAAACCTCAAAGAATATGAAAAATGGGAAAGTAAAGATAAGAAATGACCATAATATATGCTAGAAAGCATGGAAATGAGGCTTATTGAGGGGGGGGGGGGTAAATGTGCTCAAATATGAGTCACATCAAAACTATTGACCAAATAATAATATAATTTAAAAAGTATTATAGAATATATATTATTTACTTACTTGACCTCTAAACTAGTTAGGGAATCTTGTTTCAATTTTGTTCTAAATATCCTCGGCCATGGAAAACTGAGGCTATTCTCTTTTGATATAATCCTCAAACAACCTATTCAAAAATGGTGAATTAAGTTTCGAATTAGTTTTTGCATGTTTTACTTTTGAAACAACATTTAAAATTAATTTTTTTCCACTTATCTTTCCTTAAGTTTCAATTCATCAGACTCACAATTAGATAAAACATAGAGGTGTGCACGTTCATATTCGTTATCTTCCAAAAACCATTCACGGCATTTTCCAGAAGTAGTGCCCTCGTGATCTTGAAATAGCTCATGCAAGGTAGAATGCTCCGGCTTTTTCATACCAACGTCAAGGTCCTTTGCCTTCGTGTCTATCTGTTATTCAAAGTAAAAAGAACAAAAATTTGCTATTTCTTCAAGCAAATATGCGTTACATAATGACCCTTGAACACGAGCTTTATTTTCAATTTTTTGTTTCAAATGATTCAAGAACCTACAAAAAAATGGGTTAAGAATGAATGACATTCAAGTAATAACCTTAAAAGGTTTCATAAAAGATATTGATATTACCTCTCAAAAGGATACATCCACCTATATTGCATAGGACCACCCACTTTCACTTCGTACGACAAATGAACTGGTAGATGTTACATCCACCTTTCGCTTACTTGAACAAAGTTGTAACATGTCTTTTTGTGCATTTGGGTTAAAGGTTGTCTTGTCTTTTTTATCCATCACCGTGTGAATTAGTTGTTCCAATTTGTTTTATCAATATGCATGACATCAAGGTTATATCGAATTAATAGTGTGCTCCAATACAGAAGCTCCCAAAAAATGCTTTGTTTCCACCACCCAATTCGTTTCTCTTTAATCGTTTTCAATTCATGGTCAGATGCATCCACAATTTTTGGTAAATGTTTCACAAATTCCCACATTTGTTCGCTCGATAACCTCGTTCCAGCAACACCGTTCTCTATTCTTCCTTTTCGAAAATAGGCCTTATCCTTGCAAAAAATATGATCAGTGTCTAAATATTGTCCATGACAATCAAACCAACTCCATTTTCTGCTATGTTGAAGCCAAATCGATTTAGTCTCTTTTTTCGTACAACATGGACATGCATTCTCACCAGCAGTTGACCAACAGATAACATGCCATAAGCAGAAAAGTCGTTGATTGTCCATAGGAGTGCGACTCTTAAGTCGAAGTTTTGTTTCTTATAGACTTCATATGTAAACAATCCCGTGTCCCACAATTGCTTCAACTCGTGAATTAGAGCATGTAAGTAGACGTCAAGGTTTTGTTTGGGACTCTTTGGTCCGGGAATAATTAATGTTAAGAACATAATTTGCCTTTTCATGCATAGCCAGGGTGGTAAATTGTAAGGAGTAAGCATCACCGGCCAGCATGAATACAACTTCACGAATGGACCAAAAGCTGAGAAACCATCGGTGCAAAGTCCAAGTCTAACATTCCGAGGCGCAGATGCAAAAGAAGGATGAAGGCGATCAAAATGTTTCCAAGCCTCACTATCACTTGGATGAGACATTGTCCCACTAACATGGGGGTTTCCATAATGCCAACGCATTTGTTCCGCGAGGTGTTTTGTGGCATAAATTCGTTGCAAAGGTGCCCCTATTGGGAAATAATTTAAGAAATTTTCCGGGACCATTTTGCCATTTGCGTTCTTTGCACTTTTGTACCTAGCTCTACCATACTTTCTACACTTGTCAAGAAGTGCGTCGTCCATCCAAAAAAGCATACATCCATTAAAACATGCATCTATCTTTTCATGAGGAAGTTGAAGAGTTTTGAGAACATTTTTGGTTTCATAGAAGTTACGCATCAAAAAATCGTTTTGAGGAAGAAGGTCTCCCATAAATGACGTGAAATCATCTACACATCTATGGGCTAAGTTGAATTCATATTTCAGAGTCACAAGCCTTGTATCTGACTGTAGCAATGAGAGTCGACATCCCTCGTAGACAGGTTGCTCGGCACGTTTTAACATTTGAAAAAAGGCTAATACATTGGGATTTAGAGATTCATCAACCACCTCGGCATTAAGAGCTTCTTTCCTAATTTGATCAATACTATCGCGCATGCATCCTCTACCATATCCTTATAAGGATTGTTAGAGGGCATTGCCATTTCCTCTTCCTCAACGGGGTATTTTTCTCTGTGACACACCCAATCATAATAGTTGTCACAAAAACCCATTAGACCAAGGTGTTTTCGTACTTCTTGTTCAACTAAATACTTTTTATTTTGGCACTTAGTACATGAACACCTAATTTCTTTACTTCTAATGAATTCGTCTTGTTGCTTAACATAATCAATGAATTTATCAACCCCTATTATGAATTCCTTAATTTTTTATTGGAATCCAACCTTTCATACATCCAGTTTTGTTCTAATCTCTTCATTGCAAATCTACATATATGTTGGCAAATAATAATTATTAATAAAAATGGTAACAACATTCATATCCATATTCTTAGGAGGACAACAACAACACCGCCACCACCAACAGCAACAACAACAAGAACAACAACAAGAACAACAACAACAACAACAACAACAACAACAACAACAACAACAACAACAACAACAACAACAACAACAACAACAACAACAACAACAACAACAACAACAACAACAACAACAACAACAACAATAACAACAACAACCACCTGCGAAAAATACATTATGTATTGGGGTCCTTATCTCTCAAACTTAATCCCATCTTTGAATATTTCATACCATTAGTAAATACTAATTTTTTTCTTGATTGTAATGAGACAAAAATTCGGCAGCACTTTCTTATAGTTCTCCAAATACATTATGTAGATGATGTGACTCATATTTGAGCACATTTAGTCCCCGAATTAACTTCATTCCCATGCTTTATAGTACAAAATGGGGCCATTTACTATCTTTAGTTTCCCATTTTGCATATTCTTTGAGGTTTTGTCTCCTTGGTAGGAAAGGATTACTAACCTTGTATTTACAAGGCGAAATGGAGCTAAATTGATCGCATCTAATGACCAAGCATCAAAGAGAAGACCAACACTAGATGCCTAAGTAGATAATAAAGTGAAATGGGCAATGATGAAAGGATCCTTGCATACCCGAAATGATCCTTACGGATTGTTAAGGAGGAAAAGAAGAGAAGCTGTCTGGCCAGGAATCCGAGCGTCTCAGGCGCGATCCGGGGGTCTCACAACAGCAAGATCCAGGCATCTTATTCCCAAGACGAGCGGATTGCAGCCCAAGGAGTCGAGCGTCTTCCTCAGGATCCGAGCGGATCCTAAGACAGAAAAGCCCGTGCCTTACCTCAAGACGAGCGGATCGTGGCAAGACTAGCATGGGAATCCGCTCATTTCCTTCGAGAGCAGCATTTCCTCAACTTTTCTTAGAGTCTTAATAGTCACTTAAGCCCTTAGTAACCCTAATCTTTATACCTAGTCTTTAGTATAAATACCCCTTTGTACTATCTAGATTAGCATGATCTCTTAATGCTCTTTTAATCATATCTTAATCCATCCTTAATCAACTCTTAATTACTCTCAAATTAGTTGTAATACAATTTATCAATATTAACTATATCTTAATCTTTCCTTAATTTCTCTATTGTTCTTCATTTATTTTGGGTAATTAGAAGATTATTTGGGTTTATTTGGGAGATTGACAACCTTTCATCAATCATCAAGTACTTCTATTATTCTTTGCTTTATTATTTGGAATCATCTTCATAGGTATAATTCTCTTTACCCTTGTTTAATTATTGTTAATTACTTTCATTTATTCATCATGTTTAGCTTTGTTAGTTTGATTGTAAATCTTATTAGCATGTTGAACTTGATAATGAGTGAGTAGTCTTCTAGCTAGGGTTAATGGGGAATTAGGGGAAACAAACATGGGGAATGATTCATGCTTAATCTAATATGTTTTCATAATTAATTTGCTTGCTTGTTGTGATTTCAACTTATGCACATGTTATGTTTGATGAAATGCGAGCCTATGAATCCTTGCATTTTTTACCCATCACCTATCTCTTCAATGAGGCTTGTAAGCTTATACACCAACTCGAGCCTTATTAGACCATGCATATAGTTGGATAGGAAGGATTAAGTCGACTTGTAGGTGTTGTACAATCTAATCGATTCGGCTCCGGGACCCAAACCTTCTTAGGGATTGTAAGCTTATACACCAACTCGATCCCATCACAACAATAAGTGCTTGTATATAATTGAGAACATGTTTGTATGATCAACCCCCATGAATCCCCTATGAACCCATGACACCCTAGTGCTTTTAATCAATTGTTTACATCTTCTTTTAATTACCTTGCTTATTTTCATTACTTTACTTTCATCTTGCTAATTAGTTTAGACCAATTTCATCTCAACCTAATTTGTGACACCCTAAGACACAACCATTTGCAATTGAGAATCCTACATCAATACCCGTCCCTTGGGATCCGACCCTTACTTGCCTCTTTGCTAAGAGTAGTTTGTAAAGTTATAAATATTGTTTTGGTTGGTAGCTTTTGATGACGAGTTTACACACACCAGTAGACTGAATTCTCACTCTACGTATGTATTCAGAGAACATTAAAGGAAATGTCAACCAAATTTTGTCTCATAACAATCAAGAAAAAAATGAGTATTTACCAAGAAAAAAATGAGTATTTACCACCTAAATGGCATAAAAGATTTAAATACAGTCCCAAAACGGAGACTATTCAAGAATTACACCTAATGTGTAATCCCGGAACGGGTACTAGGTCAAAAATATATTAATATTTACAGATACAAAACATTATGATTTCACGACAACACAAGCATATGATGAATTAATATTTGTAAAAAAAAAAACACATGACACAATTTAATTCATAAGTAAAATGTACACAACTTATCAAAACAAACTTAGTGCTTACTAATAAACCATATAAAACTAAGCAAAAGTAAAGTAAGCATACTAAAATTGGTTTAAACATCCTAAATTGGCTTTTATCTAAACTAAACTACCCTAATAATCCTAAACATCCTAAATCGACTTTTACATAAACTAAATTATTTTAATAATCCTAAACTTAATTAAACTAAGCATCCTAAAATTGTTTAAACATCCTAAATTGGCATTTAACTAAACTAAACTACCCTAATAAATCCTAAACATCATAAATTGGCTTTTAATTAAACTAAGTTATTCTAATAATCCTAAACTTAATTAAATTAAGCATCCTAAAATTGGTTTAAACATCCTAAATTGGCTTTTAACTAAACTACTCTAATAATCCTAAACATCCTAAATTGGCTTTTAATTAAACTAAATTATTCTAATAATCCTAAACATAAACTAAACAAACTAACCATAATTAATTAAAATAATAACCATAAAACAACCCTAATTAATCAAACTACTAATATAAACTAAACAAACCGTGTATTAATTAAGTGAGACAAAGAATCAAGAGGAGGGAGGAGGGCGGCGGCGGCAGCAGATCGGCGGTAGAGCAGCGACGACACCAAGAGAAGAAAATAGAAAAGGGAAAAGGGAAAAGGGAAAGGGGAAAGGGGAAAGAAAAAAGGAGAGGGGAGAGAGGAGAGAGTGGGGTGACGTCGAGGTGAAGGGTGGTGGTCGGAGTGGTGGTGGTATGAGTGGCGGTGGCGACGACGGGGCGCATATTTGGGGGTTTTTGAAATAACGAGTCGAAATAATTGAGGAGAGATATGAGGGAGACGGGGAGTAAACCCGTGTATAGAAAAAATCTACGACGGAAATTCCGCCGCAAGCTTATAATAATATGTAATCTGGTGACCTGTAAAGCCAGGTATTAAAAATGTCTGCGATGGAATTTCCATCACAGGAGAAGTAATATTTTATTATTGCGACGGAAATTCCGTCGCAACAGAAATTATTATTTTATTATTGCGACGGAATTTCCGTCGCAGACCTTCCCGCCATGCATGAAAAATGAGCGGTGTGGGATATTTGGCTGCTGCGGAAATTCCGTCGCAGAGCCGTCGCAAAATGGGGGAACCGTCGCATGGCCCGTCGTAGGAATTTCTTTTCTACGGCTTATGTCTCCGTCGCTATGGAACGTTTTTTTGTAGTGTATACTAATCTAATACGTATACGACAAATTAAATACCCGTCTTAAACTATTCAAAAACCCGACTTAAAACCGACACTCGAACTCCTTCCTAGAACCACCGTGAGCCACCCTCCACAAGACCACCATAGGCACAAACCGCCCCCACCTTGGCCGCCCCCACCAACATGGTGCTGCCCTGACCACGGTGGACCCAAAAACCCGTGGCCACCACTACGGCAGCCGACAACACAACAACAACAATGGCGACACAACACAACCCAAACACACACACACACACACAACCCAACATTACTCCGACCACCACCACGCTCACCACCGTCGCCCTACTACCGCCTGCCGCCACCGTGGTCCCCCTGACCACGGTGGGCTCAACAATCGACCACCATGCCGGTGGTATCGCCACCACGACGCAACAACAGCAAAACAACTGTGGACACGAGCCCTTCTGTACGACCAGCCGATCTGTGGACATGCAGCGGTCTTTTGAAAGCCACGCTCGGCGGCGTAAAAATGATTTCGACCGGATCGTTTTAGATCGATTGGTTTCGTCTCGGCAAGGGTCTCGAAACGATGCGAGAGATGTTCGGAGTCGCCACCAAGCATTTGTGGGATGCTTGGAACCCATTCGAATCCACTTTATACCTAGGTCAACCAAGGCAAAAAGCGGTGTTTGCCATAGGTACTAAAGATAAGGAGTCGTCCCTTTTTAGCATCCTATCTCTAGAATGACTCTCGTTTGCCCTGGATAGGGTCGTCCACTATCCAAAGTTTCTAAGTAAGAGGTGAAGGTACATATTGGGAAGGCCTTTAATCGGACACCCAATCCCGCCCGCGATATCGGCTTCTACTGATCGATCTTGGTTGGTTAAATGCAAAAGTTGATAAAACGGGTAAATGCATGAATGCGCATCCACAAGTTTGAACCTAACATGTGAGCTTTCTATGTCGGTTTGTTTATACAAATATCAAGTAATTGATGTCAAGTTGGATTAATTGTTGATTTGCATGCAAGACGGAAATTAAACATCCATTTACCGAGTTAGGTTTATGGTGCATAACGTGATCCGTTTGCCTTAGAAAGGCGTTTTACAAATACAATATAAAAGGAGCAGATTTGTCATCTGATCTGTCCTGTATTCGGGTTAGCCGAAGTCGGGATCGTCCTAGACAAGTGCTGGAAGAGAAGCAGGGTTTGCATCAGGCAGCCTATTGAGGCGCAATCCGTCAGGCGATGCAAGCAGGCCTGTCCCGGTTTGAAAACTAGAAAACAGTTGGCCTATTTTGGCGCGAGTCAGTAGACTGTCCAAGGGACGTCTTCTGACTGTTAAAAACGTTTGTAAAAAGATTTGTAAAGGGGTTTTTGAACCCGTCTTTGTTTGAAAAGGTCGTTTAGACCACGTTTATGCCCATATGAAGAACAAAACTTGAATAATCATCATTGTGTTGACAATATTCGATGTCGGGTTCGCTTTTGCAACCTTGACATTAATAGTTTTGAAAAATGATTGTGAACTAATTGTTTTAAGTCCATTTTTTTGTAATTAGTCAATGTTTATCATCATACTCGGGTTAAAAATCGACATGGTATATGGAACCAAGGATGACTTTGTATTTGTGACTAATATGTTTGTTTTGAAATGTAAGAAATGAAATGAAAGGTTTTAAAATACCTTTTAAAATGTAATTAACCAAATATTATCACCGAAATACGGATTAAATCGTCAAGATGTAACACCTCCATCTACCAAGGAGCCTTAACAAGAACTTCCCTAGCAGATAAGGGCGTTACCATCTCGGTTGCCCGAGGACAGTAATAATCAGATGTCGATAAGAGATTGTTTATTTAACATTACAAGTTTTTAACAACCGACTTACAATCTAAAAGATACAACTCAGAATTACGATCAACTACGTGAAGCTGTATCTGCCATAACTCGTGGTAGACTCATCCCTCCAAGCACCCAGCTAAGATCCATATATCAACCTGCTAAGACTGACTGCTCACCATAGTGGATCACGGCAGACACAACAGAAACAAACAACACAACAAAACCACACAATGTCAGCAACTTAGATAACAATTATGTAAAAGACACAACTCACTACAAGAACACACACACACACACACACACACACACACACACACACACACACACACACACACACACACACACACACACACACACACACACACACACACACACACACACACACACACACACACACACACACACACACACACACACACACACACACACACACACACACACACACACACACACACACACACACACACACACACACACACACACACACACACACACCACACACACCACACACCATACCTCCTCCAACCAACCACACATCTCTGACTGCCCAAATATCCAGTCCTGTCAGATTACCAATCGCGAACAGTAATCCACACCGCCAGTGGGGGACCGCAGCCGTTCCCACCTAAGCCCCGCTCATCTACTCTGAGCGATAAACCAATGTTCCTTAATGTGCACATCCCCTCCCGTGGCGGGTTCCACGGAGGGCGAATCAAGGGCGTGAAGCCACTCCCACAAGTGACTTCACTCAGCTGAGGATGCACCTCGAGAACCACAAACAAACAACCACAATCAGTTGTACAACAACAATCACCAACTACTATACCAACACAACATTAGCAACTACCTCAACCAATCATCCTATTGACATTAACCCAGTTACAAATCAACAAAAGACTCTCTAGACAATCGACAGTACTGAGTAGGCGAACCTACCTTTAGCAAACCGCAGCGATTCCGCGTCCGATCACAAGATACCAATTAACCATGAAAACCACCTATACAACCATCACAACTATCTATTACTACCTCTATAAATATAACTGAAAACCAGGACAACGATGATGATGACGATGACATACCTATTACACACCAACCCGACGTCAAGAACGCAACCCGACTCAAGCATCCCATCCCTAAGGTGTTCTCACTCACAAAGGCATCAAGGAGGTGAATCATGGTGAAGGAGAAGAGAGGTGATGACATTTAGTTTTAGAAGAAAGTAGAGAAATGATTTGGGTTTTCACGATTAACGATTTATAATTCCCCGCTGCAAACCCGTTACTCGATCGAGTAACCAACTTACTCGATCAAGTGACCTCTACTCGATCGAGATTGAAAGCTATTCGATCGAGTAGCCTCAGCTAGATCAAGTAGCACACAAACCAAAGCTCACACCGTCACAGGTCGTCACTCGTAAGGTTTCCGAAGGTCAAGATAGGTGTCTAGGGTCAGCCAACGTCGGTCAACGGGTCCCTAAAAGGACGGGTATTACAGTCTCCCCCCCTTAAAAAGAACTTCATCCCCGAAGTTCGATTCATCCTCCCTCACAACACAAGGTCGAGGGAACCGAGATAACCACCAATATTTATCCGACACAGGTCAACACGATCGTTTAGAAAGACCATCCCGCTATGAATGTTCATCAACCATCATCATCATCTACCTTAAGATATATTACTCAACACAACTTCCTATCGAATCACCAACTTCATACTGAATCACCAAAACACATTGTGTACAAGAACAATCACTTGACCATTACTTGCACTCGTCTCATGTCATTACGCAAATTTAAACCAATACGACTATCAAACTATTCCTTCATCGATAACTTGCCAACAACTATCACTTACAAAACACTCAAAAACGACAGTTCTATTACTGATTAACAACAACACATCAGTCATTCCACTCTATTACTTCAACCATACAACACAATCTACTAACAACCACTCTACTATTTGCTACTAACATCCAATTCCATTACAACGTAGAGGACAATTAATTGAAAATAAGATGCAATAACATGTTGTTCTATTCAAAATTTACAAACTACTACTCAATTGCACAATAACTACTACGAAATTACCCAATAACCATTTTAAATACTTCATAATTGTCATACAATACTATAAAATTGCTATAGTTACGTCATTTTCCCCGCGACATTACTCTTCCCCTCTTAAAAGGAACTTTGTTCCCGAAGTTCACCAACAACACAATTTTACGAATGTACAATTCGATAAAATATTATTCCATATAGACATTACGAACGAACCATATTACGCATTTTGACTCATGTCAACTAGGACACTTCCTTGACATTACATAAATATGACTCATATAGATATGAAATTATCGAGAAAGTGAACAACACAACGAGACATCCTATGATCGCCTATCAACCATGTCATCAATTACTTTCTTATACGACCATAAACGTTATGCAACAAGAGCTATAACCAATACACACTACGTTACCTGAGACAATATGAGTTAGCATACGAAATTATATAAACACCATGGAAATTGTATAAATCATACTAATATGCACAACTGTATAACTGCCGTTGAGACTGAACAATGATATAAGACATCCACAACAAGAGACATTATAACAAGAACCACTAATATGAAGATAGAGACAAATGTTTAAACGAAATAAGCACCAAACAGGGGCACTCAGTCGAGCTTGTAAGGCACTCGATCGAGTTGACCTTACTCGATCGAGCTTACCAGGCACTCGATCGAGTAGGTCAAGATCAGAATGCATCCAGAATTCCACCCCTGCAGTTACTCGATCGAGTGAGGGGCACTTGATCGAGTAGCCACAGGTCAAAATCCCCCTAAGGCACCACTCTATAAATCCAAAGCAATATATACATGAGTCGGAAACATATTCCCGACACCAATATCCTGCATAGAAAGTCTGAAAAGTATCTAAAATACGGCCTTATGGCCACAATACAAACCAAAGTCTAATAAAAGTTCCCGACAAAACAAGTATCAACAACTACAAGTCCATAAAACAAGATAGAAAAATAAAAAGGAGCATCATCACTCCATAGCCTGCTCATCTTTTATCTCATCTCCACCCCCGCCTCCAGACGTGCCTGCTCCAGCTGTACCCTCACCCGCGATGCCACCGACGCCAGAATCCACTCCCACTCACCATGGTGCCAAGCAACCGTAGGGGTAACTCATAGGCTCTCCCCAAGTAGACCACTCCACGCCAAAGGAATGGAAAACCCCGCTGTCACCCCCAACACCTCTCTACCACACCGGCTAAGCCGCCTTGGTACCGATGCCCTGAATATATGCCATCTTATGGAGATTCCGGAGTGTCAAGGTAGCAGACACCCTCTCCGTGAGCTCACTCACTCTCATCTCGGGGCTGAAGATGGAAGGGTAGTTGGGAAACTAAAACTATGGAGGCACAGGCTGCTCTGGCTGGGTCTCAACCATCTTCTCTCTCACCCGTCGCGGTCCCCTCCCAAACCTATGCTGTCTATCCTCGGGTCTAGCTCGATCCCCCTTGGTCGGTTTAAGAATCACCTCCAAAATATCAGCGTCAATGAGGTAAAACTGCCTATCAGGGACCTCCTCCTCATCATCTGAATCGGCAGCCACCACTGCCGCCGGTAAAGGCTCGGTCACGGGAAGGTGCTTAGGATCGGGTATCTTCATCCAACTCATCCCCCAAACTCTCCACGCTAACCCACTACCCTCCAAGGTTCTCAACCATTTATGGTCGAGAAAGTACTCACGGTCGAAGGTAGGCACCGTCGGCGTCAAAGGTGTATAGGCCGAGGAGGCCTCAAAAGTGGTCAAACGCTCCGCCAACCTGGTGGCAATGGCGCCACACCTCAAGAAACGAGTGTCAGAAGAGGCCATCAATGCTAGGCTAGCACACACTATGGCCGGGGCACTGAAAGAGACTCGCGGGGCTCGGGTGGGTTTAAGGCAAGCCGCAAGCAATATCACCTCGTGTGAGTTAAGCTTACCCACATCTCTCCGCTCATAGAGTAAACAGGTCATAGCACGGAGGAAGATCTTCAAGGTGACATGTTCAACATCGTTTATCAACATGTTGCTAGAGGTGGGGGCGGGCTTGCCGGTAAAGCAAGGCGTAAGACTACTGGCTCCACACTCAGATGGGATGTCCCTAAGGGCTCCCTTTTCCGGTCTAGCAAGGCCGAGGTGGGTGGCAAACATATCCATGGTAAAAAAGAAGCTAGTGTTCATGAGACGGAATTCGACGGTCTGCTCCACTGCATCATAACAAAAAGAACTCATGAACTCCAAAGTCAGAAAAGCATAGGAGTGTTTCCTAAGACGATACAACCCGGTCATGCCCAAAGTCTCAAATATGTGTCTCACATCAGTCTCATCTTCTGGGTCCATCAAGATGGTGGTATCAATATAGCGGGTAGGTCTCATCCGTCGCTTTTGTAGCGCGATAAACGCATCTCTTTGCTTGAAGTCAGCAAAGACGACGGTAGGGTACTCCGGTACAGATGGAACCATAGGTCCCCCACTCCCCTCACCAACCTCAGGCACGGAGGCCTTCCCCCTCTTACTTTGTCGGGTACCAACTGTAGATCTCGGCATCTGTTTTCAACACACATTTTAGATACACAACAAATACTTACTTAAGAACATATAAACTTTCATGTATAATCATAGAAAAAGAACTACTATATACACACTTTCACTAAACAATCCAAAAACTTCAAGTATACAACTCTCAAATTCTCGTTAGACGGTCTTACAGCTACAAAGATTTTGGAGAGCATCACTTCAATTAACACATCAACTAGAAAATTTAGAGCATTAAACTTTCAAAATAGCTTTCCAAATGAACAACTATCAAAAAGATTTGGGGCGATTTTCAGTTTGAGGCACTTTTAAGACGGAGTTTTAAGGCAAAATTTTGAGCAAAATTCATCAAAATCAACACTAAATATGATACCCATAACATACATTCCTTAATTTTCCTCCATTCATATGCAAAAGACAAACAAAAATCAATTTGAATCCCCAAACCCTAGAAATTCCGGTCCAATCAACCCCCATATTGTTTCGATTTTTCTACTTCTAGCATCAATACTCAACAAATTAAAGCAAATAAATCATATTACAACAATTACAAGCAAGGTTATATACATATAAATCGAATTTTCAGCTAACCCCAACAATCTTACATATTTTTATTCAATTAAAACATAGAAAAGGATAAACGTTCTTACCTTGAATGATTAGCAAGCAAAAGGGGACGAATTAAACTAGAAGAATATCAAGGATCAACACCAAAGCACCAAGTTCTTGAGAGCAAAGAGAGATTTAGAAGGAGTTAGGGTTTAGTTATGAAGAGAAATATGAAGAAGAAATATAGGAAAAAAGGTATAAGAAACCCGTAAAATCTCGTGTACTGTTCACTTACTCGATCGAGTAAGTAGGTTACTCGATCGAGTGACCTTTACTCAATCGAGTTGGAGCTACTCGATCGAGTTTTCGCTGGAAGATCCAACGTTTTCGACCTTATAGCCCCATAACTATATCGAATAAGGTATACTCGGTCGAGTTGGCACTTGTACTCGGTCAACTAAGGTTTGGTACACGGTTAAAAGTTTCGAGTTTAGCCAACGATTCCTGCAAAACAACAACTCGTGTCGATTCCAAAATGTATTTGGAAATCATCATAGATTATTATATTCATTCACAACACCTTATTACTACTCAAATGTAACTCAACGATTTCATCCAACCAAGACACATATTACTTCACTCTATAACAATTACAACGCAAAATGATTTACCATACCATTAATTTATTCATGCATATACTCAACACATTATCTCACTTCTAATCATGCATTTGCAAATTCAACAATTCAATTTATACTCACACTACTCTAAGCATTCATCTAACAATAAACCATCATCTATATTCGAGTTTGCTAGGAATTGGATCATGTCACAACAATTTATTAACTAAATTATTCGACTTAAATATGCCATAACACAAAAGTACTTAACAATTCACCAATTGCAATTCTAATTACCACTTGACAAACATTAAAACTAGTACAAAACTTATGACTTACTATCATCATCACATATAAGACTCACATTTCTTTATAAACTAGTACACATAGAAAGACTTAGAACGCATTATTATCACTATATCACCCGACATTATCATGCACTATCGACACTTCACCATCTCTATTTCGTTCACCCACACTTCCATTCAAACATAACCCTACGCAGTTCATCATCACAATAAAACTTGCAGAGATTATATCACAGTTATTGCTACTTATCTATCATACACTAAGCACATAATTCCCGACTCGATATTCCCATACCCGGTGACAGGCTTAAGCATAATGGAGCCGTGATTTTGAAATGAGGGCGCCTACTCACCCAAAATCAAGCATCGGCTGGGGCTCCCAATATACATACACCAGGTTCATTTTATTAGACTCACTACGTTCATTAGGCTCATTTGTTACAGGTTCCAAAATCACCGCTCTGATTCCACTTTGTAACACCCTCATCTACCAAGAGCCTTAACAAGACCTTCCCTAGTAGATAAGGGCGTTACCATCTCGGTTGCTCAAGGACAATAATAATCAAATGTCGATTAGAGAAAGTTTATTTTACATTACAAGTTTTTAACAACCGACTGACGATCTAAAAAATACAACTCAGAACTACGATCAACTACGTGAAGCTATATCTGCCATGACTCGTGGTAGACTCATCCCTCCAAGCACCCAGCTAAGATCCATATATCAACCTGCTAAGACTGTCTGCTCACCATAGTGGATCACGACAGACACAACAGAAACAAATAACGCAACAAAACCACACAAGGTCAGCAACTGAGATAACAATTAACTAAAAGACACAACTCACTACAAGAACACACAAACACACACACACACACACACACACACACACACACACACACACACACACACACACACACACACACACACACACACACACACACACACACACACACACACACACCTCCTCCAACCAACCACACATCTCTGACTGCCCAAAGGTCCAGTCTTGCAAGATTACCAATCGCAACCTGTAATCCACACCGCCAGTGGGGGACCGCAGCCGTTCCCACCTAAGCCCCACTCATCTACCCTGAGCGATACACCCATGTTCCTTAATGTGCACATCCTCTCCCGTGGTGGGTTCCACGGAGGGCGAATCAAGGGCGTGAAGCCACTCCCGCAAGTGACTCCACTCAGCCGAGGACACACCTCAACAACCACAAATAAACAACCACAATCAGCTGTACAACAACAATCTGTGTACATGGGCCACATCTCGGCCTGTGGATTTGGGGGCCACCTACCGATCCGTAGTCACGGGCCACCTGCACGCCAAGCCAATCTACGGACATGCAATGGTCTTTTGAAAGCCACGCTCGGTGGCGTAAAGATGCTTTCGACCGGATCGTTTTAGATCGGTCAGTTTCGTCTCGGTAAGGGTCTCGAAACGATTAGAGATGTTCGGAGTCGCCACCAAGCATTTGTGGGATGCTTGGAACCTGTTCGAATCCACTTTATACCTCGGTCAAATGAAGCACAAAGCAGTGTTTGACATAGGTACTAAAGATAAGGAATCGTCCCTCTTTAGCATCCTATCTCTAGAATGACTCTCATACGCCCTGGATATGGTCGTCCACTATCCAATGTTTCTGAGTAAGAGGTGAAGGTACGTATTGGGAAGCCCTTTAATCAGACACCCAATCCCGCCCGCGGTAGAAGCCTCTACTGATCGATCTTGGTTGGTTGAATGCAAAAGTTGATAAAACGGTTTAAATGCATGAATGCGCATCCAATAATTTAAACCTAACATGTGAGAGCCATCTAAGTCGGTTGATTTAATCCAAGTATCAAGTATAAGAAGTCGAGTTGGATTTATGTTTGATTTGCATGCAAGACAGAAATTAAACATCCATTTACCGTATTAGGTTTATGGTGCATAACGTGGTCCATTTGTCTTAGTAAGGCATTTTGCAAATGTGATTTTTGAATGAGCGAATTAGTCATCTGATCCGGCCTATATCCGGGTTGGCCAGAGTCGGGATCATCCTTGACTAATGCTGGAAAGGGAACAGACCCTGCACCAGGCGGCCACATGAAGCACGAGCCTGTTGGCGATTCAAGGGGGTCTCCCCTGGTTTTGAAAATAAGAAAGATGGCCTGTTTAGGCGCGGGTCAGCCAACGGTTTAAGACGCATTCTGGCCATTTGAAAAACGTTTGTAAAACGTGTTGAAAGATGGGTATTTGAACCCGTTTTGGTTTGAAAGAGCCGTTTAGGCCGCATTTGTTGATTTGAGGAACGAGACTCGAATAATCATCATTATTTTGATGATATTCGGTGTCGGGTTCCACTTGGCAAGCTTGACATGAATAGTTTTGAAAATGGATATGAACTAATTGTTTTAAGTTCATTTAAATATAATTAGTCGATACTCATCATCGTACCCGAGTTGAAATTCGGCATGGTATGTAGAACCAAGGATGACTTTATGTTGGTGACTAATACAAAATGTAAAGAAATGATGAAAGGCTTTAAAATACCTCCCAAAATGTAAAGAAATGAAATAAAAGGCTTTAAAATACCTTTTGAATGTAACTAACCAAATATTATCACCGAAACACGGATTAAACCGTCATGTTATTAGGAACCAAGGGTGAAAAATGTTTTATGGTTAAAAACTTGTAAAAGCAAATAAAATAAAAGAGGTTTGACAATATTTGAAATGGTAAAAACCGATTACAAATGTGAAAGTGAATTAATGAGGAAAGACGAGAACAAACACGGTTGAGTCTGACCTAGACACCCCATTGAGGCGCGAGCCTCTGTGCAGAACAAGGGGCTTCTGTCTCAGGCCAAAATTCAGTTTTGGCTCGTCTACCCTTTGTTTTGGATCGTGTTATGCATGATTTAGCATGTTATAGTCATGAAATAAGTAAAGACATGATAAAAGAAGGATTTTTACACCCTCGTACTTACTTGCTTGGTTATGGCGAAAAACCGACGTAAGTGTAACAACTCGTTTGGTCGGCAAAGACTCGGTTTAAAACCGTTTTAGCAAGTAAAAAGAGTGTTTTATTAAGATAAGTCACGGTGTAGTGGTCGAAGTGGTCGGTCAAGTGATTTAATGCACGACGACGGTACCAAACAATGTGTAAGGCTTGTATTTATGATCGGTAGGTCGTAAATACGCGTCGGATTGTGACTTAGGAAGTCGAGTCGAGAATTTTAAGAGAGAAAAGAGGGGGCGAACACTCGCGTAAGTTCTCAAATGGGGGCATTTGAGGGGTATTTATAGGAGAATGAGTGCTGGTGTGAGTTTTGAGTGACGTGGCCACCGTGGCTACTCAAAGAGGCGCGAGCCACGTCGCGGGTCTTCGAGTTGTCATGTCACTTTCACACAAATGCAATCATGATTTGTTCTATCCTAGGATTTGTAGTCACATGTTTGGTACTTGACCATTCATGAATCCGGGAAATCTTAGTATAGAAGGTTTTGAATGGTTTGTTTTTTTGTGGTTTACTCGGTTTGACACGTTGTTGGAGTCGGGATTTGAATTTTTGAGTCGGTTTTTGGTCCGATGTCGGTTTTGACTCTAGTTAGTGTCATTGCGACCCCGTCGTCGTGCATTAAACACTCCAGGTACTTTTGAAAAGTTTTGAAATGTTTTATTTTCGAAATCGTTTTATGTTTTCCGACGTAAAGTTGTACACGAACTGTCGATCAAACGCCGCGATCTCAAATCATGTTATAGTCCGATAATCATCGGGTGTTTGTTGGAGTCTCACCAGATACTGATTATCTACAGAGCCCCCACTTTGACTGAGGCTTGGACAGGGTAAAGTCAAAGTAGAGCCCCCAGGTCAATCGAAGATTACAACCTGAAGACCCAAGCGACGTCAAGGCTGCTCGAAAGGATTCGGGCTAAGGACCTGCCGTCGGGAAGGACGACGCCAAGGCGACTCGAGGGTACGAGCCAATGACCTGTCGTTGGGAACAGTTTAGAGTCTGTTGATTGTCTGTGTGGGTCGTTTAAAGTCCGTTAGACTACGTACAAAGGCTCGCCAGCCATAAGAAGGAGTCATACCTGAGGCGTCTTCGGATATGTCCTCGCACATTTGCGGACAAAGGCTCGCCAGCTGTGGTGCGTACATGAGGAGGACTCGCCAGCCGCGATGCATAGTAAGGCTCGCCAGCCTTGGGGCGTATGTGTAGAGGGCTCGCCAGCCGCGATGCGTAATAAGGCTCGCCAGCCATGAGGCGTATATGAGGAAGGCTCGCCAACCGCGATGCGTAGTAAGGCTCGCCAGCCATAGGGCGGTCGGTTAATTGACCATGAGAATAGCCGCGCCAGATGGGCTTGTTTTGAAAGTAGCGGACTCATGATGCCGCCGTGGAAATAGTTAATTTGAATTTTTACTAATGTTGTTTTGAAATAAGCGGGTTCCGCGAGGAAGCCCCCTGTTGACATTTGAAGGAATAGCGAATTTTGAATTTTCGCTACTCGTTTATGAATTTGAAGTGGCGGTTTTAATCGCCGTTTGTTTGAATTTTGAAGGAAATAGCGAGTTTTAAATTTCGCTATTACGTCTGAAGTGACGGTTTATGTGCCGCTATTGACATGTGTAGGAAATAGTAAATTTTGAATCTTCACTATTAGTTTTCTAAGTGACGGTTTATGTTGCCGCCGTTGACATGTGTGGTGAAAATAGTGAAATTTAATTTCGACTATTATTTTGAAAATGACGGTTTTAATTGCCGTCGTTTAAAATTTGAGGAATTAGTGAATTTGAATTTTCACTATTATTTTTTTGAAAGTGAAAATGGCGGTTTTAATCACCGTTTGTTTGGAATTTTGAAGGAAAATAGTGAATTTTGATTTCACTATTTGTGTTCGTATTTGAAAAATGACGGTCCTTAATGTCGTCATTGAAAATTTGAAGTTTGTTATAGGAAATTGGGCCAAAGCCCAAAATTTCGCTGAAAGAGCAGGGAGCACCCTATTGAGACGCGAGCAACCTGGCGAGTTAAGGGAGCTTCCCTTTTTTTCTGTAAAAGACGCGAGAATGGTTCGCATACCTTTCTGACTTCGTCTTCAACCTTTCGACCAAAAAAACCCCCATTGTTGGTCTCTAACTTGCTTCGATTCGTGCCATCATCATCAATGTCATCTCAAGGTATGTATTTCCTCTTGAATCCATTTGAATTTGTTGGTCTTTTTGATAGATTGAATTAGGGCGAAATTTTTACCCTAGAAAAATTGATTTGGGCGTTTTTGATTGAGCCCATTTCGAGTGAAATTGATGATTGCATTAGGTTAGAAACCTATTTAGGAGTATAGGGGTGCTTTTAGTTTGCATTTTGGTCCCTGTTCCCGCTCCCTATACTCGAAAAACATGAGGGAGGTTGAGAAACCGTCTCATCTCACAATGTCAAGTTTATTTGCTTGGATAATGGGTCCCACTAGGTTGCATTGTAGTCGGGGAAGACCGTATTTGCCATTATGGACTTTGTTGGGTATTGTGGGCAAAATTGGAATTTTGCCTTTTAAAGCGGTCTTATAACTGACAAAATAAGCGTCTGATTGGGCTTGAATTGAGTCAGTTTGCCTTGAAATGGACCTCATCGGTAGTTTAGGTCGCTTTAAGGCGTGATAAAATCACGTTGCCTTGTTGTGGTCGTTTTTTGAAATTTTGACCGGTTTGCGCTGAAATTGGCGTAGGAATTGCCTTTTCGAGCCGTAGAAAAATACCCCATTGTACCGGTTGTTGTGGTCGTTTTGACTCGTCTTTTGATTGAAAAGAAGGGCGAGTCGTTTTTTTTTGTAAATTGTTTTGTTGTTTTTTTTTTTTTGAATTGTTTTTTTTTTTGAATTGTTTTTTTTGAATTGCTTTGCAGGTTTCTTTTTTGGATTTGTCCAATTTATGCCGTCGTAATGCCGAAATTTCGGCTGACGTTCTTTGTTTGACTTTGACTGCAGGGTACCATTTGGGACCTATGTGGTCTGTTGTGGAGGCCTTGGAGGAGGAGGATGATCCCGGTAGAGGAGAGATGACTGTTTTTTGTTACAGGCTTGGTTGTGTTTCTTCCTGGCGGCCTTTGCCCGACCAATGATCGGGTATCGATTGTTGGCCGTTTGTGTGCAGGGGTTCGAATGTCCGATAAGTGGGGTTTAGTATCGGCGTGTTATCCCATGTTGCCACTTTTGATCGTCGCCAAGTTCTGGTGATTGAGGGTTAACATCGGGGTAGCGTCCGTTGTTATGGTCCCCTTTTGCTCTTGAATTCCGATGATTGGAGGTCAACGTCGAGGTAACGTGGTGAGTTACGATCCTCGATTTTCGTGTCGTCCGAAATATGCCAGGCATCATTTTTCTTTTTGTTATAGAGGAGGAACGCGGTGTTACCGTCATGGCAACCACCTCTGCTTCCGTTGTTGCTCCTCTATTTCCCGTGTTGCTCCTTTTCTTTTCCGATCGAAAGGATAGGGAGTGCTTAGTTCGGTAGGTGGCGGGTGGCCCCCAGTTTGTTGTCTTAGGCCAGTGACTGTATGATAGATGTATGTACTAGCTCCTGTTTGTATGGTCAATTGTTTGTATCAAACGTGTGTCGATGTATTTTGCATGAGGCGGTTTGTATATATGTGTTTTTGGATTGTGGTTCATTTTGTGATTTTTTGGCTTGTTTGTTTTGTGTTTCAGAGGAGCGCTGTCGGCTGTCAATTCCTCTTTTGCTTCGCACTAGTTCCTGCATTGTTAGTGTAGAAAACAGGCAACAGGTACAACGTATACATAAACGTAAACACGTAAAAGCATTTGATCGAAAACAAAATTAACCAAGATGACTTGAATTTAAAATTGAATTTTGGAATTTGAAATGATTTTTTTTTTGAAAATTCCGCCGACAAGTCGTCACGTTTGGATATCAAAAGGAATTGATTTGAAAATTGAGCAATTAACTCGCGTCTTGAATTAAATTGCGTCGGAATTATTGAAATGATTTGTGACTCGAAAAATTCAAACTCAAACCGTCAGGGATGAATTTTAGAAAAGGTTTTTACGAGTGTATTTGATTTGATTTTTGTGTGGTCAAGACTCGAATTTGTGAGTGCTTGAATTTTTGAGGAAAACTGATGTCGTGTTAGCAATTTTTGATTTTTATTTTTTTGCTGGGAAAATTGCGAAAAAGCAAAAAAAAAAATTGGAATTTTGATTTGACATGGAAGCGATCTGTCGCGGATCGGGGTGACTAGCCCTTCCCCCTTTAAAAAAAGAAAGAAAAATCCATATGTTTAAAGCTGCGTCATGGAAACCGTGTCGGATTTCGTAAAACGCAAAAACAAGGAAATGTGAGTGTGAGGAAAAACAAAATGTCTTGGACCATCCCGAAGAGGCGCGAGCATTCCGGCGGGAGGTTTGAGGTGTCAGGAGAAAACACAACTTGAAAGTGACAATTCAAAGCGAGAATCCTGGGAAGAGGCCTAAAGAGGCGCGAGCTATTGGGCGATAGAAGCCACCTCTCCCTTTTTTCTGAAAAACGCGCTGATTGTTTTGTATAAATAGTAATGTTTGTGCTTCATTGTTTCATCATCCGGAACACAAAAACATCTCTACAAAACCTCTTCTTCTTCCACAAAAATATTTCATGGATGCTTTTGAGAATGCGTTGCGACAATGGTGCCGGGATTTGTCGCCTCCCGAAAAGTATCAACTCATTTGCATGGGAGTTGGTCAATTGTTGGTGCTTCGTCAAGTCAAGGTGCAATCCTCATTCCTCAAAGCATGCTCTCGGTTTTGGGATTCGAAACACCATGTTTTCGTTTTCCCGAAAGGTGAAATTTGTCCACTAGCCGAAGAAGTTGGAGTCATTGGTGGGTCGCCGGGTTGTGTTCCGGTGCTTCTTCCGACTCGGTTATGCTATAAGGAGAGATTCCGTTCAATGTTGGGCTTGTCAACGAGTCAAGTCAACTTCCTTCTTGCTCCATATGGTGTGGATATGGTGGCTCTTATCAACATATTTTCAAACCAATTAGATTCCAATGTTTCGGAGATGGCTAGGAGAAGGGCTCTTGCCTTTTGCCTTGTCCATGTATACCTCTTTGTTGATGCTTTGAAGAAGAAGGGGCCGAAATGCTATGGTAGCATGACCCTTGTACATGTGGCCGAGCAAATGGAACATGGTAGAGATCCATCATGGTTGGTGCTTGGCGAGATCATCCAAGCTTTGGACAAGGAAGGCTCTTGTGGAGAAGCTCCTTCATTCGGATCTCCAAGGATCCTCCAAGTGTGGCTATTGGAGAGGCTAAGGTATGTAGACCCTTCGATTTATTCCTCTTCTTATTCCTTCTGTCACCTTACTATGAGGAAGAAGTTGTACTCGGATAGCTTTGCTTCTACCGAGGCCTATTGGGCCGCAAGATTTGTGGAGGAGGGTGGTCCTCACATCCGTTGGGTGGTGCCATGGTGGCACTTGAGGTCTTTCACGGGGTTGCCCGCTTCGGGTGCTAGTCCTCGTTCTTTGATGGTGGTGGGTTTGAAGGTTGCTTCCTTCATTTATCCCGAAAGGCTCATGAGGCAAATGGGGCGTCAACAAAAGGTGCCCGCTCAAGATACCCTTGTCCAAGAGAATGTTTTCCGGAACTCCGAGCTTGCGGAGGTCTTCGAAAGGTGGTGGGCCACTCGGCCGCTTTGGGAGGTACCAAACCCCGTTGGCACGACATGGGTGACTCCCACTTATGTCAAGTGGTCAAGAGCTCCGTCCTTGGAAGAAAGGTCCCAATCCCGTAAGAACGAGGTTGTCGACTTGAAGTATCGAGAGGTTGGCAAGGCCAACCGTGCCTTCTTTGAGGAGTACGTTGATGGGGTTAGCCCCGATGTGATGAGGCCACCAAAGAGGAGAAGCTCGGGTCCCAAGAATATGGTGGGCCGTGCATGGGCTTGTTTTGGGCCGAACATGAGGTCTTGCAATAGACCGGAGGCCGTTGCCGTTGTAGATCCATTGAGGATCCGTTCCGAGGAGGAAATCCATGCTAGGCGGGCCAACAAGAAGAACAAGGGGAAGATGTACCCCGAAGGAAAAGGCAAGGGTAGAATGGAAGAGTGAAGACCTCCATTACCCTACTTTATTATTATGTTGTATTAGTGTTGCGAGTTTTTATTATGTTGTACTAGCTATGTTTCGTGTGTTTTGTGCTAGTTTATTATGTGAGGTGTTTTAGCCGACACCTTAGCTTTGACAAGTTGTAGACTCGTCGAGCTTTATTTGTTGTTGAAATTGTAATCTCTCCCATTATTAATTAAATAAGAGGATTGCTCGTGTCAAAAATTGTGAATACTTGTTTCTTCCATCCATTTTGTAAAGGTAATTCGGTTTGAATCATCTTAAACATTTGCACTTGGGAAAGTGGGATTTTTGTGGGAAGGGAGAAAGGCTTATTTTTGTATTTTTGTGGGAAGGGGAATGGTTTTCCCTTTCTTTTTTTTGATGGGGATGTTTTTTTGTATGTGGGTTTTTTTGTTTTGTTTTGATTATGGGGATGGTTGTATCCTTCTTGCGTAAGAAAGGACTGCCTACGTATCCACCTGAAGAGGTGAAATCAAACCATGATCGTAGTTCGAAATGTTTTGTGAATTTGATTGGGTTTTGTGGTTGTATCCCTCGGGTATAAGAGGGACTGCCTACGTATACACCTGAAGAGGTGAAATCAAACCATGCTCGTAGTTCAGGGGGTTTTTTGTTTTAGTGCAAATGGATGTTGTCTTTGATAGATCAAAGGACATTCGAAACGGGTAAGGTGACGCAACTTAGACTCGATAAAACATGCGATTTCAAATCAGAACGCGTTGAGGAACTTGACTTGAAAAGGGTTGAGGTGGTTGCTAGTTGTAGAACTAGGGTTAGGTCGTTGGTTGCTATGGTTCAAGGGTAGTATTTCTTGAGTTGGTCTAGGTTGGTCAGGTTTGTAAAATCCTCCCCATCTAGGTCACTCAGTCTCACTGCGCCCCCCGAAAGTATTTTCTTGATCAGGTATGGCCCGACCCAGTTGGGTTTGAATTTTCCCCTCGGATCGACCGGTAGCGGTGCTCGAACCGACTTGAGGACCAAGTCGCCTTCTTTGATGTTCCTGGATTTAATCTTCTTGTTGAATGCCCGTTGTATACGCCGTTGGTATAGCTGGACGTTGTGCAAGGCGTTGAGCCGCCGCTCGTCTAGAAAAGTGAGTTGTTCGAACCTTCGACGGGTCCATTCCGCCTCAGGGACTTGACTCTCCAGTAGGATGCGTAGAGAAGGGACCTCTAACTGTACCGGTTGAACCTCCTCCATGCCGTATGCTAGGTAGAATGGTGTGGTGCCTGTCAGCATTCGAATGGAGGTGCGATATCCTCAGAGTGCGAATGGGAGCTTACTCGGCCAATCGCGGTAGTTGTCTTTTATTTTCTTGATAATGGTGATAAGAGTTTTGTTAGCTGCCTCCACCGCTCCGTTGGTTTGGGGACGGTAAGGGGATGATCGATGTCGCTTGATCTTGTATTTGTCCAGCATGGCCTGAGTTTCCGCCCGGAAGTGAGAGCCTTGATCGCTGATGATTTCATGGGGTACCCCATATCTGCAGATGATGTTGTTTTAGATGAA
Organism: Silene latifolia; assembly: GCF_048544455.1. Classification (NCBI taxonomy): domain Eukaryota; kingdom Viridiplantae; phylum Streptophyta; class Magnoliopsida; order Caryophyllales; family Caryophyllaceae; genus Silene; species Silene latifolia. Next base: position 51,243,166 of record NC_133526.1, on the reverse strand, counting down.
CTTGGCCACTTGTTTGGCGGTCAAGACTGCATATGATTGCGCTTCCACCCATTTGGTGAAGTAGTCGATGGCGACGAGGACGAAACAATGGCCCTTAGTGCCTATCGGGTTGACTTTCCTGATGATGTCGATGCCCCAGGGTGAAAAAGGCCAGGGTGACGTCATGGTGTATAAAAGGGATGGTTGTATGTGTTGTATGTTGGCGAAGATTTGGTAATTGTGGCAATGTTTGACGTAGTTACGGCAGTCGGCTTCCATGGTGGTCCAATAGTAGCCTAGCAGCATGATCTTCCTGGTAAGCATCATTCCGCTCATGTGAGGGCCACATTCTCCGTCGTGGACCTCTCCCATGCCTTTTTTGGCTTTGTGATGGTCAATGCAAGGGAGGAGAATTCCTTGGGGTGTTCTCTTGTATAGTTGTTCTTGGTTTAACACGAATTGTGATGAAAGTAAACGGATGGCTCTTTGTCCTCTTTGATCAGAGTTGGGAGGGAATTTGTTTTTGGTTTTGTAGTTGAGGTTGGCTTGGTACCAAGGTTCATCATAGCCTTCCTCGTCGTTGTTGATGGCACAAATGTGAGCTGGCTCGCTCCTTCTCTCGACACATAGGGGCATCGATGTTATGTCGTCAGGTATATTGACGAGTGCGGCAAGTTTTGTCAGGGCATCAGCAAATTGATTTTCCTCTCGTGGCAAGTGGAAGTAGTCGATTTGGTCGAAGAACTCGACCTCTTGATTGATTTTCGCTCGATAGGGAGCTAAGCTGTCACTTCGGATTTTCCATGATCCGGACACCTGATTGATGATGAACGAGGAATCGCCGTGGACCCTCAGTCTCTTGATGCCAAGTGTGATGGGTGCTTGTAGGCCGATAAGGCATGCTTCATATTCAGTGGCATTGTTGGTGACGGCGACGTCTAGTTTGACTGAGATCGGAACATGTTCTCCCTTTGGTGATATTAGAAGGATTCCTACCCCGAAGCCTCTCAGGTTAGATGCACCATCGACGTATAGGTCTCATGCGTCAGAATTGGCACAAAGGATGTCCTCGTCAGGAAGTGACCATGTGTCGGTCGCTGGATCCTCGTTAACGGGATTCTCTACTAGGAAATCGGCGACTGCTCTTCCCTTGATAACCTTGAGGGGCACAAACTTGAGGTCGAACTCGGACAGCATGAGTGTCCACCTAGACAGCCTTCCGTTTAGTACGGGTTTTTCGAAGATATATTTGACCGGGTCCATCTTGGAGTAGTTGTGGACCGTGTAGCTGAGCATGTAATGCCGCAGCTTCTTTGTTGACTATACTAGGGCAAGGCATGTCTTCTCCAGTTGGGTGTACTTTGTCTCGTACTCAATGAACTTTTTGCTGATGTAGTAGATGGCTCATTCTTTGCCGTCGAGCGTTTCCGCTAGCATCGCTTGTAATACCCGTCCTTTTAGGGACCCGTTGACCAACGCTGACCGACCTTTGGGGGCAGGCAATAGCCCTTAGTGATGCGTGCCAGAGTTACCTTGTGCTTTGATTGCCTTTAGAAGTGAGTGGTACTCGATAGAGTAGAGGCTACTCGATCGAGTAGCTTGGGTACTCGATCGAGTAGGGTCCACTCGATCGAGTAAATAGGTTACTCGATCGAGTAGCGTCTTTTTAGCGAGGATTTATAATCGTGTTTTGTTAAAACCGCAAATCATTTCTGCCTCCTTTCCCTTCACCAAATACCTTCCATGGGAGCCTTTGAAGATACTTGTGCCATAGGAGTGGCTAGCCTGAGTCGGGTAGCGGTCTCTTGCCAAGTTTCTACGTGTAGGTATGTCGTCATCATCATCCTTGTCGTTGAGTTTTCAGTTAGGGTTAGAATGGTAGTGATAGAGGATTGTATTGTGTGTATAAGTGTTACTTGATTGATGGGTGTTGCGTGTGTGGACGTGGAATCGCCGCAGTCGCTTAAAGGTAAGTTCGCCTACTCAGTTTCTGTTGATTGTCTAGTGTGTCGGTTGTTGTGCCATTGTTGTATTGTTGTTGTGACTGTGTGGTTGAGTATACATGGTAGTTGTTTGGTGTATGCTGTTTTGTTGATTGTCGTTGTATTGCAGCTGTGTGTGATTGATTGTCTCTGGTTCTCGAGGTGCGTCCTCGGCTGAGTGGAGTCACTTGCGGGAGTGGCTTCACGCCCTAGTTTCGCCCTCCGTGGAACCCGCCACGGGAGGGGATGTGCACATTAATGGGACATGGTTATCGCTCGGTATGATGAACGGGGATTTGGTGGGTACAGCTGCGGTCCCCCACTGGCAGGGCTGGTCCAGTGGACAGTTGGTGACGGACATTGGTTGGAGTGGATGTGACTGTGTGTGTGTGTGTGTGTTTGTAATATGTTGGTACTATTTGTTGTGTAATACCTAAGTTACTGACCTTGCGTGGCTGTCTTGTTTGTTTAGTTGTGTCTGTCGTGATCCCTTATGGTGAAGAGTCCGTCTTAGCAGGTGCTGTCTTGGATGCTAACTGGAGTCCGGGTTTGGATGAGTGCTCACGAGTAATGTCAGATGTAGTTCTATAGCTTTGGCGAGTTGTACCTTTGTTTTAGTAGTTCAACTGAAACACTTGTAATATAACTGTAACTGTTCTTTTATCGACTTTTGATGATTACTTACCTCAGGCAACCGAGATGGTGGTGCCCTTATATGCTAAGGAAGGTCTAGTTAAGGCTCCTCGGTATATGGGCGTGTCACAAAGTGGTATCAGAGCGACGATTTTGGAACCTGTAACAAATGAACCTAATGAACGTAGTGAGTCTGATAAAATGAACCTGGTGTATGTATATTGGGAGCCCTAGCCGATGCTAGATTTTGGGTGAGTAGGCGCCCTCATTTCAAAATCTTGGCCCAATTGTGCTTAAGCCAGTCACTAGGTATGGAAATGTTGAGTCGACCATTATGTGCTTAATATGTATGGTGATTATGTTGGAATTGATTGAGGTTGGGTCTATGTTGAAGTTAGCATGTGCATAATAGTTATGTTAGAAACATGTATGGTAAAGTTTTGATGGAACTAATATGTGTGTGTCATGATAATGAGGAACGTGAAAGGTTTTATACGATAGAGGTATGTGAAAAGAGTAGAAACGCGTGAGGCGATATGAAATGCGGTAATGGCTGTGTTTGTTCAGCCGTTAGTAATGGTAGTTACTATAAGGGTTTATAAGCCTTATAATGGTGCTTATGAGGGTAGTTAAAGAGTTTTAGAATCGTAGTGAGATTTATCCAAAATATTAATGGATGAATGTGATATATGAATGGCTGAAAGCTTTCGCATGTGACGTGATTAATTTGAGTAGGTTAATTTGTTTATGTTGAAGCATAATTATGTTGCTAGTACCCTTGGATGATACCTGTAAATTTTATGTTAAAAGAGTGATTAAAGTAATGTGATTATAAGTTTATTAGCAGAATAGTAGGCAAAGGTTTAAGTGATGAGATAATGCATTAAATGTATCATAGTGGTAATAACACGATATACGTGTCTGGTACCCCCATACCGAGCAATGATACTTGTCTGGCATGGTAAACTATGTTGGGTGGAGTTTGTTATAGAATAACATGATATGTATCCTAGTTGGTGAAATCGGTGTGGTACAATTGAGTAGTAATGGTATAACGTGAATGAATATGATAACCGGTGACGATTTCCGAACTCGGTTTGGAATCGACACGTGATGTTGTTTTGCAGGAATCTTCAGTTAAACTCGTTATTCCGACCGGGTACCCAACCTTACTTGATCGAGTGTGAGTGCTTACTAGACCGAGTAGACCTCAGTCGATTTAGTTAGGAAGCTATGACGTCGAGGAAGTAGGAATTTCCTACGAATACTCGATCAAATAGCGCCTACTCGATCGAGTAGAGGGCACTCGATCGAGTACCCGAGACACTCAATCGAGTAAGTTACAGTACCCGGATAATTGCGGGATTCTTATACTCTTTTCCCATCTTTCTTCCCTTCATTCTAATTCATTCATAAACCCTAATACCTATTATCTCTCATCTTGCTCTCAAATCTTGTGATTGTGGTGATTTATTTGGTGATTTCCTTTGCTTATAATTGTTCTTTCACTTCCTATTTGATCAAGGTATGAATTTTCTTCCTATTTTTAATGTTTTTCATCAATTAGAAACAATTAGGATGATAGAAAAATCTGAAAATTCGATTTATATGTGAGAAAATTTGCTTGTAATTGTTGTAATATGATCTAGATGCTTCCCTTTTATGATTATTGTTGCTTATAATACAAAACTCAAATAGAAATTGCATATATTGGTGACCGAATTTTCTAGGGTTTGAGAAATTAAATTGATTTTTAGTTGTCTTTTACATGTTAAAGGATGAAATTTGAGTAATTTATGTTGTATATGTCATGTGGGAAGTTGATTTTTGTGATTTTCACCTCAAAAATTTGCCTTAAAACTCCGTCTTAAAAGTGCCTCAAACTGAAATTCGTCTCATATGGTTGGGAATTTGTGTTGTACATGGATGTATTTTCAATATTTAAGCCCTAAAGATTGTAATGGGTGAGTTAATTCGTGTTAATTATGATGAAATTTTCACAGCTGTAGAGACCGTCTGAGATATAAGGAATTGAAATTTTATTTGTAATTTGGGAATTGTTGGTGATAGTGTGTACTTAGATGATTCTTTCATGACTTAATTTGTGTAAATAGCATGTTTTGGTGCATATGCGTTGGTGTACTTAAATAATATGTTGAAACAGATGCCGAGACTAAACTTGGGGACCAGACAAAGTAAGAGGGGTAGGGCTTCTCCGCCCGAAGTTGGGGAGGGTAGTGGACCAGTGGTACCAACTGTACCAGAGTATCATTTTGTGGTCTTTGTAGACTTTACACAATGGGAAAGTTTGGTGGCCTTACAATCCCGTAAGATGAGACCGACTCGTTGTGTGGACACGCCCCTTTTAGAGGACCTGGGTATTGAGACGGATGTCCGTCATATTTTTGAGACTTTGGGGTTCACTGGGCTACAGCGTTTGCGGAAGCATTCTTATGCTTTTCTGACCTTGGAGTTTATGAGCTCTTTTAAATACGAGCCGGCTGAGCAGACCGTACAGTTCCGTCTTATGAACACTAGTTTTGTGTTGACCATGGACCTTTTTGCCTCTCACCTTGGCTTGGCTAAGCCTCCCAAGGGATCCCTTCGTGACATACCGTCCGAGTGTGGAGTTTGCCGCCTTATGCCCTGTATCACCAGGAAATCAGCTCCCACCGCTAGCAACATGCTGATTAATGATGTGCAGCATGTTACCTTGAGGGTCTTTCTTTGTGCTATGTCGTGTCTCCTTTACGAGAGGTCTGATATGAGTAAGTTAAACTACCACGATTTGTTGCTTCTGATGGCTTACCTTAACCCTGAACGGACTGAAAAAGTGACCTTCATTGCTCCTGCAATAGTTTGTGCTAGCCTTGCTTTGATGGCCTCCTCTAGCACTAGATTCCTGAGTTGTGGTGCTATCGCCACTCGGCTAGCCGAAAAGCTAGCTTCTTTTGAGGCTTCCTCCGAGTACGTTCCCTTAGCTACCCCGGTACCTACCATGGACAGAGATTATTTCCTCGACCTGAAATGGTTGAGAACCTTGGCGGATGGTAGCCTAGCATGGTGGGTATGGGGCATGAGCTGGATGAGGATACCGGCTCCTGAGCACCTCCCACCGACTGAGCTGTTAGATGCGGTAGTGGTAGCTGCCGATTCTGATGAGGGGGAGGATGAGGATGCACCTCCGGCGAGACAGACGTACCTCATAAATGATACGATCCTTCGGGTTATGCCCGAGCCGAGGAAGGGGGAGAATGTGAGAGCTGCAGAGGACAGACCTAGGATAAAGAGGGGACCACGCCGTGTGAGAGAGAGGATGGCTGAGACCCAGCCACAGCCGACAGCACCACCACAGCACCTGTTTCCTTGTTACCCTTACCTTGATACCTAGGCGACGCGTGACAGCTACCTGGCAGAGAGAGTGTCCTCTACCTTGACACTCCGGAACATGTACGAGATGGCGTATGCTCAGGGTATTGGGACCTCGGGACCTCATCCTGTTTGGTGGAGGGGAGTTGGGGATTACAGCGGGGTTTTCCACTCTAATGGGGTGGATGCGTCCACATGGGGAGCACCTCAGTCTTACCCTTACGGCGGATTGACCCTATGGTACGTGAGTCCAGAGTTGGAGCGGGTCTTGGGACTTCAGGAGATGTGCACATTAATGGGACAAGGTTATCGCTCGGTATAATGAGCGGGGATTCGGTGGGTACGGCTGCGGTCCCCCACTGGCAGGGCTGGTCAAGTGGACAATCGGTGACGGAGATTGGTTGGAGTGGTTGTGACTGTGTGTGTGTGTGTTTGGTTGTGTTTGTAATATGTTGGTACTGTTTGTTGTGTCATACCTCAGTTACTGACCTTGCATGGCTGTCTTGTTTGTTTTGTTATGTCTGTCGTGATCCCTTATGGTGAGGAGTCCGTCTTAGCAGGTGCTGTCTTGGATGCTAACTGGAGTCCGGGTTGGGATGAGTCCTCACGAGTAAAGTCAGAAGTAGTTCTATAGCTTTGGCGAGTTGTACCTTTGTTTTAGTAGTTCAGTTGTAACACTAGTAATATAACTGTAACTGTTCTTTTATCGACTTTTGATGATTAATTACCTCGGGCAACCGAGATGGTGGTGCCCTTATATGCTAAGGAAGGTCTAGTTAAGGCTCATCGGTATATGGGGGTGTCACATCGCTCCCATGGCTGTGTCAGTAACAGTCAGGTATAGGGATAAAGAGATCCCCGGTTGAGGTGGCATGAGAACAGAAGGTTTGGATAGGATTTCCTTTATCCTGTCGAAGGCTTTTTGATAGTCATCGTCCCAATCGGTGTGATCGGAGGCGCGAAGTTTCTTGAAGATTGGTTCACAAATCATAGTGAGCTTGGCAATGAAGCGACTTATGTATTGATCCTGACCGAGAAATCCCCAAATCTCCTTCTCGTTCTTAGGCCGTGGCATTTGTTTAAGGGATTTGATTTTGGTTGGATCAATCTCAATGCCTCTTTTGCTGACGACATGTCCCAGGAGTTTTCCGGAGCTGACCCCGAATGCACACTTCTGAGGATTTAGTCTCATGTTATAATTCCGCAGACGAACGAAGAATTTACGAAGGGCGTTGATGTGGTCGTCCCGTTCTCTTGATTTGACAATCATCTCATTGACATATACCTCTACCTCCTTGTGCATCATATCATGTAGGAGAGTGGTAGCGGTTCTTTAATAGGTTGCTCCGGCGTTGATGAGGCCGAAAGGCATGACCGTGTAGCAATATGTACCACACTGCGTAGTGAATGCAGTCTTGTGTATGTCTTCCTCAGCCATTTTAATCTAGTTGTACCCACCGTACCCGTCCATGAATGATAGGAGGGCATGCTCGGCGGTATTGTCCACCAGAATGTCAACATGTGGTAAAGGGAAGTCGTCCTTTGGACTCGCCTTGTTCAGATCCCTGAAGTCGACGCAAACCCGAATTATCCTGTCTTTCTTCGGTACAGGAACAATGTTGGCCACCCAGTCAGAGTACTCAGACACTTTGATGAAACCAGCCTTGAACTGTTTATCCACTTCTTCCTTGATTTTCAGGGCCCATTCAGGACGCATCCGGCGCAGCTTTTGCTTTACGGGTTTAGCTCCGGACTTAATGGGTATCCGGTGTTCAGCAATTTCCCTGTCAATCCCAGTCATATCTCTGTAGGACCAGGCGATCATATCCTTGTATTCGTGGAGGAGGTCAATGAACTGTTGTCTTTCCGAGGGGTCCAGGGTTGTCCCTATCCTAAGTTCTTGAGGTGTGTTGTCGGTTCCTACGTTAATAGGTTCGGTCTCCTCAATGATGGGAGTTCTGGTTTCCCGTTTGTCTAGTTCTTTGGCTAGGTGAGGTGGGTAGTCACTCAAGTCAAATTCCTCATAGTCATTCAGAATTGCATTGCAGTTAAATTGAGACGAGTTATAAGCAAACTTAGCGTTCATTAAGTTGACACGAGCGAAAAGCTCGGAGAGGACAGATATCTCGTGGTCAGTCAGAGGCGACATAGTAGAGGAGCTGGCCCTTGGAACAGGCTCCAGGTTGTCACCTTTCACGGGAGTAGGGATGACCCTAGTAGACTCAACCTCTGAATCAGCCACGACTTTGTGATAAAACAGCAGGAAGGGGACCTTGACTGGGAGATTAGGAGTGTTAGGAGCTATGACAGACTCTGACTCCAACTCAGACTCAGATTCAGATTCTTCTTCACTTCCCTCCTTGAACATTGGGCCTTCTCCAGTTGTGATCTTGAGAACGCGGCCTCGGCGATCGGTCCACTTGACGGTCTTCCTCCAGCCCTGTGTAGCTTTCTCCGGGTCAGTGTCGGAGATCAAGGCGGTTGGGTCAAATTGATTGTCCTTCAGAGCGATGTTGATAATGTCCTCATAGTCGACGCGCTTGATGTTGTCCTCTCCAAAGAGAAGAGTGACAGCTTGTCCGTCGAGGCATGAGGACGGCTTAGACTCGGTTGATGCAGCTTCGGTATTGTCGGGGATGAAGTAGCAGTCCTGGAAGACTTCCACACCCGGGTACCTGTTCTTGGTCACAGAGTCATAGATCGGGTCCGGAAAGCCATGGTAGAGCTCGGACTCTCCCTCGGGGACAAAGTATCCATTGAGGGTCAGATGATAGGGACGGAGGATAACCCCGTGTTTCTTGCGCTTTCGAACTAGGAGGTTCATTTCCTGGATATCTTCATCGGTAGGCTCGTATCCTAGCCCGATGGGGATGTTGGGGACCTTAGCCTGTTTCAAAGGAGGCAAGGTGCTTTTCAGTGGATTGAGAGGTAAACCCGGGAAGTAACCCTGGCGCATCAGAATGCAGTTGACTGTGAGGTCATAATCGCGTACTCCTTAATTTGTCGGGACCAAATCAGCTTCCTTAATGCCAAGTTTGTGAGCCGTCTTGAGGGGAATGACATTTACTGCGGATCCGTCATCCACAAGGACCATGGGCACATTCTTCTTGAAACATTGTACTGTAATGTACAAGGCAAGATTATGATTGGCTCCGAAGGGAGGGATATCTTCGTCAGAGAAGACGACCGGGTTGTTCAAGTCAGGGGCGTCCCTTGTCATATGTGCCACTACTTCTTCCGGGGAGGAGGTAGATGGCACAGTTAATTTTCCCAAGGCTTGTAGCAAAGCCTGCCGATGGTCGAAGGATGTAGCAATCAGTTGCCAAATTAAGATTTCGGCTTTTGCCTTCTAGAGCTGTTTGAGGATTGAATTCTCGGGAGCCTTTGGTTTAGTGTCCATGTCCGGGACAACTTGGTCATTTGTTGTTGGAACGACCGTTGGATTGTTCGAGTTTTGATATGGGCGTCCGGACCGGGTAAGGTGGTCGATCTCTTTCGCCTTCTTCCCTGGGACGATATAGACATCTTCAACATCATTGATACCGTCGTAGAGTACCAAAGATAAATTTATAATCCAAACTACTACTATAGCTAGTGGCAGTCAGGGTCAAACCACAGAGAGGCGATGCAATTAATAGTTGTCTAATTTTAGTCTAAAGCAACAAATGTGTGGGGGTTTGTTTTGAATGGTTCTATAACTAAAGGCAATTAAAATCAAAATTAACTAAGGGAAATAATTGAGCAAATAAAGAAAATGGATGAAATCAAATATTTAAAGGGATGCTAAGACGGTCGGTTCACTGTAGTTTCGGCGGCGGTATCCTAGGTAAGTCCGAGATAATCACGTAATACGGGAAAGTAAGAATTCCTCTCGGTCCATTCTTAACAGGTAGCATCTTTCGACCTAGCTACGGGTCCCTAATATCACTAATGCTGACTCTCGTCCTGAAAAGTGACTTTAAAAGCTTAACATAACTTATCTCTCGATCTTATTAATTTAGTCGTCTTAATTAAGTAGTCTATTTCCCTCCCCTATCTTTCGATCTTATCGCTTCGGTCAATTCCTAAGCATTCAACTAGTCGCGTCCACTCGATTCGTCAAATATAGCAATTAAATTAATTAAGATGAAGCAAATCTCACGTGGCTGGTCGATCGACCAGGGTAGGTGGTCGATCGACCATGGCGCGACTCAAACCTACGAATTTCTACGCCGCCTACACTACAGGTCCCCTACATCTTAGCACATGGGGTTTAGCTACTCATACTGGAAATTATAACAGCAATAAAATTGACTAATAAAGCAAACAAATTCATACTTAAATTTACGAAATAATTAACTATCATGAAACGATATTTTGGCTTTGGGAAATCTAAACTAGCAATTCTAACTATGAACGAATTGAAGCAACAAGTATTAAACGAAGGGACAGAAACTACCGTAGGGAAGAAGAATTGCAGACAAAAGATCAAAACCAATGCAAAAGGAAACTTTATTGACGGAAAGTTAATCTAAGGAACCCTAATTAATTTGATCCCTTAAAATTCTATGATAAAAACTTTTTTTTATTCTCAAAACATCAGGTTACGTTATATAGGAATATAACGTAACACTTATTTCTAAAGCCTAATTACAATGGGCTTTGGAATTCTCGTTCTTTTAATTCCCGTCAGAATCACGGTCTGGTCGATCGACCATACAGCTCAGTCGACCGACCAAGACTCGCTGAACAGTAGCTTCTGATCTTCGTGCTCTAGTCGATCGACCATGTAGGTCAGTCGGTCGACTGGAGTAGCTGATACTTGGCTCCAAAAGTCTCGTGAATTCGTCTTTCGGGTCTCGATACGCGCACCAAGTTTGCTTCCCAAGTCTTTACTTCATGTTAAATGCAATGCTTAGTACTTAGGGACGGATTCGGCTCGATTTCCGCTGGATTCTTCACATTTCTGCAATATTACACAAAAACACGAAAGTATACGGAAATAGGAAAAATAGTAGCTTAAACTACACAAATGAGCTCTGAAATGCGTGTAAAATAGGGTGTAAAACGTCATATTTAGGACACGCATCAAACTTCTCCAAACCAAACCCTTGCTTGTCCCCAAGCAAAAACTAGACTCGATCCTAAAACCTAATGGAACGAGTTCAATATCAGAGCGAAATGCAACTATAAAGCCTAAACCAATTTAATGCTAAAAATCACCAATCAATTAGCAATATGAATCATGCAAACAAGTTATGTAGTCGTTAAAAACTGCTGAACCGTCAACTGTAGAGACTTATCATTATGGACTCTTACGGGTCACTCATATCACTCAATGAATACGGGTGAGTATATGTAAAAGATAGAAAGAAGTAATTTTATAATGACTCTCACCTAACTACGATCTATAAGAACATGCCTGCAATCTAATATGAAAATAATCTCTACAATCGTACATTTGCATTCCAACCATAAAAGACCATGACACATGCCGAGGTAAATATGGATATGTGAGGTAATGGGTAAGAAGAGGCAGAACAATTATGGGAATGTGGAGGTATAGGTGATCAAACTAGTACCTAAACAAAACCATATGACAACATCCAACTTCTTGCTCAAGATTTTCAATAAAACCGGTGCTAATTATCAAGCACTAAACTCACAATCTCCAATAGATTTAACTCCCCAAATGATATAAATACAAACATGGGAGCAAAAATCACCATCTACTCAAAACTTCAACCATGTGATTTTTTCGAATTTTCTTTTTCTGCTGCAGTACTCAGTCGATCGACCAATGTAGCCGGTCGATAGACTGAATTTTTTTCGAATCTCTTTTTTCTTTTTTTTTTCTTTCTGTTTTCTGTTTCTTTCAACTTTTTTCAATTCTTTTCCTTCCTTCATTCTTTCATCCAACATCATCTCAATAAGAGCATATGCAACAAAAAATAATAACATTCCCAAAGACTAATACTACTAGCTTGACAAGGGTAGGCTAAATATAGGATGTAGTTAAAGGGACAAAAAGCTATTTTTGGCTATGTGAAGCTTATGGGCAAAACGAATAAAGGAAACCCCTTCCACATGTGTCAACAAACCACAAACCGAATGCATACAGGTATTAAGCAGATTAAGTTCATATTTATGCAAATTTATGTAACATGTCTCATAAGGAGTGACTACTCACATCCTAGATGAACTGATCATGAATGACACCAGTTATAAGCTCTAAACCTCAGAAATATAAGTGGCTTTCCATAAATCTAAGTCAAGTCTCAAGTTCAGCAAGAAATTTAACGAAAACTCGTAGACTATGCATATATGATTCTACTAATAACATGTCAATTAAGCACGACTTAGGCTTAAACAACTGAAAATGCAATGTCATCATTGAAATACTACCGTTCCGACTCGACCTATATGCTAAAATAAACATGCATTTTTTTGAATTTTTGGGATTTTTCAATTTTTTTTTTGAATTTTGTATATATATAGGAAATGAAATAAACAATGCAAACTGAAATAAACGTGAAACAGAAATGCAATAAACATGTGAATGCAATGCAAAACCCTTCCCCAAACCAAATCACACAATGTCCTCATTGGCAAAATCATTTATAAAGAAGCAAAAGGAAATGGGATTTTGCGATAAATCCCCCCTACTACTAAGAGAATAAAAATTCTCTTAGTTTTCCCTCCAAAAAGCATCTATCTAAATAAGGTAATAAGTAAAATTTTCTTTCATTACATTATTATGTTTTCAATGAATATATTCTTATAAATAAACTCTAATTTTTTAAATAAATTCATAATTATGATTTTTTTCATTAAAATAAAATAAAATTGATATTAAATTATAAACTATAAATTTCTAAATTTTTCAGTAATGAAATAATTATTGCTGTAGAGAATATATAACTTGACACATTCTTACTATTAGCTTCGTGACAAAAAATAAATGCATTAAAAAAAATCATAACTTAAATAATTTTTTTTTATTAGTTTTTCGTTTTCAATTTTTTTGTTTCATATCAAAATACAATGTAGTGAACTCATAAATATTAATGAGGTGCAAATTTAAAAATTATAAATCCTCCCATCCCCTATTTACTAAATGAATAGGTGAACTCACAAATTTTCCCTCCAAAAAGCATCTTTTTAAATAAGGAAGTTATTGATAATTTAATTGTATTTACTAATAAATTTAATTAATAATTAAAAAATGTAATTTCATTATATAATTATTTTCATTAAAGTTAATTTTTTCTTCAAATTATATAATTTTCACTAAACACTAAACTATAATATTTTATTTAAAGTATAAATAATATAAAATTTTAAACAAATCTTTTATTAATGCTATTATTTGAGAATGACTTGACTCATACTATTCATGCTATGTATAAACAAAAATATAAATCGTTTTGATTACTTTTATAATAAAAAAAATTGAGAGAATTTATAAATTGGAATCACTAGCTTTGTGGTATAAAAAATACTTTTAAAAAAAATACATTTCAGCACATTACTCAATTCTCTTGAATTAATTTTTAGTTTTTTTATTTTATTTTATTTTTCTCGAAACAAAATACAATAATGAGAAAAATAAAAAATTAACGAGATACCACTATTATTTCACAGTTCAATTTTACTCAGTTTTACCGGTTACAGTTTAATTCTTTTTTTCTCATATCAAAATATAATGCCGTAAAATATGAAAAATTAATGGGGTGTTAATTTAGCATGATTAAGTAATACAAAAATAAAAACTCTAAAAATACCGCGCATTTATTGCGCGGGACCGAAACTAGTAGCTAAATAAGACATGAAAAGGAACTCGAAAACTCACAAGACTTTAAGCGCAAAAGGAAACCTCCCCAAACCAGCGTGAGCTAGGAGGTTTCAGTAGCCAACAGTGCTACCATAAATACCTGAAAAGACAGAATATACCGCGCGTAATTCCGAGAAAGCAATTTACGAAACGCAAAATTATGTGCAAAATAAGAAAACAGAAGAAAACAGAAATGAATCGGAAAATAAAGTGGAGAAAAGACTCCCTCAACTTCCGCAAATCGACCAAACACAGCAGGGGGATGGTCGTGAACAGGTACAGCAGCAGGAGTGGTCGATCGACCATAGCAGGCAGTCGATCGACCAGAGTGAAAAGGAACAGAGGCTCCTGGTGTCGCGGCTCAGTCGATCGACCATAAGAGGCAGTCGATCGACTGGAAAACCTGCTGTAAGTTCTGATTTTCTTCGAATTAGTTCGATAAATTGAGCTAATATGGTCTATAAACTTGCAAATACACATAATAACGCGCCCAAAATTGCGCAAAACCCAAAGTAATAGACTAAAGTATTTAAATCCTAAGCAAACTTATTAAAGCGAAGTCTCGTGCAAACCAAAACAATAAAAAGTTCAACAAAAGCAATGAAATGTTGTGAAAAGCATTTGATTAACTAATAGTTCATCAAGAATGGCCACGGAATGGCCCACTTGCTCGGCTCCTGGCTACAAGAAGTAGCCTCTACAGTGCTCATCTCCTCAGCGACACTCCTAGCAACTCCAACATCCGCAAAACTCAACGGATCAACATCTCGGACATCTTCCCAATCAATGACCTCGTCTGGCTCATCAAAATCCAAATCGGACTCCGTCACCTTGACTGGCTCCTCATCAGGCTCCTCATCTGTGCCATAGCTAAGACATCCTAGGCCGCCTCTTTGAATAATTGGCTCCTTCACAGCTGGAGCAACATGCGGCTCTTCTTTCCCCAACCCAGTTCCTGCAATATCTAAAACAGAAGAATCTTCCTCCAATTTGCTCCCAATCTGGGGCGGAGGTGTTACAACAGGAGTAGGCATAGGTGCCAAAGTAGGCATCTCAGAAAGCACAAAATAAGATTTCTTCTCAGAAATCGTATTACAAGTGACTGGCCACATAGGATCTTTCTTCTTAGCGGTCTGGGCAAAAATAATGGACTGTTTCCCTACTTTACAGGTCAGTGTCCCTGAGCCAACATCTATAACTGTACCAGCAGTGTGCAGAAATGGTCTACCCAAAATGATAGGAATGTGAGCATCCTCGGGCATATCTAGTACAACGAAGTCAACTGGGAAAAAGAACTTTCCTATTTGCACAGGAATGTCTTCTAAGACTCCTATAGGTTGGACCGCAGAACGATTAGCCATCTGTACTGTCATGTTAGTAACTGCAAACCTGGTCAGACCCAACTTCTTAGCTAGACTCAAAGGCATAACGCTAATGCTAGCTCCTAAGTCACATAATGCCTTCTCAATTGAGAAGGTGCCAATATTACATGGGACTGAAAAACTACCTGGGTCTTCTAGCTTATGAGGTGCAGTATGAGTTAAATAAGAGCATGACTCCTCAGTTAGTGCGATAGATTGCACAGTATCAAGTGACTTCTTTTTAGACAAAAGTTACTTCATAAATTTCGTGTAAGCAGTCACTTGATTAACCAATTCTAAGAAAGGAACTTGCACATTTAAACTACGAATAACATTCTCAAATTTGTTAAACGATACCTGTTCCTTTGTCGGCACCAATCTCTCCGGATAAGGGCTGTAAGAAGCAACTTAGCCCTCTCCTCTAAATCTCTCATACCGGCATCAGTGGACTTTGGCTGAAAATCCACTACTTTGTCCTTGTTGTAGCTCGAACCTTCTTCAGACCGTCTCAAGAATGATCCGTTAATCGTCATTGGGTCATACTTTGGAGCCGGGACTGACCCATCAGCATTTGGATCTTGCCTTAATAATTTCGGAGTCGTCGTACCCCGAAATAAGTGGTCCCTCAAGTTATCGGGCATTGGAGGACGAAAAGGTTCACGATCAGCAGTATCCTCAGTCGATCGACCATGTTGGTCAGTCGATCGACTAACTTCCTCAGAACAGGAAGTCGCATCTTGTTGCGCTGGATCGGTCGATCGACGGTATGTCACCAATCGATCGACATACCCTGTGATCATATTTTTCTTGCTATTGTTCGTTCCCGCCTTTTTCTTGCTTGGTTCCGCCTCATCCTTTTCAGTGACATCTTCGACCATAGCGGGCCCATCAAGGGTAGACCCACTCCTCAAAGTAATTGCATTAAGAGTCTCTTTTTTATCTAGCTGCGACGGTAATTGCCCCGGAGCTCGAGTTGCACTTTTGCTCGCCAGTTGGACAATTTGACTCTCCAACATTTTTGTAGAAGTCTCTCTAGCTTGAGACTCCTTTTGCAGCAAACCCGGCAAGTTCTGAACCATGTTTTTCAACTCAGAAATGTCAGAACTTTGAAATTGCTGCTGCTGAGGCACATAGGGAGGCTTTTGAAATTGCTGCTGCTTATGAGGGGGCACATAATTCTGCTGCTGTTGCTGCTGCTGTGGAGGTGGAGTCGGATTTTGAACATTTTGGGTACTCCACCTCAAGTTTGGATGGACATTTGGCTCAAAATAAGTGTTTGTCTGCCTATAATGTTGAAAAGCAGCACAAGCCTCATAGGGACTGCTGCAGAAATCTGCAACATGTCCTTCTCCTCCACATCTCTTGCAGACGAGAGGACCGTCTGACACAGCATTCACTTGATAGATCCCTCCTTTTGAAGCTCCTCCCAATTCTTACTTATCAAATCTGGCCGTGAGAGCTTCTAATGCAGCTACAGAAGGAGATTCAGCGATTCTCCTTTGATTACCCCGGGAATTTCCATGCTCAGCTCTATGGGTGGCCATGTCTTCAATAATCTTCCACCCCTTAGTCTCTCCAACATTCTTCTGGAACCTGCCATTAGCTGCAGCATCCAGGATAGCTCTCTGATCGTCATAAAGCCCGTTATAGAACTGATTACATAGGCTCCATCGTTCGAACCCATGGTGCGGAACAGATCGCACCAGCTTCTTGAAACGGACCCATGCCTCATGAAAATTTTCTACTGGACCCTGTTTAAAGCTCGTGATCTGAGCTCTAATCGCATTGGTCTTCGAGGTAGAGAAATACTTCTTATAGAATGTTAGGGCCAGAGAATTCCAGTCAGTTATCCCATTAGCAGCTCGATCCAGATCTCGGTACCACTCCCTAGCAGCATCACGGAGTGAGAATATGAACATCGTCTCTTTTACCTGGTCCTGGGTCACACCTGCTGGTGGGGGTATGGAACAACAGTAGTCAATGAATATCTCCATATGTTTAGCTGCATCTTCATTTGCAGCTCCCCCAAATTGGTTTCTCTCAACCAAGTTGATGTAAGACGGTTTCGGTTCGAATTTTCTATCCGTCCCTGGTAATGCGAATCCCTTATAGAGATTCTCAGCTTTCGGC
Organism: Silene latifolia; assembly: GCF_048544455.1. Lineage (NCBI taxonomy): Eukaryota > Viridiplantae > Streptophyta > Magnoliopsida > Caryophyllales > Caryophyllaceae > Silene > Silene latifolia. The sequence goes on along the minus strand of NC_133526.1, from coordinate 51,225,899 downwards.
TCTGAGTGACTGGCTATACTTGCTTCTTCAGCCATATCTGGAGATGTGACGGTCTCTGCTGAAGAAGTAGAAACAGGAGAAGAAGGTGGATCCTCCTCAAATAGCTCGTTCTCGTAATAGGTGGATAGAGTACTCAGCTCTTCCTCTGTTGGCAATACTCTAGATGATCGTCTCAACTCGCGCAAAGTCCTTTCAATCTCAGGATCTAATGGTCTCAATTCACCAGCCTGTGACCTGCGCATAAGAGGAAACTACAAGTAGAATATGAGAAAAGTTTAAGGAACAGATGTCCCGTAAACTAAGAGAAAGACTATAATAAAAAACAACTAAAAATTAAACAATTGCCTCCCCGGCAACGGCGCCAAAATTTGATACCGTCGTAGAGTACCAAAGATAAATTTATAATCCAAACTACTACTATAGCTAGGGGCAGCCAGGGTCGAACCACAGAGAGGCGATGCAGTTAATAGTTGTCTAATTTTAGTCTAAAGCAACAAATGTGTGGGGGTTTGTTTTGAATGGTTCTATAACTAAAGGCAATTAAAATCAAAATTAACTAAGGCAAATAATTGAGCAAATAAAGAAAATGGATGAAATCAAATATTTAAAGGGATGCTAAGACGGTCGGTTCACTGTAGTTTCGGCGGCGGTATCCTAGGTAAGTCCGAGATAATCACGTAAGACGGAAAAGTAAGAAGTCCTCTCGGTCCATTCTTAACAGGTAGCATCTTTCGATCTAGCTACGGGTCCCTAATATCACTAATGCTGACTCTCGTCCTGAAAAGTGACTTTAAAAGCCTAAATTAACTTATCTCTCGATCTTATTAATTTAGTCGTCTTAATTAAGTAGTCTATTTCCCTCCCTATCTTTCGATCTTATCGGGTCGGTCAATTCCTAAGCATTCAACATGTCGCGTGCACTCGATTCGTCAAATATAGCAATTAAATTAATTAAGAAGAAGCAAATCTCACGTGGCCGGTCGATCGACCAGGGTAGGTGGTCGATCAACCATGGCGCGACTCAAACCTACGAATTTCTACGCCGCCTACACTACAGGTCCCCTACATCTTACCACATGGGGTTTAGCTACTCATACTGGAAATAATAACAGCAATAAAATTGACTAATAAAGCAAACGAATTCATACTTAAATTAACGAAATAATTAACTATCATGAAACGATATTTTGGCTTTGGGAAATCTAAACTAGCAATTCTAACTATGAACGAATTGAAGCAACAAGTATTAAACGAAGGAACAGAAAATACCGTAGGGAAGAAGAATTGCAGACAAAAGATCAAAACCAATGCAAAAGGAAACTTTATTGACCGAAAGTTAATATAAGGAACCCTAATTAATTTGATCCCTTAAAATTCTATGATAAAGACTTTTTTTTATTCTCAAAACATCAGGTTACGTTATATAGGAATATAACGTAACACTTATTTCTAAAACCTAATTACAATGGGCTTTGGAATTCTCGTTCTTTTAATTCCCGTCAGAATCACGGTCTGGTCGATCGACCATACAGCTCAGTCGACCGACCAAGACTCGCTGAACAGTAACTTCTGATCTTCGTGCTCTGGCCGATCGACCATGTAGGTCAGTCGGTCGACTGGAGTAGCTGGTACTTGGCTCCAAAAGTCTCGTGAATTCGTCTTTCGGGTCTCGATACGCGCACCAAGTTTGCTTCCCGAGTCTTTACTTCATGTTAAATGCAATGCTTAGTAGTTAGGGACGGATTCGGCTCGATTTCCGCTGGATTCTTCACATTTCTGCAATATTACACAAAAACACGAAAGTAGACGGAAATAGGGAAAATAGTAGCTTAAACTACACAAATGAGCTCTGAAATGCGTGTAAAATAGGGTGTAAAACGTCATATTTAGGACACGCATCAATCATCTCTCCAGATGCCATTAATTTCCGAATTCCGAGGGTACCTTGGAGGGGTATTCCTCGGTGGGCAGTTTTTGTGAGGGATATTTTTGTGGGGGTGATTCTTGTGAGGGTAGTTATTGTGGGGGTGATTATTGTGAGGGTGGTTATTGTGAGGTGCATGCCAGAATGGTCGTGGGAGCAATCCATCCTGGTGAGGGTAGTTTTGAGCGCTCGGGGGACTCTTCCTCGGGCGTGGTGGTGGAGGATTAAAGATAAGTTGATGTTAGGCATCGTCAAGTCGGGTGATCCTTTCGAAGAGACTGGTTATGGCTTCCTCAACTTGTTGGAACATGGCGAGCATAGTGGCGGCAGTGAACACAAATACCCCGTCCGAGGGATCTTTTTCCAAGGCATTCACCTCGTCATCAACTGGCAGGATGAGGTATGAGCAGTCCAGAGTTGGCTCATCGTTGGAGATAGCATGGATTCCCAGAGGGTTGGTTTTCTTGTTCAGCTTAGTTGGCGGGGGTAAAGGCAATTCCCCTTTTTCAATCATGTCTTGGATGATGTGTTTGAGTTTGAAGCAGGTTTTTGTGTCATGCCAATTCCCTTGATGGTACTGACAGTAGGCATTAGGGTTCTAGAAGCAGGATTTCTTAGCATCGGCCGGATCTGGGGTGGGTGCGATTGGTTGTAACTTCCCTTGGTCCATGAGCCTCTTCAGGGCACTTGCATAAGTTGACCCTATATTAGTGAACACTCTCTGAGGGTGCTCAGCTCTCTTAGCGGTCGGTTCAACGAGGTTGACCTCATCAATCTTGTTCGTTTGGCCATAAGGGCGAGATCCGGTTGAGGTGGATCCCTGGTAGCCTCTGTCGGTGGTTTTTGGCTAAGACACCCTTTCGGAGGTCATCTTCAATGCGTGTCCCCAGGATTTTCAGATCCTGGAAGGTCTTAATGTTTTGGTACCTCAGTAGATTGGCATACACTGGGCGGAGATTGTTGACAGACTTTTCCACCAAGGTCGACTTGCTCGGCTTGCTGACCAGCTGAGTACTTACCCTCCTCCAACGGGTTAAGAACTCGGTGAATCCCTCCTTGTCGTTCTGGGTTAGGACCTCAAGAGTACGGGTATTGGCTTGGATTTCAACATTGTCGGCATATTTCTTGGCAAATTCAACTGCGACCTCATCCCAAGTAGTAAGGTTCTTCGGATCAAGGGAGTAGTATCATTGGCGAAGGATCGGTTCCAAAGATGATGGAAAGATCCGGGTGAAAAGTTCCTGTTTAACCCCTTTTATGGCCATGTAGTCTTTGAAGGCACGGATATGATTGAGTGGGTCTTCCACTACTTTGAACTTGGGCACATCAGTCAGGGTAAAGTTGTCGGGTAGCTGATCCCCAACAGGTTCGAACCTTCGGTTGTTCTCAAGATGGATATTATTACCCCGGGCTAGGAGCTGTTCTTCCAAGAGCTTTAGCCTCTTCTCAGTTTCAGTCAGAGGTGGAGTGTTATGTTCTCTCGTTTCCTTGTTTTCCAGGGTGTCGATACGGGTCTCGACACAGTCCAGGGTGACCTTAAGAGCGGTGAGCACGCTGGCTAGTTGAGCTGTCACGACATCTCTGTTGTTATAATTGTTGTTGTTGTTGGACGAAGTTGAAGATGGGGCCATGGCTCTGAGGCAGAAAAACGGCCCACATTACAACTCAATCCGACACGGTTCAAAGACTGAACGCGGATAACATGAAGGACGAGACAAAGAGCAGACTCAACAAGACAAGGATGACCATGTGTGGTACCTCGGTGCTGACTCGATTTATGACGTGACGGTGTTGACCGAACTTTTAGCATGCGTCCAATGTAACGGCGTGACGCCATTGGACAAGTCTCCTGGTGAGACGACTCATAAGTAAAGACCCATAAGTACGTTTGCTTCGACTCGATAGACACGAGGCGGAATTGGAATGGTGGACTGAAGTTTTCGAAAATAGAAATTTTCAAAAAGATTCATTTGTCGATTTATGGATGGCTTTCGAAGATAAAGATCTCCGAAAGTCGGTTAGTTTAAAGGGTTGTCTTAAGTTTATTTGCAAAAGACGGTTTTGAGTTTGAGTCGGCTCGGAAAACAATGTACTATTTCCCAAGACGGTTTTTTGAAATTCAAAATTGTATGTTTTGAAAATCGAGTTTGAAATGTTTGAAGAGGTCATGGGGACGGTGTATGGTCCTCGGGATCTCGAAAGTGTCTCGAAAAAAGGGTGTGTGCTTTTCTCGGGTTTTGCAAAAAAAGCCATTGTCGGCGCGAAACAGGTTAAAGTCCGTGTCTAGACGCGGCGATTATAACGGCGTAAAAAGGTGATTTTGAAATCGTTGTAGAAAACCGAGTTTGAAAATCGTCGTTACGACGGCCTAGAAAGGCGTGTTGAAATGGTTATAGAAAACCGGGTTGAAAATCATCATTACGACGGCCTAGAAAGGCGTGTTGAAATGGTTATAAAAAACCGGGTTTGAAAATCGTCATTACGACGGCCTAGAAAAGCGTGTTGAAATGCAACGGTCGGCAAAAGACCGAGGTTTGAAATGGCCAGTATAACGGCGCAAAAAAAGTGTTTTTGAAGGTTTGAAAATGACACGGAAGGACTTATGATCAAGTAGCACATAAGCACTCACAGTTTCATTATATTATGCATAATGCTAACACGGGTTTTGGCTTAGAAGGGTGGGTTACACATCAAGCAATCAAACCCCGATTTGCGAGAGGGATACCAATCCAAACAAAATGTGTAAGGAGGGTGCCCTAGCCTCGTGCTCGAAAGTGATGAAAGCTCTTTGACGAAACAGAAATGTGTAACGTCAATGGTATGGTTGACTCAATCGGGATTCGAAACGCGGGGATGAGAAAACTCACGCCGACGAGACGAGCTAATTGGTCGAAAAGGGTTAGGTTATGGGCCCTGACAAGGAACCCGACCGTGACCGTAATATCAGTTAATACATTCCAACTAAGACCTTGTTTGAGTCTCACCATCTAGGGATCACAAAGACATAAGTGTCCTAGTTTTCCCCAGCAGAGTCGCTAATCTGTGGACAAGGGCCATATCTCGGTCTGTGGATTTGGGGGCCACCTACCGATCCGTAGTCATGGGCCACCTGCACGCCAAGCCAATCTGTGGACATGCAGCGGTCTTTTGAAAGCCACGCTCGGCGGCGTAAAGATGCTTTTGACCGGATCGTTTTAGATCGGTCGGTTTCGTCTCGGTAAGGGTCTCGAAATGATTAGTGATGTTCGGAGTCGCCACCAAGCATTTGTGGGATGCTTGGAACCCGTTCGAATCCACTTTATACCTCGGTCAAACGAAGTACAAAGCAGTGTTTGACATAGGTGCTAAAGATAAGGAATCGTCCCTCTTTAGCATCCTATCTCTAGAATGACTCTCGTACGCCCTGGATAAGGTCGTCTACTATCCAAAGTTTCTGAGTAAGAGTTGAAGGTACGTATTGAGAAGCCCATTAATTAGACACCCAATCCCGCCCACGGTAGCGGTTTCTACTGATCGATCTTGGTTGGTTGAATGCAAAAGTTGATAAAACGGTTTGAATGCATGAATGCGCATCCAATAATTTAAACCTAACATGTGAGAGCTTTCTAAGTCGGTTGATTTAATCCAAGTATCAAGTATCAGATGTCGAGTTGGATTTATGGTTGATTTGCATGCAAGACGGAAATTAAACATCCATTTACCGTATTAGGTTTATGGTGCATAACGTGGTCCATTTGTCTTAGTAAGGCATTTTGCAAATGTGATTTTTGAATGAGTGAATTAGTCATCTGATCTGTCCTATATCCGGGTTAACCGGCGTCGGGATCGTCCTTGACTAATGCTGGAAAGGGAACAGACCCTGCACCAGACGACCACATGAGGCGCGAGCCTGTTGGCGATTCAAGGGGGTCTCCCCTGGTTTTGAAAATAGGAAAGAAATGGCCTGTTTAGGCGCGGGTCAGCCAACGGTTTAAGACGCATTCTGACCATTTGAAAAAAGTTTGTAAAACGTGTTGAAAGATGGGTATTTGAACCCGTATTGGTTTGAAAGGGCCGTTTAGGCCGCATTTGTTGATTTGATGAACGAGGCTCGAATAATCATCATTATTTTGATGATATTCGGTGTCGGGTTTGACTTAGCAAGCTTGACATGAATAGTTTTGAAAATGGTTATGAACTAATTGTTTTAAGTTCATTTGAATATAATTAGTCGATACTCATCATCGTACCCGAGTTAAAATCCGGCATGGTATGTAGAACCAAGGATGATTTTATGTTGGTGACTAATACAAAATGTAAAGAAATGATGAAAGGCTTTAAAATACCTCCCAAAATGTAAAGAAATGAAATAAAAGGCTTTAAAATACCTTTTGAATGTAATTAACCAAATAGAATCACCAAAACACGGATTAAACCGTCATGGTATTAGGAACCAAGGATGAAAAATGTTTTATGGTTAAAAACTTGTAAAAGCAAATAAAATAAAAGAGGTTTGAAAATATTTGAAATGATAAAAACCGATTACAAATGTGAAAGTGAATTAATGAGGAAAGACGAGAACAAACACGGTTGAGTCTGACCTGGACACCCCATTGAGGCGCGAGCCTCTGTGCAGAACAAGGGGCTTCTGTCTCAGGCCAAAACTCAGTTTTGGCTCGTATACCCTATGTTTTGGATCGTGTTATGCATGATTTAGCATGTTATAGTCATGAAATAAGTAAATACATGATAAAAGAAGGATTTTTACACCCTCATATATACATGCTTGGTTATTGCGAGAAACCGACATAAGTGTAACAACTCGTTTGGTCGGAAAAGACTCGGTTTAAAACCGTTTTAGCAAGTAAAAATAGTGTTTTATTAAGATTAGTGACGGTGTAGTGGTCGGTCAAGTAATTTAATGCACGATGACGGTACCAAACAATGTGTAAGGCTTATATTTACGATCGGTAGGTCGTAAATACGCGTCGGATTGTGAGTTAGGAAGTCGAGTCGAGAATTTTAAGGGAGAAAAGAGGGGGCGGACACTCGCGTAAGTTCTCAAATGCGGGCATTTAAGGGGTATTTATAGGAGAATGAGTGGTTGTGTGAGTTTTGAGCGACGTGGCCATCTGGGCTGCTCAAAGAGGCGCGAGCCACGTCGCGGGTCTCGAGTTGTCCTGTCACTTTCACACAAATGCAATCATGATTTGTTCTATCCTATGATTTGTAGTCACATGTTTGGTACTTGACCATTCATGAATCTGGGAAATATTAGTATAGAAGGTTTTGAATGGTTTGTTTTTTGTGGTTGACTCGGTTTGACTCGTTGTTGGAGTCGGGATTTGAATTTTTGAGTCGGTTTTTGGGCCGGTGTCAATTTTTACTCTAGTTAGTGTCATTACGACCCCGTCGTCATGCATTAAACACTCCAGGTACTTTTGAAAAGTTTTGAAATGTTTTATTTTCGAAATCGTTTTAAGTTTTCCGACATAAAGTTGTACACGAACTGTCGATCAAACGCCGCGATTCCAAAGCATGTTATAGTCCGATAATCATCGGGTGTTTGTTGGAGTCTCTGCAGATACTGGGTATCTACACAATCACCAACTACTATACCAACACAACATTAGCAACTACCACAACCAATCATCCTATTGACATTAACTCAGTTACAAATCAACAAAAGACTCTCTAGAAAATCGACAGTACTGAGTAGGCGAACCTACCTTTAGCAAACCGCAGTGATTCCGCGTCCGATCACAAGATACCAATCAACCATGAAAACCACCTATACAACCATCATAAGTATCTATTACTACCTCTATAAACATAACTGAAAACAAGGACAACGATGATGATGAGGACGACATATTTTTTACACAGCAACCCGGCGTCAAGACCGCTACCCGACTCAAGCATCCCATCCCTAAGGTGTTCTCACTTACAAAGGCATCAAGGAGGTGAATCATGGTGAAGAAGAAGAAGAGAGGTGACGGCATTTAGTTTTAGGAAGAAGGTAGAGAAATGATTTGGGGTTTCACGATTAACAATTTATAATTCCCCGCTGCAAACCCGTTACTCGATTGAGTAACAACCTTACTCGATCGAGTGACCTGTACTCGATAGAGCTCCAAAGCTACTCGATCGAGTAGCCTCAGGTAGATCGAGTAACACACAAACCAAAGCTCACATCGTCACAGGTCATCACTCGTAAGGTTTTCGATGGTCAAGATAGGTGTCTAGGGTCAGCCAACGTCGGTCAACGGGTCCCTAAAAGGACGGGTATTACAGAAAATGTTTTATGGTTAAAAGTTTATCATGAAAATGATTTGAAATATTTGAAATGGTAAAAACCGATTGTAAATAAGAAATGAAATAAAGAGGAAAGATGAGAGCAAACACGGCTGGATTAAGGCCTGAGAGGGCATAGAGGTGCGAGCTCCCCTGCTATGCAAGTAGCCCCTGTCTCAGGCCAAAATCCGGTTTTGGCTCATCGAACCTATATTTGAATCCTGTTATTCATGTTTTAGCATTTTATAGTCATAAAACAGATGAAGAACATGAAGGAAGAGGATTTTTATACCCTCATACTTACATGCAAGGCATGAGACGAGAAATCGACGAAAGTGTAACAACTTGTTTGGTCGGAAAACTCGGTGGAATACCGTTTTAGTAATGTAAAGAGTGTTTTGTTTAATTTGGTGAGTGTGTAGTTGGTCGATCAAGTGATTTAATGCACGATGACGGTACCAAACAATGTGTATGGCTTGTATTTTTGATCAGTAGGTCGAAAATATGTTTCGGTTTATGACTTAAGAAGTCGAGTCGAGAATTTTAAGGGAGAAATGAGGGGGCGGACACTCGCGTACCTTCAAATGGTGGCATTTGAGGGGTATTTATTGAAGATTGAGTGCTTGTGGGCATTTTGAGCGACGTGGCTCCATGGGCTACTCGAAGAGGCGTGAGCCATTTCGCGGGTCTTCGAGTTGTCTTGTCACTATCACGCAATTGAAATCATGATTTGTTCTATCCTATGTTTTGGATGACATGATTTATATTTGACCATTTAAGTATTCAGGGAATACTTAACATGGAAATTTTGAGAAGTTTATTTTTTGTGTTTGACTCAATTTGACTCGTAGTTGGAGTCGGGATTTGAAGTTTTGAGTCGGTTTTTGGTCCGGTGTCGGTTTTGACTCTAGCTAGTGTCATTGCGACTCCGTCGTCGTGCATTAAACACTCCGGGTACTTTTGAAAAGTTTTGAAATGCTCTGTTTTCCAAATCGTTTTATGTTTTCCGACGTATAGTTTTACAAATCTGTCGATTAAACGCTGCGATTCCTAAGCATGTTGTAGTCCAATAATCATCGGATGTTTGTTGGAGACTCGATAGATACTGGGTATCTACAGAGCCCCCATTTGGACTGAGGCTTGGATAGGGCGAAAGTCAAAGTATAGCCCCCAGGTCAATCAAAGATTTCAACCTGGAGACCGAAGCGACGTCAAGGGTCCTCGAATTCCTCCAATAACCCTAGCTAAGAGACTACTCACTACATATCATGAGTCTTATGCTAACAATGGTGTCAAACATCACACTATGCCAAATCTGGCAATCAATAAGAAGCGTATCACAACGGTTTAATGCATTTAATAACGACACTTAGATTACCGTTTTCCAAATATTGGCGGAAACCTAGACCGCGATAATGAGAATAACGGTTTCCCACGAAAACCTTTGTTATTATAATGTGACAACGGCTACTTAACACACCGTTATAAAAAAACGTTTAACGGTTTCCAAAAGCTCGTTATAACATTTCTCTTATCAACGGTTGTTAGACAACCGTTACCAGTTTAAGAAAACGGCATTTTAAAAACCGTTACTAAATTAGCACCAGCAACAGTTTGTGTTACCCGTTGTTATGTTATAGATACGGGTTTCTTGTAACCGTTATCATTTTCAATTATGAAAGAACGATTTTTCATTCAACCGTTGTCACTATTTGATTAGATTTCTCAGTTTGACCACTACATGCAAAACTTTATCAGAACTTTAATAAATATTAAATTTTACCAATAATATTCAATTTGACCAAAATAATTCTATAAATATGTCTTCATAATGTTTTAGGTCAAAATCTAAACTATTAAACATTTACTCTTTAATTTCTCTTTAAAAGAAATATGGCTGGTGTATCGGAGCTAAGATCACGTTCTCATTACGCACAGCCTTTTACTTTCATTCATCATAATCTCCCGGTTCGTTAGGATGTGAATGGAAAGGGTTTAAACCCTAATTTCGGGTGGTGGACGCAAATGCTTCATGACTCCGGTTTCACTGCGGTTAAAAAAGTGTACCCTGTGTCTACAAACAAGCAAGGTTTTTTAGGCTTTTCTTTTATCGAGTTTCACGAAGCCAACTGCCATGATAGTTTTCGTCAGGCAAGAAAATAGGGGCTAAATTTGCAGGGAAAGATGCGGGGAAAGAGGACTTCTATTCGGATGCTAGACAAAAGAGTCCTTATCTATGGGTTGCGACCCATGTTGATCATCTTCTCCTGAGACATTACAGGAGGCATCACATTCTTGCCACCGTGCCTATGTCATGGGAGAAATAGGCCATTCCACCTGCGCTGCCTGCTGATGATGAAGAGTCGATCTACGACTTGATCTATGCCGAAATTGGGCATGAAGACTATCCTAATACTTCATCAGATTCTAATTAAGTATTTAATTATTATCTGACATTATGAGTAGTATTTTGATTATGGTGGTTATTTGAATTAAAGTTTAATTATTTATATTATTTGTTACGGTTTTTGCTACCCCATCCTCTGGAATTAAGAGACAATATCACCAGAAAAATTCTTGTGTCCTTCGGGAGTATGGTATTCCTCACACTCTAAGGCAATCTATAAAATAAAATATTATAATAACTAACTTTCTACTTATAATAATAAAAAAGAATGTAAACGGCATAATAAGATAATAAGAATTGGAACCGTTATAATAATAAGTCAAAATGATAACGGATCTTTGTTAAGCCGTTATCATATTACATATATCAACAACGGTTATTTTAAAGCCGTTGTCATATTACACCAATTAACAACGGTGTTTCTTAAAACCGTTGTAAAAACAGATCCACTGTGAAAACTGAAAAGTTTGTGATTTTAGTTTACTAATGCATGCCCTATTATTATTGGTTGTTTGACCATTATTCACCTCATTCATGCATGCACAATTACAACAGTTCTTATAAGAACCGTCTTAGATTATGCAACTCTAAAAATAAATGAAATTTCAAAGGTATTAATAATAAAATGGCTGTTGGTGAATAAGTCATCTTTGCCGTCGTCGCCGTCATTAATCTTTATATCTTAAAAAAGTTAAATCTCATTTTCATAGCAACTGGCTTAAATATGGGTCGTACTTGGATAATTGATGGTGAAATTGGTGATCCCATTTATAATGATGGAATTGCTGAATTTTACAATTTCGTTAGTACTCATCAATCCCCTGCCCTGCCCTTGTAATAATGATGGAATGTCTTATATATGGATCGTACTCATCAATCCCATTTAAAACGATGGAATGGCTTATATATGGGTCGTACTCATCAATCCCCTGCCCTTGTAATAGATATGGTAATATTAGGGTTTTGGCTATCCCAGATGTCAAAATACACTTAGAAAAGAATAATTTCAGTAGAGATTATAGGCGTTGGATTTTTCATGGATAATTATAGGATGAGGATGAGGATGCGAAATCTGATGTAAAGGTAAATAATCATACACCTGAAGCTGCTGGTTTAGATATAGGGGATGAGGCATATGATGTGTGTGTAAACAATCGTTCACCTGCACCTGAAGTTGTTTTAGGTGAGAAGTTTGCTGAAGATGATGGATTCGATGATTTTGAAGCTACCGGTGATGGGCAAATAAATTCTGATGATTTAATTGAGAAGTTAAGTCAATCTGAAATGTCTTTATTTACTAGTTGTAAGAAGTATACCAAATTATCCGTGGTGGTAAAGTTATATAACTTGAAGTGGGCAAATGGGTGGAGTGATAAGAGGTTTACGGATCTTCTAGCTTTGCTATGTGACATGCTTCCTGACGGTAATGTTCTTCTGAGTCGGACATATGAGGCTAAAAAAATGATAAGAGAATTTGGCATGGAATATGAGAAAATACATGCTTGTCCCAATGACTGCATATTGTACCGTAAAGATTATGAGAAATTATCATATTGTCCGTGCTGCTCTGTTTGGCGTTATAATACTAAGGAAGGGATCCCAGCTAAGGTGTTGTCGTATTTTCCAATAATACCAAGATTCATAAGGATTATTTGAATGAAGAAGATGCAAGAATGTTAACTTGGCATAATAGTGGAAGGATTGAATATGGAAAATTAACACACCCAGCGGATGGTCAACAGTGGAAAGAGTTTGACGCTAAATATTCTAACTTTGCCAAAGAAGCAAGGAACTTGCGTCTAGCGCTCTCCATAGATGGAATGAACCCTCATGGAAACATAAGTACCCAACATAGTACTTGGCCAGTTGTGTTGGCCATCTATAATTTGCCCCCATGGGTTTGCATGAAACGGAAGTGTCCTAGTTATATAAAGACGAGTATGAGGAAGTAAAAGTACCATTTCCTAATGAGGAGGTCACTTTTTTGAAAGAAGCCCTAAGCTCTTATGTGCAATGGCCTGACAACCTCATCAATGTTGTCATCCCCGAGGTACCTATATGCAGACGTTAATTATTACTTGTTCTTTAAATATATTAGGGTACGAATATTAACATTTCGTAAGTACTTTAATCTTTACATTTGCAGAAGTTAAGCAAAGCCATGATGGCAGCTAAAGCAATTACTACTACGTCAACGAAAGTTGTTATAGTTAAGCCTGCTAATGATTCTTATTATGAATCGTGTGAATATAAGAAAAAAAAATAAAAACTGCTTTGCTGAAGGCTTTGAACAACTTGGCTGTAAAGAGGTCACCTAGAGGGGATGTTGACCTTGACACTTTAGATGTTGTTCACATTTTGATTTGGATGACGTAAATTTTATTAATAAAACTATTTAATCATTTCCATTTACGAATAATGATGTTTGTTTAAATTATCAATTACAATAAAAATCTTCGTTCCATGTGGCATAATAGGTACCTCAATAATCAGTTCGCTGAGTTGAAGGTCCCAATTCACACCTACGGATTCTTGAATCCTAAGGCGTTCTCTGTGAACAGAATTTCATATGAAGAACAAATCAATAGTATCACTCGTCGATTAATGTCGTCCAAAAAACTATAGCTTGCCCTCTACAATGAGAATATGTATGTATAGTACGTGATTATTGTAATGAATCACGGTTCTATAAATTTATTATTAACATGCTTAAATGCGTGTAAATGAACTAACAGTTTAATGTCCCAAATTGAATAGGAAGCATTGGGTGCTACTGGCAATCCAAGTGGAAACAAAACAGTGTACCGGATTGACTCTCGCGAAGATAAACCTTCTAACAGTTGTGTAAGGATGATAACTGAGTAAGTTTACAACCTTCAATAATGTGATTTGTTATTGTATGACTTGAGTCATATATATATATGCAAATAATAATGGCATGTGTGTATATTTATGAATTAGTGTTTTTGAAGCAAAAAAAAAAGATTATGTCCACTTGGGAAATATGAAAGCAACACTGTTCCAAATTTTATCACGCCATTAGTAAGTGTATTCTTAATAATTACTCGTATCATTTAATTAATCTTTATGCGAGAAGTTGATTATCTAATTCAACTGATTTGTGTGTGATTTATATAATAGTCTCCTAAAGCATCAGACGACAAACAATGCGCCTTTTACGTTTGTCAGTCCATGTGGAAGGTTATCAATGGAAAACTTTCGACCATTCCGATATGGGTTAGTTTGATTTAAAAACTATTTCAGACGTAAATTGAGTTCAATTCTGTATACTTCCATGTATTATATCTATTTTGATTATGTATATTTTGAATTGTAGTTTCCACTAATACTCAACAAAACCACAGAATATTCGCCAGAGGACATCAACTAGATGAGAAATATGTGGGCCAGTTATGTTGTTTCATTAGCGGAGTCTCAATAGTTTGCTCATGCTTTATGTGTGTGTGTGTGTGTGTGTGTGTGTGTGTGTGTGTGTGTGTGTGTGTGTGTGTGTGTGTGTGTGTGTGTGTGTGTGTGTGTGTGTGTGTGTGTGTGTGTGTGTGTGTGTGTGTGTGTGTGTGTGTATAGAGCCATTGTGTATTGGCTTCTTTTGTTTTTTTGAGGAAGTTGTGTTTTGGTTTTTGATCAAGCTGTTTGTACTGTTTTGAAACTGGCTTTAATTGATCACGGGGTGTAATATTTTGATGCAGGATTGAATTTTTGGAGTGCACAGCTGCTGGAATGCTATATTTTCAGCAGCAGCTGAAAAATAGCATTCCAAAGAAATTTGCTAAAAACGCGCTTAGAAAAAATAGCATTTCAGCAGTTGCTAGAACAAGCTAAAATCATTTTAAAAAAATAATTAAAAACGATAAGGGTTAAAAACAACCCGTTGCAAACAATTATTTGACAACATTTTTATTTAGATAAATAACTGTGTTGACATCTTTTTCCTCCCGTTCAAACCACCAAAAATATAAGATAACGAACGATAACCGTTGTTGAGTTCAAAATTTTTAAAACGTTTTATTTAAGAAGAACCGTTGTCAAAGTTTCATCAACAAAAATAAATAACGGTTAATTACCGTTGTTAATAGATAAATATAACAACGGTTTTGCACGCAATAAAACCGTTGTTAAATTTTGACATTTAATTAAATAAGATAACGAAATGAACCGTTATCATATATAATTTTTTAAACGGTTTTGGAGCCACTAAACCGTTGTCAATAGTAAATAAGGACAACGGGTTTGAAACCGTTATTAATATTTAATAACGGCTTCTTAAAAGTATACCCGTTGTCATAAACATATTTAACAACAGTTTTATAACGGTTCTTGAGTTGTGATAACGGTATTATAGATCCGTTATTGATGTTATATAACGGTCGCGTGTTTGTATACAACCGTGGTATATATTTAACAACAGTCGTTACAATAACGGTTCCATGTTTCTATTTAATACGGTAATTGCATTATCTGACCGTTATTGAAGGTCATATTTGGCGTAGTGTCATTACACAAGCAAACATGATGATTAAGCAAGGAAATAAATAAAGGACTAACAAGAGAGAGATAAAGAAAGTATACCAACAAATTTAGGAAAAGATGAACATGAATAAGAAGGACCTTTGGATGGAGATGAAGACTTGTCACCAATAATATATATATATATATATATATATATATATATATATATATATATATATATATATATATATATATATATATATATATATATATATATATATATATATATATATAGAATTGGGATCCTGTGAGAACCACCAATATAATGAGAACCGTGAGAACTCCACCTTACGGATACTTTCTTTAAAAAAAACAACATATTTGGATTCAGCATAGAATTTTATGGCTAGATAACATATTTCTTGGTCCTAAAAGTATAAACTATTGACGGAAATCGAATCGACTTTCATTTTATTAATTTTCGTGCATCCTCTACTCATTTTCATTTAACTAACAATATTCATGCACCTAGAACTCGATTCGTGCATCTAGCGCTCGTTATTTTCATGCACCTAGTACTCATTTTCATGCATGTAACAATTTTCATGCACCTAATATTCGTTTTACTGCATCGATAGCTATTTTAGTATACTTAATTGTATTTTTTTACATTAAGTTTGAATATTGTTAATAAAATCGATAAATTTTGTTTAGGTATGCTAAAAAATGTGTTTGAATAAACTAAACTAAGAGTAAATGATCCATCAAAACTTTCGGAACAAGATTTGATGATGATTTAGTAAGGGTTCTCACGGTTCTCATTATGTTGGTGGTTCTCACCGGATCCTGACCCTATATATATATCTTTGTCCTTCTCTTGGCATCGATGATTCTATAACGAGTTTTTGGAAACCGTTAAACGTTTTTGATAACGGGTTGTTAAACAGCCGTTGTCACATTATAATAATAACGGTTTTTAAGGGAACCCGTTATTCTTATTAGGGCGGTCTAGATTTCCGCCAATATTTGGAAAACGGTAATCTAAGTATCATTATTATATGCATTATACCGTTGTAATACGCTCGTTATTGATGGCCAGATTTAGCGTAGTGTTAAGCAAGGCAATTAACAAAAGATTAATGAATGACTAAGAAGAGATTAAGGAAATTATACCATCTTCAAAGATGAACAAAGGATGAACAAATAAAAGAGAAATCCTTGAATAGATGAAGATCTTGTCACCAAATTTTAAATAAATCCAATAGATTTCAAGAACAATGAAAGATTAACCACTAATTTGAAGAATAATTATGAAAAGATTACACTAATTGAAAGTAATTAAGCTAATTAGAGAATTAGATCTATAATTAAGGTTGATAATTAAGGTCTCCCCTCTAAATGGTACAAGAGGGTTATTTATAGTAATACAACATTAGGGTTTGACTAGGGGACTAATGGGCTTGTCATATTGGCATAGTGTTGTTGCCTCGCTCGAGTCGTTGGTGAACTTGGGAGGTTTTTAGACTTTAATCCAATTCCTGCCTTCGAACTCAAGCGAGTTCTGGTACAACTCAGGGGAGTTGCCCTTCGCCTCACTCGAATTCAAAACTCGGGCGAGTTCTCCCTATTCTTCTTCTTCTTTAGCTTGGCTGCCCCTAAATTCGTTGGAGGTGGTCCAAGGTCATGGAGGTTAGCTCCATATCACCCAAAATCTTGTTTTAATTTATTGGCCTAAAGGTCCTTGGTCTTGATCTATATATGTTTCATGGTTGGTCATTAGAACTGTCCATTTAACTCCTAATTGCTACTTAAATGTGTGATTTTCGGCCATTTTGCTTCATTTCCCCCAAAAGGCATAAAACTTTACAGAATAACAAATAAGATGCTAAAGACTAAATAAATGACCCTAAATGGCACAAATAGCATGAGAAACGAGGCTAGTTAAAGGGTTAAAAGCATGTTAATTAGAACCGCATCAAATATCCCCAAACCAAACCTTTACTGGTCCCGAGTAAAGAGGTGACTAAAACTAAGATTTTTATTTAAATAATCCTAATAGCATATCCGATACGAGACGATTAGCGGGTCTCGCTGCGCCCCTTCAACTCATAATAAAGCATCCATGAGGTAGAATGTCTTCTTGCAAGACAAGTGGGTCTTGCAAAAATGGCTACTACTCCCTCTTAGTTGTTTGTGAGCACGGGTATTAAGACGAGGAATATATAAAATAAGAGTAAAAGAGTTGGGTGGGGTTTGGTGATAGGAGAAAGGTATGAATAATTAGGAGTTCAATAAGGAATTGTGGGGCCAAAACATTACGGAAAATAATAAAATATGGGTAAAAAAGGTGGGTGGGGTTTAGTGATAGGGGAGAGAGAGAGAGAGAGAGAGAGAGAGAGAGAGAGAGAGAGAGAGAGAGAGAGAGAGAGAGAGAGAGAGAGAGAGAGAGAGAGAGAGAGAGAGAGAGAGAGATGAATAAAATAAGAGTAAAAGTTTACAAAATAAGAAAGGGGAAGAAAACATGAATAATCCGTTTAAGGAAATATGGAAGAAAATAGTGAATAAGAGGGAGTAAAAGATAATAACGATTTATCTACTAATTTACCAACTTACCAAAATTTCCTAGTGACTAATATTGAGACAAAATATATAAATAGTCATTACTTAGGAGAACAAAATAATCTGATAGCTAATTACATCATTATTATGAGACTAAATAAAGTGGGTAGCTAATTTTTATCTAATTTAAGTTTTTAGATATGGAAATAAGTCAGTAGCTAGAGTTATCTCTACCTAGGAGATCAAGTTAAATGATTAGATAAGTACATAGCTATTATAGAGGCGAAATAAAGCGAGGCAAATTTAGTATATATTTTAAATTTTTAGTTACGGAAATATGTGGTAGCTAAAGTTAATTTTTCGATATCATGGATTTCATATATTTAATGTAAAAAACATGATAATGTGAAGTATAGTTTGGAATTATTATTATTATCATTATAACATACTTATATTAATAACTATTATTAAAAAATTATTAGATATGGAAACAAGAATTTAGTATATTTTAAGTGGATATTCATTACCCAAATAAAGATTAACTTCATGTGACTCAATGGTTAGGATGTCAGTTATTAATTTGGAGGTTATGGGTTCGATTCCTCTAAACAACAAAAATTATTACTGACTCTACAAGAGATGGTGCATGTACATGCGTTGATGTTTGGCGAGATAGGCGGTACTACGTGCCATGTGACCAATGTTGGAAATAAGTGCGGGCCTAGCTAAGGGGACATAGCATATAGGACCCGTACTTATTGTTTCCTAGCCAATTTTGATATTAACACATTAATCGCTAATTTAGCAAAACCGAAATTATTCTCTAATTCAGTCACTGGTTTAGCTACTATAGAATTTGTGGTCACTAATTTAGCTACTTAAACCTTCGTCTCTATTATTGTCGCAAAAGTAGCTACTCTGCAAACGGTAGCTATAATTAGTAGCCAATTTCGTAGCAAAATTAGCGACGGCTTTTAGCTACGGACCATATTCCATCGCACATTCCTTCTTTATTTGTAATTAGCTACCGAAAACAAGTGATTTGCTACTGAAAAATTAGTAGCTAATTAGCTTCCACCTTGTATTATATTAATACAAGATTAGGGTTTGTCATATAGGCAGAGTGTTTTTGCCTCTCTCGATTCCTTGGTAAACTCGAGCGGGTTTCGGTTCAACTTAGGCGAGTTTTCCCTATACTTCTTCTTATTTGGCTTGGCTGCCCCTAAACTCGTGGGAGTTGGTCCTTAGTCGTGGGAGCTAGCTTTTATCTTACCCAAAATCTTGTTTTATTGGCCTATACTAGAGGTCCTTGGTTTTGGTCTCCGCTTCATGCTTGGTCATTAGAACCGTCCATTTAGCTCATAATTGTTCCTTTAATGCGTGATTTCCGGCCATTTTGTTTCATTTCCTAAAAAAGGCACAAAATCTTATAGAATAACAAATAAGAAGCTAGGGATTAAAGAAATGACCCTAATTGACACAAATAGCATACGAAACGAGGCTAATTAAGGAGTTAAATGTGCTTAAATTAGAACCGGATCACTTAGCTTGGACAATTGAGAATTCACGAGCCATTTTGATGAAAGTCAAGCCTAAAGGTTAAAGTCAAAGAAAGTCCACACCAAACGGTCAAGGGAAGCAACGTCGGTCAACTTTAGAAGACCCGACCCAAGCAAAAGAGGGAGCCAGTGGGAGTCAATAAAGCCCAACATTAAGGAAGGTCAAGGGGGAAATTGGTCAACAAAGTCAAGATGGATGTGAGGTTTTAAAGGCAACTTTCCATGGGAAACGGTAGCCTGCGGTTCTCACAGCTCCCACGTCATTAAAACCCGACTTTTGCGCATTTCAAGACTCATTTTTCCCTTCTTAACCTAGATATTGGTGCAGGCCTATATAAATACCTTAGTTTGAGATCTTAAATCTTATCTTTAATTCGATAATTTACATCTTATAATTTTGAGTAAAAAACTTGTATTAGGAGTAAAAGTTGTAATCTTTTGTATTGGATTATGGTAATCTTTCCACTAATCTTGGATTCATCTAAGATTATAGAAGGCTAGTTTCATTTTTTTGGTGTAATTTGAACAAGTCCCAATTTCCTTTAAGTTTTGTAAGAATTCGTAAACTTCCTCTTTATAGTTAATGTATTTCTCTTTATTTTAATTGTTATGTTTGGTGAATATGTGTTAGGATTAGCTAACCTTTGATGTTATACATGAAATTATTGCA
This sequence comes from Silene latifolia, assembly GCF_048544455.1. Lineage (NCBI taxonomy): Eukaryota > Viridiplantae > Streptophyta > Magnoliopsida > Caryophyllales > Caryophyllaceae > Silene > Silene latifolia. The sequence goes on along the minus strand of NC_133526.1, from coordinate 51,206,037 downwards.
ATTCTTAGTTGTGTGATTTAACATTGCTAGAAGTTTTAGTAGCAAACTTGTTTGTTGTAGACTTGGTTCAAAGTATGCATGGGTAGAGAATGCTTGTTAATTTTTAATTGGTTGTATTAAGCCTACGAAAGGATTTATCTTAGTTTGTTTTATTTGGAATTGACCTCTTTACTCTTGTGTGTAATCTCTTGTGTGTCTTTCATAAAGGGATTCGTATAGAAAGGGTGGTTAATCAAGCTTAGGATTAATTCATCACTATCTTATGAAATTAAGTATTGAGTCTTTATCCGGGTGGATCTGTGAATGGGCAGGTGGGGCAAAGCTCTAGGCAAGGTCAAGGTCAAGGTCAAGGAAATGAGGAGTATGAGGAGGATTTGGGACTGATGAATGGTTTAGCTGTGGTTGCAGAGGATGAGGAGAATAATGGCACAACTGGTATGGAGGAATCTGATGCTGATGATGAGGCTTCTTCTGGCCCTGATGCTGATGAGCTTGCTAATCAGTGGTTCAATGCTCAGGAGGCTCTTATGTCTGATGAATCTTCTTCTAAAAGAAAAGGGTTCAAGATGCATATGAAAAGGCGTTGGAGCTAGTGAGGGGCCTGAAGCCTTCTCGTCACCAGGAAATTAAATTTTTTGACGTCCCAGAAGTTGGGGCAAAATCAAAGCAAATTGCAGCATTACCTGTTGGGAGTACATCTAAAGGTTTCTTGGGGCTAGCTGATGTTTATCATGCCTCTGATTTGCGTGAGGAGCACAAGGAGGCAATCTTAGCTGCAAGAAAAAGGAAGTGTTGTACGGAAGCTGGGGATTATATCATTCTTGAGGAAGCTAGGTTGTCTTTGGACAATGCTAAGCAGTACTTACAGAGGCTGGCCAAGAAAGGACGATGGAATCAAGGAAATCAGAGGGAGGAGAAGCAGCAGATGAATTGGGGTTTTAGGGTGAATATTGAGGACGTTATTATGCTGGATTCTAGTGACTCCTCTGAACCTTCTGTCAATGGTATGGCAGCTGACGTGGATGGCTTTGCGGAGGTTTGGCCTTCACAACCTCCTCGCTCACCATGATGGGACTTATCTGGAATTGTAGAGGCCTAAATAATACGCTCTCCCCTACAATTCCTAAAATAAGGGCGTTATTAGGTAGTAAGTTTTATGATTTCTTGTTTTTACTCGAGACGAAATGTAGTGCAAGCCAAGTTTTCCCTATTTTTAGGTCGGCAGGTTTTGTTAATCATTTTGGTGTGGATGTCGTGGGAGCATCGGGTGGTTTATGGGTCGGATGGAGAAAGGAGTCAAGGATGAAGTTGATTAAGGCTTGTAATAATTTTATCATTCTAGTAGTTGAAAAATATAACGGAAGGTTATGGTATCTTGTGCTTTTCTATGGTGCACCGAATCTTAGTATGCGTGCATCCGTCCTAATGGATCTAGAACGATGGTTTGATACATGTAATACCCATTTCTTATGGTAGGGGATTTTAATTAAGTGGAATTTAGTTGTGATAAGTTAAGTTCAAGTCAAAGGAAAATTGATGGAGCGGAGGACTTCAGCTTATGGAAAATAAGAAATGAGCTAGTGGATATCCCATTTAAGGGACCCCGGTTTACATGGTGCAACAATCGTCAAGGGGATAAGAGAGTTTATGAGCGACTTGACAAAGCTATGGGGTCTAAGGACTGGTTATCTTTATTTCCGGATACGGGTATTAAGCACTATCCTATTTAGATTTCTGATCATGGCCCTATCGTTGTTGACCTGAATCTTACACGAAGTGGGGGAAAAAGACCGTTTAAAATTGATGCTTGGGCTTTGGATTACGAGGATTGATTGGAGACGGTTCGCAAGGTTTGGAGTACAAGTGATAGAGGGTTGCCGGCTTTCCGCCTTGTCAGGAAGATGGCATGAGTTAGAACAAGTGTTAAAAAATGGACTCTTGATAAAAAAAGCGGAATGGCAGAAAAAGTGGGAAGATTTTGATCGAAAATTAGAGCATGGAATGAATTTAGCATGTTCGGGGGGAGGTGATGAGGAGTATTCTAGGGTAAATGAGGAGGTGCGAGAGTTTGTCAAAGCAGCGGCGATATTTTGGAAACAGAGGGCAAAGGTTAAGTGGATGGTGGATGGCGATACATGTACTAAGTTCTTCTTCAATTGGGTTAAAGGTAGGGCAGGTCGAAATCATATTCATGGATTGAAGGGAGAGGATGGGGAATGGTGTTATGAGGAAGAGCTGGTAAGTGGTGAATTCCAAAGAACTTTCAAGGATCTTTATAGAGCATCAGGGGATGGCCTGGAGGTAAGGGATAAATCTACTTTTGATCATGTTCTCGGGTACATTAACCATTTCTTAACACAGGATGAGGTGGACCGTCTGGACAAACCTTTCACAGCCAAAGAGGTCCGGGGAGCTGTGTTTCAAATGGGTGCTTTTAAAGCTCCTGGCCCAGATGGTATTCCGGCTTGTTTTTATCAAAAATGTTGGTCTATGATCAAAGATGAGTTTACGAGTGCGGTGCTGTCTATCCTTAACTCTGGCAGGGTCTTAAAGGAGGTAAATAGAACTTTTATTACGCTGATTCCTAAGATGGATACACCGGAAAGGGTTTCGGACTATCGACCCATAAGCCTCGGTAATGTGATAATACGGGTTGTGACTAAATGCATTGCCAACCGGATGTCAAAGGTCATGGGGTTTCTTGTTAGTGAAACCCAAAACGCTTTTTTACCAGGTAGGAATATTAGTGATAATATTTTGCTGGCGCATGAGGCTATACATAATATTTCGAAGTTTCAAAATGGGCAACATGGAAGATGTGCTTTTAAAGCTGATATGAGTAAAGCATATGATAGGATTAGGTGGGATTTCTGGGAATCGGTTTTACTCAAATTTGGTTTTCTCCTGAAGCTGGTAAGGCTCATTATGAATTGCGTTACTACAGTGAGCTATGAAATTCTCTTTAATGGAAAACCGCTGCCTCAATTTCGGCCGATGTGTGGTTTACGACAAGGTGGCCCGCTTTCCCTACACCTGTTTATTCTATGCATGGAGGTTCTTTCGGTTAATATGGACCATGCCCATGAAATTGGAAGGATACATGGTTTTCGGCTTTGTAGGGGAGTCCGGCCAATAACACATTTGTTCTTTGATGATGACTCGGTTTTCTTTTTTGAAGATAAAGGAGGAACGGCTGCTTACCTTATGCGCCTTATTAATGAGTACTGTGAGGCTTCGGGACAAAGGATTAACCCTGAAAAATCAGGTATCATCTTCAGTCCAAATACTACATTAGCGAATGTTCAGAAACTTTTGAAGACTCTAATGATTAGGACCAATAAAGGAATTGGAAAGTACCTTGGAATACCGGCAGAATTTCAGGAATCTAAAAAAGGAATATTCAATTCATTAGTGGAACACATTACTAAACGGATTTCTTCATGGAATGGGATTTTTCTATCACCAGCGGGACGACTTACTTTAATTTCATCAGTCCTATCAAACCTCTCAAATTACTTTCTATCGGTTTTGAAAATTCCGGTAAGTGTGGCAAAAAAGATTAACTCTCTTTTGACGCAATTTTGGTGGACGGGATGTAAATTGGGGAAAATGTTCACTGGTGTAGTAAAAATTTCCTGAGTATTCCTAAAAGTGGCGGAGGCTTAGGAATCCGTAATGTAGAGTGTTTGAATCAAGCCCTGTTGGCCAAGCATGGATGCCGACTAATTTCTGGCGACTCTTCCTTGTTTGGTAAGATTTTTCGTGTTAAAGTGTTTGGGACAAATAACTTTACTCTTAGCAGTCGTCAAATCAAGGAATCCGGTATTTCGTGGGGGCTGCGCGGCATTATCCATGGGCTCCAAATGATTCGAAATAATATTGGTTGGAAACCTGGCAGGAACTCAACGCTCAATATTTGGCTGGCTAGATGGGTTGGGGGTTCTAGGCCGGAACCAAAGGATTGTTGGTTGGGTCTTAATGAGGCCCAGATGGCTAATCTGCAGGTGCGAGAACTCCTTATGCCAAATGGTGAGTGGAATGAGGATTATGTCCGGGCACTTTTCAAGGAAGAATATTCGGAATGGATTTTGGCAATGCAGCTACGGGATTCACGGCATATTGATGAGGTTTTTGGCCGCTCACTAAGGATGGGATTTATACAGTAAAGAGTGGGTATGGGTTACTCTTTGATGAATACATTCATAGGAGGGGCTCACCTAAAGATAATTCGAGGATTGGCGACTGGGGAAAGGATTTCTGTAGGAAACGACTATGGCATCTTCCTATCCCAAATACATGGAAAATCCTAGTGTGGAAGATTATTACCAGTACCCTGCCGGTTGGTATGTAATTTTATAAACGAAAGTTGGAAATGGATGTCTTCTGTGGCATGTGTGGGGTTTCTAGTAGAATTTTGGAAACAGTTGAACATCTGTTTCAAGATTGTGAAAGTGCAAGAAGGATTTGGGCAGGATCGGAATTAGGAATCAGGGTGGATAATGTTGGATCCTTAAGTATCACTGACTGGATCATTGATTGGATCAAGCTTCTTTCTGGCAAAGAGGGGGGTGAAAGGAGGGTGATAATGCTTGTGGCAGTTCTGTGGGGCTTGTGGAGTCTTCGGAATAGGAATAACTTTGAGGGCCTAGAGCTAAATTGGCGGAGTATCGTGGATTTTTTCTATGTGAATATTAGGGAAAAGGTACGGGTCCTCAATGAGCAGGTTGAAGGAGGAAAGCTTAGGGCTGTTATGAAGGGATCCCCCGAGGAAAGGATGGATACGGTAAGATGGAGGATCAAGGAAGGATATCCTCTTTACTTAATTGGTAGGCAGGATCGTTGTGCGGTGATACGAGTTAAAGTGGACGCTAGCTGGGATAAAACATATATGGCGGCGTTTGGGTGGGTGGCGTTTGACTCGACGGGACAAGAAATTTTGCGACGAAGTGTGAAAATTAGGGCGGAAGCTGCTCTACAAGCGGAGGCATTGGGAATACGCGATGTACTCATATGGGCAGCCTCTGAGGGCATCTTACATCTGGATATTTCGTCGGATTGTCTTCAACTTATCAATGAAATTGCAGGAGTGGAAAAGGAAGATCATTTGCTGGCAGATATGTGGGGCACCTTCGGCTTATTTCATTGTTTATGTATTAATTTTATTCCGAGACATTTTAATACTCTAGCACATGGCGTGGCCCGTCAGGCCATGAGACTGTAGAAACCTCTTTTTACAGCTGTCAAAAAAAAAAAAAAAAGTATGGAGTCTTTATAAAAGAGGAGAAAAAGGAGTACGTTTTTACATTTCTTAGGAGTGGGTACTTGGACAAATTATCTTGAATTATCAAGTACGTCTTTATTGAATTCTTTAATATTAATTGTTTGTGCTATTGTTATTATCTTAAATTAAAGTTTACATCTTTAACTTTGTTTTCTTCATTATCCCTATGGAATCTCTCTTTTTAGGTCAAAGCCCTTGTTTCCATTGTTTATATTCACTTGTTTGTTCATACTTCCTTCGTTTCAGTCAATTGTTTTTTTGATGACGAGGGGTTGAATCCCCCGAATCCATGCATTCCCGCACCACCACATAGACCATGTAAGCCACCCCTTTCGGGAGCTGCAATGGCCAAGTCATCATCGCCCCAACTGGTAGTCGAACCCGGGACCTCTCAACTCCTGCATTTCTGCAAGCTTCAAGGTTTAACCCGGCTACCACTAGACTAACACCACCCGATCAATTTTTTTCCTTTGATTTTGGTACAAAATTCAAGGAACGAGTAAGGGGCCAATTATTAAATGACAAGGGGACCAAATTGAGTATGAATGATCAAATTACTTATCAAATACATTCCTAAAATAGAAAGGACAACAATTTGACTGAGACATTCCAAAATGAAATAGGACAACAACTGATTGGGGCGGAGGCAGAAATTACAATAGTGAATCTTAATTAGTCTCTAGTCTCTTAATTAGTTATTTGAGTCTTTTGTTCACTTTTAATCTTAGTCAAATGTCCTTCCTTTGGGTTCGAACTAACTTATCTTATACTACATCTCTGTTTTGAATGAAGTTTACAAATAATTAAGTTTATAAATCATTTAATTTGATAGCTTTTTACTAATTAAAACGACGACGGATATTTTTACTATCACTTACGATCAATTCTTGATAGCTAAATATACGCTATTTTATCGTGTTATTGGAGGGAGAGGTTAGAGTGAAGATCCAAACAAGAGAGTCCATTAAATTGATCGAACGAATATCAGAATAATAAAATTTCAAAACTACTCGTATAATTATTGAAGGCTATGACGGAATATTATCAGCATATTGAAATATTATTGTGCAAATATTGAGTCAAATATATCTAAGCTATTTTAGTTAATTATATATTTGTTACCGCATTTATAGGCTCATCTTTAACAAGTGTATATTATGTTGTAGATGTATATAAACAATGTATTTTGTATCTCTTCATCATCAATAAGAATACAATCACATAATTCTTCTCGTGTTCCTTGTCATTTAGTTTTTCATGGCATCAGAGAAGTGAGTATCGACCCTTTTTTTCGCTTTTCATAACGAAAATAATCAAAATGACACAGGAAGCACGAACCCTTATTAAATCCGATCAAAAATACGAGATTATACCACCTTCCTCACCACTGTATCTTCATCCAAGTGAGAGCCCAAATTTATCTTTATCACAAATTATTTACGATGGGGATAATTATCGATTGTGGGCAGATGTTGTACGAAACGGTCTCAATGCCAAAAATAAATTAAGTTTCATCAAGGGTACCGTGACAAAGCAGGTGGTTGTGGAAGACGAGGCAGAGACTCTCGAAGCCGTTGCTTGGTGACAATGCAACACAATGGTTAAGGCGTGGTTGAGAAATTCAATCCACCAAAAACTTCATCCAAGTATCGCCTTTTTCCAGAACCGTAGTGGAGATCTGGAAGGAACTACGTGATCGATATTCTACCGGAAACGCGCCTCGGGTTCACCGACTTAAAAGCGATCTAACCGAGTGCAAGCAAGGGAAGAATCAGACGGTAGTCGAGTATTATACTCAATTGAAGGCTATTTGGGATGAATTAGGAAACTACAGTAAAGTACCACCATGTACTTGCGGAACGGCTGCTGCAATGATTAAAGAACGAGAAGAAGAAAAAGTTCACCAGTTTTTGATGGGGCTCGATAACGCTCTTTACGGCCATGTCTGATCAAACTTATTAATGGAAGATGAGATTGCTTCTTTGAGTAGAGCGTATGGTCTCATTCTCCGCGAAGAACGTCACCGGTCAGTCACTAAAGTGAAGGAGGAAACTTCAGAGGCAGCCATGGCCGCACAAGTTACTAGAGGAGCAAATCGTGGTGTTGATTCAACTAAAGATGGTGAAGCATCAGGCATAATTAGATGCACACATTGCAATAAATTAGGGCATACGGAGGACAAGTGTTGGGAAAAGCTGGGTATCCAAGGACGAGGAAGAGGTCGTGGACGCTATGGAAGCCGCGGAAGAGGCGGCAAAGGTCGTGGAGGTTCAAGCCAACAGGCTCATGCCGCGACTGTCAGTGAAGAAGACAGACAAGGGTTCACGGCTGATGAAGTTGTTCAATTGAAAACTTTATTAAACAACAAGGCTGAACGTAGTCAGCCAAAATCAGGTACGAATGATAATAAATACGGTCATTGGTTACTCGATAGCGGATGCTCGCATCATATGACAGGTAGGCGCGACTTGCTCGAAGATATTTGATAGGGGAAGAAGTCGACTGTAAGCCTGCCAGATAGGTCACAAATTGTGACAGAGGAACATGGAAGAGTGACTTTAAGAGATAATTTTACTCTCAAAGACGTCATTTATGTCCTGTCCTTAATTTGTGATTTAATCTCTATACAACAATTAATTACGAAAAACAATTATGTAGTGACTTTTTATAACGATCATTGTGTTATACACGACCAATATACAAGGATGAAGATTCGGCGGGGTGAGCACAATGACGGGGTCTATTATTTCAAGGGTGAACGACGGAATATGGTGGCGCAAGCAAGTACTAGTACTGATTCACGTTTGTGGCACAAGAGACTCGGGCACCCGTCAAGCAGTATTTTGCCTTTCTTTTCCGATTTAGTTGGTTTTAATTTGTCTTGGAATTCTAATACTATTTGTGACCCGTGTTGTCGGGCCAAACAAACTCGTTCGGTTTTTAAATCTAATAATAAGAGAAGTATGAATTATTTGCCCTTATACACTGTGACATTTGGGGACCTTACCACACCAAAAGTTCGTCGGGAGCCCATTACTTTCTCACTATTCTTGATGACTGAAGTAGACATGTTTGGGTCCAATTGATGCGTGATATGGGAGAAGTAAGCGACCTTATGATTAAATTTTGTAGAATGACCAAGATAGAATTTGGGAAGGAGGTTATAGTGGTGCAACGCGATAATTGTACAGAATATTTGTCAAATACCATGACAGATTACTACAATAAGAATGGTATGCTTTTTCAAACTAGCCAAGTTGACACCCCACAACAAAATGGTAGGGTGAAACGGAAACATAGACATATTTTAGAGAAAACTCGAGCTCTTCGCTTTCAAGCAAATCTACCTATTGATTTTTGGGGGGAGTGTGTTCTAATCGCTGCGTATTTTATAAATAGAATGCCCACTCGTTTGCTTGATGGATTAACCCCTCATGAAATTTTATATAGTAAACGACCTTGTTTTGACAACATACGAGTTTATGGAAGTGTGTGTTATGCTCATAATAAAGACAGGCCTTGAGCTGGCAAGTCTGACCCGACCCGAACCCGAGCAAGCCCGACCCGACCCGATCTCGAGAATATGTGACCCGAACCCGAACCCGACCCGACTCGATGACGACCCGTAACCCGACACGACCCGATTATCAGTGACCCGAACCCGACCCAGACCCGACCCGATATTGACCCGACCCGATACTGACCCGATTAAATTGATGACCTGACAATTATTATGCTTAATTTTGATCAAAATAAAAGTGATTTTGTATTTCGATTGATATGTTTGACTTAGCAATGGATTAATTAAACCAAATAATAGGTTAAAAACTAAATTTAATGGTAAAAAATTATAGTAATGCGATTAAGTTACCGGACCCGATAACGACCCAACCCAAACCCGACCCGACCCGATACATCATTTGACCCGAAATGACCCGACCCGATAATGACCCGAACCCGGCCCGACTTGACCCGAAAGGTATGCTGACCCGATATGACCCGAACTCGATATGACCCGACCCAAACCCGACCCGATTGCCACCTCTAGACAAGCCCAAGGATAAATTTAATGAGAGATGTAAAAGTTGCATTTTCGTGGGATACCCTCATAGAAAAAAGGGTGGAAAGTTTACGATTTAAAGAAAAAGCAAATTTTTGAGTCAAGAGACGTCATTTTTTATGAGAACATTTTTCACAGTACTGATGCACAACCCACGAATCAGCAAGACCTTAAGCACACTCATGAGCCTATAACACAATTTTTTGACGACGATGTTGTTGTTAGTCATGAGCAGCTATCGAATGAAAAAGAAACAGAAACCAATGATAGTGAGGCAGGAGATAATGAAGGGAATGAGAAGAATGTCGACAGGGAGATGTTTGTGCAGGGTACAGAACCGGATGTTGCTGAAATACGGCCAGAAACAGCGATTGTAATACAGTCTGAAACAGCGACAGAAGGACGAGGTGCTCGCCAAAAATTCGACTCCTATTGGAAAAAGGACTATGTTTGTAAATCAACCCGTCTCATAGACCCAGTTGTTGCTGATCACTCGCCCCAATCGACACCCAAGGAGAAAGGTACTCGTTATCCTTTGGTTAATTACGTCACTACCAATTGTTTTTCTGATAATTACAGGAGCTTTTTGGCCAAAGGGATGCAATACGAGAACCACGAAATTACAATTAAGCTTCGAAAATAAGGGAGTGGCAGCAGGCCATGGCGAAAGAATTTGATGCGCTTGAAGCAAACGGGACATGGAAAATTGTTGATCTTCCGAAAGGCAAAAGCCCAATTGGTTGTCATTGGGTTTACAAAGTAAAGTATAAGGCGGATGGCTCCATCGAGAGATACAAAGCAAGGCTCGTTGCGCAAGGGTACACACAAGTTGAAGGCATGGATTATCACGAAACATTCGCACCAGTAGCAAAGATGACAAGTGTCCGTTGTTTGCTTGTTGTAGCTGTTTCGAAAGGGTGGTCAATTACTCAATTGGAGGTCAACAATGCATTCCTTCACGGTGATATAGATGAGGAAGTGTATATGAGAATGCCACCAGCTGGTTTCGAAAAGGAAGGATCAACGAAAGTTTGTAAGCTAACCAAGTCGTTATATGGGCTCAAACAAGCTTCGCGGAATTGGTTTGCTAAATTGACGGAGTCTTTGACAAGGTATGGCTTCATTCAGTCTATGGCTGACTACTCGTTATTTACTTATAATAAAAAGGGAATTTTTATCGGGATTTTGGTATACTTGGATGATATGATAATTGTAAGTGATAGAGAGAAAGCAAGCAACCGTCTCAAGCTTTTTCTTGATCGTAGTTTTGGTATTAAAGACCTTGGGAGACTCAAATATTTTCTCGGAATTGAGGTAGCAACCGGAACTAAAGGCCTTTTTCTTAGCCAAAGAAAATATGCTTTAGAAATTATAAAGGAGGCAGGATTGGAAGGAGCTAAGCCAATCGACTTACCCATTCAACCAAATCACCAATTAGCTTTGGCAGAGGGAGCCTTATTACATGATCCTGTTGGGTTCCTTAGGTTGATGATAACATGCCCATTTGATTTGTGTCATCTTAGTTTACCTTTTCAGGATTAATGATGTAATCAAGCATGGATTAAGAAGTGTTGAAGTTGTTAATCATCCCTTTGTAATGAGTCAAGTGTCATCTAATGTACAAGTGAGAAAGTAGAGTATCTTAGAGTAATAGAAACAGTCCAGACGACTGTTGCTTTCACGAGTAAACAGCTGCTTGGATTATTGCCACAACTCGTAAAACTTGAAGTCCCTTTTTATCTTTCAAAAGCCTTTCACGTGACTCTTATTTTTCAAAGATAAAATTCAGATTTTTATTAAGGAGATGGTCTTCAATAAAGAGTGGTTTGAATTATTATTATTTTCAAAATGTTTCCTCTTTATGCAAATTCAACCCTTTGGTTCTTTAAGAAAACAAAGAATGCTTTTTGCCATTTTGGTGTTAACTTGTCATCATGTGACTTGTCTTTTCTCTCTTTGTTTTCTGAATTTGCATGACCTTTTAAGGATATCTTTCAAACCATCTTTCCCTAATCTTGCCTTTGCAAAAGAGCCCTTTTTGGTGCAAGTTTTGGGTGGTTGCAAATACCCTTCACATGTGTGGTCTTTGACCCTTCAAAACCCTAGCAACCCCTTCACTCACCTCCTCTATATAAGGCGTGCCATCTTCCTCATAAAACCTAAGACTTTTTTCTGAAATTATTTTCAAGTTTGCAAATTTGTTTTTCAAAACTTTAAACCGTGTGTCATTTGCAAAACCTTTAAAGAGTCTTCAAGTTGTTACAGTCGTGGCTACTGTTACTTTATAATACTAAACTCTCTTGCTTAAGAATTGTTGATCTTGTAAAAGTTGTCCATCTCTATTCTTTGCTAAGAATATGTTAGTGGAAACTTAATCCTATAACGTTCTAAGTGTGTTAGTAGAGTTTAGGACGGAGTAGTCTTTAACTCTTGGCAACCGGAGTAGGTTGCGAGTTAGCTTGTCATAAGAACGGAGTAGTTCTTGTACTAGCTTTACAACCGGAGTAGGTTGGTGTCTTTTATTGTAAGGGTCTTTTAGTTGTCGGAGTAGATCACTAAAAGAAAGCAATAAAAAGGTAGATTAGACGTAGGCACTTGAGTATTTGCCGAACCAATTCAAAAATCTCGTGTTCAATTGTTTTACTTTATTTCCGCTGCAATTTACTTTGTTTGTTTGTTTTGCTTTGCTTAACCTTAGAAGTAATAGTTCATCATCTTTGTCACATTTGGTCTGTCGTATTCCACAAACCGAGACAAATAGCTACGATAACGATTGTTACTTTCATACTTCAGCAAACATTCATCGTGATACTTGTTTAATCTTTCAATATTATTCAAAGTATCTTCTCATCTCTTTTGTCCTCGTAACTCACTTTAATTCAATAAAGTTGAAGTTATAATTTTTTAAATAGTACCTAATTCACCCCCTCCCCCTTCTAGGTACTTGAATCCATAAACTCAACAATTGGTATCAGAGCCTCGTGCTCTTGATCAAGGCTAATCGCCTTAGAGTTTGATTCGTGGGTAATGGATTCCGAGAAACACTCCAAGATCCCGGTCTTTACCGGTTCGAATTTTGGATGGTGGAAACTCAAAATGGAACATTACATCAAAAGTATCGATTATCAATGTTGGAACATCATCCAAAATGGACCTCTTGCCATTGAGGAAACCGATATTCTAAACGGTTTCACCAAGACAAAAGAGGAAAGAAATTACAATGAGAACGACTTCAAACTTGCAGAAAAGAATTCCAAAGCAATGTCGATTCTTCAACGTTGTGTTGGTGAGGGGGAAGTTAGTCGTATTTCCGGATGTCCTACGGCAAAATCTATTTGGGATTCCCTTGTACTTGCCTATGAAGGGACGTCCCAAGTAAGAAAACACCGTATTGACCTTCTCATGCAACAATATGAGATGTTTAGAATGTCAAAAGACGAGTCCTTAAATAGTTTCTCTTCACGTTTTTCTTGTATTATTAATGAGCTTAAAAGTCTAGGAAGGAATTTCGAGTCCGAGGACATCATTCGAAAAATCCTTCGTAGTCTAACCCCTAAATGGCAACCTAAAGTCACCGCCATAGAGGAAGCTAAAGACTTGTCAACCCTTACTCTTCATGAACTAATGGGATCACTAATGGCTCACGAGTTTAATCTCGATAAGCATTCTAGTGAGTCATCAAAGGGAAAGAGTCTCGCCCTCACATCCTCTCCAAGTGATGGAGAAGATGAGGAGGAAGACGAGTTTGCTATGTTCACAAGGAATCTAGCCGGGTTGGTCAATGGTCAAGGAAACAAAAGATTCACTAATAATTACTCGAAAAAACGCTATCCTAAGAAACGACCTAACTCCACCGTGGGATGCTTTAAGTGTGGTGATAAAACTCACCAAGTTAAAGAATGTCCCAAGTGGGATGAAATCGAATCAAAGGAAAAACGAGATAAAGTTAAAAGGGACTACAAACATAGAGTCATGACCGTAATTTGGGGAATGTCCGACTCCGAGGAAGATGAGGAACTCATCGAGGAGCAACTAGAGTCTAAAATATGTCTTACAAGTCATCTCAAGGACAAAGTCTCAAAAACTTCCAAAATTGAACATCTTAGATGTCTCATGGCTCACCCCGATGATTCCGACTCGGACTCCGACAATGAGGTAAAACATCTAAAAGCCAAGGTTAGATCTTACTCCAAAGAAAAGGTATGTAAGCTTCTTGACAAACTCTTTGATAAGTGTCGTTCACAAAATGATAAGCTTGATGTCATGCAAGACGAAATTGAAGAAATTGCTCAAGAAAATTTTAACCTTAAAAATGAACTGAAAGCAACAGACAGTGTCACTGTCACCTCTGAGGCTTATGATGAAGTAAAAAGAGTCAACAAATTGAACAAACAATTGACTAAAGAACTTGAGTGTCTTAAAATGATCCCCACGGATGTCTCTGACCTTGAAAATGTCAACACCACTTTGGTGATGCAAGTTTCCTTGCTAACCAAGGAACGTGATGACCTTTTGAAGGACAAAGATGCTCTCAAAGATGAATTAGATGACCTTGTGGTTGAGATTGTAGACCTAAAAGAAACAGTGTCTAAGACTGTTGCTTCTGACAAACATTTAGACAAGTCCAATGAGAAAATTGAATGTTTGGTCAATGAAAACAAGTGTCTAAAAGGTGAGGTAGTTAGTCTAAAGAAAGAAATAGAGGTTCTTCATGAGAGGCTTACCTTTCTTCAAAAGGGTATGCCCGAGTGTAGCACTTCTAGATCTACTCCTCATCATAGATCCGATGAATTCGTTGATCTAAACAAACGTCTTGATGAGATGACATCTAAGTATGAGGATTCTAAAGAAAGAATTGGATATCTTGTGTCGAAACTCAATGCTCACACTCATGACTTCATAGTGGAAAAAAGGTTGTCTATAGAAGTTGAAAAGAATGATGAATTTTTAAAAGGAAAATCTCTTTTCAAAGGCGTCATTAATGACCTAGTTGATGAGGTAGAAGAACCTAAAAAAGTGAGTGTCTCAGACTGTCACCTCTGACAGTAGCAATGAAGTTTCGAATGAACTTGTCACTAACTTATCCAAGGAGAATGAATGTCTTAAGGTTAACATAGATGCCTACACGAGGGAGATTAGAATGCTTCACGAAAAATTTGTCAAATTTCAACATGAATCTCCCGAATGTAGTTCATCTAGATCTAAAATCGTTCACCTAAATAAATGCATCTCGAGTCTTAAGCTTAATGTTCAAAAAAAATCTGAAACTTTCATGGAGCTTAAATCCGAGTATGACATAATGAAAAGGGAGCTTGAAAGCTCTAAAGAAAGAAACAAGTATCTCACCTTCAAAGTCGAGGAACTAAACAAGGAACTTGTTAGTGCTAAAAACATCACTGAAAAATGGGAAGGAAGTCAAACCGTGTTAAACTTCCTCACGAATCAAACCGAGAGATGTAACAAAGCTGGCTGGTTTGGGGTTCAAATGGACAGTCAGACATTGATTACATCCAGAAGCCTAGAACCGACTTTAGAAGGAGAAAGTATGTTGGTCTTCCCGAATACATTATTTGCAATTATTGTGGTAAGAATGTTCATGTCCTCAACACTTGTAAAAAAAGATTTCATGACATTAACAAGAACATCAAAATAATTAAGCAAGTATGGATTAGGAAAGATACCATTAGATATGTTGATCACAAAAGGGGACCCAAGTTTGTTTGGGTTCCTAAACTCAAAATCTAATCTTGTGTAGGGCTTGGTGAGAGGCGGCCGCAATTGGTACTTGGATAGTGGATGCTCTCGTCACATGACGGGTGATAGAAGCCAATTCCTCTCACTTAAAGCATACAATGGTGGCACGGTAAGGTTTGGTGACAACAAGAAAGGTGAAGTAATTGGCATTGGAAAAGTTGGTAAGTCACCATTACTTTGTGTCGACAACGTGCGGCTTGTCAAAGGTTTGAAGCATAATCTCCTTAATATCTCTCAACTTTGTGATAAGGGTAATATTGTAGAATTTAGTGCTAATATGTGTCGAATATTTGATGCCACTACTAATGAACTAATACTCGAAGGAAGACGTGTCAAAGACGTATACTTAACTAATTTGAACACTCTATCCGGTCACACTATGTCTTGCATGAGTGTAATGAACAATGATCCTTGGTTATGGCATAAAAGGTTTGGTCATGTTAGTACAAAAACTCTTAATACCCTTAAAAAACTTGACTTAGTTGAAGGCATTCCTAACATGAAGTTTGATTTTGATAAAGTATGTGATGAATGTGCTAGAGGCAAACATGTTAGAAGTTCCTTTAAATCCAAAAGAATTATGAGTACATCTCAACCTTTGCAACTTTTACATATCGACTTGTGTGGACCAATGAGAACTAGAAGTAGAGGTGGTAGTCGTTATGTGTGTGTCATTGTTGATGATTACTCTAGGTTCTTTTGGGCACTCTTTCTAAGCTCTAAGGATGAGACATTTGATGAGTTTCTAATTTGGTTAAGAAAGATTCAAAATAAACTTGGCTTAAAACTTGTTTCAATGAGAACCGATTACGGAACCAAATTCGAAAACTCATCATTTGGTGCTTATTGTGATGACAATGGTGTAGACCATAACTTCTCGACTCCTAGAACCCCACAACAAAATGGTGTGGTTAAAAGGATGAATAGAACCCTTGAAGGAATGGCTAGAACAATGTTATTATCTAGTAAGTTGCCTAAGAACTTTTGGGCCGAAGCGGTAAATACCGCTTGCTACATTCATAATCATGTCATGATAAGGAGTATATTGAATAAAACTCCCTATGAATCGCTACGTGGAAGAAAACCCAATATTTCATATTTTAGATGTTTTGGAAGCAAATGTTTTGTTCGTAACAATGGTAAAAACAATTTGGGTAAGTTCGATCCACGTAGTGATGAAGGAGTATTTATTGGGTACTCTGATCATAGCAAGGCCAATAAAGTTTACAATAAACGAACCTTATTAATTGAAGAAAGCATCCATGTCATTTTTGATGAATCTAGTGTGCTTGGACAGGTACAAAACATGGATGATGATGATGAGGATGAGGATGATGAGTTTGAGATTGGTCTTGTTCGAAAGGACTTCATGTTCGCGGATGAAGAAGCTCCCAGCACTGAATTGCAATAGACACAGAGACTGTCACCTTCAAAGGAGATCATCAACTCAGGGGGAACACGTAGCACCTCTGCTACTGCTTCTTCTCTGGAAGCAACAGGCCCAACGACTGTTGCCTCCACCTCGAATCAAGTAACCCAAAAAGTGAGGATGAAGATCCTTCCAGGTTAAAAAAAAAAACATCGTGGATCGATGATCTTTGTTGAGGGGGAACAAGAAACCATTGTTCCAAAGAAGTGGAAACATCAAAGCTCTCATCCACTCACTAATCTCACAAGTGATCTCAACTCGGGAATTCGAACAAGATCATCCCTCAACAATCTCGCTCATCTCAATGAGTATTGTGCCCATAATGCCTTCCTTTCTCAAATTGAACCTTCAAATGTAACAGTCGCCTTGACTGATGCAGACTGGTTGCTTTCTATGCAAGAAGAACTCAATCAATTCAAAAGAAACGAGGTATGGCACTTAGTCCCTAGACCGCCTAATCGTACCGTCATTGGTACTAGGTGGGTCTTTCGCAATAAGCTTGATAACTCGGGAGAAATTGTAAGGAACAAGGCTAGACTAGTGGTGCAAGGTTATAACCAACAAGAGGGTATTGATTACGATGAAACCTATGCACCGGTAGCTAGACTTGCCTAACCATGTTTTCAAATTAGACAAAGCTCTTTACGGTTTAAAACAAGCACCAAGGTGTTGGTATGATAGATTGTCTAAATTTCTTATTGAAAATGGTTTTAAAAGAGGCTCCGTTGACAAAACATTGTTCTTGAAGCAACAGTCCAGTGAACTATTGGTTGTACAAGTATATGTTGATGACATTATATTTGGTGCAACAAATGAACTCCTTTACCTATATTTTTCGGAACTAATGAAATCGGAGTTTGAAATAAGCATGATGGGTGAGCTAGGATTTTTCCTTGGGCTCCAAATTAAGCAATCAAAGGATGGAATCATGATCCATCAACAAAAGTATATTAAGGAAATGCTTAAGAAATTTAGGATGACTAATGGTAAGCCTCATGATACACCTATGGTAGCCGGGTCCAAATTGGACAAAGATGAACTCGGTAAGAATGTTAGCGATAAGGTGTATAGAGGTATGATAGGCTCACTTCTCTACTTGACCGCAAGTCGTCCCGACATTCTCTTTAGCGTTTGCTTATGTGCTAGGTTCCAAGCAAATCCGAAAGAATCACATTTTAAAGCCGTTAAACGAATTCTTCGGTATTTGATTGGAACACAAAATCTTTACTTGTGGTATCCCTTACATTGTCCTTTTGATCTCATAGGCTTTTCGGATGCGGACTATGCGGGATGTAAGGTTGATAGAAAGAGCACCTCCGGAATTGCAACATTCTTGGGTCCTTGTTTGATCTCTTGGGGCTCAAAGAAACAAAATACGGTAGCTCTTTCAACGGCCGAAAGTGAGTACGTTAGTGCCGCACATTGTTGTTCTCAATTACTTTGGGTAAGACAACAACTCTTAGATTTTGGTATTATTTTTGACTCCGTTCCCATAATGTGTGATAATACGAGTGCAATAAATATTTCCAAAAATCCTATTCAACACTCTAAAACCAAACATATTGATATTCGTCACCATTTTATTCGTGATCATGTGGAGAAAGGACATGTTAAACTTATCTTTTGCAAAACCGAAAATCAAATTGTCGATATTTTCACTAAGCCACTTGCAAGAGAACATTTTGAGAAATTTAGACTAGAAATTGGGTTAATTAATTGCTTGTGATTTTTAGTGTGAGTTTTACAAATTTCCTTAATTGATTAAATTAAAATTGGATATATGTTATTAAGTATTCTACGTGCATTGACATCATTTTTTAGACCAAAAATTGACACCGTATTCGTGAGTCGGTAATCACTCAACCTCATATCTAAATTTACGTTTATTATATGCTACCTTGCGTTTTTATTTCGAGTGATTAAATATGTTTAGTTGGGCCAACTACCTCACTTACCACATTTAATATTTGGGCCACCCTTCATCCATAACCAACCGTCCAAACTCCCTCAACCCACCGAAATCCCACAACCCAATTATCCCTTCATCTCCCAAATTCCTCCTTTTTCACCTACCCTTTAACTCACCATGGTAAAGACGTCATTCAATACACCTATACCCATCAAACTCACGAAAATGACATCTACACCTATCACATCTGACCCACCAACATCATCTCAAACCATGCCTTCACAAAAAATCTCCCATGCCTTTCCTCCACAAACCTCAACCACGACTCCAACCCCATCACCGAACCCAGAACTACCAAACCCTCATCCAACACCTCTCTCCACAGTTTCCACCAACCTCGGTCCCATCTGACGACATCCCCATCTCCACCATTGATGAAAATGAAGAAACTCCGTGTGATATAAGTGTGGATCTGACTAAGTCTGCCGATTCCGTTCCGATTCTGGCAAAGAAAGCTAACAAAAGAAAGGAGAAAGCTACTTCATCGTCGCAAAGGTCTATGTGAAACAAAGAACCAAACAACTACATGTTCTACATTTGCATCAAGAGATGATCGGGAAGTTGGTTAGAAAAACGGAGATAGATGAAATTGGAAAATTGGAGAACAAAAAAAAAAAAAAAATATGGGAAGGCAATATGCGAAATGTTAAAGTGATTGTAATTATTGGAAAACATATAGAAGCACTGAGGATGACTTTCTTGAAGAAAGTAGTAAGGCGAAAATTGGGGGAAGTAGAAAGGAAAGCAACAGTGTATGCAATTGTTGCTATGCTCAAAGGTCAAAGTAGAAAGGAAAGCAACAGTGTATGCAATTGTTGCTATGCTCAGAGGTCACGATCAAATTTGTCAGAAATTTCTTGATATGAAAGCAAAAAAAAAAAAAAAAAAAAAAAAAAAAAAAAAAAAAAAAAAAACAGGAAGTTGATGTTTCTTCATCACATGTTGAGAAACTTATTTGGTGCATACCATGGTGGTTTCAATATACAAAGTCCAATGCAACAGTAGAGATGACTGTGACTCCGACCTTCATTGTCAAACCTCAACCTTTTTCAATCCTCTTCATTATCCTCAAGAATAATGACCAAACTTCCGCACCCTAACTTTGCCCATAATCAAACTGTCTCTTTTGCCCTACATCTTTTGTCCCACCTTGGTTGTGCCCTTCTAAGACATTATTTTCTTTGCTTGTTATTTTGACATTTGGTGGTGTATGCTAAACTTTATTTAGCCATGGTGAACTTTGATTAACTTATGTTTAATCCTTGTTTATGTTGACTTTGTTACCTTGTCACGATTACATGTGTCTTTTTGTGTTTTCTTGTGACTTATCTGCACTCTAATGCTTTTGACATCCCTATCCGTTTGATGATGTCAAGAGGGGGAAAAGGTAAACTCATGCTCTTAATCTCTTTGCATTTTGATTAACTAATGCCTTGTCTAACCTACTTAGTTTTGAATCTTGTTTTGGGGCAATGTAAAATTGTCATGGTAGTTTGATTCTAGCTCTTGCCTTAGGTAAGGTAATATTGTCCCTTCTCTCATTTGATCTTGCTTGCTTAAAATCTTGAATCAAGGTGTTTACATTGCTTATACATTCGTTTGGGGCTTGTCATCATCAAAGGGGGAATTTGTTGGGTTCCTTAGGTTGATGATAACATGCCCATTTGATTTGTGTCATCTTAGTTTACCTTTTCAGGATTAATGATGTGATCAAGCATGGATTAAGAAGTGTTGAAGTTGTTAATCATCCCTTTGTAATGAGTCAAGTGTCATCTAATGTACAAGTGAGAAAGTAGAGTATCTTAGAGTAATAGAAACTTGATCCAGACATCGTTGTTGCTTTCACGAGTAAAAAATTTGCTTGGATTATTGCCACAACTCGTAAAACTTGAAGTCCCTTTTTATCTTTCAAAAGCCTTTCACGTGACTCTTATTTTTCAAAGATAAAATTCAGATTTTTATTAAGGAGATGGTCTTCAATAAAGAGTGGTTTGAATTATTATTATTTTCAAAATGTTTCCTCTTTATGCAAATTCAACCCTTTGGTTCTTTAAGAAATAAAAGAATGCTTTTTGCCATTTTGGTGTTAACTTGTCATCATGTGACTTGTCTTTTCTCTCTTTGTTTTCTGAATTTGCATGACCTTTTAAGGATATCTTTCAAACCATCTTTCCCTATTCTTGCCTTTGCAAAAGAGCCCTTTTTGGTGCAAGTTTTGGGTGGTTGCAAATACCCTTCACATGTGTGGTCTTTGACCCTTCAAAACCCTAGCAACCCCTTCACTCACCTCCTCTATATAAGGCGTGCCATCTTCCTCATAAAACCTAAGACTTCTTTCTGAAATTATTTTCAAGTTTGCAAATTTGTTTTTCAAAGCTTTAAACCGTGTGTCATTTGCAAAACCTTTAAAGAGTCTTCAAGTTGTTCTGATCGTAGCTCTTTGTTACTTTATAATACTAAACTCTCTTGCTTAAGAATTGTTGATCTTGTAAAAGTTGTCCATCTCTATTCTTTGCTAAGAATATGTTAGTGGAAACTTGATCCTATAACGTTCTAAGTGTGTTAGTAGAGTTTAGGACGGAGTAGTCTTTAACTCTTGGCAACCGGAGTAGGTTGCGAGTTAGCTTGTCATAAGAACGGAGTAGTTCTTGTACTAGCTTTACAACCGGAGTAAGTTGTGTCTTTTATTGTAAGGGTCTTTTAGTCGTCGGAGTAGATCACTAAAAGAAAGCAATAAAAAGGTAGATTGGACGTAGGCACTTGAGTATTTGCCGAACCAATTCAAAAATCTCGTGTTCAATTGTTTTACTTTATTTCCGCTGCAATTTACTTTGTTTGTTTGTTTTGCTTTGCTTAACCTTAGAAGTGATTCATCATCTTGTCACATTTGGTCTGTGATCGTATTCCACAAACTGAGACAAATAGCTACAGTCAGAACGATTGTTACTTTCATACTTCAGCAAACATTCATCGTGATACTTGTTTAATCTTTCAATATTATTCAAAGTATCTTCTCATCTATTTTGTCCTCGTAACTCACTTTAATTCAATAAAGTTGAAGTTATAATTTTTTAAATAGTACCTAATTCACCCCCTCCCCCTTCTAGGTACTTGAATCCATAAACTCAACAATTGGTATCAGAGCCTCGTGCTCTTGATCGAGGCTAATCACCTTAGAGTTTGCTTCGTGGGTAATGGATTCCGAGAAACACTCCAAGATCCCGGTCTTTACCGGTTCGAATTTTGGATGGTGGAAACTCAAAATGGAACATTACATCAAAAGTATCGATTATCAATGTTGGAATATCATCCAAAATGGACCTCTTGCCATTGAGGAAACCGATATTCTAAACGGTTTCACCAAGACAAAAGAGGAAAGAAATTACAATGAGAACGACTTCAAACTTGCAGAAAAGAATTCCAAAGCAATGTCGATTCTTCAACGTTGTGTTGGTGAGGGGGAAGTTAGTCGTATTTCCGGATGTCCTACGGCAAAATCTATTTGGGATTCCCTTGTACTTGCCTATGAAGGGACGTCCCAAGTAAGAAAACACCGTATTGACCTTCTCATGCAACAATATGAGATGTTTAGAATGTCAAAAGACGAGTCCTTAAATAGTTTCTCTTCACGTTTTTCTTGTATTATTAATGAGCTTAAAAGTCTAGGAAGGAATTTCGAGTCCGAGGACATCATTCGAAAAATCCTTCGTAGTCTAACCCCTAAATGGCAACCTAAAGTCACCGCCATAGAGGAAGCTAAAGACTTGTCAACCCTTACTCTTCATGAACTAATGGGATCACTAATGGCTCACGAGTTTAATCTCGATAAGCATTCTAGTGAGTCATCAAAGGGAAAGAGTCTCGCCCTCACATCCTCTCCAAGTGATGGAGAAGATGAGGAGGAAGACGAGTTTGCTATGTTCACAAGGAATCTAGCCGGGTTGGTCAATGGTCAAGGAAACAAAAGATTCACTAATAATTACTCGAAAAAACGCTATCCTAAGAAACGACGACCTAACTCCACCGTGGGATGCTTTAAGTGTGGTGATAAAACTCACCAAGTTAAAGAATGTCCCAAGTGGGATGAAATCGAATCAAAGGAAAAACGAGATAAAGTTAAAAGGGACTACAAACATAGAGTCATGACCGTAATTTGGGGAATGTCCGACTCCGAGGAAGATGAGGAACTCATCGAGGAGCAACTAGAGTCTAAAATATGTCTTACAAGTCATCTCAAGGACAAAGTTTCAAAAACTTCCAAAATTGAACATCTTAGATGTCTCATGGCTCACCCCGATGATTCCGACTCGGACTCCGACAATGAGGTAAAACATCTAAAAGCCAAGGTTAGATCTTACTCCAAAGAAAAGGTATGTAAGCTTCTTGACAAACTCTTTGATAAGTGTCGTTCACAAAATGATAAGCTTGATGTCATGCAAGACGAAATTGAAGAAATTGCTCAAGAAAATTTTAACCTTAAAAATGAACTGAAAGCAACAGACAGTGTCACTGTCACCTCTGAGGCTTATGATGAAGTAAAAAGAGTCAACAAATTGAACAAACAATTGACTAAAGAACTTGAGTGTCTTAAAATGATCCCCACGGATGTCTCTGACCTTGAAAATGTCAACACCACTTTGGTGATGCAAGTTTCCTTGCTAACCAAGGAACGTGATGACCTTTTGAAGGACAAAGATGCTCTCAAAGATGAATTAGATGACCTTGTGGTTGAGATTGTAGACCTAAAAGAAACAGTGTCTGAGACTGTTGCTTCTGACAAACATTTAGACAAGTCCAATGAGAAAATTGAATGTTTGGTCAATGAAAACAAGTGTCTAAAAGGTGAGGTAGTTAGTCTAAAGAAAGAAATAGAGGTTCTTCATGAGAGGCTTACCTTTCTTCAAAAGGGTATGCCCGAGTGTAGCACTTCTAGATCTACTCCTCATCATAGATCCGATGAATTCGTTGATCTAAACAAACGTCTTGATGAGATGACATCTAAGTATGAGGATTCTAAAGAAAGAATTGGATATCTTGTGTCAAAACTCAATGCTCACACTCATGACTTCATAGTGGAAAAAAGGTTGTCTATAGAAGTTGAAAAGAATGATGAATTTTTAAAAGGAAAATCTCTTTTCAAAGGCGTCATTAATGACCTAGTTGATGAGGTAGAAGAACCTAAAGTAACAGTGTCTCAGACTGTCACCTCTGACAGTAGCAATGAAGTTTCGAATGAACTTGTCACTAACTTATCCAAGGAGAATGAATGTCTTAAGGTTAACATAGATGCCTACACGAGGGAGATTAGAATGCTTCACGAAAAATTTGTCAAATTTCAACATGAATCTCCCGAATGTAGTTCATCTAGATCTAAAATCGTTCACCTAGATAAATGCATCTCGAGTCTTAAGCTTAATGTTCAACAAAAATCTGAAACTTTCATGGAGCTTAAATCCGAGTATGACATAATGAAAAGGGAGCTTGAAAGCTCTAAAGAAAGAAACAAGTATCTCACCTTCAAAGTCGAGGAACTAAACAAGGAACTTGTTAGTGCTAAAAACATCACTGAAAAATGGGAAGGAAGTCAAACCGTGTTAAACTTCCTCACGAATCAAACCGAGAGATGTAACAAAACTGCTGGTTTGGGGTTCAAATGGAACAGTCAGACAGACTGTTACATCCAGAAGCCTAGAACCGACTTTAGAAGGAGAAAGTATGTTGGTCTTCCCGAATACATTATTTGCAATTATTGTGGTAAGAATGTTCATGTCCTCAACACTTGTAAAAAAAGATTTCATGACATTAACAAGAACATCAAAATAATTAAGCATGTATGGATTAGGAAAGATACCATTAGATATGTTGATCACAAAAGGGGACCCAAGTTTGTTTGGGTTCCTAAACTCAAAATCTAATCTTGTGTAGGGCTTGGTGAGAGGCGGCCGCAATTGGTACTTGGATAGTGGATGCTCTCGTCACATGACGGGTGATAGAAGCCAATTCCTCTCACTTAAAGCATACAATGGTGGCACGGTAAGGTTTGGTGACAACAAGAAAGGTGAAGTAATTGGCATTGGAAAAGTTGGTAAGTCACCATTACTTTGTGTCGACAACGTGCGGCTTGTCAAAGGTTTGAAGCATAATCTCCTTAGTATCTCTCAACTTTGTGATAAGGGTAATATTGTAGAATTTAGTGCTAATATGTGTCGAATATTTGATGCCACTACTAATGAACTAATACTCGAAGGAAGACGTGTCAAAGACGTATACTTAACTAATTTGAACACTCTATCCGGTCACACTATGTCTTGCATGAGTGTAATGAACAATGATCCTTGGTTATGGCATAAAAGGTTTGGTCATGTTAGTACAAAAACTCTTAATACCCTTAAAAAACTTGACTTAGTTGAAGGCATTCCTAACATGAAGTTTGATTTTGATAAAGTATGTGATGAATGTGCTAGAGGCAAACATGTTAGAAGTTCCTTTAAATCCAAAAGAATTATGAGTACATCTCAACCTTTGCAACTTTTACATATCGACTTGTGTGGACCAATGAGAACTAGAAGTAGAGGTGGTAGTCGTTATGTGTGTGTCATTGTTGATGATTACTCTAGGTTCGTTTGGGCACTCTTCCTAAGCTCTAAGGATGAGACATTTGATGAGTTTCTAATTTGGTTAAGAAAGATTCAAAATAAACTTGGCTTAAAACTTGTTTCAATGAGAACCGATTACGGAACCGAATTCGAAAACTCATCATTTGGTGCTTATTGTGATGACAATGGTGTAGACCATAACTTCTCGGCTCCTAGAACCCCACAACAAAATGGTGTGGTTGAAAGGATGAATAGAACCCTTGAAGGAATGGCTAGAACAATGTTATTATCTAGTAAGTTGCCTAAGAACTTTTGGGCCGAAGCGGTAAATACCGCTTGCTACATTCATAATCGTGTCATGATAAGGAGTATATTAAATAAAACTCCCTATGAATCGCTACGTGAAAGAAAACCCAATATTTCATATTTTAGATGTTTTGGAAGCAAATGTTTTGTTCATAACAATGGTAAAAACAATTTGGGTAAGTTCGATCCACGTAGTGATGAAGGAGTATTTATTGGGTACTCCGATCATAGCAAGGCCAATAAAGTTTACAATAAACGAACCTTATTAATTGAAGAAAGCATCCATGTCATTTTTGATGAATCTAGTGTGCTTGGACAGGTACAAAACATGGATGATGATGATGAGGATGAGGATGATGAGTTTGAGATTGGTCTTGTTCGAAAGGACTTCGTGTTTGCGGATGAAGAAGCTCCCAGCACTGAATTGCAACAGACACAGAGACTGTCACCTTCAAAGGAGATCATCAACTCAGGGGGAACACGTAGCACCTCTGCTACTGCTTCTTCTCTGGAAGCAACAGGCCCAACGACTGTTGCCTCCACCTCCAGAACTGAAGTAACCCAAAACAGTGAGGATGAAGATCCTTCCAGGCCAAAAGAAACAGATCCTTGTGGATCGATCTTTGTTGAGGGGAACAAGAAACCATTGTTCCAAAGAAGTGGAAACATCAAAGCTCTCATCCACTCACTAATCTCACAAGTGATCTCAACTCGGGAATTCGAACAAGATCATCCCTCAACAATCTCGCTCATCTCAATGAGTATTGTGCCCATAATGCCTTCCTTTCTCAAATTGAACCTTCAAATGTGATCGCCTTGGTGATGCAGACTGGTTGCTTGCTATGCAAGAAGAACTCAATCAATTCAAAAGAAACGAGGTATGGCACTTAGTCCCTAGACCGCCTAATCGTACCGTTATTGGTACTAGGTGGGTCTTTCGCAATAAGCTTGATGACTCGGGAGAAATTGTAAGGAACAAGGCTAGACTAGTGGTGCAAGGTTATAACCAACAAGAGGGTATTGATTACGATGAAACCTATGCACCGGTAGCTAGACTTGAGGCCATACGATTACTTATAGCTTTTGCGGCTCACAAAGGCATTAAACTCTTCCAAATGGATGTCAAAACCGCTTTCTTAAATGGATATTTGGAAGAAGATGTCTTTGTAGAGAAACCACCGGGTTTTGAGAACAATGACTTGCCTAACCATGTTTTCAAATTAGACAAAGCTCTTTATGGTTTAAAACAAGCACCAAGGTGTTGGTATGATAGATTGTCTAAATTTCCTATTGAAAATGGTTTTAAAAGAGGCTCCGTTGACAAAACATTGTTCTTGAAGCAACAGTCCAGTGAACTATTGGTTGTACAAGTATATGTTGATGACATTATATTTGGTGCAACAAATGAACTCCTTTACCTATATTTTTCGGAACTAATGAAATCGGAGTTTGAAATGAGCATGATGGGTGAGCTAGGATTTTTCCTTGGGCTCCAAATTAAGCAATCAAAGGATGGAATCATGATCCATCAACAAAAGTATATTAAGGAAATGCTTAAGAAATTTAGGATGACTAATGGTAAGCCTCATGATACACCTATGGTAGCCGGGTCCAAATTAGACAAAGATGAACTCGGTAAGAATGTTAGCGATAAGGTGTATAGAGGTATGATAGGCTCACTTCTCTACTTGACCGCAAGTCGTCCCGACATTCTCTTTAGCGTTTGCTTATGTGCTAGGTTCCAAGCAAATCCGAAAGAATCACATTTTAAAGCCGTTAAACGAATTCTTCGGTATTTGATTGGAACACAAAATCTTTACTTGTGGTATCCCTTACATTGTCCTTTTGATCTCATAGGCTTTTCGGATGCGGACTATGCGGGATGTAAGGTTGATAGAAAGAGCACCTCCGGAATTGCAACATTCTTGGGTCCTTGTTTGATCTCTTGGGGCTCAAATAAACAAAATACGGTAGCTCTTTCAACGGCCGAAAGTGAGTACGTTAGTGCCGCACATTGTTGTTCTCAATTACTTTGGGTAAGACAACAACTCTTAGATTTTGGTATTATTTTTGACTCCGTTCCCATAATGTGTGATAATACGAGTGCAATAAATATTTCCAAAAATCCTATTCAACACTCTAAAACCAAACATATTGATATTCGTCACCATTTTATTCGTGATCATGTGGAGAAAGGACATGTTAAACTTATCTTTTGCAAAACCGAAAATCAAATTGTCGATATTTTCACTAAGCCACTTGCAAGAGAACATTTTGAGAAATTTAGACTAGAAATTGGGTTAATTAATTGCTTGTGATTTTTAGTGTGAGTTTTACAAATTTCCTTAATTGATTAAATTAAAATTGGATATATGTTATTAAGTATTCTACGTGCATTGACATCATTTTTTAGACCAAAAATTGACACCGTATTCGTGTGTCGGTAATCACTCAACCTCATATCTAAATTTACGTTTATTATATGCTACCTTGCGTTTTTATTTCGAGTGATTAAATATGTTTAGTTGGTCCAACTACCTCACTTACCACATTTAATATTTGGGCCACCCTTCATCCATAACCAACCGTCCAAACTCCCTCAACCCACCGAAATCCCACAACCCAATTATCCCTTCATCTCCCAAATCCCTCCTTTTTCACCTACCCTTTAACTCACCATGGTAAAGACGTCATTCAATACACCTATACCCATCAAACTCACGAAAATGACATCTACACCTATCACATCTGACCCACCAACATCATCTCAAACCATGCCTTCACAAAAAATCTCCCATGCCTTTCCTCCACAAACCTCAACCACGACTCCAACCCCATCACCGAACCCAAAACCACCAAACCCTCATCCAACACCTCTCTCCATTGTTTCCACCAACCTCGGTCCCATCTGACGACATCCCCATCTCCACCATTGATGAAAATGAAGAAACTCCGTGTGATATAAGTGTGGATCCGACTAAGTCTGCCGATTCCGTTCCGATTCTGGCAAAGAAAGCTAACAAAAGAAAGGAGAAAGCTACTTCATCGTCGCAAAGGTCTATGTGAAACAAAGAACCAAACAACTACATGTTCTACATTTGCATCAAGAGATGATCGGGAAGTTGGTTAGAAAAACGGAGATAGATGAAATTGGAAAATTGGAGAACAAAAAAAAAAAAATATGGGAAGGCAATATGAGAAATGTTAAAGTGATTGTAATTATTGGAAAACATATAGAAGCACTGAGGATGACTTTCTTGAAGAAAGTAGTAAGGCGAAAATTGGGGGAAGTAGAAAGGAAAGCAACAGTGTATGCAATTGTTGCTATGCTCAAAGGTCAAAGTAGAAAGGAAAGCAACAGTGTATGCAATTATTGCTATGCTCAGAGGTCAAGATCAAATTTGTCAGAAATTTCTTGATATGAAAGCAAAAAAAAAAAAAAAAAAAAAAAAAAAAAAAAAAACAAGAAGTTGATGTTCCTTCATCACATGTTGAGAAACTTATTTGGTGCATACCTTGGTGGTTTCAATATACAAAGTCCAATGCAACAGTAGAGATGACTGTGACTCCGACCTTCATTGTCAAACCTCAACCTTTTTCAATCCTCTTCATTATCCTCAAGAATAATGACCAAACTTCCGCACCCTAACTTTGCCCATAATCAAACCTGTCTTTTGCCCTACATCTTTTGTCCCACCTTGGTTGTGCCCTTCTAAGACATTATTTTCTTTGCTTGTTATTTTGACATTTGGTGGTGTATGCTAAACTTTATTTAGCCATGGTGAACTTTGATTAACTTATGTTTAATCCTTGTTTATGTTGACTTTGTTACCTTGTCACGATTACATGTGTCTTTTTGTGTTTTCTTGTGACTTATCTGCACTCTAATGCTTTTGACATCCCTATCCGTTTGATGATGTCAAGAGGGGGAAAAGGTAAACTCATGCTCTTAATCTCTTTGCATTTTGATTAACTAATGCCTTGTCTAACCTTCTTAGTTTTGAATCTTGTTTTGGGGCAATGTAAAATTGTCATGGTAGTTTGATTCTAGCTCTTGCCTTAGGTAAGGTAATATTGTCCCTTCTCTCATTTGATCTTGCTTGCTTAAAATCTTGAATCAAGGTGTTTACATTGCTTATACATTCGTTTGGGCTTGTCATCATCAAAGGGGGAATTTGTTGGGTTCCTTAGGTTGATGATAACATGCCCATTTGATTTGTGTCATCTTAGTTTACCTTTTCAGGATTAATGATGTAATCAAGCATGGATTAAGAAGTGTTGAAGTTGTTAATCATCCCTTTGTAATGAGTCAAGTGTCATCTAATGTACAAGTGAGAAAGTAGAGTATCTTAGAGTAATAGAAACAGTCCAGACGACTGTTGCTTTCACGAGTAAACAGCTGCTTGGATTATTGCCACAACTCGTAAAACTTGAAGTCCCTTTTTATCTTTCAAAAGCCTTTCACGTGACTCTTATTTTTCAAAGATAAAATTCAGATTTTTATTAAGGAGATGGTCTTCAATAAAGAGTGGTTTGAATTATTATTATTTTCAAAATGTTTCCTCTTTATGCAAATTCAACCCTTTGATTCTTTAAGAAAACAAAGAATGCTTTTTGCCATTTTGGTGTTAACTTGTCATCATGTGACTTGTCTTTTCTCTCTTTGTTTTCTGAATTTGCATGACCTTTTAAGGATATCTTTCAAACCATCTTTCCCTATTCTTGCCTTTGCAAAAGAGCCCTTTTTGGTGCAAGTTTTGGGTGGTTGCAAATACCCTTCACATGTGTGGTCTTTGACCCTTCAAAACCCTAGCAACCCCTTCACTCACCTCCTCTATATAAGGCGTGCCATCTTCCTCATAAAACCTAAGACTTCTTTCTGAAATTTTTTTCAAGTTTGCAAATTTGTTTTTCAAAGCTTTAAACCGTGTGTCATTTGCAAAACCTTTAAAGAGTCTTCAAGTTGTTCTGATCGTGGCTCTTTGTTACTTTATAATACTAAACTCTCTTGCTTAAGAATTGTTGATCTTGTAAAAGTTGTCCATCTCTATTCTTTGCTAAAAATATGTCAGTGGAAACTTGATCCTATAACATTCTAAGTGTGTTAGTAGAGTTTAGGACGGAGTAGTCTTTAACTCTTGGCAACCGGAGTAGGTTGCGAGTTAGCTTGTCATAAGAACGGAGTAGTTCTTGTACTAGCTTTACAACCGGAGTAGGTTGGTGTCTTTTATTGTAAGGGTCTTTTAGTTGTCGGAGTAGATCACTAAAAGAAAGCAATAAAAAGGTAGATTGGACGTAGGCACTTGAGTATTTGCCGAACCAATTCAAAAATCTCGTGTTCAATTGTTTTACTTTATTTCATTTGCAATTTACTTTGTTTGTTTGTTTTGCTTTGCTTAACCTTAGAAGTAATGTGATTCATCATCTTGTCACATTTGGTCTGTGATCGTATTCCACAAACTGAGACAAATAGCTACAGTCAGAACGATTGTTACTTTCATACTTCAACAAACATTCATCGTGATACTTGTTTAATCTTTCAATATTATTCAAAGTATCTTCTCATCTCTTTTGTCCTCGTAACTCACTTTAATTCAATAAAGTTGAAATTATAATTTTTTAAATAGTACCTAATTCACCCCCTCCCCCTCTTAGGTACTTGAATCCATAAACTCAACAGATCCAATGAAATATCGACGCCTTATTGGTGGACTATACGGTATATTAAAGGAAGCCCGGGTAAGGAAATTGTGATCGGACGTAATAATGATTTATTGTTACGTGGTTACTCGGACACAGATTATGCAAGGTGCCCGCTAACAAGGAGGTCATTGACCGGATACTTTGTCACCTTAGGACACTCGCCAATTTCGTGGAAGGCTAGGAAGCAAACGACTGTGGCCAAGTCGAGTGCAGAGGCGGAGTATCGTGCGCTAGGTGCGGTGACTAGTGAAGTAATTTGGCTCAAATCTTTTCTCAAGTCACTTGGACTTAACCATAGCACACCCATTGATCGAAGTGTTTTGTGACAACACAGCCGCCCTAAATATTGCTAAGAATCCGGTATTCCACAATCGCACCAAGCATAGAGGTAGATTGTCATTTTATACGACATCACATTATGAATAAAACTATTTCGACTTCTTATATACGGAGTAAAGATCAAGTGGCATACATCTTTACAAAGGCGTTAGGCGAGGAGAAGCTTTTCGTTTTCTTCAATCCAAGTTGGGAATTAGCTTACCAAGCGCTCCAACTTGGGGGGAGTATTGAAGGATATGACGGAATATTATTAGCATATTGAAATATTATTGTGCAAATATTGAGTCAAATATATCTTAGCTATTTTAGTTAATTGTATATTTATTACCACGATTTATAGGCTCATCTTTAACAAGTGTATATTGTGTTATAGATGTATATAAACAATACTTCCTCCATTCAACTCCACTCTACCACTTTCTTTTTTCACGTTTGCCAACGCGTGTTTTACGCGTTAAATATCGTTAGCTACGTATTTACAAAAAATATAAAAGTTAGATATTTTTAATATACTCGTAAAGACGAATCAAACAAGATCCCACATGAATATATTTCCACTTACGTATCGAGAGAAAATCGAAATTGAACACACAATTGTGAATAGTGTACGAAAGGGAAATAGGTAGAGTGGAGTTGAATGGAGGAAGTATATTTTATATCTCCTCACTATCAATAAAATTACAATCACATCATTCTTCTCGTGTTCCTTGTCATTTAGTTTTTCAATAATCAACTCTCAACAATGTGGAAAAACAAAACACGATACTTTACCTTTACCGATCAAACCCTTAAAAGTAAGAAAAGATGAACAAGACGATAGTAATGTGGCAACACAACGTTGAAGACAACAGTATCACTGAAACCTGTTTCTCATGCAAAGCTCATGGAAACCACGTGTACTATCACGTGGCACACTCCTCTCTTCCTTTAAAACCCACACCTTTCCTTCCATCTCATCCTAACCCACCTCACTTGCACCAACCAAAACGAACCTACATTCTCTTCTATACATATCACAATCTTTGAAAATAATAAAAATAAGAAAAAGAAAAATGGACCGCGATCGCGATACAAGGGACCCACGTATCCAAGTGCACACACCGACCCACATGACGACCACCCATGGGTATACGGGTGGGTCAACCGGCCCAACAGCTTCTCAAATGATCGCCTTAGTCACCCTTGTCCCATTAAGCGGGATACTCTTTGTTTTAGCCGGGATCACCTTGTTGGGATCCCTCATTGGTCTTGCAATTGCGACTCCGGTTTTTATTTTGTTTAGCCCGGTTATTGTCCCGGCTGCGCTTTTAATTGGCTTAGCTGTGACGGGATTCCTTTCGTCTGGGGCATTTGGGTTAACGGGACTTTCGGCGTTGTCAAGGGTTGTGGGGTATATAAGGTTGGTGGGCCAGAGGATGCCTGAGGAATTGGACTATGCTAAGAGGCGCATGGCGGATGCGGTGGCGTTTACAGGGCAGAAGACTAAGGATGTGGGTCAGACTATTGAGAGTAAGGCTCGTGAAAGTGGAACTACTACCGCTAGTGCTAGGACTTAGTACGGTTCGGGCGGTTCGGGGTTCTTGTGTTTGTTAAGTTTGGGAGTTATAGAGCCTTGTAGATGTTGGTCTAATCGTCTTTGCTTTTGTTTTAGGTCCAGCTACTTTATTTTGGTTGTAATAATGTGTACCGTCTTTGTTGTATGCCTTGAAACTGTGTAGCTTCGTCTTAATCATCTTAAATATACTCCGTATCAAATTGCAATTTCAACCTTTTTTCGCGCTTGCTCAAATTTGAGTGAATTTTAATGAAAATAAGTATCCTAATCGTTAAAGAACAATTGATAAAAACGAAGGCTATTTTCCCATGTTAGAATGGGAAGGGAAAGGACTTGAAAGAGAGATTAAGAGCTAAATTGATGGCACTAATGACCAAGTATGAGGAGGAGACAAGAAACCAAACCAAAGACTCGCGCCCGGGGCATGGTGCAGCATTCAAAGAATTGGACACTAATAACATCAACCCAGGCGAGCTATCCCATACCATAACCCGGGCTGGCTGATGACCAACCTGGGTAAACACAATCCTTAACCCGGACGAGTTCCCAATCGTCAACCCGGGCGAGATCTTAGACAGCTCGGGCGGGCACTACTTTTCCACCCGAACTTCAAGTGTATTGACCATTTTGCCCTTAATCTTGAATCAAATATATATACTCTACTAGTAATAATTTTAGGGTTATGCCTCGGAGAGGATTACGCCTCCTTAGATTAGATTAGCAAACTCTCGTAGATTAAATTAGATTGATCTGATCTCTCAGATTAACTTTTAATCTTTCCACGCAAATTACATTAATCTTTCAATAATCAATCCAATATTGTTCTTGCAATTTACACTTTGAATAGTTTACATTTGGATCTTTTGGGTTTTATATTGAAGGCTAGGTAGTATCCTACGCTTCGCGCGGCCTGTTCTTAAATTTAATTATTATAATTGAAGAAAAATAACATAATTTATATATGACCCTTAATATTTTTACTTATAAATAAAAATAAATTAATTTCTTTTAGATTTAACTTCAATGTTTTAAAATAAAATATATACAATTTTAATTAAAACTAATAAGTGATAACTAATTATGCATGATCAACGTTTTATAAATTATTTTGTGACTGATCAAATATCATATTAATTAAAATAAAATTTATTCGAATAATACCACAATTAACATTAAGTTCTTAAATTATATCATTTTAAGATACGTTATGTTCCAAATCAATTAATATTTGTTTAAAATGACGTGAATATAATTTTATGTAATTTTTAATTTTTTTATGTATAACATGTGATATTTATGTATCAAACATATAGAGTTCAAACTCAAGTTATTCAAATGTTTTGATTGTGTCTTGCATGTGTTATGTGTCAAACATATCTATAAGAATTGCACCTTTTGTATTTTTCAACAACTATATATAATTGATGTTTAAGAATAAATAAAATGGTTAAACTTTCTCAAATAATATTTTTTGAGGTTTAAATTCAAAGTATTTAAAAGATAACATACAAAATGTTTAACTAAAAGTAATATTTAGGTAGTCATAATCAATATTTATATTTGAAGTATACATATTTAATTGAAGATATTAAAGAAAAATGTAACGTTTTTTCTACTTTTTCATGCCGTTTATAATACTATTATTTAATAATCATTACTTTTGTTTTGATTATTCAAATGCACTCGCGATCACTGTGTACATATATACTCGTACACATACTCGTTATCACACTATGTAAACTTATCAAAATCTCATATGTATTCAATTTCTCGCAACATAATTTTTTTCATTCGCACATAAAAACTTATCTCTTAGTAGTTTTCTTTAAGTTATGTTTTTATGAAATACAATGATTCTTCCAAATATATTTTTCTTAGGATTTAATGGTCTAAGTTTTATAACTTTCTCAAAATGTCTTTTTACGTAAACATAAAACATTATGAGACACTAACTTTACTCAACAACAACAACAATAACAACAACAACAACATCAGAGCCTTAATCCCAAAATGAGTTGGGATCAGCTGACATGAATCAACCTTTAGAACCGTTCATGGATGAACTCCCACCTCAAAATGCGAAAAAAATAGAAAAGGGAAAAATAAAAAAAAAAAACACAAAAGGGAGAGGGAAACAAAATATAAAGTCAAGGTAAATTTATAGGTTTTAAAATCGAAGTCCGGATTTCTTTTATAAAAACTTAAAATTTAAATCGAGAATAAATATTAAAACGATTTTGAAAAACGAAGAAAAATTTAAGGATCCGGAATACCTTAAAAGTAAATCAAGTAAAATATATAAGAAAGTGGTTGGTAAAAAAGGTGTAATAAAGGAGAGAAGAACAAATAAATTTTGTTTTAAAAATTAAATAAAAACACTAAATATGTCAAATAACATCAAATACTAAAAATCCTCATGTATCATTTCCCTCCATTGTGCCCTCTCCGTCACCATACTCTCCTCAAGCCGCATAAATCTTACATCGTGCTCTATCACTCTCAACCATGTCTATCTCCGCCTCCCTCTACCCCTAGGAACATTTTCTGTTCTCCAAGTCTCGAGTTAGGCCTCCTAACTGGTGACTCCATAGGTCTCCTTCTCACATGGTCAAACCATCTTAGTTGATTTTCAAAATTATACTCAATTTGAAGCAGTTTTCGCAATGAACGTAATTATTTACATTTTAGAATTTTTATCAAAATAATTTTTTAATAAACTTAGAATCAAATCACCGTAATTATTTAATGTAATTTTATAATAAATTTATTAAAATATATTAATATTTTGCTTAGATTTATATAACATTTATTATGTTTATATTTAATGTTTATCTGTAATTAATACGTGTATTAAATACTGGGTTGACACGTGTCGCATCCACAATGCTTCAACCATGTTATATATATATATATATATATATATATATATATATATATATATATATATATATATATATATATATATATAGGGTCGAGGATCCAGGTGAGAACCACCAACATAATGAGAACCGTGAGAACCCTTACTAAATCATCATCAAATCTTGTTCCCAAAGTTTTGATGGATCATTTACTCTTAGTTTAGTTTATTCAAACACATTTTTTAGCATACCTAAACAAAATTTATCGATTTTATTAACAATATTCAAACTTAATGTAAAAAAATACAATTAAGTATACTAAAATAGCTATCGATGCACTAAAACTAATATTAGGTGCATGAAAATTGTTACATGCATGAAAATGAGTACTAGGTGCATGAAAATAACGAGCGCTAGATGCACGAAATCGAGTTCTAGGTGCATGAATATTGTTAGTTAAATGAAAATGAGTAGAGGATGCACGAAAATTAATAAAATGAAAGTCGATTCGATTTAGTCAATAGTTTATACTTTTAGGACCAAGAAATATGTTATCTAGCCATAAACTTCTATCTTTGAATCCAAATATGTCGTTATTTTTTAAAGAAAAGTATCAAGTAAGGTGGAGTTCTCACGGTTCATTATTTTGGTGGTTTCACAGGATCCCAATTATATATATATATATATATATATATATATATATATATATATATATATATATATATATATATATATATATATATATATAGGGCGGGATCTGCATTTAACCGATTTACGGTACGAACTAACCAATTGAAGTCATTCTCAAGAGGGCTTTCTTATTTCTCTACTCAATTAAAACAATTCAACACTCTCCCACCACAAACCCACCACAAACACTCTGCCTCCATCACCTCTCACACTTTCACCGTCGGCGCCACTTCCACCGCCGATCGATACTTCCACCATCGGCCGCCATTTCCACCGCCGCTTCTACCACGCTCCCCAAGAACGGATTTCACTTTATACTGCTTCGACAATGGACAAAAAACAACAATAAAAATCCCAATAGCAAGCATGCTTCACAAAGTAACTTTTACTACTGGTAAGCGTATGATTGGTGTTATGATACCTTGATTTTGCTATAACAACTTGCTTAATAGAGTGTTTCTCATCTCAAAAACAATTTTAATTCTTAACCGGGTTTATCGTAATTGATTGTTAATTTGTTTTCATTTGACACTACAGGGGTGATTTGTTGTTTGAGCTGTATGTGAAAATGAAGGGCTGTAAATTGGGATTTTGATTGTTGTTTCTTGTCCATTTGGATGTGATAAAGGCAGAGGTCTACATAGTGATACTTGAGGGGGAGCTTGTGGTAAGCTACCGAGGTGGGGTTAATGGTTTCGAGGCCACTGCATCCGAGTCTGACGAGAAGATTGATGTTACCAGGTGAGACTGCTTATTTTACTACTGGTAAGTGTATGCCGTAACATTGTGATGATGAGTTAACTTTAACTCTGGTGAATTAGTATAGGTTTGTTATGTTTCGCATAATGCCTGAAAAACTGAACGGGGCTGTCGAAGCTAATGGCGGGAACGAGGCTAGTTAGTTGTGGGGTTAATTCAGAGATGGTGGTGCTAGCGGTAGGTGTGGTGGTGGTGGTCAAGTGGATGGTCGTAGTTGATCTTTAGATCATGGATACACAAAATAGCAGCCCGGAAACATATGGTATTACTACTACATACACAATCGATTTGTGTATCTAGTAATAATAGCATGTGTATCTACTAGTAATATCATGTGTATTTGTTGTATCTGGCCCTTTTTAATACGACTTCAATGATTTATTTATAGCCGTTTGAATCAAGATAAGATGTATACCGATGAAAGGATTACGAAGAAGATAGTATTAATGTATATGGTACTTTATTTACAGGAACTCTTATAAATAGGGTGAATACTCCGTATATACTATCCTAGAGCTTCCTATATAGGTGCTTTCTAAGATAATTCTTAATGATACTGATGAATGGTGTGACTTTTTTGTTGCCACCATCACAATGGAAAGATTGTTTATTGATATTTGAACTGCTCTGATGTCGAAGATTCGGAGTGCTCAAAAGAGGATCCTCCTGAAGAAATCGGTGTCAAATAAGCATCTAGATCTTTTGAGGCAGTTGCGTTTCCGAGTTGGATATCATCTTTGGTCACCAGAGTATTCAAATGGTGGTGGATAGAGATTTATGATTTTGCAGGTGGGTCGAATGTTGGTGCTGTTGCGGTGGTCTGAGACACTGCCTCTGACAATGGGCTACTCGACAGTGGTCGAAGGAGTGTACGGGAGGTGCCGACTAGAGGAGTGCAGAGATGTGAGCTTGGAGATGGAGGCTATGCTGCTGCAGGTTCATTCTTGTTTTATTTGTTAATTATCTAATTTCTGATGTTACTAGCTCGGAAAATTGAAAAGAATGGTCGATATTTTGATGTAACTCAATTGTTGAACATGTACTCGTTGAATGTTTTAATGTCGCCATAGATTTCAGCTAGTATGTAAACCATTTTAGTAAGATACCGAAAATCATTTTCCTTATGATACGTGATAAATGGTTGTGAATTTCTAATCGAGATGCCTGAACTTGTTCATGTTTAACTTGTGGTCTTTGAGAAAAATACTTGGTTATGTTTTTTAAATGGTTGTGAATTCCTATTCTAGATAAATTATACCAGAGTAAATACAAATTTTTGATTCTAGTGCAGAATCTTGGAGAGTATAGTAGAGGAAGTTGAAGATGTTGCAGTGGTACCATGGCTGTTGAGATTGCATCAACTGCAAATCTAACAATCTGTGCATTAAACTGCCATAGACTAGCTGGTTCATGGATGCACAAGAAGAACTCGAAGAAGTTATGTATTATTCTCCGGACATCTCAAATTTCACGGAGTACACTATCTTAGATGTTTCACATCTTACAAAGATTGACCCTACAATTCCGCCAAATAGGGCATGTCTTCTCAGTTGAGGGAGCTACGGGAATTATACAGTTAAAGTTGAAATAAGAAAAACAAGTAGCCCTTACATTTATTTATCGTATATTCTGAAATTGAGGAAGATCACTTAGCGTCTATATTTTTTCATGCAAGCTAAGAATAGTTGATCATCTTTACAATATTAAATTTATAATTCCTAACCATGTCCTTATTTGTATGTTAATAGATCAAGCTACAAAATGTGACAAGGTTATGCCAGACAAAGAGCATCGTTACAGTTAACGGCCAGTTTCCAGGAACTCGTATTGTAGCACGAGAAGGTAACCAACTGTTAATCAAAGTTGTCAATCATGTTCAAAACAATATCAGTATCCATTGGTATTGACTGCCACGTTCAAGTCTACAGCTAAAAAACTTCATATATTTTCTATGGAGTAACATCTATATTGAGTTCGACATTTATATCATTCATAAATTAGCCAAATTAGAATCGAGAAACAGGTTAAATACTGAATTATGTAACAACATGAACATGCATGGTATCAGACAACTTCGAAGTGGGTGGGCAGATGGACCGGTATACATAACACGGTGCCCCATACAAACTGGAACAAGCCGAATCATTGTTCTAGTGACATGTAAAATGTCGTTTAGTATTAGGAGTTTATGTTGCATTTTTCTAAAGAGGATATGTATCTAGCAAGTTACGGGTATGTATCTAGTATCCTAAAGGAATGTATCTAGTATCTTACAAGAGTGTATCTTACAAATAAAAGATATCTATCTAGTAATAATTTAAAGGAGTGTATCTAACAAACAATAGGTATTTATCTGTAAGACTGTAACTTAAAGGTGTGTATCTAGCTAAATAAAGGTATGTATCTTGTATTTTAAAGGAATGTATCTAGCAAGCTAAAAGATTGTATCTAACAACATAAATGAGTGTATCTAGCTAACTAAATGTATTTTTTTAACAATTTAAAGGAGTGTGTCTAACTAAATAAAGATATGTATCTAACAATTTAAAGGAGTATATCTAGCTAGCTAAAGAGTAGTATCTAGATACTTAATGAGATAAAACGAGGGTGACGGCCAACAATTATGTTTAGGATGCTGTAAAACGTTAACCTTATGTTGTTCTTCTCCCATTTTAGAAATAAGAGCATAGCATACTTTATACTGTGGGTAAGAGGGCAAATTCAGGAAAATAAAATGAAAGTGATTAATTTCACTTTGATATCTCTTAT
Organism: Silene latifolia; assembly: GCF_048544455.1. NCBI lineage: Eukaryota > Viridiplantae > Streptophyta > Magnoliopsida > Caryophyllales > Caryophyllaceae > Silene > Silene latifolia. The sequence goes on along the minus strand of NC_133526.1, from coordinate 51,165,969 downwards.
TTTAAAAAAATAAAACAGTGACGCACGTATATGTACCACTGTAGATACCCGTATCCGTCGATATTAGAATTTATAGAGAACCCGACAAACACCCGATGATGATAGGACACATGTATTCTTTAGTTGTCATTGTCATTATTTGGAGCTCGTTTTACGAGGTAGAATGGGCGTCGTCGATGAAGTAATTTATTAATTTAAATGATGTTTAAATTAATGTTTTTTTTTAGTGGGTTCGTTTTGTTAATTTAAATGATATTTAAATTATGGCTTTTTAGGTAAATTCAATTTATTTTATTTTATTTTGAATTTATTTTCCCAAGTTTATTTTATTGAAAATAAAATAAATAATTGATTTGAAAAATCATTTTATGAGTATATTTGATTTGAAAAGTCATTTATTTTAATGGATTATTTGATTTGAAAAATCGATTTTAAAAGCGAAGAAAACTCGTTTTACCATGTGTTTTTGAGCTCGATTTTAGCTCGATTTTTGAGCCCGTTTCTTTTACGAATTGGCACGAATCTCGAGTATGCTAACCCACCTAGACCAATACCCATCCACCCTTGTTCGAACCCCCCATACCACAGCCCAAATCCTCGTCCCAAACCCCTCACAAGCAGCCCGTATAAATCGAGCCCCCCCTGTTTTGGCAGCCAATTCGTGAGCCCAAACCCGCTCCAAACACTACCAAGACCCGTACCCATTAACCCTAACCCATACCCTAGTATCCTACCCATATTATCCTAGCTTAATCACCAAGAAAACCCCTCTCAAACCCTCCCAAAACCGGCTGGACAGCAGCCATACGGGATGAAGCCCGATTGCTCCTCCCTCTCTTTTAACCTATTTTAACTCCTTATAAATACCACCCCTTCACCATACATTCATTCCTCTAAGTTCTACATACATCCTACCATCACCCATAAGCTTTAAAACTCAGAAACAAACCCTAAACATCCTCCAAAAACCCTAAACAAAACCGACACACAAACTGAAACTGTTTGTGTGTCCTCTTCGAAAACCAACTCGTTCCTCCATCAAACCTCCATTAAAATTCGAGTTTCTTGTTCCTAATTAACCACACAACATCCATCTACACATTAGACAAAGATTTACGAGCCAAATTGCCCTTGAGAGTACACGAAATCCCTCGAAAAACAGAGTGAAATAACACTCTGTTTTCGCGGTTTCTTCTTGTCTGTCAGATTCTGTTTGTGCTCGTTTTTCGTGCCCAATAACCCAAAACGAGCAGGGATTGCTTTAAGATCCTTGTTCTCCTCTCTTTCTAGTTTCCAAAACATCTTTTAAATCGAATTTTCGTCGTGAAACGAGGGAGATATCACTGTTTGAAAATCGCTGTCCAGAAAGTTTCCAAAACGCGTGTTTGCTTTATTCTTCGTCGACGACGGCCTCTCGAGATAAAATCTACCATCGATTACGACCCAAGACGGTGTCAACGATACATGTAGGTTGAGGGTGCATCAAATCCCCTTCTCTTTCCTCTTTTTATTTCGTTTTCTTATGCTCTTTTTATAGTTTGTTTTTTGTTTGTTTTCGTTTTGTTTATCGATTGTTTTAATTTAACTATGAAACTAGTTAGTCTGAGTATGAGTTAAAATACCACCATGAACACCCGCGTTGACTTGAGATGGGAAAAGAAACCGCTACTTCGCTTTGGTCGTACACCCCCGTCTCATTTACATATCCTCGTGTTCAAGGTAGGGCATAAATAAAACAAGTTTCTAACTTCGATCGTCGCTTTTGACCCCCTTATTGTTTCGGCCAATTTGACATGCCCTAGGACCCGTTGTATGTTAGTCTAACCTATGATTGTTAACCTATGATGTATTTAGATGGCTTTAAATTAATTTAATAATCTAATTAGACACGATAGGTGGCTTCGACGTAAGTTATAAAATCAATCGACGATTCTGTAAACAATTGAATGCATCTCTCTCTTTCACCTAATTTCTCGCTAGTATAAGAGTGCGTGATTAGCACCTTCTTATTGACACTCGATGAGTTAAATTAATTAGCGAATTTGACCTAATTAGACCCTTTAGGCCGTGTAGGATGCACCCTCGTGCGACAATCAATCAACATCGTCTTTACTCGTTTTCTAATCCGTTTTGCAATCATTCGATCTAACTAATGAACCTAACTTAGGAACTAGGTTGGCCTTGTCTTGGCCGTGAGGGTTGCCGTGGCTTTATGCCGTGGGGTTGGCCACGTCTTTCTTTGTCTCGCTTGTTTTATACCTTTCGTTCTTTGTCGTTTGTTAGCTTGTAATTTATCGTTTGTTTATCGAGTTGTAACTTTCGAGTTTATTTTACTTCTTTTTGAGTCAAAACCTCTTCAAAAACCTTGGTCTTGTTTGGTTAGACGGTTGTTCCCAATGCTTGTAGAAGCGTAGTAAACCGCGTGTTGTCTAAAGCAACATGGCCCGGTTTATGCTAATGCATGCTTTGGTACGTAGCCCTATGTCTAATTCGATGAGACTAAGCGCGAGCACGCATTACGAGGAGTGACCCAAGGTCGTGGGTCATGTGAGTCGTGGGCCACCCCTCATGTGCACGGTTTTCTAGGCCAAACAGCCGTGTGTGTTGTCGCGTATTGTTTTGTATGTAACACTTGTATTTAGACCGAGTTGTATCTTTAATTTGTTGTTGTGTCGGCATGAAATGCCTGGTTTGTAATAGGTAGATCCCAACGGCTCCCCCATTCCCCCTTAAGCCTTGTTTGCTTTGTTTTGTATGTTGTTAGATCAATCAACCCACATGCTAAATTACAACTTTGACAAAGTTAGTTTAGTTGCATCTAAAACTACATAGAAATTGTTGTCACATGATAGGGTTAAAACAACGTTTGCATATCATACATCGTAGTAGCTATGACCTTGTTTGAAATTTGACACTTGACTTAGTAGAGGCCGTTATTGACGGGCGGGGTTGGGTGTCCTTATGGGCTTCCCAACACGTACCCTCACCCCTTACTCAAGATCTATGGTTTGTGGATCCGTCTAAATACCATTGGATTACGAGAGTCATTCAAATCGAGTGATATAGGGTACAAGTCTTTATCTTTAATCACTCGTAGTCGATTGGCTTTATGCTTTTCGATGAAAGGTGTAAAGTTGACTTGAACGGTTCCAAGTTCCCAAAAAACTTGGTGGCGACTCTAATTTGTCTTAATTCGATTCGAAAGAACCTCGAGTCGATTATGCCTGGTGTGGATCCCGCGGACGCAGTTCCCGAGGGCCTTGTCCACGATTTTGGCGACTCACTGGGAAAAGAGGACTAGTTACACTTTGTGTTTCTAGGGTCTTTTCCTCCGAGGTGAAACTTGAAAAGAAAGTGTTGGAAAGTAAAACATTACTCATAGTGCTACGATTCATGTATAAACCCTTAAGGACTTACCCGGGCCGTCCCAGCGTTTCTTCGTGATGCGTGGGGGGCGACGTCCCACTATGCCGGAAGCGCACATTGCTCGCTTCCACTTCGCCTCGCGTGGTTCTTGGGAGTGGGGACGATCTTCTAGGTACTTTACCTTAAGACACCTTGCTCTATAAGACCGCAAAAGGATGGAGGGCATAGACCTTCTTGTAGAAGACTTGCCGAGACTTAGAGATGTCTAGGAGCATACATCCTTATAACATGAGAATGACAATGTGCAATGTGTTTTCCCGAGTCTTTATTTTCGAAAATTCCCATGTCCTTTTCAAAACCGAACTTTTGAACAACTTATTTTCAAAATAGCATGGTTTTAAAAACGCGGAACGCTGCCCAAATAGGACTAGAAATTTCGGCCCAAAATAAGCTTTTATAGCTTTAGGTGATGTCGCCCATTTCAAATCTCATTTTCAAATCAATCCTTCTTTTTTTCAAAATCAATCCAAAATGTTTCTCGAACCTCAACCAAGCATGAAATGCGTCGAGTCGTGTCCGGGTCATGGCCGTGTTAGGCCGGGTGTGTTTTGTTCTAAGAGTCTAGAACACGACCTTGTTGGGTCACCCAAGCTCACCTCTTGGGCTTTGAGTCATGTTGGTCGACCTTTTGGTCTAGGATAATCCACAAAAAACGTCCAAGCTAGGCCCTTTAGGACGTTTCACTCAAACCCATGGGCTATGTTAGCCCAATCACGGGTTTAGTCACACCAAGTCCAGTTTAGAATCGAGTTATGACAGTTTGAGTCATGTCGTTTTGTCGAGTCTAAAATGAACCGATGTCTAAATCAAACCGTGAGTCGAACCCTTGTTTAGTCAATCTCAAGTCGAGTCTTTGTTTGAGTCAAGTTGGGGTCGAGTCCTTAAGTGTGCAGGGGCTCTTACTTTAAATATTGACTCAGTACGGGGTTTTCTTGTAGAAAGGCCGCCAAAAACCCGACGTCAAGCAATGGAAGATGTGTTAACAAGCTTACCGAGGCCGTGAACCTCATGATGACCCGAATGGATGCAATCGAATCTAAGCTGGGTGAAGATTCCCCTCCACCACCGACCGATCCGGAAAAACGGTTCAAGTTCATCAAGACCGTTTGAAGCTCTCCTGGGGAAGAACATTCACTATGAGAATGCTAGGGCCTATGCCCGATTCAGATAAGTTGCCCACGAACATGGTACTCACCGACATCCCAAAGTTCAAGGGCACCAAGATCCATCCACCATGTTAAGGCCTATAAAGGGTACTTAGCATCGAAGAGAGTACCGCCGATATGCTCTCTCGAAATTTTCGCCCAATCTCTCGGGTGAACACCCAAAGGCGTGGTTCTATAATCTTGACCTCAAGAACTTCCCCACTTTCGAAGATATTACGGTGGAGTTCGTAAGCACTATCGACAATGTTGAGATTCAAACCAACATAAGGACTTTGGAAGTGATGACACAGAAGGAGAAAGAGGGCTTTACTGAATTCCTCGCAAGATGGCGCGCTGAAAGCGTGAAACTAGCCAAGAAGCCTGATGAAGTTGAAATGGTAGATAAGTTCGTAAAGAATCTACGATTGCATTTACCGTAATGCTCGAAATACAGAATTTTGGTTCTTTCAAAGAATTGATAAGAATTGGGATAAAGGTAGAAGATGACGTCCGAATGGCAGAAGTTGAGAAGCCAAAAGGATACCAAGGGGCCTCTTCGTCTAGGACCAAAGCCCCAGCAACGACCCATTTGGATGAAGCCATCAATCTCTTAGAAGGGCAATCGAAGAAGCCGCAGCGCCAAGCTCCTAGGGCATTCACCGATATCGGATGCACTTATACATACGCTCTCCAAAGGCTCATAGCCCAAGGAAAGCTGAAGCCTATTGGTCCAACTCCGGACCCTCCCGCTGATCAACAAGGTAAATGGTATAAACCAAATGCCTACTGTGCCTTTCACCAAGGGAAAGGCCATGATATTGAAAGGTGCTATCGATCAAGCACGAAATCCAAGACATGATTGAGAATGGAACACTCCCGATCCCAACTGTTAAACCCAATAACATCACCAATCCATTTGGCGATCACACTAACTTTGTTTCTGTCGAAGACAATGTCGATTATTCCCATCTTATCCGCCCATGTCACTGGAAAAGAGTGTTTATCGGGAAAATAGTTGTGGATTGCTCTGAATTCTTGCCAAACCCAAAGAATGAAATTCAAGTCGGGAGTCTTGCTCTAGAATGTACTCCTCTCATTAACGAAGTTAATAAAAGACAATTCGATTCACCGACCTCCATCACTAGCGTAGATCCTCAGAGGACTACCTCGGGATGGAGGCAAACCATCACAGGGATCAAGGACAAGAGACGAGCATCTAAGTTGACAACTGAACAAGAGAAAGCTCATGACCAGATTTGAAATTATGAGTCGGGATCTGTTTTCTTATCTTAGTCGAGTCGAGTCTAGGACTTTCTTTTCTTGAAGTTGAGTCGTTTGTTCCGCGATGACCTAGGGTGTGTCCTAGGAATCGTTCCTTTGAGTCTGTTAAGCATTTCTCATTCCAATAAAAAAAAGTTGCAGTTTCGTTTCCAAATATGTCTTGTTTCCAATCCTCAATCATTCCGAAACATGATAAAACACACAACACACTCCCTGGGGTAGAAATATGTCCTGTTTCAAAATGTAAGGTACACTAGGATGCCGTGTTTGATTCCTTTACCTATTCCATGTCTGGTGGTAGAAAACCTCCATCTGAACCAATGTTTGTGACAAGCTTTTAGATGATTCTATGACAAACCCGGACTAGCTCCTTGTTTCCCCTATCGATGATGGAAGGCAAGCCTTTTCCCCAACAAAATCATCCCATCTCGAAGAGAGAAGATATCAACCCGTTCTAACAAGGAATTGTTAGTTCCTACCCAAATTAGTTGGCGAAGCCCAGTTTTCAAGGTGTATCCATTTATGACTAAGAGAATGAATAGAAGATCATTTTCAAAGAGAGAAAAAATATGAAAAAGAATGAAAAATGAGAAAAAGGGAAAAATTGGAAAAATGAAAAAAAAATGAAAAATGAAAAAAAGATGAAAGAAAAGGAAAAAAGAAAAAAAGATGTTGAAGTCATTGCAGAACGCTTTTGGTTGAATGTCGAAGTTACGGAAGCCAGAAGTCAAGTCAAGTACCCATAGTTGAAGTTCAATGGGCGAAGCCCAAAAGCTTAAGTAGTAACCTCTTTACCCTCTAAGTCCTTCCTGAGACAGTTACAAAGGGATAGTCGGGAATTTTGAGAATTATTCCGCTTGTGTTGTTATACCTAGCCTTTAGGGTCCAGACATGGAATTTGAACCCACATCATTTTTCAACCAATTTGCACTCGTGGTTCATCAAACCCGAGACACCCATTCCAACCACATCAGCAGCCATAGCCCTTGGCCTTAGCACCACAAAACAAACCTTCAGAATGATGGTTAACCATTCCAACTTGTTATTACCAAGCTCCACATCCCAAAAGATCCAAGCCTTTTACACCTAACCCCAAACACGGGATTTAACGGCACTTTACAGGCTAGAATGGGATACGACATGATACCTTAGGTGAAACCTTCGAGTGTGTACACACAATCAAAATGCCATGTTTATGCACCTTGATCGAACTACGTCGGATTTGATTTCGCTCCACGCGAATACGTAGGCAGTCCTTCAAAATAAGGGATTCAATCCACCCATAATCGAAGTTGTCATCTTGTCGGTTTCTTACGGGTCTTAACCAAGTCCAAATGAAGCCACCTTTGTTTGAGTCGGTCTTAGCACTCGATGTAGGCTAGAATGAGGATATAGGTTCAGATGAGTAGTGTCAAGTCTCGAAATGAGCTTTATCTAACGGTTTAGGCAAAGATGCTGAGTCACATAGATGTGGGTTTGTGTTGGGAACATAAAATATGAAAAACCCGCTGAAAAGAAAGAAGGCGTGGAAGAAAATTAGTAAAAGTCCGCTGAAAAGAAAGAAGGCGGTGGCAAGAAATGATGAAACTCGCTGCAAAGAAAGGAGGCGAGGAGAAGAGTGACAGAATGTTCCCAACAAAAGTCATGTGTGATGTCCAACTGTTCTCATAAAATCAGTCTGTGTTTGGTGTCTGGGCGAAGCCAACGTTGTTGCTCCGTGAGTTTAATCCACCTTGTCAATGCCAAGTGATCTTGGTTCCCATGTGCCCTCGGGAGCACGCCCATGCCATACGATATCTCTGTCTCAAGTCCGATGGCCTTGTGATTCCCATTTGCCATCTTTTGGCGCCAGAATGGCCAATTTACATTTTTACCCCCAGCGAGTCCATAATTGAATTAAAACCCGTGCACACTTACGGTTTTATTTTCCTTTTTTGTTTTACGGTAGCGGGCTACGCCCACGTGGTTTACCGGTCATACAAAGTGTCTGAGTCGTATTTCATGCTCACCCATCAAGGTTCGATTTCAAAAAATAATTTCAAAAGTTCAAATTCAAAAGTTCAAAATTCCGAAATTTCAAAAACTTTTTTGCAAATTGTGGATAGATGATCCAATCTTTCAAAATTCAAAAAAAAACTCAAATTCAATTTTTTGGGTCGATGGCCCAACATACCAAGTAATGTCAAATTCAAAATTCGGGTCGATGACCCAATCATTCAAAATTTTCAAATTCAATTTTCGGGTCGATGACCCAATCTTTCAAATGATCCAATTTCAAGATCGATGATCCAAATATGCCTATGTGATGATTATTGCAAGTGCGTTTTTATGTTTCAAATGTAGCAGGATATGCTTCAACTGGGGGCTCTAAAGTCTTCGACTTTAGAGCCATCGCAAACTGGGGGCTCTGAAGCCGTTGGCTTCAGAGACCAATATCAAGATGTGAAGGATGACATCCACCAAGAATTCAATTCAATACAAGAGTATGAAATGGAAAAATTCCGTAGCTGAAAGCAAATAATGAAAGTGGCGGCAACCTCCTTGAAAAGTCCCGTCCCATTCGGACAAGTGCCAGCAGATGATAAATTTTGGGCAAATGTCAGCAGATGATGAGTTTTGGACAAACGCCAGCAGATGATAAACTTTGGGCATGTGTCAACAGTGCCGAACTACGACGCGGGTTTGATTCCGTCAGAAACGGATACGTAGGCGCCTAAGGATAAGGCTCAACCCACCATTTATGCAATTTATGAGTCGACGACCAACGATGATATTTCGACGCAACAGAAGCAAGAGTCAACCCCAACGAAGTTTCAGGTATGATCTCTTCTTATGGCTGGCGAGCTTATATACGCAAGTCTAATGGACTATAAACGACCCGAAGAATCCTCGGTCGAGAGGGACTGGGGTATACTTTGACTTTCGCCTTGTCCAAGCCTCGGTCAAAGTGGGGGCTCAGAGATACCCGTATCCGTCGATATTGGAATTTATAGAGAACCCGACAAACACCCGATGATGATAGGACACATGTATTCTTTAGTTGTCATTGTCATTATTTGGAGCTCGTTTTACGAGGTAGAATGGGCGTCGTCGATGAAGTAATTTATTAATTTAAATGATGTTTAAATTAATGTTTTTTTTTAGTGGGTTCGTTTTGTTAATTTAAATGATATTTAAATTATGGCTTTTTAGGTAAATTCAATTTATTTTATTTTATTTTGAATTTATTTTCCCAAGTTTATTTTATTGAATATAAAATAAATAATTGATTTGAAAAATCATTTTATGAGTATATTTGATTTGAAAAGTCATTTATTTTAATGGATTATTTGATTTGAAAAATCGATTTTAATAGCGAAGAAAACTCGTTTTACCATGTGTTTTTGAGCTCGATTTTAGCTCGATTTTTGAGCCCGTTTCTTTTATTTAATTGGCACGAATCTCGAGTATGCTAACCCACCTAGACCAATACCCATCCACCCTTGTTCGAACCCCCATACCACAGCCCAAATCCTCGTCCCAAACCCCTCACAAGCAGCCCGTATAAATCGAGCCCCCCCTGTTTTGGCAGCCAATTCGTGAGCCCAAACCCGCTCCAAACACTACCAAGACCCGTACCCATTAACCCTAACCCATACCCTAGTATCCTACCCATATTATCCTAGCTTAATCACCAAGAAAACCCCTCTCAAACCCTCCCAAAACCGGCTGGACAGCAGCCATACGGGATGAAGCCCGATTGCTCCTCCCTCTCTTTTAACCTATTTTAACTCCTTATAAATACCACCCCTTCACCATACATTCATTCCTCTAAGTTCTACATACATCCTACCATCACCCATAAGCTTTAAACTCAGAAACAAACCCTAAACATCCTCCAAAAACCCTAAACAAAACCGACACACAAACTGAAACTGTTTGTGTGTCCTCTTCGAAAACCAACTCGTTCCTCCATCAAACCTCCATTAAAATTCGAGTTTCTTGTTCCTAATTAACCACACAACATCCATCTACACATTAGACAAAGATTTACGAGCCAAATTGCCCTTGAGAGTACACGAAATCCCTCGAAAAACAGAGTGAAATAACACTCTGTTTTCGCGGTTTCTTCTTGTCTGTCCAGTTCTGTTTGTGCTCGTTTTTCGTGCCCAATAACCCAAAACGAGCAGGGATTGCTTTAAGATCCTTGTTCTCCTCTCTTTCTAGTTTTCAAAACATCTTTTAAATCGAATTTTCGTCGTGAAACGAGGGAGATATCACTGTTTGAAAATCGCTGTCCAGAAAGTTTCCAAAACGCGTGTTTGCTTTATTCTTCGTCGACGACGGCCTCTCGAGATAAAATCTACCATCGATTACGACCCAAGACGGTGTCAACGATACATGTAGGTTGAGGGTGCATCAAATCCCCTTCTCTTTCCTCTTTTTATTTCGTTTTCTTATGCTCTTTTTATAGTTTGTTTTTTGTTTGTTTTCGTTTTGTTTATCGATTGTTTTAATTTAACTATGAAACTAGTTAGTCTGAGTATGAGTTAAAATACCACCATGAACACCCGCGTTGACTTGAGATGGGAAAAGAAACCGCTACTTCTGTCGGTCGTACACCCCCCGTCTCATTTACATATCCTCGTGTTCAAGGTAGGGCATAAATAAAACAAGTTTCTAACTTCGATCGTCGCTTTTGACCCCCTTATTGTTTCAGCCAATTTGACATGCCCTAGGACCCGTTGTATGTTAGTCTAACCTCTGATTGTTAACCTATGATGTATTTAGATGGCTTTAAATTAATTTAATAATCTAATTAGACACGATAGGTGGCTTCGACGTAAGTTATAAAATCAATCGACGATTCTGTAAACAATTGAATGCATCTCTCTCTTTCACCTAATTTCTCGCTAGTATAAGAGTGCGTGATTAGCACCTTCTTATTGACACTCGATGAGTTAAATTAATTAGCGAATTTGACCTAATTAGACCCTTTAGGCCGTGTAGGATGCACCCTCGTGCGACAATCAATCAACATCGTCTTTACTCGTTTTCTAATCCGTTTTGCAATCATTCGATCTAACTAATGAACCTAACTTAGGAACTAGGTTGGCCTTGTCTTGGCCGTGAGGGTTGCCGTGGCTTTATGCCGTGGGGTTGGCCACGTCTTTCTTTGTCTCGCTTGTTTTATACCTTTCGTTCTTTGTCGTTTGTTAGCTTGTAATTTATCGTTTGTTTATCGAGTTGTAACTTTCGAGTTTATTTTACTTCTTTTTGAGTCAAAACCTCTTCAAAAACCTTGGTCTTGTTTGGTTAGACGGTTGTTCCCAATGCTTGTAGAAGCGTAGTAAACCGCGTGTTGTCTAAAGCAACATGGCCCGGTTTATGCTAATGCATGCTTTGGTGCGTAGCCCTATGTCTAATTCGATGAGACTAAGCGCGAGCACGCATTACGAGGAGTGACCCAAGGCCGTGGGTCATGTGAGCCGTGGGCCACCCCTCATGTGCACGGTTTTCTAGGCCAAACGGCCGCGTGTGTTGTCGCGTATTGTTTTGTATGTAACACTTGTATTTAGACCGAGTTGTATCTTTAATTTGTTGTTGTGTCGGCATGAAATGCCTGGTTTGTAATAGGTAGATCCCAACGGCTCCCCCATTCCCCCTTAAGCCTTGTTTGCTTTGTTTTGTATGTTGTTAGATCAATCAACCCACATGCTAAATTACAACTTTGACAAAGTTAGTTTAGTTGCATCTAAAACTACATAGAAATTGTTGTCACATGATAGGGTTAAAACAACGTTTGCATATCATACATCGTAGTAGCTATGACCTTGTTTGAAATTCGACACTTGACTTAGTAGAGGCCGTTATTGACGGGCGGGGTTGGGTGTCCTTATGGGCTTCCCAACACGTACCCTCACCCCTTACTCAAGATCTATGGTTTGTGGATCCGTCTAAATACCATTGGATTACGAGAGTCATTCAAATCGAGTGATATAGGGTACAAGTCTTTATCTTTAATCACTCGTAGTCGATTGGCTTTATGCTTTTCGATGAAAGGTGTAAAGTTGACTTGAACGGTTCCAAGTTCCCAAAAAACTTGGTGGCGACTCTAATTTGTCTTAATTCGATTCGAAAGAACCTCGAGTCGATTATGCCTGGTGTGGATCCCGCGGACGCAGTTCCCGAGGGCCTTGTCCACAACCACACAATACACTATAGCTCTATATTATTATATCCATGATTAAACATATTGCATAGAACTAAAAATCGTACTACGACAAATTACTGGTATAGTCGTCTATCGATACTACATCCACAAAATTGAGAGTAGATACACAAAATCGAGTGCTAGATACACAACTTCACCGTAGCAGATACACGAGTTGTGTATCCGGGGTACTCGACTACTCACTGCTCGTATATGTCCCTGGGCTCCTTATTTGTGTAACCAGCAATCAAAAGATCAACTACCATCACCCACCACTATCACCAATTCACCATCTCCATTACCCCTGAACTAACCCCACAACCAAGCCCCATTCTGCAATCAGCCCCGATAGCCACTTGAACCTACATCGGAGACATCATCGGTAATATAACCAGTCACTTCACACCGCGACAAACATTTTCACGGCTACGACCAGGCTACCCGACACACCGCAAAACCACTCCGGCTTCCACCTCGGACTACCGCTACCATTGGTAACTCAAATCTCCGTGCATGGGTGATATTCATTGCTTTTGCTGTAGCAATTTGGTGACCTTGAACCCAATCTTGTTTTCACTTCGCCCTGCATATTTTATTTAGAGTTCATTTAGTTTAATTATCTCAGATGCACACATTAATACCCCAGGTACACATGGTTTTACTACCGGATACACATGTATCCTGTAGTAATAACGAAAATGAAAATCTGGAGATAGAGTCAATCACTTCCTCCTCCGTTGAGGTTTGGAGCACATGTACTTCAAAAGAATTAACCTGCACAAACTTTCTTTTTGTTCCAAACATAAGTTGCAGAGTCCTTCCTATCGCCAACAAGGATCACAGCTAAACCAAGAACGACACCAATGGCATCTTTCATTTTTGTAATCTCCAAGGCTATCTCCTCCCTAATCTGTTTTGGCACTGATTTACCGTGTATTCCTTTGGCGATACTATTTGCTGCCAATTTAGCTGCAACAAAAACTTGTTACTTTAATGAAGTTTTTCAGTAGTAACCAATGCCACGAGATTAGTACACAAACAAGCATTCTTCAGAATAATTAATTATCAAATATATGAAACGTAAACAAACAACCCAAATTTTGTAATATCAAAATCTCATACATTCAGAGATTTGAGACTTTTAGTCGAAATTCTCGATTTTTATTTTTATTTTTATTCCACTAGTAAATTATTCCCCTAAAAAAGTAAACATATCTGCACCCTAACAACAAATCCTGGTTCCGGCACTACACACATTAGAAGTCGAATTACAAGTACCATCTCATTCACCATTTTGGCAAAACCTAGAACAACTTATATCAGATTAGGATACATATATGCAATATATTGAAGAGCTTCATATGAGTCATATACAATCAAATTAGGATTCAACTAAAAATTCATACTAAATCATGTCATTATACAATTCAAGTTTAAAATTTTATAACAAAAACGTTCAAATACCTGATACATGCACAGTTACCACAGGCATCATCTATACATGTTGATAGTTAACCGAGTGTATCTAGTAAGGTAAAAGAGCCTACTTGTCTGTGGCATTAGTAATAATTTCGGGGCATTTTTAGGCAAAACTTTTTATATAAAACCGTTTACACAAGTATAAGACGAGTTATCAAAAAAACTCACCTCTATAGTAAGCTACCTCTCTGAGGATCCAAGTGTAAGACAAGTTATCAAATTTTTATTCCACAGGCATCAAAGCTCCTGATGGCAAAACTATAGAGGTGAGTTTTTTTTGTGTGTAAGCTCCTAGTTATGGTGCTAAGACTGCTAACTGGGTTTTAATCTCTATGGCTAATAGAGTCTCGAGAAAACACAAATAGTTCGACAAATGAAGCCTATGTTGCTAAATGTTGGTTCATCCGAAATTGTTTTGGTTAAAAGACACCATATAAAACCAAGACGGGTGACAATGAGTCTAACAGTATACTTTCATTTATAGGTCCACCAATGTGCCAAATAAAGCTGACATGAAATTCAAATGGGTATATAATCCACTGTGAATCAGGATATTAACCATTTTTAATGTGTGTTTCGCTCTTCGTTTTTCTAATTGTGCGTGTATAGGTGATGCATGTGGTAATGGCTATAGGGTTTTGTTATGTGGTAAAGGGGTGTATCTAGTAAGGTAAAGGAGTGTATCTAGCAAGGTAAAGGTTTGTACCTAGCAAGGTAAAGGAGTGTATCTAGCAAGGTAACGGAGTGTATCTAGCAAGGTAAAGGTTTGTACCTAGAAGATTCCTACTCAGAAGAGGAGAGGAAGGCCGCTAAAGCCCTTGAAGGACGAGATCATTGAGGATAAAGTAAGCAAAATGGAAGAAGACGATAATGATAACAAGGATCCAAGTATCACAGACGTCTTAGAGAATAGTAAGAAGCAAAGACGGAACTCTCCAGCAAAGAAAAAACCGAGTCCAGTGAAGGACGAAAATGAACATTAGTTCCTGATGTGTCCAGCAAGCCCCGGTTGAAAAAGTTCCACAGCCAATTTGTGAAAAAGTTCAGTGTTGGCCTATAGTATTGTTGGAATCTCATGTCATTTCATATCGAAAGTGTAAAACTAACAACTCCATTCAAATCCAAGGATCTTCAAACAAGTAAATCCAACACATAAACATATCCTGCAAAACTCAAACAATTCAAAGAAATCGATCAATAAACAGCAAAAATTCAATCATACTCCAATGATTCAAAATTAACGCATAAATATAACTAAATAAATCAAACAACAACAAAACAGGAAAAAAAGAGTAATTAATAAAAACTATGAGAATAATTAGGGTTAAACTTCATCAAATTAAGGCAAATTTGGGGAAAATTTAAAATTTATGGAAATAAATAATGAAAACTATGAGAATAATTACGAAATTAAACACTCTTACATGAAATTGATCAAAATTGGAGGATTGACGCGTTGAATTTGAGCGAAACTCGATAAAAGTTGGGGTTTTGTCCGAAAGAGTTCGATAGTGAGCGCGCCGCCGGCAGCTAATCGTGGTCGGAGGTTGAAGGTGGTCGGAGGACAGCGGCTGAAGGAGGAGGTGGATGTGATGGGCGGGAGAGAGTAAGAGTGTCGGGTGAGAGTGAGAGTTGGGGTTTGTAAGAGTTAAACGAGTGTTTAATTTTGGCCATTCAATATTTGATCTGACGGGTTAGGGTCTAGTTCGTAAGTTCGCACCGTAATTTAGTTCGTACAGGATCCTGATTCTATATATATATATATATATATATATATATATATATATATATATATATATATAGAGAGAGAGAGAGAGAGAGAGAGAGAGAGAGTCAGGATCCGGTGAGAACCTATGATATAATGAGAACCTGTAAAGCATCAAGGACCATTGGATCTGACACGGTTCAATGACTGGGATTATTGTTTCTATAATCAGGGTAATCGAAAATTTAGATCCTCCATTATCACAAACTACAACCACACACTTCTCTTTTCTCTCAATCCTCATTCGATCACCGCGCTTATCAAGCTTCTCCGTTGCCGATCACCGCGTTTCTCCTTCTTCACTATGATATTCTCCTTCTTTACCACCACTGATACTGGTAAATTTCAAATCTATTTAACTTTGTGCACAAGAAGATTTACTTCCGTTTTATTGCAGTAGCACGATGATTTTTACCTAATTTCTCTGATTGTTTCGATATTAACCTATGTTGATGCGAAGTCGAATTAGGGGTTTGAGTCATATGCAGTAAATTAGGGTTCATAAACAATACCATTTGAATATTAGACCTTAATTTAAATTGTTTTTAATCATTAGTCGTCATTCTTTTCTTAATGTGATAGCCTCTAATTGTGGTGGTGTTTCGGCAAGCAAGCCGGCAACGGAAGGCCGAAGGAACAACATATTAGTTTTTTTTTTTTTTTTGCAATTCTTCTTCGTTTTTCAGAAATCTCTTATTCAAATCATAATTTAATAATTCATTATTCTTCTAAGAAAATCAAATTACTCAAAGATTGATATAGAATCTTCTATTGTGCAGTACTTTATCATCTACTCTATTCTCAATTGACTTTGATAATTGATGATATGGATAATGGTATAATGGTTGCCGCAGTTATCTTAACATTGCAGTACCTAATGATCCTTATATGTTTTGCTTTCAAACAGGAGTACGTTATGCACTTGCTACATAGTTTCTAAAAGTAGGAGATAATGTCCCTTATTTGTTTAAGATCAGTATTAATTTATTTCTTGTTGTATCCCTAGATGCACACTTTATTTCACACTTTCTAAAGCCCCACTTTCCCTTGTTAATGTTAAATTTTTTGTGTATATAGTGGTCATTTGGTGTATCTAATGAATAATTCTATGCATATAGGCGTCTTTCTAGTGCATAATACTTCCATAGTGAAAAAACTAAGGCTTGGTGAAAAAACTAAGTCGGATGCGTATTAATGTTTTGTGCATGTAGTGGTTATTTTGGTGTATATACTGAATATTTCTATGCATGTAGGCTTCTTTTTAGTGCATAATACTTAGTGAGAAAACTAAGCCTACAGGCGTTCAAATCATACGAGACTGATGCATATTAATTTTTTGTGCATGTAGTGGTTATTTTGGTGTATATACTAAATATTTCTATGCATCTAGGCTTCTTTCTAGTGCATAATATTGTCTTAGTGAAAAAACTAAGCCTGCAGAGTTCAAATCATATGAGACTGATGCGTATAATTGTTTTGTGCATCTAGTGGTTATTTTGGTGTATATACTAAATATTTCTATACATCTAGGCTTCTTTCTAGTGCCTAATATTGTCTTAGTGAAAAAACTAAGCCTGCAGAGTTCAAACCCTATGAGACTGATGCGTATTATTTTTTTGTGCATTTAGTGGTTATTTTGGTGTATCTACAGAATATTTCAATGCATCTAGGCTTCTTTCTAGTTCATTATACTCCCTTAGTAAAAACAAAACTAAGCCTGCAGAGTTCAACTCATATGAGCATGATGTGTGTTAATTTTTTGTGCATGTAGTGGATAGTTTGATGTATCTACTGAATATTTTTATGCATCTAGGCTTCTTTCTAGTTTATAATACTCTCTTAGTAAAAAAAACTAAGCCTTCAGAGTTAAACTCATATGAGAATGATGCGTGTTAATTTTTTGTGCATGTAGTGGATATTTTGATGTATCTACTGAATATTTCTATGCATTTAGGCTTCTTTCTAGTTTATAATACTCCCTTAGTAAAAGGAAACTAAGCCTGCAGAGTTCAACTCATATGAGACTGATGTGGTACATCGGTTGTCAGCCCCGATGACATCCCTTAGTTTCTTAGAAGAGTGAAGATCATTTGGTAACTTATATATGTTGTTACTTAGTGCATATCAATGATGTATAGTTGTCATTTCTTTTTATACCCAACTTATTCTATGCTTACCTACTTATCTGATATGAGTGGCATGCACTTTCCAACAACTTTTTCTTGTTAGTTGATCGCATTCTTCGTTGTTAGGTTCTCGCAGATGTTCATTAAGAATGATTTACTGAAACATTAACATAAGAGTTTATAATATCTTCGTCATTTCTACATTACGAAAACTTACTGAAACAAGATATGGGGAGGTAATCATTTGTTTGTCAAGCTCCTATTCAATGACCAAGGCATCCAAGTTTCCAAGCAAGCTAATTAACCAAGTTCAGGAAATCTGAACTGCTCCTGAAATCTCAGCAGAATTGGGCCAACTTCAAATGCTCATATCTGGAGTTTTAAATGGTTAAAATTTGTGTTCTTTATATGTATAAAATCTTGAGAATGTCTTATTTCTCCTGGACTTGGAATGGTCCAGTTTCACCGAGTAGATTTTGCCCAGCAAGCCTTCAAAGACTGAGACGATTTCATGTCTCGGTCGCGACAAAACAGACCTGTCAGCACTAAAATGCTCATATCTCTTAAACCAGGCAACATCCTGGGGTGATTGTTTTTAGAGGTGATACCTAACTCAATTAGCTTTCATTTGACGTATGGCTTACACAGTGGTTCAACCTGAGCAGAGAGATATGAAGCCTCAAAGTTCCTGCTGGAACACGACATAAATGCTGAAAGTTCAGAACTGACGGGTCAGTACTCAAACGTAAGTTACTAAAGATTTACACAAGTTTTCTTGTTGATACTTGATGTAGGTGAAAGATAACATTATTAGCTTTCTAATGATGTATCATTGACATGAAAAGCCCAAGGTATTAGGGAGTTATGAACGCTGCAATTCAGCTGATTCCATAATGCTTGTGTCTATGATCTGTTTTAGCACTTGGGTATAGCAAGGGATCTGATGCATGTTCTCATGCCTTGAATGACTTATACCATGATGTAAATTGGTGCTTGGCATACACAAAGGAGATAAGAATCATAAAACAACTAAAAAGAGGTCTTGACAGATGACAATTTGCAGCTTACATGTGGGAAAGACACCAGGAAAGCAAAATCTTGCTCTTACCTTTCTTTTGTCATGGACAGCTTTGGGCCTTATAAGAAGACAACGCAACAACTCCTCCTTGTCCTTGCTAGTAAAAATTCAATACCTTTTGTATTTGTCCTCTTACTTTATTTAACATCAACCCATAAATTAGAGTAGTTAGAAATCAATGGTTAGAACTTCTTTAAGGGTTTTAATTTGCTGAACTTGTAATGCCTATATAAAGGCTGGTTTTCCTATGTAGAAACACAGACTTTTGATTAATGAAAATCACTTTGCTTTATGAAAATATTCATTCCCTCGTGGATTGCTTCCTTATTTCGTGGAGTCCCTTAATCTCGACCTTTGTGGCGTGATTAAGGATACGAGTCAAGCTTGCCTTTGTGGATGCTTATACTTGTTATTATCTTTACATTTGCTTCCTTTTAATAGTCTTTCTCTTGGGTTATTGCTTAATTTCCGTTCTGTCAATTACTGTCAAAACACAACATTTATATGCACTAACCTAGATATAGATTCAAACTTTATTCACTTTCTCTGAATTTACAAACTGTTACGGCCTGTTTTCTGCATAATTACTCCATTAGTATGCTCCACTTACATTTTACTTATTTCGAAAGCCAACTAGCTCAAATGGCAGAGCATTGTGCAATGCACAAGATGTGGGTTCAACTCCCACATTGGCTATGAATACTAGTGTGTGTTTTACATTGAGATCGCCAAAGACTGGAATTTATGGTCATAGTTATACGCATAAGCTAGTCTTTGAGCTTCTGATTACTACAACTAGTTTTGTGACCCGTGAAATTCACGGGATGTTCTGTTTTTAGTGTAATACTTTAGTGCTTTAATACAATAACATACTACGATCAACTCAATTTACGGTTTTTAGGTTTTAAGGGTTGTATAAAGTAAATTAGTCTTTTATACAACAGTTTATCAGAAATTAAAATGCCATACAGTAGTATACTAAGATATTCCTACCAAAACTAAAGTAACTCAATGCAAGCTAAAATGAATTAATAATATAAGTATTCATATAATCAAATTACACAAAACTATATTATCAATCAAAGATCCCCAAAGATAGAGCACCCTCACAAATTTGATCAAAATTTCATCAATTATTCTGAAAATAACATAAAACACACAATTAAAAATGTTATGACAAAACTAACATTTCATACCCCCATAAAATTGAAGTTAATACAATAATAAATTGCAGAACTAAGAATTTTAAAGCAGCAACAACTTGAACAACAATTGGATCATTATTGCGAATACTTCATCTGTTAAACAATATTATACAAAAAAAATGCTATGTCATCTCCTCAAATTGTCCACCTTTTAGCCATATATTTCAAAATATATAATAAGTGCCAAAAAGTTATTAATCATCCACGATTCCTCGTTGATATCGCCAATCTTTAGTTATTAGGATGGAAAATATAGTTGTTAAGCAATCTTAATATTTCATTTCTCCATATAATCTTCTATCTTCAATAAATCATACCTATTAGAAAAAGTAACACAATAATAGTGTAATGGGTTTTATGCAATAAATTCGCTATTAACTTAAGCTTCACCTTAAGTTATGAAAAAAAAGAGGGAATGATAATCAAAGCGTAGAGATGTCAGTATATTTACCTTTGAAGAGCTTAACCCCACAAATAATCTTGATATAGAGCAACTCCAATGGACAACTACAATATGATGTAGTTTTATTTGTTAAATCGATTTTTCAAGCTACGCTGCTTTCCAGCTACGTACCGCTCCAATGACGGACTAAGACATCTTGTAGCTTGCATGGGTCCACATTCTTATTTTCATCCAATAAGATAATTTAGCTTTTTTCTTTAAAAACCAAGCCATGTAGCTTGACAAAGCTACATGCTTGCAAACTACTCTTGAATTTTCCCACTCCAATGGTAAGTTACATGCTTATAATTTTGTAAATATTGCAAGCAAGTCCTTAAACATGAACCATTGGAGATGCTAAATGAGAAAAAAACAAACACGTACACGAAGTTGAAAATGTGATGAACACTTCATAACCCAATGAAACTTCCATAAAAAAATGGTTAATAATTTAAAACCTTAATACACTTAGCTTGATATGAATAAAATGATAGGAAAGATCGGTGACACGTACTATTCTACTAACGATAGAGATACGAATTTTTTTTTCTTACAAATTTTGTCTTCCATCAAAAGTAGACCTGGCAAACAGATCGGGTCGTGTCGGGTTCGTGTTCGTGTCACGTGTAAACGGGTCACAATCCCTCCAACCCAAACCCGACCCAATTAAATCTCCTGTCGTGTTCGTGTCGACCCACTTACATAAATGGGTCATAAGGCCTCAACCCTAACCCGTTAATTTCGTGTCGGGTTCGTGTCGTGTTTTCGTGTCACGTCCATATTTTGAAAGTTTAAGTATATTTATGTGATGGAGGATCAAGAAAAATTAGGATTAATTTAGTAAACAGGTCATTCGTGTCGGGTATGCGTTTAGAGAAGTCAACCCTAACCCAACCCAATTAAATATCGTGTCGTGTTCGTGTCGACCCACTTACATAAATGAGTCATTAAGTCTCAACCCAAACCCGTTAATTTCGTGTCGGATTCGTGTCGTGTTTTCGTGTCGTGTCATTGTTTGCCACCTCTAATCAAAAGTATATAAACAATCGAGGATACATTTTATGGCTATTAAATATTCTTTTTTCATTATTATCAAATTTAATATATGCATAAATAAAGATCAAGTTCATGACTTTTGAGCATCCATTTTTCATTATTATGAAGTTTAATATAAACATAAATATGAGGAAATGAGAAATGGTATGTAAAAAATTTGCATTATTATTATTATTATTATTATTATTATTATTATTATTTTATTTTGTTTTTCCTTACAAACTCCACTTTGCATGAAAGTCATTTAAAAAGTTATCTTATATATGTAATTAAAATATGACATACGAGTATCTATAGGTTGGGTTACTCATGAATTTGTTGAATGGGTTTCCACATGGGTGTCATGAATTACTGGATTCATTGATGATATTAGTCAGGTTCTCTTTAGTAGTTATCGTAAGTAGTTAGTTATAAGGTTTTTGTTAAATGGAGAGGTCATTACCTATCAACGGTTCAAATTATATCTGGTCAACATCGAACGGTTTACGATTTATGCATAAAAATAAAGGATTAATAGATTATATAAGAGATAATTAAATGAGTTTGTGAGAGAAAATGAAGAGAAAATAAATGAGTTTGTTGATCTTCTTTTGTAAAGCGCATTACTCTCTTGTCTTTTTTTTTTTTTGTTCTTTTTGAGATTCTGTCAATTACAGTTTAGCTATAACATGAAGAAGCAATGTGCATGTCATTAAAACAACTTTCACCTTTAACAAATTAAAAAGAAAAAAAGAGTTATCATCACTATTTTTCAAACTATTGAAAATAAGAAACGTTCTGAAATTACTGCCATATTACACTTGAATATTTGGAGTTCAGAAGTAAATAAATGAGTAATGATAAATACAGTCCTTAGAGTTGTATTTAATCATTAAATACGAAAAGTGATACGGCGCTACCGGGCGACGCTCAATCTCGGCGCCACCTTCTCTCATGCACCCTTCATTATTGAGGTCTCCACTTAATATTAATGGGTACATCGATTATTATAGGGGTCCCCACTTATTACATATGAGAGGGTGACGCCGAGATTGGGTGCCACCGGATAACGCTAACTCATTTTCCATCTCTAATAATTAATATACCAATTAAAGCATTAACCTCTAAAACACGATTTTCTTTAAATCATAAAAACAAATAAATATGAATGAGTTTCTTCTTCCTTTTGTGTGAAATGGTTGTAATGCTTTTTGAGTCGACACTTTCACAACAAATATTATAACCGCCGTTTTCGTGAAAGTGCTGATTAAACCTCTTAACTTTGTTCAATTGTGAAATTATGCCCCATAAGTTTCATTTGGAATAATCAAGCTCCTTAAGTCTCACCAAAAGTGAAATTCTAACCCATCTTTAAAATTTTCACAAGAATTTGAATTAAAAATATTTTATATTAGTATTAAACAATTTATTAAATATTAAAAATTACGAATTGCAACTTTGCGAATTTGTACATATAATTTATTAATCATTGACGAACACTTTTACATACATATTTAGTAAATTGTTTATAATTTATATAGTATTCATACATATTATAAATTGTTTATATATATACTATAAAATTTAAATAAAAAAAAAACAATTCAAAATATTTAATATAAATATAAAAGTTCTGAAATTATAAAACAAAATATTTTATATTTGATAAATTGTATTAAAAGTGATTTTAATATAAGAATTTGGTGAAAATTAAGAAAATGGGGTTGAATTTCACCTTTGGTGAAATTTAAAGGGCTTGATTGCTCCAAATGAAACTTATGGGGGCTAATTTTACAATTGAACAAAGTTAGGCCTTCGAATATTTTGAGATGAGATTTCGGGGTTTATCTACAAATCAGTTGTTACCACCATATTAACCACGTATAACACTCAAGATGGATTTTATGCCTTTATACAAATCTTTACCGAACCAAAAATGTTTTAGCATAATTTAGAAAATGGTTTAAATAGGAAGTCTAACCTGGTTGTTATGGCAAAGTATGGCCAAAAATCTACGTAGATATACAAAACATTAAAGATATAAGTCGTGGGATGCAGTGTTTAGGCTACTGAGTCTTGACTCAGCAGACCATGATTTCGGAGTTTGAAACTACTTCCACATACAGTTCATATAGGGAGGTAATATATTGAATCCGTCAAAAAGTATTAACCACACACGTCAACTTGTCAATGAACTTAACCAAAAGTATTTCAACTATGAAAGATTGGCCTAATATTTTTTGATCATTTAGTTTACTAATACTCCACATTTCCTATATTAACTTAGCTATTAATGATATAAGCAGTATAACAAATAAATGCGAATATACTAACTTTTTGTTTGGATAAAAAAAAATGCAGGGGGAGGGAAAGGTAATGTAAGGTGGGAAATTTTCTTCCCAATCTTTCATTTGTTGCAGGAAAATTAATCTGCCTTGAGTATGCCTTTTAAGCAGGAAATATATGGACTAATTTGGTTATCCAAACAATTAAAAATTTCGTCCTTCAAATCTCTTCCATCTCCTTCCCTTATCTAAACAAAGGACGAAACAATTAAATGCAGGCCAATCTTACAATATTCTTATGGCCATTTAAACAAACAACTAAAGTTTTAAAACAAAATGAAATGTAGTCAATTACTCATCCAGTTAAAGAGCTTGCTTCTGTTTTCAAAAGATATGCATTGAGGTGGATAACAAAAACAAACATGCATAGAATATTGAAAAAATTGCTAGCAACAAAAGATATGGAAACATTGGTAAAATCGCCATTACTCAACGATGGGAGTCTTTGGATAAAGCACAATTTCAACAACAATATCAAAGATGAATTAAGACGCTAGCGAATTTGTAAGTAATTAATAATTTGGTAATCTACTACACTAAAACAACAAAAATGGAAAACTTACCAAATAACCATGCATACTGAGATGAAACCTTTAATCTGTGGATGTAGAAAACAAATGTCATTTGTAAGTTGCAACTGTGGGATCCAATCAATAAGAAGTAGACAACATCAATATCAATAAAAAAAACTACGAAAACACAAATGGAGAGAAGTTGGGGTTGATTCATGATTCGTGAATATTAACTATAGATTAAAGGGACAAATGCTTAAGATTCATTTGGGACTCTCCCAAAAGATTGTGCCCAATAATTTGTGATTCACAGGTAATGTCTGTGTTTTTGTACAATAACGCTTGAACTCAAGAGGCAAAACCGTCGAGCACAATTATGATTCAATAAAGACATGAAAATTTATTTTAAGAAATGATGAGTAATAATTCCATAATAAGCAAAATTATGAAGAGCAGCGTTTTTCTAAGTGGAATTGGAGGAGGTATAGCAAGGAAGTGGAAGTGGTAAGACCGTAAGAGTAACCAAGTAATAACAGACTTACAGTATTAGGATTGATAAGTCTTTAATTCTTTAATTTTGACTCTTCAGTTGTCCATACGGTTCAACTAAATTTTCAAATAGTACTGTAGATACAAGTTTATTTTCTTTAGGCTCCGCACAAAAGTAGCAGCTGGTGGTCGAAGACGGAGATCATGGGCTGAATAGAATCCTAAGCTAGCGGCATCGAGGGAGCTCTCCGAATTGGCCATGTCGGCAACAGTGTGAAGAACAAATTGGGGGAATGATATTTTGGAGGTTGGCTAGATATGTGATTTGTGTGGGTTGACTAAAATAAGTGGGGATTAAGAAGCTAATTGTTGAGTTTATGGATTCAAGTACCTAAGAGGGGGAGGGGGTGAATTAGGTACTATTTTTAAAAATTATAACTTCAACTTTATTGAATTAAAGTGAGTTACGAGAACAAAAGAGATGAGAGGATACTTTGAATAATATTGAAAGATTGAACAAGTATCACTATGAATGTTTGCTGAAATATGAAAGCAACAATCGTTCGGACTGTATCTATTTGTCTCAGTTTGTGGAGTATTACTGCAGACCAAATGCGACAGTATGATGAACTGTTACTTTTAAGGTTAAGCAAAGCAAAAACAAACAAACAAAGTAAATTGCAGCGGAAATAAAGTAAAGAACAATGAACACGAGATTTTTGAATTGGTTCGGCAAATACTCAAGTGCCTACGTCCAATCTACCTTTTTATTACTTTCCTTTAGTGATCTACTCCGAAAACTAAAAGACCCTTGTAATAAAAGACACCAACCTACTCCGGTTGTAAAGCTAGTACAAGAACTACTCCGTTCTTATGACAAGCTAACTCGCAACCTACTCCGGTTGCCAACTCACAACCTACTCCGGTTGTCAAGAGTAAAAGACTACTCCGTCCTAAACTCTACTAACACACTTAGAATGTTATAGGATCAAGTTTCCACTAACACATTCTTAACAAAGAATAGAGGTGGACAACTTTTACAAGATCAACAATTCATAAGCAAGAGAGTTTAGTATAGAAAAGCAACGATAGCCACATTTGTAGAAACTTGAAGACACTTGAAGACTTTTAAAGGATTTTGCAAATAAAACACGATTTTAAGCTCTTAAAATTAATTTGCAAAGATGGAAGAATTATTTCAGAAAAGTCTTGAGGATTTAATGAAGAGGGACACGGTTTATATAGAGGAGGTGAGTGAAGGGGTTGCTAGGGTTTTGAAGAGTCAAAGACCTCACATGTGAAGGGCAATAGCAACCACCCAAAGCTTGCACCAAAAAGGGGTCTTTTGCAAAGGTAAGAATAGAGAAAGAAGGTTTGAAAGATAACCTTAAATGCTCATGCAAAATCAGAAAACAAAGGATGTGAGACAAGTCACATGATGACAAGTAAACACAAATATGGCAAAAAGCATTTCTTGTTTTCTTAAAGACCAAAGGATTGAATTTGCATAAAGAGGAAACATTTTGAAAATAATAAATCAAACCACTCTTTAATGAAGACCACCTCTTTAATAAAAATCTGATTTTTTATCTTTGAAAGATATGGGTCACGTGAGAAGCTTTTGAAAGATAAAAAGGGAGCTTCAAGTTTTTACGAGTTGTGGCATAATCCAAACAGCTGTTTGCGTGTGAAAGCAACAGTCGTCTGGACTGTTTCTATTACTCTAGTATACTCTGCTTTCTTGCTTGTACATTAGATGACACTCGACTAAATACAATGGGATTAATAACAACTTCAACACTTCTTAATCCAAGCTTGATTACATCATTAATCCTGAAAAGGTAAACTAAGATAACACAAATCAAATGGGCATGTTATCATCAACATAAGGAACCCAACAAATTCCCCCTTTGATGATGACAAGCCCCAAACGAATGTATAAGCAATGTAAACACCTTGATTCAAGATTTTTAAGCAAGCAAGATCAAATGATAGAGAAGGGACAATATTACCTTACCAAGGGCAAAAGCTAGAATCAAACTATCGTGACAATTTTACATTGCCCCAAACAAGAATCAAGCTAAGAAGGTTAAACAAGCCATTAGTTTAATCAATAAGCAAAGAGATTTAAAGCATGAGTTTACCTTTTCCCCCTCTTGACATCATCAAACGGATAGGGATGTCACAAGCATTAGAGTGCAGATATTTCATAAGAAAACACAAGAAGACACATGGAATTGTGACAAGGTAACAAAGTCAACATAAACAAGGATTAAGCATAAGCTAACCAAAGTTCAACATAGCTAAACAAAGTTTAAAATACACCACCAATTGTCAAAATAAAAAGCAAAGAAAATATTGTTTTAGAGGGGCACAACCAAGGTGGAACAAAATGAAGGGGTACGGGTAAAGGTTAATAGGCCGAGAGGAAGGGGAAAGGCTAAGGAGAGGAGGCTTGTTCACCATCCGAGCCACTACCCAACGTGTCATCATCCACATGATCATCACCAACTTCTTTTGTTGACACAAGGGTGGAAATGATATCCACCTCACCACGGATGAGGTCCATAGTAGAAGCAAGGGCCGAGATTGCCAAGTCCCTTTGACGAGCATCCTCCTTAAGCCACGCACCCAACTCAGCCACGGCATTGAGCACTTCCCGCATACCACCCGTATTCACTTGACTTGATGACCCAACTTCCGGGTCCTTCTTAATTTTTACCGAAATTAATTCATCATTTTCAATCTTGATAAGCATCTTTCCCATTTGCCCATCACTCATAACATCAACCATATCCAACGAACCCAAGCTAGTATTCACTAACACCCCTTGTGCCTTGAGCACAACCGATAACCACATGCCATAGGGTAAGTGAATCATGCTAGAAGAAGGTCAACGAAGCTTGGTCGAAATGAGGTGAAAGCGTTTAAACATTAACCCGACTAGGTTCACCTTCTTATGGGTAGCAATATGATAGATTAAGTATTGTTGGGCTATGGTGAGTTTTCCCCTATCACCCGAGGGGTAAATAGAGCGACAAAGCATATTAAAATGATACGGAGAGGAGGTGGGATTTGGGTATTGCTAATTGGACCAGGGGAAACAGCTTTGGGACACACGGTTTGAGCAACACTAAGAGGTGAGGCATACGGTAAAGCAACCCAAGTTTCGGAGGGGAGTTTGTCATAACCTCCGACTGGAATATCAAGGGCGGTAGCGAAATCAGATTGAGATAGTTTAAGGGGCTTACCGTTCACCTTAGCCGTAAGAGTTTCACCAGATTTATCAACCCGAACAGTTGCAAAGAACTGAATCACCTCGCTCACGAACACCGGCTCACGCATTTCTAACAGCTTCTCCCAACCTTGAGCTAATACCATATCACGGACTGAGTGAAATGCAGGCGGTTCAAACCAAGTTTGATTGTAAACCCGAGGGGAGTGAATTGCTTTGATGTTCATTAACCGCTCACAATTTTTATAAATGGAAGTAGGGAGGTCAATACTCTCAAGGTGATCCCAAACGATGGCCAAATCCCATTTCGAGGTTAGGGAGACCGGATCGGAGGGAGAAAGGTATACAAGCTTTTTCTTCAATGGTTTTGATTTTTTCTGGGGAGGTTCATTAGGATTTTCAATTGGAGCATTAACAATGGGGTTATCAACATTACTCTGCTCGATAGTTTCTGAAATTGGGGGTAATTGGGATGAGGAGGCTTTTTCCTTTCTTTTGTTGTTCTTTTTCGCCGGAGTCGGGTCAGACTCGCCGGACTTCGACGGATTTTCATTTAAATCAAATTCGGTTTCATCTTCAACATCTTCAACCACTACTGTAACCGGTTCAGAGGAGGAGCTCGGAATAGTGGAGCTTTTCTTCCGACCACCACGTGTGCGCCGTCCTACCATTGTGGAGATGGGAATGTCGTCGGATGATGGTGGATCAGTGGGGTTCGGTGATGGTTGAGGGTTTGGTGTATCTGGGTTTGATGAAGGGGTCGAGTTTGAGGTTTGAGGTGGGAATGCATAGGATGTTTTAACTGGAGTCATGGTTGGAGTTGTTGAGGTCGGTGGATATGATGTGACAGGTGGTGAGGTAATTTTTGTGGGTTTAATGGCTATAATTGTGTTAAGGGATGTTTTTACCATGGTGGGTTAGGGTAGGTGATATGGTAAGTTTAGGGAGATGAAGAGATGGACTTTGGGTAGTGAGTTTGGACGGGTATGAGTGGAAGGGTGTTGGGGTAGTTAATGGCCCATTTAATGAGGTAAGTGAGGTGGTTGGCCCAACTAGACAAATTTAATCACTCGAAATAAAAGAACGCAAGGTAGCATATAATAAACGTAAATTTAGATATGAGGTTGAGTGATTACCGACTCACAAATACGGTGTCAATTTTTGGTCTAAACATGATGTCAATGCACTTAGAACACTTAATAACATATATCCAATTTTAATTTAGTCAATTAAGGGATTTTGTAAAACTCACACTAAAAATCACAAGCTATTAATTAACCCAATTTCTAGTCTAAATTTCTCAAAATGTTCTCTTGCAAGTGGCTTAGTAAAAATATCGGCAATTTGATTTTCGGTCTTGCAAAAGATAAGTTTAATATGCCCTTTTTCCACATGATCACGAATAAAATTGTGACGAATATCAATATGTTTGGTTTTAGAGTGTTGAATAGGATTTTTGGAAATATTTATTGCACTCGTATTATCACACATTAAAGGAATGGAGTCAAAAATAATACCAAAATCCAAGAGTTGTTGTTTTACCCAAAGGAGTTGAGAACAACAATGTGCCGCACTAACGTACTCACTTTCGGCCGTAGAAAGAGCTACCGTATTTTGTTTCTTTGAGGCCAAAGAAGTCAAGCAAGGACCCAAGAACGTTGCAATTCCGGAGGTACTCTTTCTATCTACCGTGCACCCCGCATAGTCCGCGTCCGAAAAGCCTATAAGATCAAAAGGACAATGTAAAGGGTACCATAAGTAAAGATTTTGTGTTCCAATCAAATATCGAAGAATTCGTTTAACGGCTTTGAAATGTGATTCTTTCGGATTTGCTTGGAACCTAGCACATAAACAAACGCTAAAGAGAATGTCGGGACGACTTGCGGTCAAGTAAAGAAGTGAGCCTATCATACCTCTATACACCTTATCACTATCATTTTTACCGAGTTCATCCTTGTCCAATTTGGACCCGGCTACCATAGGTGTATCATGAGGCTTACCATTAGTCATTCCAAATTTCTTAAGCATTTCCTTAATATACTTTTGTTGATGGATCATGATTCCATCCTTTGATTGCTTAATTTGGAGCCCAAGGAAGAATCCTAGCTCACCCATCATGCTCATTTCAAACTCCGATTTCATTAGTTCCGAAAAATATAAGTAAAGGAGTTCATTTATTGCACCAAATATAATGTCATCAACATATACTTGTACAACCAACAGTTCACTGGACTGTTGCTTCAAGAACAATGTTTTGTCAACGGAGCCTCTTTTAAAACCATTTTCAATAAGAAATTTAGACAATCTATCATACCAACATCTTGGTGCTTGTTTTAAACCATAAAGAGCTTTGTCTAACTTGAAAACATGGTTAGGCAAATCATTGTTCTCAAAACCTGGTGGTTGCTCTACAAAGACATCTTCTTCCAAATATCCATTTAAGAAAGCGGTTTTGACATCCATTTGGAAGAGTTTAATGCCTTTGTGAGCCGCAAAACCTATAAGCAATCGTATGGCCTCAAGTCTAGCTACCGGTGCATAGGTTTCATCGTAATCAATACCCTCTTGTTGGTTATAACCTTGCACCACTAGTCTAGCCTTGTTCCTTACAATTTCTCCCGAGTCATCAAGCTTGTTGCGAAAGACCCACCTAGTACCAATGACGGTACGATTAGGCGGTCTAGGGACTAAGTGCCATACCTCATTTCTTTTGAATTGATTGAGCTCATCTTGCATGGCGAGCACCCAATCTGCATCGTCAAGGCGATGTTACATTTGAAGGCTCAATTTGAGATAGGAAGGCATTATGGGCACAATACTCATTGAGGTGAGCGAGATTGTTGACGGATGATCTTGTTCGAATTCCCGAGTTGAGATCACTTGTGAGATTAGTGAGTGGATGAGAGCTTTGATGTTTCCACTTCTTTGGAACAATGGTTTCTTGTTCCCCCTCAACAAAGACATCGATCACGATGGATGTTTCTATTGGCCTGGAAGGTTCTTCATCCTCACGTTTTGGGTTACTTGATTCGGTGGTGGATGCAACGATCGTTGGGTCTGTTGCTTCGAGAGAGGAATCAGAAGTACTACGTGTTCCCCCTGAGTTCTTTGCTCTCCTTTGAAGGTGACAGTCTCTGTGTCTGTTGCAATTCAGTGTTGGGAGCTTCTTCATCCGTGAACACGAAGTCTTTTCGAACAAGGCCAATCTCAAACTCACCATCCTCGTCCTCATCATCATCATCCATGTTTTGTACCTGTCCAAGCACACTAGATTCATCAAAAATGACATGGATGCTTTCTTCAATTAACAAGGTTCGTTTATTGTAAACTTTATAGGCCTTGCTATGATCGGAGTACCCAATAAATACTCCTTCATCACTACGTGGATCGAACTTACCCAAGTTGTTTTTACCATTGTTGTGAACAAAACATTTGCTTCCAAAACATCTAAAATATGAAATGTTGGGTTTTCTTCCACGTAATGATTCATAGGGAGTTTTATTTAAAATACTCCTTATCATGACACGATTATGAATGTAGCAAGCGGTATTTACCGCTTCGGCCCAAAAGTTCTTAGGCAACTTACTAGATAATAACATTGTTCTAGCCATTCCTTCAAGGGTTCTATTCATCCTTTCTACCACACCATTTTGTTGTGGGGTTCTAGGAGCCGAGAAGTTATGGTCTACACCATTGTCATCACAATAAGCACCAAATGATGAGTTTTCGAATTCGGTTCCATGATCGGTTCTCATTGAAACAAGTTTTAAACCAAGTTTATTTTGAATCTTTCTTAACCAAATTAGAAACTCATCAAATGTCTCATCCTTAGAGCTTAGGAAGAGTGCCCAAACGAACCTAGAGTAATCATCAACAATGACACACACATAACGACTACCACCTCTACTTCTAGTTCTCATTGGTCCACATAAGTCGATATGTAAAAGTTGCAAAGGTTGAGATGTACTCATAATTCTTTTGGATTTAAAGGAACTTTTAACATGTTTACCTCTAGCACATTCATCACATACTTTATCAAAATCAAATTTTATATTAGGAATGCCTTCAACTAAGTCAAGTCTTTTAAGGGTATTAAGAGTTTTTGTACTAACATGACCAAACCTTTTATGCCATAACCAAGGATCATTGTTCATTACACTCATGCAAGACATGGTTTGACCGGATAGAGAGTTCAAATTAGTTAATTAAACATCTTTGACACGTCTTCCTTCGAGTATTAGTTCATTAGTAGAGGCATCAAAAATTCGACACATATTGGCACGAAATTCAACAACATTACCCTTATCACAAAGTTGAGAAATGCTAAGGAGATTATGTTTCAAACCTTTGACAAGCCGCACATTGTCGACACAAAGTAAGGATGACTTACCAACTTTTCCAATACCAATTACTTCACCTTTCTTGTTGTCACCAAACCTTACCGTGCCACCATCATACGCTTTAAGTGAGAGGAATTGGCTTCTATCACCCCTCATGTGACGAGAGTATCCACTATCCAAGTACCAATTGCGGCCGCCTCTCACCAAGCCCTACACAAGATTAGTTTTTGAGTTTAGGAACCCAAATGAATTTGGGTCCCTTTTTGTGATCAACATAACTTGTGGTGTGTTTCTTAATGTTCATTTCTTTTAATGTTTTGGTGTTCTTATCAATGTCATCAAATCGTTTTGTACATCCATTAAAAACATGACCATTGTCACCACAATAATTGCAAATGATGTATTCTGGAAGACCTACATACTTCCTTCCTCTAAAATCATTTTTAGGCTTCTGGATGCAACAGTCAGTCTGACTGTTCCATTTGAACCCCAAACCAGTAGATTTCTCACATTTCTCGGTTTGATTCGTGAGGAAGTTTAACACGGTTTGACTTCCTTCCCATTTTTCAGTGATGTTCTTAGCATTAACAAGTTCATTGGTCAAGTCGTTGACACGTGAGAGAAGATGCAAATTCTTTTCCTTTTCTCTTTTAAGTTCATCATTGTTAGCACTTTCTATGGACAATCTTTTCTCAACAATGAAGTCATGGGTGTGATTGTTGAGTTTAGACACGAGATAAATGATTCTTTCTTTGGACTCTTCATATTTAGATGTCATCTCGTCAAGTCTCTTGCTTAGATCAACGACTTCATCGGATCTATGGTGAGGAGAAGACCTAGAAGTGCTACATTCGGGCATACCTTTTTGAACGAAAGTAAGCCTATCATGGAGATCTTCTATTTCATTCTTGAGACAAACAACCTCACTTTTAAGACACTCATTTTCATTTTCCAACCATTCACTTTTTCTTTTAAACTTGTCTAAATCGTGGTCGGAAGCAAGCAACAGTCTTAGAAACTGTTTCTCTTAAGTCTACAACTTCAACTACAAGGTCATAGATCTCATTTTCAAGAGCATCTTTGTCCTTCAAAATGTCATCACGTTCCTTGGTTAGTTGGGAAACTTGCATCACCAAAGTTGTGTTGACATTTTCAAGGTCAGAGACGTCCGTGGGGGTCAACCTAAGACGCTCTAGTTCTTTAGTCAAATATTTGTTTAATTTGTTGACTCTTTTGACTTCATTATATGCCTCGAAGTGACGAGTAATGATCTGTTGCTTTTAGTTCATTTTTCAGATTAAAGTTCTCTTGAGCAATTTCTTCAATCTCATTTTGCATTATATCAAGCTTATTAGTTTGAGACCGACATTTATCAAAAAGTTGGTCAAGAAGCTTACATACTTTCTCTTTGGAGTAAGTTCTAGCCTTGGCCTTTAGATGATTTACCTCGTTGTCGGAATCGGAGTCGGAATCGTCGGGGTTAGCCATGAGGCATCTTAAGTGTTCAAGTTTTGGGTTTTTTGAGACTTTTTCTTTACCATGATTTGCAAGACACATTTTAGCCTCAAGTTCCTCCTCGATGAGTTCCTCATCTTCCTCGGAGTCGGACATTCCCCATATAGCACTCATGACTCTATGTTTATAGTCCTTTTTAACCTTTTCTCTTCTTTCCTTAGATTTGATTTCTTCCCACTTGGGACATTCTTTAATTTGATGAGTTTTATCACCACATTTAAAGCATCCCACGGTGGAGGTAGGTCGTTTCTTAGGAAAGCGTTTTTTCGAGTAATTATTAGTGAACCTTTTGTTACCTTGTCCATTGACCAACCCGGCTAAGTTCCTTGTGAACATAGCAAACTCGTCTTCCTCCTCATCTTCTTCATCACTTGGAGAAGATGTGAGGGCGAGACTCTTTCCGTTTGATGACTCACTAGAATGCTTATCGAGGTTAAACTCGTGAGCCATTAGTGATCCCATTAGTTCATGAAGAGATAGGGTTGATAAGTCTTTAGCTTCCTCTATGGCGGTGACTTTCGGTTGCCATTTAGGGGTTAGACTACGAAGGATTTTTCGAATGATGTCCTCGGACTCGAAATTCCTTCCTAGACTTTGAAGCTCATTAATAATACAAGAAAAACGTGAAGAGAAACTATTTAAAGACTCGTCCTTTGACATTCTAAACATTTCATATTGTTGCATGAGAAGGTCAATACGGTGTTTTCTTACTTGGGACGTCCCTTCATATGCAAGTACAAGGGAATCCCAAATAGATTTTTCTTAGTAGGACACCCGGAGATTCGACTAACTTCCCCCTCACCAACACAACGTTGAAGAATCGACATTGCTTTGGAATTCTTTTCGGCAAGCTTGAAGTCGTTCTCATTGTAATTTCTTTCCTCTTTTGTCTTGGTGAAACCGTTAAGAATATCGGTTTCCTCAATGGCAAGAGGTCCATTTTGGATGATGTTCCAACATTGATAATCGATACTTTTGATGTAATGTTCCATTTTGAGTTTCCACCATCCAAAATTCGAACCGGTAAAGACCGGGATCTTGGAGTGTTTCTCGGAATCCATTACTGACGAATCAAACTCTAAGGCGGTTAGCCTCGATCAAGAGCACGAGGCTCTGATACCAATTGTTGAGTTTATGGATTCAAGTACCTAAGAGGGGGAGGGAGTGAATTAGGTACTATTTTAAAAAATTATAACTTCAACTTTATTGAATTAAAGTGAGTTACGAGAACAAAAGAGATGAGAGGATACTTTGAATAATATTGAAAGATTGAACAAGTATCACTATGAATGTTTGCTGAAGTATGAAAGCAACAATCGTTCGGACTGTATCTATTTGTCTCAGTTTGTGGAGTATTACTGCAGACCAAATGCGACAGTATGATGAACTGTTACTTTTAAGGTTAAGCAAAGCAAAAACAAACAAACAAAGTAAATTGCAGCGGAAATAAAGTAAAGAACAATGAACACGAGATTTTTGAATTGGTTCGGCAAATACTCAAGTGCCTACGTCCAATCTACCTTTTTATTACTTTCCTTTAGTGATCTACTCCGAAAACTAAAAGACCCTTGTAATAAAAGACACCAACCTACTCCGGTTGTAAAGCTAGTACAAGAACTACTCCGTTCTTATGACAAGCTAACTCGCAACCTACTCCGGTTGCCAACTCACAACCTACTCCGGTTGTCAAGAGTAAAAGACTACTCCGTCCTAAACTCTACTAACACACTTAGAATGTTATAGGATCAAGTTTCCACTAACACATTCTTAACAAAGAATAGAGGTGGACAACTTTTACAAGATCAACAATTCATAAGCAAGAGAGTTTAGTATAGAAAAGCAACAGTAGCCACGACTGTAGAAACTTGAAGACACTTGAAGACTTTTAAAGGATTTTGCAAATAAAACACGATTTTAAGCTCTTAAAATTAATTTGCAAAGATGGAAGAATTATTTCAGAAAAGTCTTGAGGATTTAATGAAGAGGGACACGGTTTATATAGAGGAGGTGAGTGAAGGGGTTGCTAGGGTTTTGAAGAGTCAAAGACCTCACATGTGAAGGGCAATAGCAACCACCCAAAGCTTGCACCAAAAAGGGGTCTTTTGCAAAGGTAAGAATAGAGAAAGAAGGTTTGAAAGATAACCTTAAATGCTCATGCAAAATCAGAAAACAAAGGATGTGAGACAAGTCACATGATGACAAGTAAACACAAATATGGCAAAAAGCATTTCTTGTTTTCTTAAAGACCAAAGGATTGAATTTGCATAAAGAGGAAACATTTTGAAAATAATAAATCAAACCACTCTTTAATGAAGACCACCTCTTTAATAAAAATCTGATTTTTTATCTTTGAAAGATATGGGTCACGTGAGAAGCTTTTGAAAGATAAAAAGGGAGCTTCAAGTTTTTACGAGTTGTGGCATAATCCAAACAGCTGTTTGCGTGTGAAAGCAACAGTCGTCTGGACTGTTTCTATTACTCTAGTATACTCTGCTTTCTTGCTTGTACATTAGATGACACTCGACTAAATACAATGGGAT
This sequence comes from Silene latifolia, assembly GCF_048544455.1. NCBI lineage: Eukaryota > Viridiplantae > Streptophyta > Magnoliopsida > Caryophyllales > Caryophyllaceae > Silene > Silene latifolia. Next base: position 51,129,818 of record NC_133526.1, on the reverse strand, counting down.
TAATAACAACTTCAACACTTCTTAATCCAAGCTTGATTACATCATTAATCCTGAAAAGGTAAACTAAGATAACACAAATCAAATGGGCATGTAATCATCAACATAAGGAACCCAACACTAATGAGGTGATAAATAATGACGGTGTCGGTAGACGCCTAGACGGTAGAGGTGACGAGGGAGGTAACAGTGTCTAAATTTGGTGGTGTGGTTCCTTTTTTTTTTGTTTGCAAGGTGGCATTTAAGGACGGTGTCAATGATATAATTGATTGCAAATTCAATTGGGATGTTTGATTGAGGCTTAACTGATTTGTAGAGAAAATTTCAAACGTGGCAGTCCGTAAACAAACGTGGCATTTCTAAATCCCTTGTGACATTTCTAAATCCTATGTGGATTTGTCTACATGGAGTTTATGGGTCATTTTAGCCTAGGCTTTTAATAGTATTTTATAGATGTTATTACATTGCCTCCTTGGCGTTCTTGGTGCCCACGCGAGTCTAATTATGGCATGCTCGTCTTTGCCCAAGTATGATTATGGCATGTTTAATCTTATTGTACTGTATTGTTGCATCTCGACCAGTTGCAATCATGGGATTTGTTATTTAATAGGCTATATGGGATTCGAACCCATACCTTTGTGCAAAATTGGCACATCGCTCTACCATTGAGCTAATAGCCTCTAAAATGCGTAGTGAAATAATATGCAACGAATAATAATAAATCTGCCGAATGCAACAGTACAAGGAATAAGAGGCGATTCACAACGCATCAACTTTTCACTAAGAAAAGATCTCGTACTCATGGCAAAGACTCAATATCGTCTGCACAATATCCCAATTTTATAATTGACCAAGTTGCTCTCACTTGTTAAAGAACACTAGGATAAAAAAAAGGATAAGAACTTTCCAAGCCTATGTACTAAAATTGCATTAACTCCAACAAAATATAATTGTTCATAAATAAAATTTGATGACTACGAAAATACACTCATAAAATGCAACCTACTTACTGAGTTGCAAAGTACCTATATAATCAACGAGAATTAGAAGAATAGGATCACAGATGATGAAATTAGAGGTAATATGATGGAAACGAACAAGAAACTTTGACAATAACTAATCAGCTTATGAAATTAAAAAAACTTACATGATTGAAGCATGAACAAGTCGAAATATTCTTTAATTAAAGCAGAAACGGCAAGATCTTCGATAAATTAATGAGCTATTGATTGTGATCGAGAGTTGCGTGATTGGGAAAAAGAGAAGGGAATAGAGAGAGGTAAAAGGGAGGAAGTGTCAGGGGGTAAAGTGACGTAAAACAGGAAAACAATATAGATTTATCTCAAAACTAAGTCTTTAATCCTAACCCTTCGATTAGATTTAATCTAATGGCTCCTAATAAGTTCTCATGGTTCTCATTATACTAGTGGTTCTCATAGGATCCCAAATCTCTCTCTCTCTCTCTCTCTCTCTCTCTCTATATATATATATATATATATATATATATATATATATAGATAGATAGATAGATAGATAGATATATTTCAAAAAAAGAACAAAAAAAAAGAACAGAAATAATAAAGCAATTTACAAGTTGAATGAAATTCATGAATGTAATTAATATTTTTCAAACCATAACCAGATGCTGACAATATTAATACAACATTAAGCTAATACTGTAGAAAATAGACAAATTTTGAAAATGTATGCCATTTAATGGCACCAAAAGAAATACTGTCGTAAATGAGATCGAAATGTTTTAGGATCACAAATTTCCATCCATTTTCCTTGTAAGTATAATAACGATGCAAGGGGTGTCGATGATTGGATCGTTGTTAGAATCCAAGTAATTCATAATGACTTGAGAGAGTTGAATGTGCAACACATCCCATATTGGGGGTCCAAAATGGTGGGAAAAAAGAGCTTCCGTGGTTGATCTCATGAACTTAGAAAGGACTTCAGCTCTTAAATGAGTGTCCCTTATTTCACTTGCTGCGTTATCAATTGTGAATTCTAGATTTTCAATTTCAAAGGATCCTTCTTCGGAAATTAATCCTTCAATTTCTTCTTTACATGGAAAGTAAAGTGGCATATTAAATGAGTTAAGCTTTTCTTCTGCAATCACTCCCTGCAACGACAAAATCAAAATTTGAAATTAGCGGAGGTGAAAATTTTAGTATAGTACTACAAGATAACATATAAAAATAGATAAAAAATTTAACTAAATGTTTCTTCGCAGCTCATCAGAAATGAACCCTTTTTCATAGACTATAATACGGGTCTTGTATTCTAAGCCCGTGTCCATGTTGTCTTGTATTGGGTTGTGAGCCTAACCCTAATTTGTATTGCCTATATAGTTTTGGAATGAGAATGAGAAAGGCAGATTACCGATTCATTTGTTTAGCATGGTATCAGTGACTATTATCTCGAAATTAAAATCATAAAAATACAAACCCTAGCCGTCACCATGACAAACGGTGAGGGCGGCTCCGGAACGAAAATCGACCCTTCTTCCCCGTATTACCTGGGTCCTCAAGACAAACCCGGTGACACTATCACCCACATCCGTCTTACCCTCGACAATTTCGATGAATGGGTACACGATGTTCGTGTTGCGCTAAAATCGCGCCGAAAGTATGTTTTCGTTAATGGTACCATTAACGAACCAAAACCCCCATGTTCGGATGATGATTGGGAAACTATCCACTTTATGCTTGTCTCGTGGTTGTCTCGAACAATTTCCGATGAGGTACGTGCTCTACTACCAAAATTTGAAAATGCTAAACGGTTGTGAGATGCTCTTCACGAGCGGTTTGCAGTTGTTGATGGGTCTCGGATTCACCAAATTCAGGCGGGTCTCCGGGATTGCCATCAGTCGGAGGGGATGTCTGTCACGGTCTACTATGGAAAACTGTGTCAACTGTGGGATGATCTTGACAAACATCAACCCATTATTGAGTGTAAGTGCTACTCGAATTGTACTAGTGTCAAGCAACATCTTGACCGTCGCGAATCAGACCGTTTACACCAGTTTCTGTTAGGTCTTATTTCTGCACACTATGCATCTCTTCGCTCTGTAATTTTGGCGCAAAACCCGCTGCCGACTGTGGCTCGGGCTTATCACATGGTTTGTCAAGAAGAGAGAGTTCGTGGTTTTGATAAACCACCCGAGACTTCGACTGAAATTGCCAGCTTTAATGTTCGCTCACAAGGTTTAATTCCCAATAAACCCCCTTCTCAGATGTCGCGAACAGAGCGTCAACAATTATACTATAACCACTGTAAACGTAGTGGTCACGATCGCAGCATGTGTTTCGATCTCACCGGCGAAGTACCCGACTGGTATTATGAATTACAAAAACAAAGGCGGAGTTCCGGCCGTGGGTCCTCTGCTCGAGGCCGTGGCAGTGGAAGTGGCTCGCGCTCAAATCAGGAGTGCAGTAGTCGAGGTGATGGTCTCCAGCCCGAAGCCACCAACTCGGTTCAAACTAATCCCCCGAAATCCACTGCTGACGCGGCTACATCCGCGGCATCTTTAGTAACGGTATATGGCACACCCACTCATGATCATTCTGGTAAGTGGTTAATTGATACGGGATGTTCTCATCACGTAACTGGTAATTATGCGCTGCTCTGTGATGTCTGAAATACCTCACGTCGAGTTGTGGGCTTACCTGATGGCTCGAAAATTATCGCTTCCGTTGTTGGTCGAGTCGATGTCACTCCGACCATTTGTCTTGATCCGGTTTTATATGTACCACAATTAACGTGTAACTTAATTTCTGCATCTCAGTTGAGTGATGCGCTTCACTGTGAATTCATTACTAATGCCACTTCATGTACTATACAGGACCGGGCTACGAGGGAGGCGATTGGCACGGGTGAAAGACTAGATGGACTCTACTATCTCTGTCAAAAACCGGAGGAGGTGAACGTTGTGACAGCTGGGTCGTCTGATTTTAAGCTATGGCATAATAGGCTGGGTCATCCATCCGAGCAAATTGTTAAATTGCTCCCTTTCTTACGTAATAGCAAACATTCTTTGTCAAAACCATGTGAGGTTTGTCATCGAGCTAAACATATTCGTAGCAGTTTTCCTTTGAGCAGTAATAAAAGTCTGAATGCATTTGAATTAATACATTGTGATTTGTGGGGACCTTATGACATTCCCGCGACGACTGGAGCACGCTACTTTTTGACATTGGTGGATGATTTCTCGCGGGGTGTGTGGATTTATTTATTAAATGCCAAAACCGATGTCACTAGTAAATTTTTATTGTTTATTGCCATGATTAAAAGACAGTTTTCCGCTGACATAAAAATCGTAAGAAGTGACAACGGCACCGAATTTCATACATTAAAACCATTTTTTTCCGCACAAGGAATTTTGTTTCAGTCATCATATGTGGGGACCCCTCAACAGAATGGCAGAGTAGAACGGAAACACCAACATATTTTGAATATAGCTCGGGCCTTGCGATTTCAGGGTGGTCTTCCGATTCGGTTTTGGGGGGAATGTGCTCTTGCAGCTGCTTTTGTCATTAATCGTACTCCTTCTCGTTTACTTAACGGTGCCACCCCATATGAGTTAATATTTAAATCTCCACCCAATTTCGACATGTTAAGAGTCTTTGGGTCTTTGTGCTTCGCTCATAATCAAAGGTCAAAGGGAGATAAGTTTGCTAGTCGAAGCAGAAAATGCGTGTTCATGGGGTACCCATCCGGGCAAAAAGGCTGGTATCTTTATGATCTCGACCGTCAAGATTTTTTTGTCTCACGTGATGTCAAATTCTACGAAGATCAGTTCCCTTTTCTCGATAAAGCTTCCGCCACTGTCCCCTCGCCTGCTATTTCGAGTGACACTCCTGCAACTAATTTAATCATTGAATGGGACGATGAGACAGCTGATCAGGACCCCACATCACCCGTTAATAACCCAGAGGACACCCCACCAGCTACCCCGTCTTCAACCGCGGGCTCTCCTCTGACTGGTCCGAGTGGGCCCATGCCTGATAGCTCGTCACCGTCACCTCCTACGGGCCGTGGTCACCGAGCCCGTATTCCATCGACAAATCTTCGTGATTATGTGCTAGATTTCGACAGTGATGACAATGATAGTAGTCCATCTAGTGCTGCTCCACTTCACGTGTCAACGCTCACCTCAGGTACTCCGTATCCTCTTGCTAATTATTTATCCTGTAACAAATTCTCGTCTCCACATCGTTCTTACTTGGCAGCTTTAATGACTCATACCGAGCCACAAAATTTCAAAGAAGCGGCTCAAAGTAAAGAATGGCGCGCGGCCATGGAATCTGAAATGAAGGCTTTGATTGACAATAAGACTTAGGTACTCGAGTCCCTTCCTCCCGGTAAGAAAGCACTCGGAAGCAAATGGCTCTACAAAATTAAATACAAGTCTGATTCTACCGTGGAACGATATAAAGCTCGTTTGGTTGTATTCGGGAATCATCAAACCGAAGGTGTGGATTATGACGAGACCTTTGCCCCGGTTGCTAAAATGACGACTGTTCGTGCTTTCCTAACCGTGGCCGCTGCAAACAATTGGCACCTCCATCAAATGGATGTCCACAATGCTTTCCTTCATGGTGATTTGGAGGAAGAAGTATATATGCGGTTGCCTCCGGGCTTTCAATCCCCGGTCCCCGACCTTGTTTGTCGCCTGAAGAAGTCTTTGTACGGTCTTAAGCAGGCTCCCCGGTGTTGGTTTTCTAAGCTTGGGTCCGCTCTGAAGAGGTATGGGTTTTCTCAAAGTTATTATGACTATTCCCTCTTCACATTTGTGAAAGGTGCGGTTCGCATTCATGTCCTCGTCTATGTAGACGATTTTATTGTCTCTGGCAATGATCTTTCTGCCCTTGTCTCTTTCAAAGAATATTTGCATAAATGCTTCCATATGAAGGATTTGGGTGATTTAAAATACTTTCTGGGGCTTGAAGTGGCCCGTAACCCCGATGGTATATTCTTATGCCAACGCAAGTATATCCTCGACATTCTTCAAGAGGTGGGTCTTCTCGGTTGCAAACCCGCGCCTACACCTATTGAACAACAGCATCAGCTTGCTTCCAGTGGTAGTAAATTTCTCACCAATCCCGAGCCATATAGAAGACTAGTGGGCCGGTTAGTATATCTCATTGTTACTCGACCCGACCTATCTTACTCGGTCCATCTTTTATCTCAATTCATGAGTGCTCCTCGGGAGGATCACTGGAATGCGGCTCTTCGTGTTGTGCGTTACTTGAAGGGCACTCCCGGCCAAGGCATTCTTTTATCTGCTCGCTCTCCTTTGACGTTGTCCGGATGGTGTGATTCGGATTGGGCTAAGTGCCCCGAGTCTCGTCGGTCTTTAACGGGTTGGCTTATGTTCTTGGGCTCTTCTCCTGTCTCGTGGAAGACCAAAAAGCAGCCCACCGTGTCTTTGTCCTCTGCTGAAGCAGAATATCGAGCTCTTCGGGCCATTACTTGTGAAGTTAAGTGGCTCAAGGGGTTACTAGAGGATTTGGGGGTCTCTCATCCTCTGCCAGTCGAGATTTTCAGTGATAGTAAGTCCGCCTTGCACATTGCTCAGAATCCTGTCTTTCACGAGCGTACGAAACATATTGAGATCGACTGTCACTTTGTCCGTGACGCTATTCAGCTCGGCCTCATTGCGCCGTCTCATGTTCAACCACGGTTCAGCTAGCCGATGTTCTTACTAAAGCACTTGGCGTATCTCAGTTCATGTCATTAGTTCGCAAGTTGGGCACTTTCAACCCGTATGCTCCAACTTGAGGGGGGGGGGGTCATAGACTATAATACGGGTCTTGTATTCTAAGCCCGTGTCCATGTTGTCTTGTATTGGGCTGTGAGCCTAACCCTAATTTGTATTGCCTATATAGTTTTGGAATGAGAATGAGAAAGGCAGATTATCGATTCATTTGTTTAGCACTTTTCCTAATCCCCTTTATTCTGATTAAAATAAGAACTCATCATACATATAAATATATAGTATAAACAAAGGGCGGAATCACAGCATGCAAATAATAAAGTCGCCATAATTTTAATAAAACGAATTAGAGAAAAAATCTAGACATTAAATTTATTTATTGTTCTGCCGTACAATTGCCTCTATACATTAAATTTATTCTCTTTTGGTCCCGCGCGAGGCCTATATCAATTGAGCAGGTAAATGAAAGCTTTAAATTAAATTCATAAAAGGTGCATAGCATATACAAGGGCAGTTGGTCTCTCTCATGACGAATTATTTTGATTCTTTTTAAAAAAGACGGGATTTTGTGATCATTTTACTGTCAAATGCGATCACTTTTAGAAAACAAATTCTCATAAACTCTAAAACTAGTTGGACTATTGTGGTTATATTTGACCATAAATTGATCACAAAATCACGTCTTTTTAAAAAGACAAAAACGGTCCGTCAGAAACGAGAATTTGTGATACAAGATCAGCGCATTTGGAGTAACAAAAATTCAATTAGATATTTCAAGATAGAGCTTCATTTTAAAATTAATTGTCTCTAAAAGTTTCTTTTAATTTAAGTGAACTTTTACATTCGTATTTTGTTTTATAAGGAAAAGTCTGAACAAATGTACAAAATCGTTAATGTATAGAAAACGGTTTATAAAATTTTAAAGCCAAAAACTATCTTATATTCTCCTATTGTCTATGATTAATGTGTAAAATTAAAATATGTTAAAAACTGTTTAACATAAAAAAAAATGAAAAGAAAAATAAAACTCTCTTATAAGTAAGTTCTATATAAAAAATTGAATCATAAAACAAATTATTTATTAAAATATCCCTATAGAACTTTAATAACTATAAGGGGTCTAAGAGAAATCGAAACGAAATAAAAGTTCACGATTTCCTTTGTGTGTGTTTGTTTGATCCAAACAAAGGGTATACGAATCCCTCCCTTACCCTCAAGTCTCTATACATTGTTACCCCTCACCCCCCTAGGGTAACCTAATCCTTTTCCCTCACCCACCCTAACCGGCCACCCATTATCAACACTTACCGTTGTCACCATGACACAACCCATCACCACACTCGCCCTCTGACCGCCGCCACACTGACGTCTCTCCCACCATGCCGTCGCCGGAGCTACCACCACCCTCCCAGTTGTGCAAACCGCCGCTCTTTCCGTTTTGGAAATCCCACACCACCGACACACCCACCACGCAAACATCGAAGAGAACCTTCCCTCAACCATGAAATCACCTCCCCCACCTATTGAAACACTAGATCTAGTGTTTAAATGGCGGGGGAGGAGATTTCGTGGGTGAGAAAGGTTTCTTGGATTTTTTAGTGGTGGTTGCGTGGGCGGTGTGAGATTTCGAATCGGAAAAGGGCGGCTGTAATACCTCGTATTTATATAAGTAATAACTAGACCGAATAAAGAACCCACTCGACCAAGTGCAGCTCCACTCGACCGAGTGGAAGACTGAGTACTCCATTGCAGTAGGCTGGAAGGCCTGGAAAGCCAGTCACTTGACCGAGTGACCATCCACTCGACCGAGTGGAGCCTCCACTCGACCGAGTGGGCTTCCACTCGACCGAGTGCCGGTCGAGTGAGATTTATACGGGAAAATTATTGGTGAAATGTCGCTTTCATAACCTTATCACTTCAGATTTTCCACATCAAAACCCCTCTCAAACACTATTCACCACTCTCTAAACTTCCCCAACTTCTCTCTAAATTCTCCACCATCAAATCCTCTCAAGAACCCTAATTTTTCTAAAGAAGATTCTTGCCTCCTTAGCTTTTCCTCTTTGTTGTAAGTTGATCTAAAATTCATCTTCCCTTCTATCTTGTCTTAACAATCTTATTTAGTTAGTAGATTACTCCTTACATAATTATATTGTAAGAATTAAAGGGGATATTTAAGGGGTTTAATTAGTATGTTTGTTATAATAGATTGTGTAGTATTGATTGTAATAATTAATATGTGTAGGAAGCTTCATTGAGGAGCATTTTTAGTGAGTAACTTGTGGATTTGTGGAGATAAGCTCAAGGTAGGGTTTCCATACTTAGCTATGGTGATATGAGTGTTTAATTGTATATTTAATACCATTAATTACATTTATATCATATTAGTTGCATTATAACATGTTTTGGATAATTATGGTTTGGTACATATTGTGGTCTCATGATGATTTTGGAAAGAATAAATAAGGTGAATGACTCTAGTGTTGATTATCTTGCATTATAACATGTTAATAGGCAACTAAAAGAAGAGAAGATGAATTAATGAGGTTATGAGCATGAATTGGTTGTTGTGTGAATTTAGTTGCATACTTGTTTGGTCAATTGTTCTTATTGTTGGTGAATTGTTGATATTGGAGGTTGTTGGAGGACTTTGGTGACGGTTTTGGAGACGGAAGGCGGTTGGGAAACTGTCTTCCGCTCAAGTCTCCCTTTGAGCTTCCCACTCCAAGGGGATGTGCACATGAGTACTTGGGTTTTGGAGGGACTCGTGCGGTGAGGCACGATGTCTGGCAGGGGACTCAAGTCGCACTCGGGCCCGGTACCACGGACGTGTTCCGAGTACCTTGGTGATGTTAGTGACATCGTGGGCGTGTCCCGGTCACGGTGGTGGAGGCGTGCTTTGGTGGATACTTGCTATGATTGTATGTCTCATTTGATTAGTAGTTGTAATTACATCTTCCATTTATTATTGAACATTTATATAATTGGCTAACACTTGAGTTTGAATTTCTTTGATGAACCATATCGTGATTTTCGCCCATTTGAGGAGCAGTGTCGACAGGTGCGCATATCTGAGTAGCAGGCTTTGGGAGCGGTCTACCTTGTTGTCGCTACTTGTTCTTATTTAGTTTTGACACTTAAAACTCCTATTCGATTTGGCTGTACTATTGGGATGATTTTCACATCTCTTAACTTGTAGTCACTTAACATTACAACTTAATTATCTATGTAATCTAAAGTACCTCTTTACTTGTTGTTCGCACTACACTCTTGGGAAACCAAGGCTTGTGACACCTCCATGTGACAGGAAATGCCTAGAGGAAGGGTCCCGGCCTGTGAGGGTGTTAAAAAGTAGTATCAGAGCGATGATTTTGGAGCCTAACCAATGAACCAATGAAATAGGGTGAGTCAATTTAAAATGAACCCGGTTTGAGTTGTAGAGGGTTTGTGACAAGCTTGGGAGATGCCTCAAGGTTGAGTACTTGCCCTCTTAACTCGAGTCGGTCACTACGCGTGGGTAATGAGGCGTGTTTGGTGCATGTGATTATTGCATACTTCTTGCTTGATGTTGTGGAGTTTTGTATGCTTGGTGATGTCCTACGTGATAATATGCTTAAATATAGTGGACTTTTGAAAAGATATGTGGGATGTATAGGTGCAAGTATACGTGTTAAGTACCATTATACGAGTGTTATATGTTGTGCCTATGACTATATTCTCCTCCGCGCTTGCGTATAGGAACATGTGAATAGGGTTATATGTGGACTTGTGTGAGTAGGGATGGGTAAATAGCTCATAGGAGGTGTCCTCGGCCAAGTGAAGAAAGGGACTCGTCCGACTAGGTAACACTCGACCGTGTGCCCCTCCCACTCGATCGAGTGAATGCCTTTCCAGAACCCAAAGAACTCCTGTAAGCTGCTACACTCGACCGAGTGAAGGTCTCACTCGATCGAGTGTGTTCTACGCGACCGAGTGATAGGGCCACTCCACCGAGTGGATTATGGGAGAATACTGGAAACATTCTGATTCTTGTGACACTCAACCGAGTGAAGGATTCACTCGACCGAGTGTATTGCACTCGACCGAGTTGTGAGACCGCTCGATCAAGTAGACCTCTGGGGATTTTGTGAAACCTTCTAATTGTTGAGAAACTCGACCGAGTGGGACATCACTCGACCGAGTGGGCTCACCACTCGACCGAGTGACTTTCCCCAATCGATCGAGTGGGCATCTATTGTGGTCAATAGTCGTTGTCTCGTATTTTGGGGCATATATTGACGTTTGTTATACTTATTGAAGAGACATTATGCCGAGACCCCGTGCAAGGACTCCTACGCCTCCCCCTCGCGTGTCTGAATAGGAAATGGAGCGGCTCATTGCTCAAATGAGGCCCTCACCGAAGCTCTTAGGAATGTCACTAGAGAGAGAGAGAGAGAGATGCTGCAATGGATGCCTCGGCCATGAGCACCGCTATCTCACACCATTGCCCCACCAAGTACGTTGGAGTGGTGGAGCCTTGCCTCTTTAGCGATTGGGTAAGGGAAATGGAGAACGTGTTCGAAGTGGTGAGGTGCCCGGAAGAGCTTAAGGTGGAGCAAGCCGTCTTCTACTTGGGGGGACTTACGGGAGGTTGGTGGTACAAGGAGAGGGAAGCCATGAGGAACTTCTATGAAGAGAGGGGCGAAGCCGCCATCCCTTGGGCCAATTTCAAGGTATAGATGAGGAACGAGTTCATCCCCGAACACGTGAGGTGTAAGCTTCGAGCGGAATTTGACCGGTACGTTATGACCGATGCTATGACCGTGCAAGATTACTACATCCGCTTTTGTGAGCTAGCTACTTATATGGAGGATCTTCACCTTAGCCAATCTCACTTGGCTCTCAAGTTTGAAGGAGGATTAACCGTCAAGCTCTTGGAGAAGCTCCCACCTGGGGATTTGCCTAGTGTGAAGGAAGTCTATGCTAGGGCCGGTAACGCGGAAAGGCTACTCGGTGTCACTAAGGATGTTAAGGAGAGGTCCGGGGAGAAAAGAAAGAATGAAGGTGAAGGAGGGTATCAAGCCAAGAAGATTACTTTTAATCAATCCAAGTCGTACTCGGGAGGAGTCCAAGGAAGTAGCTTTGGAGAGACAAACGGCTATGGGAATAGGGCCGCTAGTGAAGGAGGAGGGTTAAGGTGTTATACTTGTGGTGGCCTCGGCCACAAAAGGGTAGAATGCACTAGTGCTCAAAAGGGACCTAACCGGATATTTGGGCAAGGAAACTCTTACTTTACCCCTTCCCAAAGCGGGCAAGCAACCGGAACTCGGGGGCTTGGAGTAACCCAAGGAATGGTAATCCCAATTTCAATGGTGGAAACAATCGAGGGAACTTCAACCGAGGAACTCCATCAAGGGCAACAAGCTACGCGGGCAGCAATGCTTCCGGGAATAGGCCAACTCAATCGTCTAGCACGGTACAAGGAGCACCCAAGACTAGTGGCAAACTCTTTGCCATGGACAAGAGGAGTTCTGAAGAAGACGCTCACCTTGTATCCAGTACATTTCTTGTTAACTCTCACCCATGTTTTGTTTTGTTTGACTCGGGGGCCACACATTCTTTCGTGTCTAGGAGTTGTGTGCCGACCTTAGGATTGGGGGAGGGCGAACTAGCCATGGATGACGTGACCTTCCCTTCGGGGTAGTATATTACATGTTCAAGGATTTATAAAAAGATACCCGTCCTAATTCACGAAACAAATTTTCCCATATACCTCTTTGAATTTCCTTTGGAAGGGTTTGAGATAATCCTAGGAATAGATTGGTTAAGTAGACACAAAGCCAACATAGATTGTTATCAAAAGAAAATCGCTTTGAAAGGACCCAAAGGTAATAGAGTGTCATACAAAGGTTACCTAGTCAAGCCTAAGGTGAAACTAGTTTCGGTAATGACCCTAAAGACTTTCCTAAAGAAGAAGTGCCCAATGATCTTATGACATGTGCAGGATACTAGTGTAGAGAGGCCTCAAGCTAGGGAAATACCGGTGGTGGGGGAATTTGAGGATGTATTTTCGGAGGAATTGCCCGGATTGCCTCCACCGAGATAAGTGGAACTCGAAGTGGACTTGAAACCGGGTGCGGGACCGATTTCTAAGACCCCATACCGGATGGGTCCAAAAGAGCTAGAGGAGTTGAAGAAGCAACTTTGGGAATTGGCGGACAAGGGTTACATTAGACCGAGTGTTTCACCATGGGGAGCATCGGTTCTATTTGTAAAGAAGAAGGATGGAACGTTGAGATTATGCATTGATTATAGGGAATTGAACAATGTCACCGTAAAAAACAAATACCCTCTACCAAGGATCGATGACTTGTTTGACCAACTTAGTGGAGCCGGAGTGTTTTCAAAGATTGACCTACATTCGCGCTATAACCAATTGAAGATCAAAGATGAGGACATCCCAAAGACCGCTTTTAGATCAAGATATGGACATTATGAGTTCGTGGTAATGCCGTTTGGACTAACAAATGAACCGGCCGCCTTCATGGATCTTATGAATAGGGTGTTTAGTCCGTACTTGGATAAGTTCGTAGTGGTATTCATAGACGATATTTTGATCTACTCCAAGACCAAAGAATAGCATGAGGAGCACCTAAGGATGGTATTGCAAACCTTGAGAGAGCACCAACTTTATGCAAAGCTTAGCAAGTGTGAGTTTTGGCTAGAGAAAGTGACTTTCTTGGACCATATTATATCAAAAGAAGGGGTTGCCATGGATCCCACCAAGATTAAGGCCGTGTCTAGGTGGGTAGCACCCAAGAATGTAACGGAGATTAGAAGCGTCTTAGGTCTAGCCGGGTACTATCGTCGGTTTGTGAAAGACTTCTCCAAGATTGCAAGACCTTTGACATCGCTAATGAAGAAGGAGAGTCGTTTCAAGTGGGACGGGAGTTATGAGACGGCCTTCTTAACTCTAAAAGGGCGCCTAACCACGGCCCCGGTATTAGCCTTGCCGGAGGGAAACAAGAATTTTGAGGTTTACACCGATGCTTCAAAGAATGTCTTGGGGTGTGTGCTTATGCGAAATGGTAGGGTCATAGCCTATGCATCAAGGCAATTAAAGACTCATGAGAAGCATTACCCGACTCAGGACTTTGAATTGGGAGCCGTTGTTTTTGCATTGAAGATTTGGAGGCATTACTTGTATGGAACAACCTTTAAGGTGTTTTTCGTCCACAAATGTTTGAAGTACATCTACACCCAAAAAGAGTTGAATATGAGGCAAAGGAGATGGATTGAGCTAATTGGGTATTATGACATGGAAATACTCTACCATGAAGAGAAAGCTAACGTGGTGGCCGATGCCTTGAGTAGGAAGTCGGTGCACTCCTTGTGTACCGCCTTGTCCATTATAAGATTGAAGGAAGAAGTAAAGGAAATGGGCATTCATGTGATAAGAAAGGGGGAATCAATTGGAGACTTAACTATAGAACCCGAGTTGTATGAAGAAATTCGGGAAAGACAAGCAAGTGATGTAAAGATCCAAGAATGGAAAGGAGTGCTAGAAAAGGGGGAGCCTTCAAGATTTGAGTTACATGAGGATGGGAGCCTTAGATTCAAAAAAAGATGTTGCGTACCGTATGATGAAGAGCTTAAGAAGAAGATAATGAATGAAGCTCATAGTACACCGTACTCGGTGCACCCGGGTTGTGACAAGCTATACAAAGACCTTAAGAAGACCTTTTGGTGGCTGAATATGAAGAAGGAAGTGGCGGAATTTGTGGCAAGGTGTTTGACTTTCCAAAGAGTGAAGGGGGAGCACAAGAGACCACAAGGGAAGGTACAACCTTTGGATGTGCCAGAATGGAAATGGGAGTCAATCTCCATGGACTTTATAATGGGCTTACCGAGGACTCAAAAAGGGAACAACATGATTTGGGTTATCGTGGATAGACTAACCAAGTCGGCTAACTTCATTCCAATGAAGGATACTTAGAACAAGGTAGAATTAGCTAATGCGTATTGCAAACATGTGGTCAAGTTTCATGGATTCCCAAGGGACATTGTTTCGGATCGAGATTCGCGGTTCATCTCAAGGTTTTGGTAAGAGCTTCAAAGCTCTTTGGGTACTCAATTGAAAATGAGTACGGCCTTCCACCCCGTGATGGACGGACAGACGGAAAGAACAATTCAAACGTTTGAAGACATGTTGAGGGCTTGTGTTCTAGAGTTTGGAGGTTCATAGGAAGAAATGTTACAATTGATTGAATTCTCCTACAACAATAGCTATCATACTAGCATTGGTATGGCCCCATTTGAGGCATTATATGGGAGGAAATGCCGAAGTCTGATATGTTGGGACGATAGTACCGAAACCGTGATTTTAGGGCCGCAAATGATTCAAGATATGGTGGATCAAGTCCATATAATCCGAGAAAAGATGAGAGCGGCACAAGATAGGCAAAAGAGTGATGCCGATTTGAGAAGAAGTGACATCGAGTTTGGAGTAGGGGACAAAGTACTACTCAAAATCTCACCCTTGAGAGGGGTAATGAGGTTTGGCAAAAGAGGGAATGGTCCATATGAAATATTAGATAGAGTCGGGGAAGTAGCCTACCGTCTAGCACTTCCCCCGGTCTTGGACCGCGTCCACAATGTGTTCCATGTGTCCCAACTACAGAAGTACGTAAGCGACCCATCTCATGTACTTGAGGCGGAGATGATCGAGCACGATGATACACTTACCTATGTGGAGACACCTAAGGAAATCCTAGACCGTAAAGTAAGGAAAACAATACGAGGTGAGACGACCTTGGTCAAGGTGTTATGGTCCAACCACCTTGTAGAGGAAGCCACGTGGAAGTCCAAAGAGACTATGAAAGATCGATATCCTCACCTCTTCTCACAGGTATGGTTGGGTTACGAGGGCGTAACCGTGTCTCTAGAGGGGTAGGGCGTATTACGCAAGTACCTTTAGTAGAGTTTTCTCTCTTTTCTCTTTTCGTATATGTAGTTAACCACCACCTAACGTCACCATTGAGTCAACACTAGTCTTATATTTACCCCGACTCGCCATCTTGAACCTTGGGGATATTTTCCATACCTAGTGTCAGGAGTGAACTTCGGGGATGAAGTTCTTTTAAGGGGGGAAGATTGTAGTACCTCGTATTTATATAAGCAATAAATAGACCAAATAAAGAACCCACTCGGCCGAGTGCAGCTACACTCGACCGAGTGGATGACCGAGTACTCAATTGTAGTAGGCTGGAAGGCCAGGAAAGTCGGTCACTCGACCGAGTGGAGCCTCCACTCGATCGAGTGGGCTTCCACTCGACCGAGTGTCGGTCGAGTGAGATTTATACGGGAAAATTATTGGTGATATGTCGCTTTCATAACCTTATCACTTCAGATTTTCCACACCAAAACCCCTCTCAAACACTATTCACCACTCTCTAAACTTCCCCAACTTCTCTCTAAATTCTCCACCATCAAATCCTCTCAAGAACCCTAATTTTTCTAAAGAATATTCTTGCCTCCTTAGCCTTTCCTCTTTGTTGTAAGTTGATCTACACTTCCTCTTCCCTTCTATCTTGTCTTAACAATCTTATTTAGTTAGTAGATTACTCCTTACTTAATTATGTTGTAAGACTTAAAGGGGATATTTAAGGGGTTTAATTAGTATGTTTGTTATAATAGATTGTAGTATTGATTGTAATAATTAATATGTGTAGGAAGTTTCATTGAGGAGCATTTCTAGTGAGTAACTTGTGGATTTGTGGAGATAAACTCAAGGTAGGGTTTCCCTACTTAGCTATGATGATATGGGTGTTTAATTGTGCATTTAATACCATTAATTACATTTATATCATATTAGTTGCATTATAACATGTTTTGGATAATTTGGGTTTGGTACATATTGTGGTCTCATGATGATTTTGGGAAGAATAAGTATGGTGAATGATTATAGTGTTAATTATCTTGCATTATAACATGTTATTAGGCAACTAAAAGAAGAGAAGATGAATTAATGAGGTTATTAGCATGAATTGGTTGTTGTGTGAATTTAGTTGCATTCTTGTTTGGTTAATTGTTCTTGTTGTTGGTGAATTGTTGACATTGGAGGATGTTGAAGGATTTTGGTGACGGTTTTGGAGACGGAAGACCGTTGGGAAACCGTCTTCCACTCAAGTCTCCCTTGGAGCTTCCCACTCCAAGGGGATGTACACATGAGTACTTGGGTTTTGGAGGGACTCGTGCGGTGAGACACGATGTCTGACAGGGGACTCGAGTCGCACTCGGGCCCGGTACCACGGATGTGTTCCGAGTACCTTGGTGATGTTAGTGACGTCGTGGCCGTGTCCCGATCACGGTGGTGGAGGTGTGCTTTGGTGGATAATTGGTATGATTGTATGTCTCATATGATTAGTAGTTGTAATTACATCTTCTATTTATTATTGAACATTTATATCATTGGCTAAAATTTGCGTTTGAATGTCTAAATGAACCATATGGTGATTTCCGCCCATATGGGGAGCAGTGTCGACAGGTGCGCATATCTGAGTAGTGGGCTTTGAGAGCGGTCTACCTTGTTGTCGCCACTTGTTCTTATTTAGTTTTGACACTTAAAACTCCTATTCGATTTGGTTGTACTATTAGGATGATTTTCACATCCCTTAACTTGTAGTCACTTAACATTACAACTTAATTATCTATGTAATTTAAAGTACTTCTTTACTTGTTGTTCGCACTACATTCTTGGGAAACAAAGGCTTGTGACACCTCCATGTGACGGGAAATGCCTAGAGGGGGGGTCCCGACCTATGGGGGTGTTACAACTGCTAATTAGGGGGATGGGACGGCTCCACAAATTTTTGGCGTCACTAGGGCGTGTGGCCGACACTGTCGCCGGTCAGAGTGGGATGAGGTTTGGTAGGTGGAGATGGTTGGTGGTAGTGTAGAAGAAAGTAGGTGGTTTATGTATTGTTAGTCAAATATATCTTCTCAATATATTTGATATGATTTGATATGTAAATTTAGTATATATCTTCTCTAACCATAAGTAGCTAGGATTCTTTCCTGATTATTAGGATTGTATCTTACTGACTCCTATTGTAATCCTCTATATATTTCGATGACTAATGAATGAAACCCTAAGGGATTATTCTATATGACATGGTATCAGACTAAGAAGAACGACATCCTCTTCTTCTTCGATCCTTGCCTCTGTGTCTTACACCCGATTTTTTTCGAAAAATCCTCCCTACAATGACGAAAGATACTATCGTTCCTCCTCCAAAATCTCAATTACATCCCGTATTCACCGTCACAAATATCCAAAATAAGGTCCGTGTCCTTGATGGCACAAAAGTTACATATGCGTCTTGGGTTCGCCTATTTAAACTTCACGCCCGGGGTCATGACGTGTTGTCCCATATAGATGGCACGCCTGCTCCTGCCGAGACTGCTGCAACTTACGCAGATTGGTGTAAAGTAGACGCACATGTCCTCCAATGGATATACGGTACGGTAAGCGACGATCTCCTCCCTCGCATTCTTGAAGATGAGTCTACTGCTCGTGCAGCGTGGCTCCGTGTTGAAAACATCTTCAATAATAATAAGGGAGCTCGTGCCGCTGCTCTTGAGTCGGAGTTTAATGCCCTTAAACTCGAACATATGTCATCCTTGGAGGCATATTGTCAACGACTCCGGGAACTCGCTGGAATGCTCAAGGATGTTGATGCTCCGGTCACCGAGCGCCGTCTCGTGATTCAACTGGTCCGTGGTCTACCAGGTGAGTATGATACCGTAGCCTCTTATATTAATCAAACATCCCCAAATTTTGAAACCGCTCGTAGTATGCTCGAGCTTGAATTGCACCGTAAGAATGGGCGTGATGAAGCCGCCACTGCTTTAGCCGCACCCGCGGCTGCTCCCTCTGACCCATGGGCAGACCCGACACCAAAGACCACCAACCAGGCCCATCCCCGTCAGTCTTAAAATAATACCAATAACAATAATCGACAATACCGTCGAAACAATAATAAGAATCACCATCACAACAACAAAACTTCCAACTCAAATTCGTACAACCAAAATCGTCATCAGACCCCTCCTTCTCCACCCAACCAGCAACCTTATCAGTGGGGACCACCCTCGGGCTGGCCCATCCCCTGGACCCCACCACCCTGCCCATACCCTACTTACCCTGGCTAGGCTCCTCAGTGGCCCACTATGACACCACAACAGCCCCGGTTCTCCTCTGCTCGTGCTGGACAGCCTCGTCCTTATGGTCAGGCCTTTGTCATGGAAAACGAACCGCCCCAACCGACTGATCTGGCTCAGGCTTTTCAAGCCTTGTCGGTGCAAAGCCACATGGAACCATGGTACATGGATACGGGAGCCTCGTCGCATCTGACCTCTGACCCAGGTATGATTTCTTCTCCGTTTAATACGAGTAAAATTCGTCCTATTTATGTCGGAAACGGCAATAGTATGTCTGTTTTGGGTTCGGTCACTTCCACTGTCCAAGCAAATGACCGTACCCTCTACCTTCACCAAGTCCTTCATGCACCTAATATTATTAAGAACTTAATTTCCGTACGCCAATTTACCAAAGACAATAATGTTAGTGTTGAGTTTGATCCGTTTGGCTTTTCTGTGAAGGATATTCCGACTGGGAAAACGATAATGCGGAGTGACAGTAATGGCGAACTATACCCCGTGTCTGCCGCCCCTACCTCAAAATCACCACCCACGGCTCTCTTGGTTCATGGTCCTGATATTTGGCATTCTCGTCTTGGGCATCCCGGGCCCTCTGTTTTGAGTTTATTAAATAAGTCGAGTCGTATTCATTGTAATCAAACAATCTCGAATAATTTTTGTTCTTCCTGTCAAATTAGCAAGCATCGACGGTTGCCTTTTCATGATTCATTTACTCACACTCTTGCTCCTTTTGACATTGTGCACAGCGATTTATGGACGTCACCCATTCTTAGCAAACAAGGTCACAAATATTACATGGTGCTCATCGATAATTTTTCACAATTTGTGTGGGTTTACCCTTTGAAATTCAAATCCCAAGTGTATGATAAGTTCATTCAATTTCACAATTTTGTCCAAACACAGTTTAATGTTAAAATCAAATCCTTTCAGTGTGATTTAGGACGGGAATTTGACAACAACTCCTTTAAATCGTTTGCCAACAAACATGGTCTTGTTTTTCGTTTCTCATGCCCACAAACCTCACCCCAAAATGGTAAATCCGAGAGAATGCTGCAACGCCTAAATGACATTACCCATGTTCTCCTTCAACACGGCTCGGTCCCGAAACACTATTGGGTCGATGCTCTTCACGTGGCCACCCATCTTCACAATATTCTCCCTTCCTCCACCATACAATACCATACACCCGCCTCTGTTCTTTACGTTAAGAATCCGTCTTACGATCATCTTCGAGTCTTTGGCTGTGCTTGCTATCCAAATCTCTCTGCCACTCGTCCTCACAAACTTTCTCCTAAATCTGTTAAATGTGTCTTCCTTGGTTACCCGCCCAATCAACGTGGGTATCGGTATCTTGACCCTACAACTGGAAATCTATATATCTCGCGTCATGTTGTCTTCGATGAAAACGATTTCCCATTTCGGAAACCATCCTCACCTAAAACCAACAGTGACTCAACCCCTCTTAGCCCACCCATCCTCGACACTATTCTCGACCCACCTAATAACCCACCCAACCCAGCCCATATTCCCACTCCACCTACATCCCCTGTTCGACCCCCCACACCGAACACAATCCCTGCCTCCCCTTCGACGCCCATACCCGATAACCTTTCCCCACCTATCACCCCTGCTTCCGCCTCTCCACCACCGCCACCACCACCCCCTCCACCTCGCCGTACCCTTCTTCCCACGCATAACATGTCTACTCGTGCTATGCATGGGATATTTAAACCCAAAGCCCTTGTTTCCACATCCAATCTTTCCCCTGTTCCCAAGTCCCCTAACCTTGCCCTTAAGGACCCAAATTGGAATCGTGCTATGCAGGACGAATTTTCTGCATTACGGGAAAATCATACTTGGGACTTGGTCCCTCGACCGACTGACGCTTCTATTATTCGTTGTATGTGGTTGTTTCGTCACAAGTTTAATGCAGATGGTTCACTTCAGCGCTATAAAGCCCGTCTAGTCGCTAATGGTAAGACTCAACAAATTGGGCTCGATTGTGATGAAACTTTTAGTCCGGTGGTTAAGCCTACTACTATCCGTACCGTTCTCAGTCTCGCCATTTCTAAGTCTTGGCCTATCCATCAGCTGGATGTCAAGAATGCTTTCTTACACGGTAACTTGGAAGAAACTGTATACATGCATCAACCACCCGGCTTCGTTGATCCCTCCGCGCCTACTCATGTGTGTAAACTACGTAAGTCTCTATATGGTCTTAAGCAAGCCCCTCGTGCTTGGTATCACAGGTTTGCCACATTCATTCTTTCCCAGGGATTTGTTAGTAGCAAATGTGACTCCTCTTTGTTTATTTACAAGTCTGCTCATGCCACAGTCTATTTGCTATTATACGTGGACGACATTGTGATTACTGCATCTAGTCCAACGATTCTTCGTTCTCTCATTACTCGGCTCTCTCATGAATTTAAAATGTCTGACCTTGGTCCTTTGCATCATTTTTTCGGTATCTCCGTCACCCGCACTTCTACTCGTTTATTTTTATCTCAACAACAATATGCGAAGGACATTATTAGCCGAGCGAAAATGGCCTCATGTAAGCCGTGTCTCACGCCGGTGGAACCAGGTGCTAAATTAAGTGCTAATACCGGCCCTGTGGTTGAGGACCCTGCTCTTTATCGTAGTCTGGCCGGTGCCCTTTAGTACCTAACTATTACTCGACCAGATATCGCCTATGCTGTCCAACAGGTATGTCTCTTTATGCATGATCCTCGAGCCTCTCATTTTCATTTTTTAAAACGGATCATTCGCTACATCCAAGGCACTACTAGTCACGGTCTTACTCTTCGCCCAATGCGCAAACTTTCTCTCCATGCCTATTCTGATGCCGATTGGGCCGGCTGTCCGGATTCCCGACGGTCCACTTCTGGGTATTGTGTATTTTTGGGTGATAATTTGGTCTCCTGGTCCTCTAAGCGTCAACCTACTGTTTCCAAGTCAAGTGCCGAGGCCGAATATCGCGGTGTTGCCAACGCCGTTGCTAAAACTAGCTGGCTCCGTAACTTACTCCTTGAGCTTCATGTTCCATTACAGCGCTCTACACTCGTGTTTTGTGACAACGTTTCTGCTGTATATTTATCAGGTAACCCGGTTCAACATCAACGTACTAAACATGTCGAGATTGATATACATTTTGTGCGCGATAAAGTCCGTATTGGTGAAGTTCGAGTTCTTCATGTTCCATCCGAATATCAGTACGCCGATATTTTTACTAAAGGCCTACCTCGACATCTCTTCGACCGGTTTCGAGCCAGTTTGAGCGTTCGCTCATCTCCCGCTCCAACTGCGGGGGCGTGTTAGTCAAATATATCTTCTCAATATATTTGATATGATTTGATATGTAAATTTAGTATATATCTTCTCTAACCATAAGTAGCTAGGATTCTTTCCTGATTATTAGGATTGTATCTTACTGACTCCTCTTGTAATCCTCTATATATTTCGATGACTAATGAATGAAACCCTAAGGGATTATTCTATATGACATGTATTTCCTTTTCCTAAGCAACCAAACAAGCATGAATGATTGGGGTAATCTTATTCCTTTCACTCTTTTACTCTTTCTTGATTCCATTATCTTTCCCTTTCTCATACCAAACGCCCCCTAATGGTGAATCTATTAATTAAATTTTTTGTGCAATTTCCAGGGTCTTAAATTCAAACTTCCAAGATTAGGTTTGTGGGAGTTATTTATGGCATGAGATCATGTCTTCTAGATTTCGAGTCTGTTACTCTAGTAAAAATGATGGCCGACATGTTATACTTGGTTTGTAAACTATTACGCATAATTGCGGCTCTATTGAGTGCACACCTAGTAAATAGGTAACAATCACATGTTCTCTCGTCATCAAAAACAAAAGATATAGTTTTATAAAGTAACATTTAAACGGTATTTGTGAAAAACAAATAAGAGGAGAACCACATAACCAGGGGCGGATCCAGGTTAGTTATGTTATATACACATTATTGGCCAGTTTTAGTTTAAAATTCAGTAATATTCAATGTCAAGCTTGAGAGGTGTACCTTAGAAACAAGAGAATCTAATGCTTGATTCAGGAATGTAAGCAAAATCAGTTGGCAAGGTTGAATAGATTCACGGGCAGGAAATGTGAGTACCATTTGACCATTGGTTATAACTTCGTTGGATCGACAGGTAAGAAAGGAAGTAAAATCATGTTTAAATTGAGCAAAGTAGGAGTTCACTACTTCTGGGGAACTCATGTTTGATGCAACTACGCTGCCCTTGTTAATTGCCATGCCTTCTTCATTACGGACACCAAGTGGTACCTTCGCAATTTCACATTTGTTATCACATTATTTGTTCAAAACATATATAAATTTATAATATGATACTTGGCTGAATCGCATTAAAGATTAAATTTATTCGGAGTTTTTATAGTTTAAAACTAGGTATTTGATTTCAATCTCTAGATTTCTTGGAAGTATGAGTGAACATGTGGATAATTCGTTTTTTTTCTAAAATACAATAATTAATTTTAATGAGGGGAGTTAAATATTAGAAAATCGTATGATGAATCTAATAGTAATGGGTTTATTTAAAAAACTGTCCTTAATGTTATGTTACTTGACGATCTAAGAGATAACGTAAGTTCTCAAATAGTTTATGCTAGCCTAGTTGTAATGTACATAAATTAGTATGGCTCAACCAGATGCATTAAAATAAGTTCTTCTGGTCTGATTATTTGTCAAATAAGATTTTACTCCGTATTTAGTAGGCTTACTTGTAAATCATATAATATGTGAACATTACAATGTCGAGAATTATTGATCCTCAATTTAATTCTGTTAAAACTAACTTAATACCCATTTAGTCAACAATATATACTGAAATATGTGCACCATTCAAATCATTTATTTACTCCTTTTAATCAATATAATATTTTTTTATATAATTGAAGTAAGTAATTTTCAGAAAAAAAAATTAGATAAAATAGTTATCATTCAACAACACAAGTCAAGAAGACCCTAACCTGGGAGAGCCAATGAAGAGCAGAACTGCAATGCACGAAATGCAAGCTTTTTGTTGGAAAAAGCCGACCATAAAAGTTGCCTGGAGCACCCACGACAAAGCATAAGGGCATACCATCTCTTGTTGGCCCTTGTAATTTAGCCACATCTCTGAAGAGCATGTTGAAGTCACTTGAGGGAAGATCACTCATATATATTTGTACTTGTAGTACTTGATCATCGTTTCCTATCTTTGTCTCCTTGCATATTTTGTGTACCGTTTCCATCACCGTTGTTATTAAAGCAACCGGGGTCGGACCAATACCACATCCTAGATCCGCCACGTTTAGGACTTTGCATTGTCTAGCAGCGTCACTTAACAACTGATGTTTAATCATTTTTTCTACCATAGGTTTGCTCTTATTTGTAAAAAACTTCCCCTGCAAAGTGTATGAATTCATTATAAGATACTTATTCCTCCTTAATAATCGGCTAATTAAATCACAACGACTCTTTCCTTTTAATTATCACATCGGACACTCACATATATGTGGTACGCACCATGAAGTAGGCTATGATAACGTCAAAGAGGTCCTCCTAATCCAGTGTCAAACTATGAAAATGGGTCTATACCAGACACCACATAGACATAGTGGAGAGAGAACCTCGCTTTAAAAAAAAAAAAAAAAAATACGACCCACTCATCAAAATTTTATAAAGTAATAAAAGTCCTCATGTAGTCAATATGTGTCACTAACATGTTGGTAAACGACATATTAAGAACTCTTCACAATTCACATACCTATCTAACTAAGTTTCAACCCTTTAAAAATACAATATTGACTAAAACCTGGACTTGTTTATAAATAGTATTTTAGACAAGATGAAAAGGTGTATTATTTTTCACGTCTCAACTATCTTCCGAAAATTGAGATAGCGTCATCGGACGACGGGACGGTACTAGATTTAACTACCACCGATGACATTTTGCTAAATTTTGGTAAACTTACAATCACATTCATTTAACTTTTCATATATTTTAAATTCAAAATATTTTCCTAAAAAGGGGTATTGTTGGAAATTAACTTTTTAGTTGGGAAAGATTAAAATTTGAATTTATATGGGGTAGCAAAAAGAAACAAAAGATTTTTACATTATAGTTTTCAATTTTCACTAATTAGGGTATGGCCGGTTTTATAGTTAATTGTGGATGAACATTGAATTGTATGCAAACTATTAAAGCTTACACGGGAGATATTAATCCCAAAGATGATTGTTAGTATAGGTATGCAAATCAATTTATGGACTATACAATCAGCTGTATATGTTGTACGGTGTAAAATTTGAGCTTTGTGATAAAGTATCCAAGCTTTATGTTAAAGAATATGAGTTTTATTAGAAAGTATTGAATTCATTCATTTACACATTAAAAACATGAACTTTAAATTAGCTCAAAAAAAAATATAAGCTCGGATTC
The DNA here is from genome assembly GCF_048544455.1 of Silene latifolia. Lineage (NCBI taxonomy): Eukaryota > Viridiplantae > Streptophyta > Magnoliopsida > Caryophyllales > Caryophyllaceae > Silene > Silene latifolia. The sequence continues at coordinate 51,104,433 of NC_133526.1, read as the reverse complement.
TTATACCTTGGTTATACAATGTTTATGATACAACTGGATGTATAATCTTATTTGTGTATACAAACTATTACAATACAATGTTAGAAGCATCATATCAAACTTATCCCGAACACGAGCTAGTAACTACAATAGAATATTGATAACTATTTAGAACTCTTAATTTAATTATTTCAGTTTTCTTTTATCGTCATTGTTGATGGTTCAATACTTTAATGGGTACCGAGACAATCAATCTTTCAAATTTAATATCAAAGGCTTTTTTTCCCTTCATTTAAGATTCTAGGACATTGATGTCATTACGATTTTGGCGCTAAAACCAAAATATTTAGCTTTATCTCAATTATTTTTAAAATTTTTAATTTTTAATTAGAGTGGTTTTCAATTTGGGACGTGCTTTTTCACAGCGGATTTTACTCTTTCACATATGCCTTTTATTGTATTACCCTTATTATTTTTTTCACCAGTCACCCGATTGATTTTTTTCTCATTTCCTTCATCTCCCTTCACCACTAAGTCACTAATAACAACCCACCGCTTTCTCCTTTCACCAACTCCGGCCACTATTGTCGCCGACAAACCTAATACAGGCCGACTTTGCCCATTGTCCGACCTCGGCCTCCCCCTGCCCCGCACTTCCCTTCTCTCTTCATCACTCCCCTCCCCCGCACTCCACCATTTCAATAAAAAAAATCGATGATTCAGTATTTAAGACATTTGATTGGCGTACATAGTGCGTACAACATGCAATAATCAAGAGTCAAAACTCATTAAAAGTGTACCAGTAGCCACGAGCGTATTGCACTGACAAAAGTGACAATCAAGACTTAGTGTATCTACAGCATTGCTAATTAGATAATGGCTAAACAATTGATAAACGTAATAAATTTACAAAATATATTTATAATTGCTATATAATAAAATTGCTTCACTAATTGGAGAATCATATTTCATTATTCACGTTTTTAGATTAATTAGATTCGATTCTACGGGAAAATGCATGTATATTAAGACTTAATTTGTGATTTTAGGGGAAAATGCATGTACAAGACTTAATTTGCCTAGGTTTAAGAAAAAGAGTACGTTATGGAAAGTTTATGAAAATTTGTATGTGAAAGAGTAAAGTCCGTATGTGAAAAAAAAGTGATTTCGTTCAAATTTGGTACTATCTGTTGACGTCTATGGTTATCTCTGTCTTGTTCAATTGAGGCATCCATGACTGTGAGCGCGCCATATATTATTGGAAAATTTTATAAATGGAACAATCTTCCTTTTATCCCCTATCTACTAAAAGAATAGGTGAACTCACAAATTATACCTCCAAAGAATATCTTTTTAAATAAGAAAGGTATTAATAATTTAATTGTATTTAATAAATAAGGAAATTAATAATGATAATGTATTTCATTATATAATTATTTTCATTAAAATTAATCTTTTTCTTCAAATTATATAATTTTCACTAAACACTAAATTATAATATTTTAATTAAAGTATAAATAATACTGTATAAAACTATAAACTATTAAATATTTTATTGATGCTATTAGTTGAGAATGACTTGACTCATACTATTCATACTATGTATAAACAAAACTATAAATCGTTTTGATTACTTTCATAACAAAAAAAATTGAGAGAGTTTATAAATTCGAATAATTAGCTTTCTGGTATAAAAAATACTTTTTAAAATAATATATTTCAGCACATTACTCAATTCTCTTGTATTAATTTTCAGTTTTAATTTTTTTTTTTTGCTCGAAACAAAATACAATAACGAGAAAAATGAACAATTAACGAGATACCACTGTTATTTTACAGTTCAATTTTACTCAGTTTTCTTGAATAATTTTATAGTTCGGTTCTTTTTTTTTCTCATATCAAAATATAATGACGTAAAATATGAAAAATTAATGAGGTGTTGCTTTAGCATGATTTCAGTAATACAAAAATAAAAACTGTACAAATACCGCGCATTCATTGTACGGGATCTAAACTAGTTTACTATTAAGAGAATAAAAACTTTGTTAGTTTTATCACCTAAATAACTTATACTCAGTTGGACCTGTTTTTATGGTAACTCACACCATAAGTTTGGATGGATTGTAAATTGTGGACTCTATATAAGTAGCTCACCTTTTTCTATCCCACTGTCAAAGTAAAAACTATTAAGAGCCACATTTTTGAATTAGCCTACTGTTTTTACTGATTTTCATTTTAAGGTCAATACGCATTTTAATTAGATTATACAACTAACTTAATTGTATTATTAATGTCATAAATTAGTTTCATGTAATGATATATCATTATTTTTAATAGTAATAAAATAACTTACTTAAAGTGTCTTTTGATGATAGTAAACTTTTTTTTACCTCTTATTAATATTATATTAAGTACTTCGTAGATTATAACATTAAATTAAAAGTACAGTTAATTTATGCAAATAATTTAATTGAGAACGTCTCATTATAAAATAAATCTAAAAAATGCCGTGCTTTGGCACGGGAACTACACTAGTCATCTATTAATCGGAAATGAAATGAATAAATTCATTACAAAAGCACCTTATATATAATTCATTAATTTCGAATGCTAACTTTTTTACTTTTAATGTTATTTACCAAATTATTTATTGTTGACGCTCATTTGAAATTTAATGTCGCCAATGGGTCTACGTCAAAACTGAGGACAAAGCCGGTTTACTCATTACGTTTTTGTTATGATGGATGTTAAAGAAAAAGGGTGAAGAAGCTTACTAGGGTGAGTTTAGTGGTTAAAACTTGGATGAAATTTTCAAGGGGCTTATGTTCAAGCCTTCTTAAGAGCAATCTTGTGGAGTGTTTATGGCTTGAGGATATACCATCTAGACTACGAGCTTGTCCCTCTTGGGTGATATTTTCAAGGGGCTCAGGTTCAAGCCTCCTTAAGAGCAATCTTGTGGAGTATTTATGACCTGAGGATATACCTTCTAGACTACGCGCCTGTTCTGCTCGGGTGACATACCTAATGTACGTGGCTTACAAGTTACCCCGTATATTCAGAAGTTTACTCATTGCACACCAAAGGTTATGACTGCGGATCCCCTGTCACCCAAAAAGGGCGAAGAAGTAGCTGTTTTGAGTCTTTGACTTCTTTTTTCCATCCAGAAAAATCATTACTAATTCTCTATAAATCACCAGTAAAGATCAGTTTAACCATCGATAACTAATTTGGTAAAATGATAAATAATTTGGTAAATAAAATTAAAAACAAAAAAAATCTTCAAATAATGCGCCCTACTCATTGGCCATTTTTTTCCAGTACATACATATATAAGTTGACCTTATAAAGTTGTAAAAGAATAAAAAGATAAAAGAAAAAAAGAAAACGTAACTGGAATTGTCGAGCCATTGTTTGCATAGCTGAACTCTCCTTCACCATGATTCATGCGAATCTCCATACGATCATACACCAAATTAAGCTCCTCTTTTAATTATTTCCTTTATAACTTGATCGGATCGTCCTACGAGTTTAAGGGCAAAGAACATCTTAAGTTTTATACTCTCACAAAATAGTTGACTTTGATAATTTCTGGCATTCTTTAGGCAACCATATGAGTATAAAAATTAATATTCCATGTACGCGGCAACAATTATTTAGAAACTTCATTATATTTGTATATTGATCAAGCAACTAACAACTTCATTTAATAAATAAAAATGCTGCAACTTGTAATGCACAAATAAAAATAACTGTCATATAGTTAATTAACATTAGGTGGATTATATCAATACAATTGACTATATAGTTTTGGAGAACAAGAATTAGCTCAAGTGATAAGAGTTCTCTTACTTTAATTATAAAGTTGAGAATTCGATTCTCACCCGCGACATAAATGAGGCTTGTTTGAACCTAAAGAAAAAAAACTAATTACATAGTTTTTGAGCTTTATAATAAATATTTGACGTTTTAATGTAAAAAAAAATATAATCCAAATTTTTTTAAATGCTCAAAAAATTAGACATGAGCTCAATTGAATTTTTTTTTTTTTTTTTGGTACATTGAGCTCAATTGAATTTGATATAGTTATAAAATGCTCTCATACAACTAGTCGTATTTTTTTTTTCTTGTCATTAATTAATAGCACAAAATTGAGTTGATTATTGAGAATGAATGGATGCAATTAATTAAAACAATTTCTTTTTAAATACTAGTTACTGGTCCGCACCCTAATAGGCGCGGTGTTCTATCGGGTTATATTATCGTTTATCTCCGATTATATCAATGTTAGTGTCTAATTTGTGAAAATGAGTGATAGCACCTATTTATTTCTACTCAATGTAGTATATGACACATCACGTTTATGTGTTTGCTTATGGAGATTATTTGCGTCCATTATGTTCTCAAACATTTCCTTCCAAATTTCACCACATTACTCTCTAAATTTGTCTATTTAATTCCCTTTGTTTCTCATTTCCATTTACAACTTTTTTTTTTCTTTTTCTTCCTTCTTTTAACGGGCGCGGTGTCCCAATTTGGTTTCTTGTAGCACGGTTTCACGTACTTGAACGTGAGCATTAAAGTTGTTATTTTACTCATCATATATTTGAGAACGTCTGTTAAACATACTATGCATTATATTAGATTTTAAAGACGGTTAGGCAGAAGACTCACCTTACAAATTTAGGCAAATATATAGCTTAGCGAATAAGCGGTGCCCCAATTTGGATCGTCGCTCGCGCTATTTGACTAAGTCTAATTTGAGCATCCAAGTTTTAAGCTCTTCATATTCCTAAGGAATGCCTAGTTAACATACTTCGTATTATGTAGTATAGTAGATGCTATAAACGGGAAAAATATATAGCTAAACGTACATTTGTCTAAGATGAGAAGATTTAAGATTACCATCTTTATACATAAGATTCAGTTACATTCTCGTAGATTTGTAAATGACAACATTTAAGGTAAACCAAAGTACATTAAAGTAAACCAAACATTACCATCTTTTCTCACATGGCACTTTGACGCACCAATACCATGCTTCTTGTCTCTTAACAAGACATACGTTTTGTCTACTCGTAGATGCCTTCAAAAAGGCTTCAGGGTCGATTACATAAACGCAATTAACATAGAAAGTTTCTCTCTCCCTCAAATTAACATTATCGTAACCACTAATCAATGAATCTGGTTGCACATTTTTGTTGTTGCATATGTTTTTCATGTCATAGCGCAAGCAGTCCGTCTATTCTATTACTCAATTTAGAACTACGTGTCAAGTTAAACGCTAAATTTTAATGTTGAATTTAGAGTTACATGTCACGCAATTTCTAATAATGTTTCATCGTAATTGTTAGAGAAACCATAACGTAAGTTATTAGATACAAATGGTTCCTCATGCTTTGTAACAAATTAGCGAAATCCGTGTAACTGTGGACATGGGCCATCCGCGCCGCGCGCACCCGCGCGTTGGTTTCGAGGCGGCGGCATTTCTCCCACGGAACCTTGGTTTGCCAAAGCACGTCATGGGTCGTTACTGACTTGTGAGGCATTGAAACCGGTGAAAGGTTGAATAAGCCTGCATTTGTGGAGTCGCCACCAATTTATTATGGAAAAATTGGAAACCGTTCAAATACCTCATGTCATGTCAAGACACGAAGTAATGACATAGACACTAAGAACTCGTTACCCTTAGCATTCTATGTCTAGAATGACTCTCAAAGATGCCATTGGACACGGATGTCTAGAAATAACTGGAGTATGTGATGAGGGTACGTATTAGAAAGCTCTTTAATCGAACACTTAACCACGCCCGCCTCAATAGCGGCCTCTACTATTGATTAGGGAAATTGTTCATATTTGATATGTCGTCGATGTAATGCACGCAATGCAACAAACATAGATTAATCATAGCATGTGAAATTAGACTATGTCTGTTAACACGTAATTTAGCAAACAATTTGGGTCGAAGTAGGATGTTAGATTTAATACATTTGAATGTCATACAATTAAATCATACAAGATAATAAATACGATAAATGAAATACAATAATTAAAATTACAAGGATTACAAAGTTTATTTGATCTACGTCAAAAGCACGCTCAAAACGAGATTTCGAAGAAGAAAATAAAATAAAATAAAATAAAATTTAAAAATATAAAAAAATACGTCAGATTAGGAGTGATAATACGGGTAATAGTTGATTTATACCGTAATTAGAAGCTAGTCAAAACGAGACGAGTTTAGAGGCAAAAGCCAACCCAGAATAGGCGCGGCATCTGATGTGTCCCTTGGAAGAGGCGCAGCACTCCTTGCGTCTGTTCTTGAGTTGGATTTTGGCTGTGTAGTTGGAATCGCAGATTTGTTATCGTTCATTGGTAATTTAGGATGGATTATCGATTTTAGACTCGAATTGAAGTGCTTTAATCGATTACATGCCTCTGGACAAGTCATAAAGCGAATAAAAAACAAGAATTTACAACGGTTTACATAATTACGATGAACTAGTGTCGGAAATCAAAAGAACGAAACTGTGAACTTGAAAGCGGAATTAAATTGGTAAAACTGAAATCAAATAAATAAAACTATGTACAAAAGACGAATTCCAGAGAATCGATATGAGAAAATCGAACCTTTAAAATCCGGGTTTGAATAGATGACGAAAACCCGAAAATATTGAACTATAAGGGATTTATGTCGATTTATGCATTATAATTTAAAAAGGATTAGTTAAAATGTGATTTACATACTGGAAAACAAAGGAAACAAAGGAAAAAACGAAAGAAAGGAGAAAAAATAGAAAATTGCAGAAGGTCGAGGAAGAAGAAGAGCAGGAGCAGCGACAGCCTCAGGAAGAGGCGTAGCAGATGCTGCGACTCTTCAAAGAGGCGCAGCTGCTGCTGCGTTTCTTCTCGACGTCAGACCTCCACTGTTTATAAAAAACGGTTTTACTAGGTTGATTTTAAGACGGTTTTGAACGTGGTCTTGATATAAATCTTACATTAATTGATACAAAATAAAAGTACAATAAATAAAATGGGATTTACACCCTTAAACTTACATGTTTGACGAAACGAGATTGACTAAAGTTATCGTTTAGTGATTGCTCGACTCGAATATGCGTGGAAAGTGCCCTCGTTAAAGGATTTTAGTAAATTGATTAAGTTGATTAAGTGGAGTTGGTCAATTGGTCGGTCTAAGCAACGTGGCTGGGACTCAGAATGATCTGAGCTTACATGGACGATTGATCAAGCACGTAGGCGTCGAAAGCAATAGCGTAGTCTAGAATGCAAAGGGAGAAGAGAAGGGCGGACACTCGCGTGCCAAATATGGAAGCCGAAGGTCTCTATTTATACTAAACACATGATAGAGTTTAAGAATGACACGGATTTGGAAACAAATCACGGAAATATTCTGATAAGAGTGAAAAGAGGGTCGGGGAAGAGGCGCAACAGCTACTGCGACCCTTGGAAGAGGCGCAACACCTGATGTGTCCTTTCCCCAGAGGTTTCCTCCTCAGCAAGAAAGATTTCCGAGTTTTAATTATGGAATTTCGGTAGATATGCACTTCCTTATTCCATAAAACACAAAATACAGAAAGATATTTTCTTAAAATTATTAATTTTATTTTTAGAAATAAATATCCATAGAATTCTAGAACATTCCGGAATATTCCAACTCGGCATTTAAACGGTTTTTAGAAAATGAAGCGGTTTTTGACCCGGACTCCAAATGAACTCTAGTTACTGTCAAAACGACCGTATCGGCGCGTAGATGAGTACGGGCAAGGGGTTGACTCGAGTGTTTGAGTTATCACTTGTCGATGAATTTATGGACTGTCATTAAATCGTTCCGCGTATCAAACATGCAGCCCAATCATCACTGGGTGGTTGGCGGGAGGTATAGAAATGAGGTATCTACAGTAAATACCTGTCTTCCTCATTTTTTCAATTGTTATTTTTCTTCCTTTTAAACAATTTATCTTTAGATAGTTTTAAAATCAATACACTTTATAATTTTAGCGCGTCAATTTCAAAGATTTCTGAAAGAACTATTTTTCAAGTTATTGTTAAAGAATAAACATGGTACATCACACTACAAGGACAACGCGGGAAGCTGACGGAAATCCTGACGGAAAATAACACCCATCAGATCTGTCGGGAAACTGATGGGTACCTGACGGAATATCCGTCAGGAATGTTTTATTGACGGAAATTCCGTCAGGACCATCAGAGGTAGGAGGCGCCTAAAATAAGAGACTTGGCGCCATAATAATTGAGGCTCTCTGGCATAATGGCCGTCAGTAAAGAAAATTACTGACGGATAAATCCGTCAGTATATTAATATTACTAACGGAATTTCCGTTAGTTCAGTCTTGCATGTGATGCCAGTCAAATGCCAACTGGCAGTCACTATTCTAACACTACTGACGGATTATCCGCCGTATTTTGATATTACTGACGGAATTTCCGTCAGTTATGTCATGTGTGTGATACCAATCTAATGCCAACTCGCAGCACTGATTTAACCATCCTAACGGAAATTCCGTCAGTATCAGCACATTTTTGACGGCATTTCCGTCAGGTTCCCGCTTTTGTTTTTTTGAGAATCCTGACGGCAATTCCGTCAGGACGTTTCTTGACTCAAAAACAGAATCGTCTCCTTCCCCGTCCCAATTTCATTTTTCCCACAAATCAATTACACTAACCCTAAAAAATCCCGACACCCTACACCACCACCATCACCACCACCAGACTCCTCCACTTTTGCTACCACCTACACGCCGCCGCCGCCGCCAACATCTTCAGGTTTGTTTATTGTTCCTTCCTCTCTTTTTCTCTCTTCTTTTTCCTTTTTCTTTTCTTTTGTTTATATTTTTCTCCTTTCCTCTTTGTTTAGGCCGCCACTCACTGCCGTCCGCCACTGCCGCCACCACAACCGCCTCTCCCTCGTTGCTTCACCACCTTCTTTCTCATTCTTCCTTTTTTATTTAATTATAATTAGGTAACCTCTTCTTACTAGTTACCTTTTTAAATTACTAATTTTCGTTTAAGTTATGCTAATGACCCTAGGATAGTATCCATTATTGTTGTTGATGTTGTGATTATTGATGTTGTTAAAGTTGACGTTAAAATTGATGTTGTGTAATTAGTTTATGTTATGTTAGTAATAATTTTAATATGTTGTGTAATTAGTTTATGTTATGTTAGTAATACTTTTAAAATGTTGTGTAATTTGTTTATGTTATGTTAGTAATAATTTTAAAATATTGTGTAATTAACTTATGTTATGTTAGTGGCCATTATTTTTGTTAGAAATCAAGATGATTGTAAAATGTTATATTAGTTAGTAATGATTGTAATTATGTTAGTAATATTGGTTTGTCAGTAATCTTGGTTTAAAATGTAAGTTAAAAATGATTGTAAAACTAATGTCAAATGTTTTGGTAGTTTGTAGTAAAATAAAATATTTGTTAGAAAAAATTGTAAAATGTTATGTTATGTTATTAATTGACTTAATTTAGTAGCCATTGTTATTGTTGTTGATGTTAAAATTATTGTTGGGGTTGATGTTAACCTAGTACTCGTTCAAGAATTACTCATTAGGAGCAATTCTTGAATAGTCCCCGTTTTGGGGCTGTCTTTTTACGTTTCAAGTTACTTAGGTAGTGGACATGTACTTGTGTTTAGTTATTGAGGAAAGAATTCGGTGATAATTTCTTTAATGTTTTCTTAATGCATATGTGGAGTAACTATTTATTCTACATTGTGTATATGGAGAACAAAGGGGAATTGCTGGCGAATTTTTTCCTCATTAATAAATCACAAGTGCGTGTTTGCTAGTGACTTGAAATGTACATTGATGGGTTTAGGTTGGAGTGATAAGGACCCAATCACTACACCAAATCTGGCAATCAATAGGGAGCGTATCACAACGGTTTAATGCATTTAATAACGACACTTAGATTACCGTTTTCCAAATATTGGCGGAAACCTAGACCGCGATAATGAGAATAACGGTTTCCCATGAAAACCGTTGTTATTATAATGTGACAACGGCTACTTAACAAACCGTTATAAAAACGTTTTAACGGTTTCCAAAAGCTCGTTATAAAATCGCTCTTATCAACGGTTGTTAGACAACCGTTACCAGTTTAAGAAAACGGCATTTTGAAAACCGTTAGTAAATTAGCACCAGCAACAGTTTGTGGTACCCGTTGTTATGTTATAGATACGTGTTTCTTGTAACCGTTATCATTTTTAATTATGAAAGAACGGTTTTTCAATTCAAGTGTTGTCACTATTTGATTAGATTTCTCAGTTTGACCACGGCATGCAAAACTTTATCAGAACTTTAATAAATATTCAATTTGACCAATAATATTTAATTTGACCAAAATAATTCTATAAATATGTCTTCATAATATTTTAGGTTAAAATCAAAATTATCAAACATTTACTCTTTAATTTCTCTCTAAAAAAATATAGCTGATGTATCGGAGTTACAATAACGTAATCGTTACGTACAGCCTTTTACTTGCATTCTCCATAATCTCCCGGTTCGTTATGATGTGAATGGAAAGGGTTTAAACCCTAATTTTGGGTGGTTGACGCAAATGATTCATGACTCCGGTTTCACTGCGGTTAAAAAAATGTACCCTGTGTCTACAAACAAGCAAGGTTTTGTAGGCTTCGCTTTTATCAAGTTTGACGAAGCCAACTGCCATGATAGTTTTCGTCAGGCAAGAACATTAGGGGCTAGATTTGCGGGGAAAGATGCGGGGAAAGAGGGCTTCTATTCGGATGCTAAACAAAAGGGCCCTTATCTATTGGTTACGACCCATGTTGATCATCGTCTGCTGACATATTACAGGAGGCATTAGATTCCTACCACCATGCCTATGTCATGGGTTACGACCCATGTTGGGCATCGTCTGCTGACACATTAGGGGCTAGCTTCAGTTGTATTTTGATTATGGTGGTTATTTGAATTAAAGTTTAATTATTTATGTTATTTGTTACTACGTTTTATTTAAGTCCTTACACTCAAATGCAATCCACCAAATAAAATATTATAATGACTAACTTTCTACTAATAATAATAAAAAAGAATGAAAACGGCATAATAATATAATAAGAATTGGAACCGTTATAATAATAATAAGACAAAATGATAACGGTTCTTTGTTAAGGCGTTGTCATATTACATATATCAATAACGGTTATTTTAAAGCCGTTGTCATATTACACCAATTAACAACGGCGTTTCTTAAAACCGTTGTAAATACAGATCCACTGTGAAAACTGAAAAGTTTGTGATTTTAGTTTACCAATGCATGTCGTATTTATTGGTTGTTTGACCATTATTCACCTCATGCATGCTTGCACAATTACAACGGTACTTATAAGAACCGTCTTAGATTATGCAACTCTAAAAATAAATGAAATTTCAAAGGTATTGATAATAGAATGACTGATGGTGAACAAGTCATCTTTGTCGTCGTCGCCGTCATTAATCTTTATAGCTTAAAAAAGGTAATCTCATCTTCATAGCTACTGGCTTATATATGGGTTGTACTTGGATGATTGATGGTGAAATTGGTGATCCCATCTATAATGATGGAATTGCTGAATTTTACAATTTTGTTAGTGAAAATTTTCATCTCCACTCATCAATCCCCTGCCCTTGTAATAGATGTGGTAATATTAGGGTTTTGCCTATCTTAGATGTCAAAATACACTTAGAAAAGAATAGTTTCAGTAGAGATTATAGGAGTTGGATTTTTCGTGGAGAATTAGAGGATGAGGATGGGGAATCTGATGTAGAGGTAAATAATCATACACCTGAAGCTGCTGGTTTAGATATAGGGGATGAGGCATATGATGTGTGTGTAAACAATCGTTCACCTACACCTGAAGTTGTTTTAGGTGAGAAGTTTGAAGATGATGGATTCGATGATTTTGAAGCTACCGGTGATGGGGAAATAAATGTTGATGATTTAATTGAGAAGTTGAGTCAATCTGAAATGCCTTTATTTAGTGATTGTAAGAAGTATACCAAATTGTCCGTGGTGGTAAGGTTATATAACTTGAAGGGGGCAAATGGGTGGAGTGATAAGAGTTTTACGGATCTTCTAGCTTTGCTATGTGACATGCTTCCTAACGGTAATGTTCTTCCGAGTCAGATATATGAGGCTAAAAAAATGATTAGAGAATTGGGCATGGAATATGAGAAAATACATGCTTGTCCCAATGACTGTATATTGTACCGTAAAGATTATGAAAAATTATCATATTGTTCGCGCTGCTCTGTATGGCGTTATAAGACTTAGGAAGGGATCCCAGCTAAGGTGTTGTGGTATTTTCCAATAGTACCAAGATTCATATGGATTTATTTGAATGAAGAAGATGCAAGAATGTTGACTTGGCATAATAGTGGTAGGATTGAAGATGAAAAGTTAAGAGACCCAGCGGATGGTCAACAGTGGAAAGAGTTTGACGCTAAATATCCTGACTTCGCCAAAGAAGGCAAGGAACTTGCGTCTAGCGCTCTCCACAGATGGAATGAACCCTCATGGAAACATGAGTACCCAACACAGTACTTGGCCAGTTGTGTTGGCTATCTATAATTTTCCCCCATGGGTTTGCATGAAACAGAAGTATATAATTGATGTTGTCTTTGTTGATATCTAGCCCTCGACAACCTGGAAATGACATATATGTGTATTTGGAACCACTTCTAGATGATCTGAAGATTCTGTGGGAAAGAGGGATACCAGTGTTTGATGGTTAAAAGAAGGAAAATTTCAATCTGAGAGCTATGTTATTGTCTACAATAATTGACTTTTCGGCGTACGACGATCTTTCTGGACATACTGTACATGGGAAAGAGGCTTGCCCATTGTGTGTGTGTGGGGGGGGGGGGGGGGGATTTTGAATCAGAATATTTGAAACATTCTCGCAAGCATGTGTACAGGGGAAATCGTCGATGATTATGCCCTGATCATCATTTTCGTAAGATTCACAAGGCGTTTAATGGGTGTCCTGAGTAATGTGGGAGTCCTTAGATTTTGAATGATCATGAAGTGTATGAGAAAGTGAAAGATATTGAGATAAAGTATGGGAAGAAGGGACCTAAGTTGTCTACTCGTGGTTATAAAAAACCATATTTTTTACCAAATTTTCGTACTGGCGTGACCTCCCGGTTAGATATTGCCTATATTTTATGCACATTGAAAAGAAATTTTGTGATAATATAATCAATACTATGTTGAATGTTCCGGATAGGACAAAAGACAACAAGGCAGCTAGGGATGATATGGTTGAGATGGGTATTAGGCCCGAGCTGGCAGCTAAAACAAAAGGAAATCAGACTTTTTTGCCGCCTGCAGCTCATACTCTTTCGAAAAAGGAGAAAAAAGAGTTTTGCGAATGCTTGTATGGTATTAAGGTGCCAGAGGGCTATTCATCTAATATTAGAAGCCTTGTTTCGTTGCAGGACCTAAAACTTACTGGTTTAAAGTCACATGACTATCGTACATTGATGCAACAACTACTAGCTGTGGCCGTTCGTTCCATTCTACCTCCAAAGGTTCGACATGCTTTAATTAGATTTTGCTATTTGTTCAAATCAATCAACAGTAAAGTCATTGATCCCGATGAAGCTGAAAGTTTGCAGGAGATCCTCATCACCAGTCTTTTTCAGTTTGAAATGTATTTTCCTCCCTCATTTTTCACTATCATGGTTCATTGGACTGTCCACCTAGTCCGGGAGGTTTTGTATCTCGGGCCAGTGTATTTGAGATATCAGTACACATTCGAACGATTGATGAAAGTTTACGAGGATTACACATCTAATAGGTATCGTCCAGAAGGGTGTATAGCTGAGCGAGCAATTATCGATGAAGCTCTTTCGTATTGTTACACTTACCTCTTCTTGGATGAGTTAATTGGAGCTCCTACGAATCGTTATAGTGACTGGATGAATGGAAAAGGTGTAAGAGGTCGTATTTCCAAGGATATGTCATCTGACATGCGGCAAAGAGCTCATACATACGGTCTATTTAACGATGATTATGTCTAGCCTTACAGTATGGAACACCAGAATTACCTTAAGGGAAAACACTCTCATAAGAACGAAAGGTGGTATGCAAATGAGCATTAAAAGCAATTTAGTGACTGGTTTAAGGATACTATTTACGATGTTGACAACCCAATTGATGATTACTCAACCAGCCTATGACATCTCGCTTTCGGTCCTGATGCTCGTGCAACTTTTTATAGCGGGTATGCGATCAATGGGTACACTTTCTACACCCGCATTCAAGATGAGGCGAGCACAATGCAAAACAGTGGAGTTTGCGTAGATTCTGAGGCAATATACTTTGCTAGTTCAAAGGATAAAAATCCTATTTTGGGTACAATGCAATATTATGGAGTTATTCAAGAGATATTGGTTTTAAACTACATGGATTTTGAGATACCTCTATTTCAGTGCAAGTGGGTTGACAACAACAATGGTGTTAGAAAGGATGATTTAGGATTCACATTAGTAAATTTTGACAAGGTTGGAAACAAGGACGATCCTTTTATATTAGCGTCACAAAAAAAACAAGTGTTTTATGTTACCGATCCTATGGATAAGAAGTGGTCAGTTGTTCTATCTTGCCATCGCCGAATTCTAGATGATGAAGACGTCGAATTTGAAGGACTTGATTACAGTGCTATATCGCAATTTGGTAATGGTGTGAAAAATGTTAACATTCCAAACATATATACACGGGATGATCATGATGAAGGTATTTGGGTCTATGAAGAGACTAGCAAATCCAAAAACCGTTCCCGGCAGCCGTGAAAATATCAGCAATTCAATTAAGATATTTTACGTCATGTCTAATTATTGTCTTGCTGTTATATATCAAACTGTTGTTGTAAACTTTTTCTGTTGTTGCAGCGGGCGGGTTAGGGAAAAATCGTATCAAACAAAATGAATTATTAAATAAAACGGTTATACCTAAAACGTTGTTCAGGACGTGTACAGTTATAACGGTTCATGCCGTTGTTATCTATATGAAAATGATGCTTTATTTCTTGGCCATAAAATCAAACAAAATGAAATATAAAGTAAAACGGTTATACACAAACCATTGTTCTGGACGTGTAAAGTTATAACGGTTCAGGCCGTTGTTATGTATATAAAAATATTGCTTTATTTCTTGGCGGAAAAATCAAACAAAATGAAAATATTACAGACAACGGTTATTTCTAACCAGTTGTAGATAGTACTAATCAATTACGGTTTCAAACAAAACCGTTGTCTGTTTGGAAATAAAATATAACGGTTTTTCTTATACAGTGTTTATTACTTTCCAATATATAAGGTCTTGCAAGTGTTGTATTATTCACATATATATACTCTGAGCTTCCCCTCCCCCACATAATATTCTCAAACATTGAGCTTCCCCTCAACCACCAGCCTACCCCATCGCCGTCGTAGTCATCGACATCATCGCCATTGCCGCCGCAAGATCAATCAGGATTCTCCTCTTTAAAGAAGTAAGAAAACCTCTCTCTAGAGATTTGTTTGTTATTATAAGTATGCATTTTTATTATTTGTTTATTAATTTCAGCTTTAGATATGGTCGAAAAGCGCAAAAGAAATGATGGAAATGCGTCAGGCGACGACTCAGGTGATGAGAATAATTTGCAACACACTGACGGTCGAATGCGCCACAGGGTTTCCCAAGAAGCAATAAATTCAAAGATACCTAATCCTTTACAATGGGATAAAGATACGGAGCTGCTATATGGTGAGTATGACGGGTATTTTGCGAGTTGGATTGGTTGTTATGTAAGACAATATGTGCCTCTCGGTACGCCGCGCATCAGTGAACTGAGTAAAATACGGAACACCATGCTAATTAATAGAATAAAGGTATGTATATACAATAATAAATGTTTTAGCTGAAATTAAGTTACTACTTGATATGTGTTTTAGCCGAAACACTTGTATCAAATATGCTCATCATATATGCAGTTAACTTACGTTGTCCCCGAAATGTATTATAAGTACCTAAAAAAAAGACAGGGGAAGCCCTCAGATCTTGGAAGTTAAAGATTGCTGAGAACCACTTGTTGAACAAGGAAACCGGAGAGATGAACAAGAAACCACCAAAAAAGAAGTGTCCGTATGTCATTCAGGACCATTGGGATAGCTATATCGCTTATAGGCAGTTTGACAAGTTTAAGGTAACTTAATAATAATAAGTAAAGAAGTATACTTAGTTTAGTGTTTGGTCATGCTTACGTTTCTTGATACAATTTATTTGATGAAGGCTATGAGTAAGAGGAACAAGGCGAACATTTCAAAAAAAAATACCATCTTTTACGGCTTCCGAGGTGGTTATAGATTAATTAAGAAGAAACTTGTACGTACATAATTCTTATAGTATTAGACTATTAGGTGATGAATGTTATATATGTTCATAGTAATCATAGATATTTTGAGAGGATATCAATGTGATGAATGAATTGTAGGCAAAGCTTGGAAAATTCAGTCGTCATGACGCTTGGGTGGAAGGTCATACTCCTAAGAATGAAAAGACGGAAACTGAATATGATAATGACATCAAAGAGAAAATTTTAAGTTTTAATAAATATGTCACTCCTACCACTGGTAGTCGGAGTTATATAATTGTGAGTTGCTTAATGGTTTTATGTGTATGTAGAGGATCTGTGAGAAGGAGGTACAAGAAGGAAAATGGAAGCATGAAGGACGTGATGACATTCTTGCTAGGGCAATCGGCAAAGCAGAGCATCCAGGTCGTGTGAGAGGGGTAGGAACGCATGTTGGTATCACTAAGTATTTTGGGAAAACTACTCGACTTGGTGATGATTCCAAGAAGGTAATCTATAAATACTGTATTTGAACCAACGTAATTAATTTACAACTATATATGCTGACATTAATTTCTACTACACAGCTATAGAAAATAGCGAGGGTGATGGTGAGAATGTTGAAAACTGGGGAAAAGCCATCAGAAAAGGAGTTGGATATGGTTCAAGAAGTCATAAATGAAGCAGAGGAGGAGGAGGAGGAGGAGGAGGAGGAAAAAGAGGTAATAATATTTATGTCTTATAAACAGTGTGTTATATGATTTGGAAAATCAGTACGTGTTATATGGATAAGTGTTAATGTACAGAAGGAAGCCGAGGATGACATGACAAGGGAGAAGGAAATGGGAAAGGAGACTGAAGTGGGTGCTGAGGATCGATATCAGGCAGTTGAAGAGGAAGAGGATGCCAGGAAGGTCGTGACACAGGATGAAGTGGAGGTAGTTGATGATCAAATGTTCTTCTCAACACCGAAAAAGGTAATAGCTGCTAGTTTATAATTATTCATATCACACGTTTTTTACTTAGGAAATTTATTAAAGGTTGTAAATGTATGTGTACTAATTCATTAATGCTGACGTGAAGGGCGATTGTAAGGTGGCTTGTCGTTTATCCTATTTACAGGGGAAATAGAAAGTTGTTGTTGCCAGGGGATACGTGTTCAATTACGACCAGCTTCAGCAAGTTAAGGTTCATGGTATACCCCTTCGTCACAATTGCAGGAAAGTGGAAGTGTCTCAATTATATAAAGACGAGTATGAGGAAGAAAAAATACCATTTCCTAATGAGGAGATCACTTATTTGAAAGAAGCCCTAAGCTCTTATGTGCAATGGCCTGACAAACTCATCAATGTTGTCATCCCCGAGGTACCTATATGCAGACGTTAATTATTACTTGTTCTTTAAATATATTAGGGTACGAATATTAACATATCGTAAGTACTTTAATCTTTAAATTTGCATAACTTAAGCAAAGCCATGATGGCAGCTAAAGCAATTACTACTACGTTAACGAAAGTTGTTGTAGTCAAGCCTGCTTATGATTCTTATTATGAATCGTGTGAATATAAGAAAAAGATGAAAACTGCTTCGCTGAAGGTTTTGCACAACCTGGCTGTAAAGAGGTCACCTACAGGTGATGTAGTCATGATTAACATTGAAAAGGAAGTTATGGGCGCAGCTGATATAGCCATACTGAACCCGAAGCAACTGATGGAATTTGTCGACCTTGACAATTTAGATATTGTTCAGATTTTGATTTGGATGAAGTAAGTTTTATTAATAAAACTATTTAGTCATTTCCATTTACAAATAATGATGTTTGTTTAAATTATCAATTACAATAACAATAACAATCTTCGTTCCATGTGGCGTAATAGGTACCTCAATAATCAGTTCGCTGAGTGGAAGGTCTCAATTCACGCCTACGGATTCTTGAGTCCTAAGACGTTCTCTGTGAACAGAATTTCATACGAAGAACAAATCAATAGTATCGCTCGTCGGTTGATGTCGTCCAAAAAACTATGGCTTGCCCCCTACAATGAGAATATGTATGTATAGTACGTGATTTTTGTAATGAATCACGGTTCTATAAATTTATTATTAACATGCTTAAATGCGTGTAAATGAACTAACAGTTCAATGTCCCAAAATGAATAGGAAGCATTAGGTGCTACTGGCAATCCAAGTAGAAACAAAAACAGTGTACTGGATTGACTCTCGCAAAGGCAAACCCTCTGACAGTTGTGTAAGTATGATAACTGAGTAAGTTTACAACATTCACTAATATCATTTGTTATTGTATGAGTTGAGCCATATATATGAAAATAATAATGGCATGTCTGTATATTTATGAATTAGTGTTTTTGAAACAAAAAAAATATTATGTCCACTTGGGAAATATGAAAGCAACACCGATCCCAATTTTATCACGCCAATAGTAAGTGTATTCTTAATAATTATTCGTATCATTTAATTAATGTTTATGCGAGAGGTTGATTATCTAATTCAGCTGATTTGCGTGTGATTTATATAATAGTCTCCTAAAGCACCAGACGACAAACAATGCGTCTTTTAAGTTTGTCAGTCCATGTGGAAGGTTATCAAAGTAAAACTTTCTACCATTCCGATACGGGTTAGTGTGATTTAAAAACTATTTCAGACGTAAATTGAGTTCAATTCTATATACTTCCATGTATTATATCTATTTTGATTATATATATTTTGAATTGTAGTTTCCACTAATACTCAACAAAGCCCAGAATATTCGCCAGAGGACATCAATCAGATGAGAAATATGTGGGCCAGTTACGTTGTTTCATTAATGGAGTCTCAATAGTTTGCTCATGCTTTATGTACGCGTGTGTGTGTGTGTGTGTGTGTGTGTGTGTGTGTGTGTGTGTGTGTGTGTGTGTGTGTGTGTGTGTGTGTGTGTGTGTGTGTGTATAAAGAGCCATTGTGTATTGGCTTCTTTTGTTTTTTTGAGAAAGTTGTGTTTTGGCTTTTGATCATCTTGTTTGTACTGTTTTGAAACTGGGTTTAATTGATCACGGGGTATAATATTTTGATGCAGGATTGAATTTCTGCAGTGCACAGCTGCTGGAATGTTATTTTCTGCAGCAGATGAAAAATAGCATTCAAAGAAATTTGCTACAAACGCTCTTTGAAAAAAAAAAAGCATTTCAAAGAAATTTTGCTAGAACAAGCTAAAATCTTTTTTTTAAAAAAAAAAAAAATTTAAAAACGATAACGGTTAAAAACAACCCGTTGCAAACAATTATTTGACAACGGTTTTATTTAGATAAATAACCGTTGACATCTCCCCCCCCCATTCAAACCGCCAAAAATATAAGACAACGAACGATAATCATTGTCGATTTCAAAATGTTAAAAACGGTTTATTTAAGAAGAACTGTTATCAAAGTTTCATCAATTGATAAATATAACAACGGTTTAGCACGCAATAAAACCGTTGTTAAATTTTGACATTTAATTAAATAAGATAATAAAATGAACCGTTTCATATATAATATTTAACAACGGTTTTGGAACCACTAAACCGTCGTCAATAGTAAACTAGGACAACAGGTTTGAAACCGTTATTAATATTTAATAACGGTTTCTTAAAAGTATACCCGTTGCCATAAACATATTTAACAACAGTTTTATAACGGTTCTTGAGTTGTGATAACGGTATTATAGATCCATTATTGATGTTATATAACGGTCGCATGTTTGTATACAACCGTGGTATTTAACAACAGTCGTTGCAATAACGGTTCCGTGTTTCTATTTAATAACGATAATTGCATTATTTGACCGTTATTGAAGGTCTTATTTGGCGTAGTGAATTCAAAGGAAAAAAATATTACTTGTTGACAATAGTTATATATTGGTGATAATGTTTTTTATTGTCTTATTCTTGATTGTCATTATTATTGTTGTTAAGGTATTGTTTTTTTTAATGATATATATATATATATATATATATATATATATATATATATATATATATATATATATATAGTAATAAGATCACATGAGTCCTTCTCTTACATGTGAGTCCATAAGTTCCATTATGGGCCATTGGATCTTGGAAATGGAGGGCTAAGATGAGAACAAAAAAATTAAGGTTAATGCTCTAATTTTGCAATCTTCCTCTAATTTTCTCATTAACTACATTAATCCTCCTCATCTTTCATTCATCATCTCATTATCACATATCCTCATTCTCTCTCTATATCTCACTTCTCCATATTCTCTCCAAGAAAACCAAGGAAAAAAACCCAAAAAACCAAACAAATAAAAAACCCAAATAAATCATTTACTCATCTATTCCTCATTCACCATCCACCTACCACCACCCACCGAAAACTACCACAGTCGCCAACCGCCACCACCGCCGCCGCCTCCACCGCCGCCACGACGTAAATTTTTTTTTTTTTTTTTTTTTTTTTTTAAAAAAACTTGATTTTTTAATTTTAATCTTGGTGTTGTTTTTATTTTTTTTGTTGTTTTTTTCTCAAATATCGTCTTGCTATATAATATTGTTTCAAATTTGTGAGTTTTTTTATTTTAATCTTAGATCTACTAAAATAGATCAATTTTCATTGACCTTTTTTTTTTCATTTCCGTTTTTTTTTTCAATTTTGATGTTTTGGTCTTTTTTTTCCGGTTATTGGCATTCTTACAAGTTATAGTTTGATTTTAGTACCAAATCTATTAATTATGAAATCTCATTGTTTACTTTTTTTTTTCACTAGATCTTTGATTTGTTTTACCATTTTTCAGATTTGATTTTTCAAATCTCATTTTTTACTTTTTTGTTGTTGATATCGCTTTGTTAATATCCGTCTTATTAAATATATTTGCCAATTTTCGTATTTAAAATTTTGTCTTGGTATTATGTGATTTAGGTTCTATTAAAATTACTTTTTCTGTTAAAATTACACTTTTTTTCCGTTAAAATTACACTTTTTCTGTTAAAATTACATTTTTTTACCGTTAAAATTACACTTTTATCTGTTAAAATTACACTTTTTTCTGTTAAAATTACACTTTTTTCCGTTAAAATTACACTTTTTTTTCCGCTTAAAAATACACTTTTTTTGTTAAAATTACACTTTTTTCCGTTAAAATTACACTTTTTTCTGTTAAAATTACACTTTTTTCTGTTAAAATTACACTTTTTTCTGTTAAAGGTTATCTTCTCAATGACTAAAGTTACACTCTTGGACTAAAGTTAGACTAATTTGGACTAACTAATTTCGACTAATTTGGACTATTTGGACTGACTAATGGACTGAAATTACATAATTTGGACTAAAATTACACCAATTTGGACTGAAATTACATAATTTGGACTAAAATTACATCAATTTGGATTGAAATTACATAATTTGGACTAAAGGTAAAATTTTGACTAAAGTTATACAATTTGGACTAGAATTACACAATTTTGACTAAAATTACACAATTTTGACTAAAATTATACAAATTTGGACTGAAATTATACTTTCGTTGACTAAAATTACACTTTTATGGACAAAAATTACACTTTTGGTGGACTAAAATTACTCTTTTATGGACTAAAAATTACACTTTTATGGACTAAAATTACACTTTTATGGACTAAAATTACACTTTTATGGACTAAAATTAAGTGATAAAAGATACACACTATCAATTTACTAAAGTTACACTTTAGTGGACAATGATTGAAATTGCACAATCTCAATGACTCAAAATAAATGAATTATGTAACTTTAGTCCAAAATGTGTATTTTTACTCTAAATTTAGTCGTAAATAGTGTATTATTAGTTCAAATTTATTCGGAAATAGTGTATTTTCAGTCCAAAATTGTATAATTTTAGTCCAAATTTGGTTGTAAATATTGTATTTTTATCCAAATTTAGTCATAAATAACTTCATTAGTTAGTCCAAATTAGTCCATATTAGTTAGTCCATATTGTCCAAATTAGTTAGTCCAAAATAGTCCAAATTAGTCCGTCTAACTTTAGTCCAAGAGTGTAGCTTTAGTCATTGAGAGGGTAACCTTAATAGAGATAAAGTGTAACTTTAACAAAAAAAAGTGTAATTTTAACAGAAAAAAGTGTAATTTTAACAAAAAAAAATATAATTTTAACAAAAAAAAAGTGTAATTTTAACAAAAAAAAAAGTGTAATTTTAACAAAAAAAAGTGTAATTTTAACAACAAAAAAAGTGTAATTTTAACAGAAAAAAGTGTAATTTTAACAGAAAAAAATACTCCCTCCTATTCCGAATAACTATCTCATTTGCCATTTCCGTCTATTCACATAACTGTCTCATTTGCCATATTTGGACATGTTTTTTTACTTTCCTACCCTTGGCTCTTTGCTTTATTTACCACCCCACCCACCCCTAAACCATCATATTCAATATTTTTCATTATTTAACTCCTATATTCTTACCCCTATACAATACTTTTCATTATTTTAACTCCAATCCTTAATTTTCGTGTCATTGTCCAAATGAGACAGTTATTCGGAATAGGAGGGAGTATAATTTTAACAAAATAAAAGTGTAATTTTGACAAAGAAAAGTGTAATTTTAACAAAAAAAAGTGTAATTTTAACAACAAAAAAAGTGTAATTTTAACAGAAAAAGTGTAATTTTAACAGAAAAAAATGTAATTTTAACAGAAAAAAGTGTAATTTTAACAGAAAAAATGTAATTTTAACAGAAAAAAGTGTAATTTTAGCAGAAAAAAATGTAATTTTAAGGGATATTAACAAGGCGAGATTTGTTTTAACACTAAACACAACAGTTTTTGTTTTGACACAACAAATAAGCACAAAATAAACACCAACCAAACCAAAATAAACACCAACCAAAATAAATACAAAATAAAATGAATTCTGAAAAAAACCGATTTTGTTTTAACACTAAACACAACAATGAGATCTGAAAATAGGGTGAAAAAGGGTGGTGCGTGGTGGCCGGTGGTGTGAGAGGAGGGGCGGAGAAAAACACAGGAGGAGCGCGGAGGAGGTGGAGGGCACGGCGAGAAGAACATAGGAGGGGGTGGAGGCGCGGCGAGAAGGAGTGCGGAGGAGGTGGATGGCGTATGGCGGAGGCGCGACGGAGAAGAACACACGAGGAAGTGCGGTGGTGGTGGCCGTTGTAGTCGTGAGTGGCAGGCGTCGATGTAGGGGAAGATTGTCGTGGGTCGGTGTTGGGTGGTGGTGGGGTTGCGTGTGCGTGAGCGTGAGGGTCAGGGTGAGTGCGTGAGGGTGGTTGTCAGTGGTGTGCTTGAGGGTGAGTCGTGAGGGTGGTTGTGGTGGTGTGCGTGAGGGTGAGTGGTGGTTGTGGTTGTCGGGGTGGTGAGGATGAGTGGTGGTTTTATGGTTTTTATTTTTTTGTAGATCTAGGGGTGAGTGGTGGTTTTTTGGGTTTTTTTTTCCAGATTTTTTTTGGTTTTGTTAGATGAGAGAAAAAGGAGAGATTGTGAGATTTAGAGAGAGAGAGAGAATGAGTTTGTGATAATGAGGGATGAATGGGATTAGTGAGTTACTTAATTGCAATAAGGAGCTAATTAGACTAGATTGATTTGTGGCCATCCATTGAGATGTAATCTCATCCCTTCATTCCTTTCATCCAAGAGCCCTTATAAGGACTTAAGGACTCAATAGATGTAAGAGACTTAGGAGAACTTCACTCTCTCTCTCTCTCTCTCTCTCTCTCTCTATATATATATATATATATATATATATATATATATATATATATATATATATATATATATATATAAGAGAGAGAGAGAGGTCGGATCCGGTGAGGCACCTCATTATGGCGAGGCGGCCGGTCTCACCAAATTACTACCTTGGACTCATTTGCATTATACATGGATGGGCTGATTTTGTAATGTTGGACTGAAAAAACAAGGATGAAAATTAGGGGTCAACAAAAAACTTTTCATTTGGTCCAAAACACTTTCTCTCTCTAATCTAAAAAAAAGCCCAAATACCTTATTCTCTCTAATCTAAACAAAAGGCCCAAATTCTTTCCTTCCAAAACTAATGAGCTTTCACGTTATACAAAAACACTCAATTTGGGCGTCGATTTCAAAGAGAGCTAAAATATCATCAAATTTGTGAGACGATTTCATCAAATTAATCAAATTTTGACAATCAAAGAGGCTTAATTCATCAAATTAATCGATTTCTTAGAAGATTTCGAGGTAATTTCAGGTAATTTCATATTATTTGATGAAAAATTGATTTTCTTAACTTCGTTCATTAATTGATGATATAATGATCAAATTTGAACAAAATCGAACTGTTTTGTAAATTTATAAGGATCAAAATCAAGTATTTCGTTAGTTTAGGGTTTGAATTCGATCAAAACCGAGCAATTGAGCAATTTCGGAATTCGCGGTGTAAAATTTGTTGATTTTGTTAATTCATTCATTAATTGATTATAATTCATTCATTAATAAGGCTCAAATTGACGTTGCGGCTTTAATTTCAATGGAGATTACGGACATTACAATAATGGTGATAATCTCTTTGTTGAAACAGGTAATCTCCGTTTTTTTCGCTATTTTATGAAGTTGTTTTGCTATTCTCCTGATTTTGTGAATATGTGAGGTTATATTGTGAATCTAAGAAGTTATTTGGTAAACGAGAAGTTATTTCGTGAATGTAGGCTATAATATCCCGAATTTGATCAAAAATAATCAATTTCGCCCTAC
Organism: Silene latifolia; assembly: GCF_048544455.1. Taxonomy (NCBI): domain Eukaryota; kingdom Viridiplantae; phylum Streptophyta; class Magnoliopsida; order Caryophyllales; family Caryophyllaceae; genus Silene; species Silene latifolia. The sequence continues at coordinate 51,079,333 of NC_133526.1, read as the reverse complement.
TTATTATGGTATTATCTGCGATGTTGCAGTCTAACTCCCGACATCTTGCGACGACTCGATAATAGTGCTATTACAACAGGTATTATGTTTTGTCCCTATTTTATGAATTTGAGACGTTATTTTGTTCGGTTTTGTGAATCGAGAGGTTATTTTGCGAATCTAGGAGCTAATTTTGTGCATCGGAGATGTTATTTTGAAAATATAAACATTTCGGTTTTGTGAATCGAGAGGTTATTTTGCGAATCTAGGAGCTAATTTTGTGCATCTGAGAGGTTATTTTGAAAATATAGACTGTTCTGGTTTTGTGAATCTGAGAGGTTATTTTGCGAATCTAGGAGCTAATTTTGTGCATCGGAGAGGTTATTTTGAAAATATAAACTGTCTATAATATCCCGAAACTTGAATCGTGGCGAGTAAATTGTTTGACATTGTCTATTTTGTGAATTAGAGTGCTTATTTTGTGAATATAAGAGCTAAATATAATATTCAGAAAACTTAAAAATCTTGTAATTTTTCATCACATAAAATTTCGCAGGTTCATGGCTTTCGAATTAACTAAACAACAACATTCAAAAATAAAATAAATGAAAAGCTGAAAAATTAAGCAAGATATGATATTTGTTTAGTTTATCAATCACCCCTATTTGTTCGAGGCAATGCACATAGAGCAATATTGATATAGCTATAGGTGCACCGTTCATCCGCATCGCCGAGTGATCTTCCTGCGTGTTTAGATGAATATGGGACTCTTCTACATACTCGAGTGTAGTTAAAATATTTTGAATCAAGCCTTGATGCTACCCATAGAAAGGGCCCCTGAACTCGGGAATAGGTAGCGACCATTCGATCTAGTACGCCCAAATTGCTCGAACTTCTCCCCGCAACTTAAAAGCCTGTTTTGCAGCCATTGTCATTTGTGCCAAATTGAATTAGTACTAATCCCATAAAATGACAAGTCTGCCTGCAGATAACAGGCACCAAAGACTCTATCTCATAACCTTGGCTCATTAAACAATCTGCCAATTTAGAGAGGTCAGGACAAACATACTTCCCTTTTTGATTCATATAACCTGGAACATTCGTCAAAACACAAGTATAGGGAAATACAAATAAATGAGACATTGTGTGCAATAGGGATTTTTGAAATGTTTTACAGAAGAGAGAAGATAGGTTATGGTATATACTATTATGTTTCAGAAATTAGATATTTATAGGCCTTGTATTTGGCACAACTTTCAACAGTGCATGTTCACATTACCCATATATTAAATTTTTTGATTGAATGCTTGATTGTTCAATGTCCTTTTCTTGGGAATGGAACTGTTATTAACAAATCAACAAAATATCTAGATACATACAACCTGACCTTTTCTTAAAAGTGAATTCATAATCTTCACCAATTTTTTTTTTAATTATTTGAACTAATAATCTGATACTTTATTTACTGAATCTCAGATTTTATTTGGTGAATCTCAGCCTATAGTTAGTGAATCTTGGGCCTTATTTTCTGAATCTCTGTTGTTAAACGTTACTGATGCAATTTATTTATTTCTTATTGTGTGAATCAGAGACCCTAGTTTGTGAAACTAGAAGGTTATTTTGTGAAACTTAAATAACTAATATATACAACCTGGGTAAGATTAAAACTAAATAAGATGACAAATTCTGAAAAGTTTGCACAAGTCCGCACCATTGAATGCTTTAATTGTCTTGTATCAGTAATATTGCATGCTTTCTTATCTATGGTTGTCGATGTCATACTTATTATGGTGTTCCTACTATTTTGTTAATTTGAAACATTATTATCGTGAAACTTTATTTGTTAATATAAGAGCTAATAAGGCTCAAATTGACGTTGCAGCTTCAATTTCAATGGAGATTACAGACATTACAGTAACTGGTGATAATATTGCTGTTGAAATAGGTAATCTCCTTTTTTTTCGCTATTATCCTGATTTTGTGAATATGTGAGGTTATTTTGTGAATCTAAGAGTGAATTTTGTAAATATGAGAAGTTATTTCGTGAATGTATGCTATAATATCCTGAATTTGATCAAAATTTATCAATTTCGTCCTACTTATTATAGTGTTCCTGCTGATGTTGCAGGTCTAACTCCTGATACTACAGCGACTCCTGATAAGAGTGCTAGTGCAACAGGTATTCTGTTTTGTCACTATTTTATGAATTTGAGACGTTATTTTGGTCTGGTTTTGTGAATCTGAGAAGTTTATTTGCGAATCTAGGAGCTAATTTTGTGCATCTGAGAGGTTATTTTGAAAAATATAGACTAATATCCCGAAACTTGGTTTGTGACAGAGGAACTTAGATGCTAATATTGTGAAACTTGATTTGTGAATCTCCTATGTTGCTCTTTTTGGCAAAACTTACTAATTGAACCGAAGAAACATCAATCTTTTATGAATTTGAGATGTTATTTTTTTGAGATTGTTTTGCTATTCTCCTTATTTTGTGAATCAGATAGCTTATTTTGTGAATATAAGAGCTAATTATGTGAATTTGATAGGTTATTTAGTGAATATAGACTATAAGATTATAAAGCTTGGTTTGTGGCGTAGATTGTTTAACATTGTCTATTTTGTGAATCGAGTGCTTATTTTGTAAATATAAGAGCTAATTATTTGAATCTAGTAGGTTATCTATTGAAATATAGACTATAAGATCCTGAAACTTGGTTTGTGGCATAGATTATGAACCTTATATGCTAATATTGTGGAACTTTATTTGTTAATCTCCTATCTTGCACTTTTGGCTTATTTTGTGAATCTACAATTTTCAGTTGTTGATTCCAATGTTAATTGCGGTGAAGCTTCTACCTCTCTTTGTGTTAACAAGCCCTACAAGTACCAACTATTTCCACACCTACTACTCTTATAACTTACACACCGAGTGGCATCCAACAATGGATAAATAGGATTGATGAAAAGTTTACACCAGCGATTGGGAAAACATTTATTGACTTAGACTCGGCCGATCTTTGTTTTATGAAACGTACGTTGTTGCTTGTGGGTTTAAATCAAGAAAATCTTCAAGCAAAAGGTTTCGTGATGATATTATCAGAACAAAGTGCATGGTTTGCAATCGGGAAGGTTGTAATAAGAAGAAAAGACGACCTGCCCTAATCGGGTGTTGCAGAAAAGGCGGATGAATCCGTTGCATCGAAATAACAGAAATAGGTAGTACAAAGAGCAAACCGAACAAACCAATTGCTAAACGTAGGGTGAAAAAAGGTGGAGGAGAGGCAGAGAGTTCCAACAAAGGGTCAACCACAAGAATAACAAAGATTAGAAGGTGGGGCTGTCCAAAGAATGATAAAGTTCAAGTTCCATGAGAACAAGTACATGGTTGACGTGTTTATTAAGGGTCACAATCACCCGCTTGATGTTGTGAAAAATAAGGAATTTGAGAAACTTCTTTGAAAATATCAATGAATTTCATATGCAAATGATTGTCAAGCAATTCAAAAGCAAATGTTGGTCCTAGCTTAACACACCAACTATGCACTCAACAATTGGGTGGTTTTCAAAATGTCGGGCAACAATGATCAAGCAATTCAAAAATTTTCAGAGGGAATGAAGTGTCTAATGAACAGTCATGATGGGGAAATGTTCAAATCACGCTTAGACACCCTAGCTGAAACAAAAGGGCTCCACTTTGTTTATGAAAAAGATTCCAAGAATGCATTGACAAGGATTTTTCGGATGAATTGTGACATGCAAAGAGCGTATGCTCTGTTTGGGGATGGAGTTTCATACGACCCAACTTATGGTACAAACAAGTACAACATGACGTTCACGCCTTTCACGGGCATTGACCATCATAAAAGGTCAATCACATTTGCATGTGCGCTTATAGAACATGAAAACGATGAGTCATTCATGTGGGTATTTGACCGATTTCTGCAGCGGTATGGGTGGGAAAGAGCCTAACTACATAATCACCGACGAAGACCCGGGGAATAATTAAAGCGAGTTCGGTATGTTTTGAAATTTGCAAATCGTACCTATTAACTTGTGAAACTTCATATTAAATTGTGAATCCTACATTTGTTTTGTTGATTCTAATTGGCACTGGAAAATATGATGGTTGTAATAATTTGATTGGTTTTTTGTTTATGTGAATCGTAGTGCTTATTATGCGAAACTAGATCATGAATTTGTGGCGGGGTAAAAATATGTTTCACGTACTTATATCGCGAATAAGGCACAAAATTTATATAGTCTGAATCCGAGGATAAGACATGAGATTCACAAAATAACCCCTCAGATTTACAAAATAAGCTATAGGATTCACAAAATAAGCTATATGATTTATAGTCCGAATCGGAGGATAAGACTTGAGATTTACATAATAGTGCATCGTATGACTTTGTTATGTGAAACTGCGTGAATTTAGTTATTATAAAATGATGGTGACGGTCGATAATTTGATTTTGTTCATTGCAGCTAAGTTCAAAACAATAAACATCGGTTTTGCATGTGGCACATCATGAAGAAAATAACCAACAAGGTTGGGAGTAAAATTTGTAGAGATACCGACTTTTTAACCCGTCTGAACGGTGTTGTATGGGACGATGACCTGGAGCCCGAGGAATTTGAAGAGAAGTGGCTTAAAGTCATGAACGATTTCTCCTTGGAAGACAATACGTGGTTGAATGGGAAGTTCGCTGATAGACACACATGGATACCCGCTTATTTTAAATGTGTCAATGGGCGGTTTACTACGAACTACACAAAGGTCAGAGAGTGCTAATAGTTTCTTTAAGCGGTTTGAAAACAAATACGGGACATTAACCGAGTTCTTGGTGCGCTATGAAAGCGCCACTGACCACCAAAAGCACTGCTTGAAGCTCCGTGAAGAGGAGAATGCGAATTCAATCCCCGAAACACTTGTATGGGTCAAAATGGGAGACACAAGCGGTGAGAAGCTATACCCATGCGATGTTCTATGAGTTCCAAAACCAGGTGAAGCTTTCAATAAATACCTGCAGTTTGGTTGGATACACTCCGCCTTGAGATCCCGTGACGAACTTTGAAGTGTCGTTAGTTGAGGATGCAAAGAAAGGACTAAAATTTGCGGTTGAGTGCAAGTAGAAGCACGAATGATGTAAGGTGCACATGTAAACTGTTTGAAAGGAGAGGTATTTTATGCAGTCACATCATTTGGGTTTGTTCGGGAAAGTTTAAGGACATACCTGATAAATATATTTTGCAAAGGTGGAGCAAGAATGCACTCAAAAGTGACGTTTATGATTGGAATGGGAATCTGTTAGAGAAATACAACAATACCAGTACAAAACAGATTGGAATGTACGTGGTGTGGTCCGAGATTCGATTAATCGTTGGTATGCTCAAAAGGAAAGGAGAGTCGGATGTGAGAGAGTTTGCCAAGTTAATCAAGGAATTCAGGACAAAACTAGAGGGAAACACTCAACCGTTGACAAAACAACAACAACAGATTGAGCTTCTACTGGGCTGCAAGGTTCCAGAAGAAACCAACATCTTACCGCCTAATGTGTCTAGGAACAAAGGCTGTGGTAAACGGTTGGTGAGCAAGAAAAATAAGGCAATCAAGAAGGCGGAAAAAGCAAAAAGGTTGTGTGCTAACTGTAAGCGCAAGGGTAACCACGACAAAAGGAATTGTCCATATGATTTTGCAGACCTTCCTTTAGTGAATCAGGTTTGTATTCATCTACGCAACTACATCTGATATTAATCAAGTATTTTATTTATCTGTTTATCTTATTTTGAGAATCCCAGAGGTTGCTTTGTGAATCCCAGGTCTTAATTTGTGAATCCTGGGTCTTGTTATGTGAATCACATATCTTTATTTGTGAATCACGAAATGAGACTCGATTGTATGTAGTAACTCGATATAATTCCTCACTTTGTAACATAAATGACAACAGTTGGCTTATATGAATGTGATTCACGTCGTGTCACCCAATTTTGCATGATCCTCACTTTTATTATTGTACATCTAATGTTTGTAAACATCTTTCTAATTCCAGCTCTGTCTTTTACGTAGGGAGAGCTAGCGGACGAAGAAGTAGAAGAGGAAGGGGATGAGGATGAAGAATGAAGGAAAGAGTCTTCTTAAGCCTTGAGAAATAGATATGATGATTGAAGAAGACACTGACAATTTTGAAAGGAGCAGTCTTTTAGTTTGGCAACATATTATTGGTTTCCAAAAATATGGACATCTTATTTGTTTATCTTATTTTTGTGAATCTGAGAGGTTCTTTTGTGAATGTAAGAGGTTGTTTTATGAATCTTAAATCTTAATATGTACAAAAGACCTGGAAATCTTATTTGTTGGTATTAATTTGTGAATCCTGGGTCTAATTTTCGCGATTATTAGGAAGATTCGTAATCTTATTAGAAAGGAACGGTCGACTGGCTAAACGGTCTTATTTTGTGAATGACACAATTTAAATATTATTTCATGAATCTTACCGTGTGAATGACAATATATAAATCCAAGGTCTAATATTGTAAATTGACTTGTTTTGTGAATCCATCTTTTGTGAATATCGTCTTTTTTTTGAATCTCAGATATTCTTTTGTAAATCTCAGGTCTCATTTTGTCGACTTGTTTTGTGAATCCATCTTTTTGTGAATATCGTCTTTTTTTTTTGAATCTCAGACATTCTTTTGTGAATCTCAGGTCTAATTTTGCGAATCAGACGCTTTATAAATCATCCACGTCAAATTTCACAAATTCAAGCGACTAATCAATTCCATTGATTAAAATCAACTATTACAAAAGGAGATCTACTAAATAAGCAGATTAGCACCCAACTAAATGACTAATAACATATTCACTAGAATACTTGATAGATCCTGCATATACCATCTAATACTATACTAACATAATACTTGATTGTATCCACCACAAGTTAAATCCCACGCATAAGGGACAAATGCCTCCGACGAACCAACCAGAGATAAGTAAGTATACACTGCATAACACCCAAAACTCACAGCAAAAGAATAAATGCTGCCCCATTTCTACTACACGCTCACAAAGACAATCATGAAGAATAAATTCCCAACCAGAGAAGCATACACTGAAGAACGATCTCCCTGCTTCACATCATATCACCACCATAGACAAGCACATCTTGCTACTTATACTCCTATATCAGAAAACACATAAAATATTTCAAAATATATACACGGACAAGCATGGCTCGCTACTATTCAAAATATCGCGGATACTATGAATGAATGGGGATTTGATATGCAAAAGTTATTAAAGAACCGGATCACCGTTCTAGTATTTGCATCCCATGAAAGTAGTTGCATCATTCTGAGACTTTCGAAAATACGGCATTCTCTCGCAATTGTAAGAAATTATAGTTGAAATTAATGAACAACACAGTTTCAAATCTGATTTCATGTACGATATCTTTGTTCAACTTGTTTCTTACCGATAATTGTCCGGATTCGCCAATCACCGAGCTCACAGTCCAACATACTCAAATACCTCAACACGTGAGCTCCACAATCAAAACGGAATGTAGTATAGTGTTCAACTGTTTAGTAAACAATATTTAATTTCCGTAAAGCGGACACATTAGGGAATAACTTACTTATTTGATTGTTGAGGAACTTTGAGAGTTATAACCCCGTGAGAGTGCAGAAACCGCATGGGATAATATGACGGGGAACTACTTGCCAAAATAGGAGATAATTTGGCCACCTGAAAATGTTTCGAGTTAATACAGATTGTACACTAAAAATGTTTTATATACTCTGATTCACAAACTGTCAAGGGTTAGATTAGGCAAATAATTAATACCGTGTCTATGGTTGTATTATGTACATCATAAGACCGTATGCATTTGTTGCTTGAGTTGAGGATGTAATTCGTTTTACTCTCCATACCGCATATACAAGCCCACCAATGTTTGTCTTTGATCAGCGGTATAAAAACCTGATATAATAAAGATTAGTCTCCAATTTACAGCCCTACATGTCCGCCACAAAAAAAAAAAAAAAAAAATATTGTGGAGGGACCAGACCTTTCGGATTGTGGCACCATTCACCTAGGTTTGTATGTCCCTTCGATGTATTGATTCCAAATACAAGGGTTTTTCTTCTTTGTACAGTTCTACATACCACAAAAGGTGATTTTACAAACCATATCAATTTGGGATAATCAAGATACTTGAATATTAAAACAAGTTCAAAGCTAACCACGATGACAGTCGATGGCAAGTACAGAAGATCTGGTCGATGAAGTGTCGTCTTAATCCGAAACATATCAATCACCTAAACAAACAATATTAGGAATGAAACAAAAGATTACAGATAATACAATGAAATGAACGCTGATAGTAGTCTACTTACTTGATCCATAACCCATCGACGCGGTCTAAGCGTAGATAAAGCCGCTCGTGTGACTTCCATCCACTCAAGACAAACCATAGCCTCATTTGTAGTAAGGCACATTAAGAAACATTACTAGAATTATCCAAAATAAAAATAAAAGTTAAAGTAAAGGGGCAAGGGAAAAGCACAAAAAAATAAAAGTAAAGGGGAAAAATACTTACTGTGTGACATCTCTTCCTTTGCGGTGCCAAATAAACTTCACAAGGTCGTCTTCAGAATAAGGTAGACGCCGGTAGCCCCTGACAAATATTAATAAGACAGCTTAAGATCTGTGATTCACAAATCAAGATCTTTAATTCACATAATAAGACCCACGATTTGAAATTAAGAACAAAGATAAAACCAATAATAACATCTAAGATTCACAAAACATGATTAATAAGGGAATGGGTCATACATAGGCACACAATTCCACTCTTCTGCACTTCGTTCGACAATAGCTTTCAACATGTTGTCACCGGAGGTCATAATTCGAAGGCATAACTTCAATGCATAGCGTTTGATTGACTTACCTATAAATGCAAAACAAAAAGTCCTTATAATTATTCCAAAGTTCACGTAACGGCCCTGTGTTTTAGGAAATTAACTCCGTGTCGACAAATCTAACTCTCGAGTTCATAAGGTTAAGTAAAGGTATCTTACTGAAGTTATAATTAAAGGACGATCAGTTTTGTTCCCTTTGTAATGCTCCAACAGGTGAAACAAATAGACGCCGGTATCCATTTCACCAGACTTCAAAATTGAAGGAGGGATAAACAACTCAGGCATCATGTCGCCCATCTTCTGCGAATCTTGGTGAAACCCAATTAATGAGCCTGTCTTTTCGCACAGACACAACCTAAATTAGCACTTAATTATGTGGATGTGTTACATGCTTGTCAAACACTTTGATCGTGAATTCACGAAAAAAAAAGTAAATTCACGACTTTGCATAACCAGAAATGGAGGAAAAGACGAACCGTAGGTTGCACATAATCAGAATAGTTAACATCTACTCCATTCATAGGGTGTATGACTGTCAATTTATTCCATCGAAGGTCGAAACAAAAGAAGAACGGTGGGCATGATGTAGACATGATTGGAGTGCAAATCTGAAAACAAGACAAGATGAAATGAAAAGAAGAACATAAAGATGAAAATAGGTTTCACAAAACATAATAACACCAAACCAAAACTTACTAATTGAATCAAGAAACATCAATATTTTCCGGACAACTCGGGAACTAACACCGTCATTGGAGTATGGAACAAATAAACGAACAGGAGAATCCGGTGATTTCAACTTCTCATTATTGTTTAGGATCTCACACCAAATATTTCTGACTTGAGAACATACTCGATCACCTTGGTATAGTCCTCAACATGCTCCTTGTCAATCTCTCGAGTGTTACTTTGAAAAAGAATAACACCGCACTCAACAATCAAAACAATCGATTCGCAAAACAAGCCGTCGATTCGCAAAACAGTCTATTGGATTCACAATATAAGCACTACGATTTATAAATTGTCTGATTCACAAAATGAGACCTGAGATTTACAAAACAAGTTCATAGTCAAATACCTTTGTTCTCTTTGTTGAGCAAAGCCCGAAATCCAACAAGTATTTTCTCCTCCCTATTAAAAGAAGTAATAACACCGATGTTTCTTTGGAGATACGGAGATCGATAGGCAAAGACTGGAATTATCTCTCTTCTAGGACGCACAATAAAGCAGGAGTATTGACATCAACATTATTGACATCAACATTATTGACATCAACATGATCGTAAACCGATGGTACCGATAATGTAGGAAATCTGGTTCCCTCATCCTCTTCCCTCGACACCGATCTATTCTTTCCTCACCTTGTATGCTTTCCTCACCTGGTCCCTCTTCTTCTCGCTTTTCGGCATGGACCGGTGGTTTCATCACCCGACAAACGGTTTCCATGACGATGACGAATGTACGGGTGAGTGACCAATGGTTTTTCGAGGCAATTGCTCGATTCTTCCACACACGATTTCGGAGATGGTGGACGGACGACTGGAATCATTGGAGTATCAGGTAAATCAATAACAATTGGGGTTTCGGCTAGTTCGACAACTGGTGTTGGTGTTGGCTGGGACCGAGGATCACGATCTGTCTTCTTGAGAAGACAAAAAATGATCGTCGTCTGCAGCGACCCTCCACCGTGGGCAATCGATGGGGTTGGCAATCTTGGTTTACGACGTTTCGAATGGGTTTGCTTGTCACTTTGGGATTTGGTGCACGAATCGGTAAAAAAGTGTCATCCATAATTTCCAATGCCGCACGTAAATCAGCGTCGGACCATCCACCCATCCTGTCCACATCGTCATTAACAACGTGATCATTCTCCACAACATTCGCTGCAATGGATAACGTGTTTCCAACGATATTATTGACCACGTTGTCCAAATTGAGTTCACCGTCCTCATCCTTCTTAGCATCCTCATTATTACCCATCTCTATATTTTCCTCCTTATTCCCATCATCGGCATTTTCTTCATCCCCAACATTCTCATCAAACTCATCCTGTTGGGATGAAATATACCCGTCCGCAATACCATTAACGGCTGCCACCATAGTAGAGACCGCCGAGGAAAGTAGCTTGATCGTAGCTTGAATAGCAAAGAGATCTCGTAGCTAGCGAAAGTGCAGCCCGCTACCTTTGCGGCTTCACAAGTTTGTGAACAATCTCACACTTACTTGTCACTAAGGCCATCGTTTCCTTGTCACCGCAATGTGGAATATCGACCCTATATCCGGTTTGCCTTCTTCGTGGTATTGGATGGTTGATTTGGTGAACATGCTCAAGCTTTGTGACCGGTGGGCCGAGGTGCGGGTGCGAGTGTGTGGTAGCTCATGACAAGGGGAGGCTCCACAGAACCTTGACCGAAACCTTTTTTGCCTTCAACTCCTGTTTAATTCTTTTTACAATTTTTTCTTTCGTCCAATTACAACAAGTTGGAAACTTTCTTACGACCAATCTTGATTTGTAGACGAAACGGTCCAAGTAAATGTACACGAGCACCATAATGGGTCCACCAAAAAAATTATCTCCTTTCAAGCGTTTGACATCTCTCCACTCCTCCTTTTGCCAAGACTCAACTTGGTCACCCAACTTGTTTGATGAAATTGCACCAATTGAATTCGGAATCGTGAAGTATCACCTAAATTTTTTAAAATCCTCAAACTTGCGCGATTCCCTTGCACACCACCGAGAGACGAGAATATGTAAACGATGAAATTTCGTTTAAAGTCATCTCCACCATCTTTCTGCATGGATAATTTGTTCAAGACGTGGTGATCATCGATATATTTGTGTGGATATTGCTTTCGGAAGTTTTCCAACGTAGCTAAATAAGCAGGACACTTATCCACATGTGACGCTTCCTCAACAGGTCTTGAACCCATTGGAATGCTCATGCAAAGATGGATGTCCTCCTCTAATACAGGGAGTTTTTGGTCAAATAACCATCCCTTTGCTGGGTTGTAATTTGACACTAGCCAATAAGCAAGGTCCCCGGGAACCTTGTCTGTTTTCAACATTAACAGACCGCCAAAGCCCATGTCTTTTATAGCTTGAATCTGTTGATCGCTCGGTGGATTTTTCGTATCTTTCAGAAAGTTGTACAACCCTTTTGGCGACATTCGAGTCCTCCCGTAGGCGGTCCCTCCGTACGCACCCCTCATTTTTTTTTGTGACGGAGGAGCCGGCTTGCTCAACAACACTTTGTGATGGTCGCTTCATCTTGTAGCCTGTTTCACAATAATCATCTTTAGCGTCACAAAATAAGCTGAAAGGATACACAAAAATAAGAACTAATATTTATATAGTCTATTTTGGGGGGGATAGGACCTGAGATTCACAAAATAACTCTCCAGTTTCACGAAATAACCTCAAGGATTCTTTTCAATAAGACATAAGATTTATATAGTCTGAATGTGAGGAGAAGACCTGAGATTCACCAAATAACTCCCCAGTTTCACAAATTAACCTCTATGATTCACAAAATAAGGCATAAAATTTATATAGTCTGAATCCAGGGATAAGACCTGAGATGCACAAAATAAACACCCAGTCTCACAAAATAAGCTATATGATTTATAGTCTGAAACTGTTCTTGATCCAACGCCAAGACCAAAAGACACCCTAGGAGGGGACGGGTGAACCCTTTTTTGGGGGACGGGGTTAACAGTAGGGGCCGGGTGTCCTAAAACGGGACGGAAAAGGGTTTAGGGTTGGATTAGGCGGATCCGCTACCGCGGATCCGCCTAATCCAACCCTAAACCCTTTCCCTTATACATAGTCATTCGACCAACGCCAAGACCAAAAGACACCCTAGGAGGGGACGGGTGAACCCCTTTTGGGGGACGGGATTAACAGTAGGGGGCCAGGTGTCCTAAAACGGGACGGGAAAGGGTTTAGGGCTGGATTAGGTGGATCCGCTACCGCGGATCCGCCTAATCCAACCCTAAACCCTTTCCCTTGTACATATTCATTCGACCAACGACAAGACCAAAAGACACCCTAGGAGGGGACGGGTGAACCCTTTTTGGGGGACGGGGTTAACGAGAGGGGCGGGTGTCCTAAAACGGGACGGGAAAGGGTTTAGGGTTGGATTAGGTGGATCGCACCGCGGATCCGCCTAATCCAACCCTAAACCCTTTCCCTTGTACATAGTCATTCGACCAACGACAAGACCAAAAGACACCCTAGGAGGGGACGGGTGAACCCTTTTTGGGGGACGGGGTTAACAGTAGGGGGCCGGGTGTCCTAAAACGGGACGGGAAAGGATTTAGGGTTGGGTTAGATGGATCCGCTACCGCGGATCCGCCTAATCCAACCCTAAACCCTTTCCCTTGTACATAGTCATTCGACAAACGCCAAGACCAAAAGACACCCTAGGAGGGGACGGGTGAACCCTTTTTGGGGGACGGGGTTAACGATGAGGGGGCGGGTGTCCTAAACGGGACGGGGAAAGGGTTTAGGGCTGGATTAGGCGGATCCGCGGTAGCGGATCCGCCTAATCCAACCCTAAACCCTTTCCCTTGTACATAGTCATTCGACCAACGACAAGACCAAAAGACACCCTAGGAGGGGACGGGTGAACCCTTTTTGGGGGACGGGGTTAACAGTAGGGGGCCGGAAATGTCAACGGGGCATGAAGTTATTATTGAAGTTATTATTGAAATTGTCATTTGAAGTTATTATGAAACAATAGGGAACGCAAGGATTCACAAAAAACAAAGAACACAAAGCAAACTTCATTAATAAAACATAGTAGTCATACATTATATTTATAAACTATCGACAATAGAACACGGCAAACAAGATAGCAAGTTCAATGCCGAAAATTACAAATATAGTATTTTAGGAAAAGGGATACAAATGTAGGCTATAGGTCCATAATAGAAGGTAAATCAATAGAACATGCATCTATACAATTGCGTAATAAGTTGACAGCAATAGCAATTGCAGTGGCTCGTTCATTAGACATCACTGGAGGTAAAGAACGTAAGTTCTCATAAATTGTAGCGCGATCAATAGCATTCAGAAGGTTCATGGCACTTGGATGGTTATATTGGTGAAAATGAAGGATGAATTTAGCGACATATTATTATCGCAAACATTTGCACGTTTGGAATATTAGGTTAGCACCCCTATGAATAATTAGAATACCCTCCACATGGTTGATTTCAAGAGAAAGCCAATATGCAGCGGTTACACCGGGAGCATTGGGATGACCAATTCCGACACACAATAGCCATTGATGGGACATATTCTGCACCGCTGACCAAGTCAACATATTGAGCAAGGTCAAAGATATCCACAACAAGTCAACGGCTTAGACAGCCTAGCCGATGCAGCCTATCGGCCTGTCACCTGGGTCTCGGCATGGCAACCAGCCAGCCGGGGCACATATCCGCGTACTCATATCCAAGACCCTCGGTCGGCCTGCCATAGGTCCATCGGCCGGGGGTAGAACGGTCTTTCCACCTGCTAGCCACTTGGCCACTTGGCCACTACGTGACAAAAGGTGAAAGTCTATAAATACTCCTCAACCTTCATTGAGGAAAGGATCCACTTCTTAACCTAAGAATCACTATTCATCTGGTAATATCTTCCTTATCTCTCTATAATACATCCTTAGCCAAGTAACAACAACTTATCCCTCTAAGTTTACTGACTTGAGCGTCGGAGTGAGTACGCTTGGCACAAAGCCAAGCCCTCAGTTCGTTCATTGTTGCAGGAGAGGCCGAGTGGAACGATAAAGACAAGAGGGATTCAACTCAAGACATCATTCTACAAGCCACGGGTGGTAACAATACTTGCTCTGGAATTACACCCGGAACAATTGGCGCCGTCTGTGGGGAAAGCAAACTAGAAGCTAGTCACATTCATTCCCAAACAAAAAAAATATACACACAAAAAACCCACCCCAAAAGCCAAGAAGATGTCGAAACAACAAGAGGTATTCATGACTGACGAAACCGAATTCTACCAAGATGATACCGTCCACAAATCTGGAGTTGTGCAACCCTCCGCCGGTCAAGTGATTCAACCGGAGTACGGGATGCCAATAATACCAGACACTCCGCTGCCTGCCGACCAGGTCACCATCATGGGACATGTGGTTTGACGCAAAGAAACCGAAGATGCTCCTAGACCTAATTGGGAGTACGCCGGCTCACACTGTCACGCCGACAAGAGCGGCGGAAACCGTCCAGGAGACCAGGGCCCAAAATATGACCCCAAGAAACTTGAACGGAGCATTAGGAGAAGCTGGCCCTGTCAAGACACCGGAGGAGCCCAAAGTGGTCGTGGTAGACCTAAGTCCTTCTCGCACTCGTGAGAAGACAGCGTCGCCGCGGCACAAACGAGGCACACCCCGGAGGAGCGAAAGAAGCCCAACTCGTCAGAGTTGGAGAAGAAGCCCGACTCACCAGAGTCGGAGGAGAAGTCCTTCTCGCTACGAGGAGAGAAGCCGGACTAGGAATGCGAGGAGCCGATCGCCGCGTGTCGTTCGACATGTGGTCAGACAGCCCCTCAGCGCCTACGTCCTAGATACCCCGGTGCCGACTAAGCTGAAGTTACCACCTATAGCATACAAAGGGGAAGGTGACCCGACCGACCACGTCGAGGCTTACGAGTCTCACATGTCAGTATGGGAGCAACCCGATGAGGTTTGGTGCCGAATCTTCCCAACGACACTGCATGGGATGGCACAGAGTTGGTACAAGGGGCTACCCGACGGGTCGGTATACTGTTACGCCGACCTAAAGGACGCGTTCCTAGCCCAGTATTCCTGCAACAAGAGGAGGGCCGTGGAGACATCGGACCTCCTGACTATCAGACAGGAGGGAGGCGAGTCTCTCCGAAGTTATGTGAAGAGGTTCGACGCCAAGGTTCAGCAAATTCGTGAGCTGAATAGCGAACTGGCAGCCTTCGCGCTGATGAAAGGCCTCCCAAGGGGAGACCTAAAAAACGAGCTCATCAAAAGCGACGGCCTGACCTTGGACGCCGCCAGGAAATTGGTTGATCAAGCCATTAAAGTGGAGGACTATCACAAAACCTGGGTAGGCCCTAGCGAGGCCAAACCCTCAGAAAAGAAGAGCCGCCAGGAGGACAACCCGGATGAACGACGCCGTGACAATAATCGGTCACGGTCTGGTGAAAGACGCCGTGACAATAATAGGTCACGGTCTGATAAATCTGCTAGGAAACAGGACTCGACGGGCGCCGGGTGGAGTTCGGGAACGTACCACCAGAGGCGGTATAATGATAAAACCCCTCTCGTCGTATCGGCCGCCGAGGTCTTCGCCCTGAGCAAAAACGAGGGCCAGAAGTGGGAAAGGCCCCCCAAGCCGAAAGAAGACGGTGACACGAGCCAGTACTGTGAGTACCACGGCCACACCGGTCACCTTACTGACAACTGCCGGCATCTGAAGAATGCCATTGAAGAACTGATCCGGAAGGGGAGCCTCGGCAAGTGTAGACACCTCGTTTCTGCACCCCTCGCAAACCACCCGGTGATGATTGGGCCGCATGTTTGATTCGCGGAACGATTAGTGACAGTTCGTAAGATTATCGTCAAGTGATTGCTCAAAAATTAATGTCAACCTCTTAGTTGTCATCTACGTCCCGATACGGTCGTTTTGGCAGTAATTAGAGTACATTCGGAGTCCGGGTCAAAAACCGTCTCCATTTTCTGATAGCTTTAAAATCCCGAGTCAGAATGTTCTGGAATGTTCCGGATATTTCTATTCCATATTTCTCAAATTTTATCTTTTGGCAAATAATATCCCGTAATATTCAAAAGATAATCGAATTAAATCCGTCCTACCATAACTTAAACACGGAAATCTTTCTTAAACAGGAGGAAACCTCCACGGGAATAGACGCAAGCAGTCTTTGCGCCTCTTCCAAGAGACGCAGTGGCTGCTGCGCCTCTTCCCAGGCCCTTCTTTGCATGATTTACGTATCTTTTTTTATATCTTTCCGAGATTCACTTTCAAAGAGTCTCCGAAACCCTATTCCGTCGTGTGATTAGTATAAATAGGAGCTTTCGTTCCTCATATTTCTCACGCGAGTGTCCGCCCTTCTCTTCTCCCTTTGCATTCTAGACTTTGTTCTTACTAATTGGCGCCTACGTGCTTGAACATTCGACCACGTAAGCTCGGATCCTTCCGGGTACCAGCCTCTCCGTTGCATGACCGACCAATTTGACCACTACACTCAATCAATCTAATTAATCAACTTGTTAAATCGTTTTCCTCTTACGAGGGCACTCTTTCCTTGCATTTGCGTCGAGCATCACTAATCGATCTTCTTAGTTCTTCTCGTTCCGTCAACATGTAAGTCTGAGGGTGTATTAATCTCTCTTTTATTTATTGTGTTTAATTTTCGTATAACAATTGTAAGGTTTATGTCGAATACACCATTAAAACCGATTTCTAAAACCGTCTTTAAAACCTTTTTGCGGATTTCCAGTAGACAGACGTCGAGAAAAGACGCAGCAACTGCTGCGCCTCTTCGAAGGAGCGCAGCACCTGCTGCGCCTCTTCGTGAGGGCCGCCGCAGATTCTCGCTTCTTTTCTTCTTCCTCCGTCCTCTGTAATTCGTATTCGTGTTTTTTATTTGTTTCCTTTTGTTCATTAATTCGTTCATCATAATAACATATCAATTCACATGTATATTGTATATTATCATTCATCATTAACATGCTTAATTCATCATTGTTCCGACTTAAATCCTAGATAATCAATATTTACGGGTTTTCGTCATTAATATTCAAACCCGGATTTTTAGAGATTCAATTTGTTCATATTGGGTTTCTGGGATTCGTCATTGATATAGTTTTTCCATATTCGTCGTCATTCATCATGTTTAGTCTAATTAATTGTTTAGTTTGTTTCACCGATGACACTAATTAATCGTTCATTAACATCGACCCTTCACATAATTAATCCGTCTAATTTCCATCTCATCCATATTCATTGTTTTTTATGACCTCAATCATATGTAAATAATTCATTAAATCACTTTCATCCGAGTAATTATTATCAATCAATCCATTAAATTACCAATTAACATTAACGGTTTGCAGTTCCGGCTTCACAGCCAGAACTCACCCTTGGAACAGACGCAGCAACTGCTGCGCCTCTTCCAAAGGGCGCAGTGCCTGCTGCGCCTGTTCCAGGTTGAATTCTGTCTCTGAACTCCTTTTCTGCCTTGACCTAGTTTATTTAGTCTACGTATAATTAACTATTACTCGTATTATCGCCCTAATTTCTGTTCGTTAATTTATTTCTTTTATTCTTTTATTCTTTTTCTCAAATCATCCGTTTTAAAGGTATTTTCGACATAAATCGCCTAATCCAATGTAATTATTGTAATTTTCATTTTTGTAATTTATTGTATTTCTTTCTTTGTCTGTATGTTTTCACATGTAATTGAACTTAAAATCCAACTTCGACATCAATTGTTTGCTAATTAATTGTTCACCGACTTAGTTTAATTCTCACATGCTAGGATCAATTTATTGGATGTTGCATTGCATGCATATAGCCGACGATATATCGAGTATAGACAACTTCCCTAATCATTAGTAGAGGCCGTTATCGAGGCGGGCGGGATTAGGTGTTCGATCAAAAGAGCTTCCTAATACGTACCCTCACCCCTTACTCCAGATCTCCGTGAGCACCCGTGTTCATTGGCATCCACGAGAGTCATTCTAGACATAGAATGCTAAGGGTAACGATTGCTTAGTGTTCATGTCACTACTTTGTGTCTTGACATGACACGAGGTATTCGAACGGTTCCAATTTCCCATAAAAATTGGTGGCGACTCCTTACAAAATGCAAACGCTTGTTTTTTCGAGCTCCCTTCGTCCCAAGCGCCCACGTGGGCGGCCCGCTGTCCACAGTTTGGCGACTCCGCTGGGGAACATACACTTACGTGTAGCTAGGGTGAAACTCGAACAAGGTTAGGGAATAAGTTTGTACAAGACAATTGTCGGTTTTCATAACTCGGTCTTCCTAGACCGTTTAATTCGGCCTTCCTAGGCCCAACCCAACCCATTTGACCAATCGTCCCGTCTAAACGGTCCTAATTCTTATTTGGGCCTAAGGATGAATAGCGATTGACGTCATCCATACCATGATGCTTACTCTTGTTTGTATCAAGGGCCTTCACTACTTGAGGAAATGGACTAGGAATCGGCCTTACTCTTGTTTGGCACGAGCCTCTCCACAGACTTCGGGTTTGATGGTTCGGTATGGCAACCCACCCTTTAAACCAAAACCCTTCTAAATGCACTCAGCATCCCGTTATAATGCTTGTATAAATATGCAAAACCTTATGTGATCACCATTTCTAAACAAAAAACCATGACGAGTTTTCAAAAAAAAATCAAAACCCGTTTTCAATCAAGAATTTCGAAAATAGGGCCTTTAATTAGTACAAAATCCGGTCAAAACTCTGTCCGTTTGTCAAGTCAAAATTTGGGCCACAAGCCCATTTCAAAACCTCACTTCGAGTCCACTCCTACGACTACACTACAGTCGGCTAGGACACACATTTTCAAAGACCTTGTCTTTCTTCAAAAACTCACTCAACACAAGTGGCACACACCCACTTCACGAGTCAAAACTTTTCCTCTTTTAGCAAGTGTGATAGAATGGTCGATCGTGTTTTGATTCGTCGCCGGTCTCTTATCCAGTTTCCAAGATGCCTGGGTCAAGTGATGATACGAACCTCCAGCAAATTCAAGAGAGTAATGATCGAATCCTAGCCGCGATAGCCCAAATGCAAATCACTCAAGAACAAACCTATGACCGCCTTGAGCTTATCGAAGGCCGCATCTTTGATGTAGAGGGAAAGCTACCTCCCATTAAAAGTGAAGTACTACAATTTTCCGATGACGAGTCCAAAGATGAGAATCCTATCATGGGGACAACCGCAGCTGAGAAAAGACTCCAATACCTAGAGGAGCAATTGATGTACCTTAAGGGGGATGACATTTACAGGGAGAACAATCGTAAGTATGAAGCCGTCAATTCCAAATTGCCCACTAACTTTAGCATGACGGATATCCCTAAGTTTAAAGGACACGAGAACCCTTTGAACCACATCCGCGCCTTCAAGGACTACATGTCTATCAAAGGCATCAAACCCGAGATGTTCTTAAGGATCTTTCCTTCATCTCTTGACACCATCCCAAAGCAATGGTTCTACACTTTAGATCACAAAAAGGTCGCTACTTGGGAGGACGCCGCGATCGAGTTCTCGAAACAATATGCGGATAATGCCGAAATCCAAGTCAACATGCGTACTCTAGAGGTTCTTACCCAAAATGACAAAGAAGGATTCACCGACTTTCTAAGTAGGTGGAGGAAGACTAGTACCCAACTAGTTGAACGCCCGGATGAGGCCACCCTCGTGGAAAAGTTTGTGGACAATCTCAGGCCCATATATGCCAACCATTTGAGATATCAAAACATCAAGACCTTCAAGGACTTAACTGTACTAGGGACACGAATTGAAGACGACATCCGTAAAGGACTCTTGTCCAAAACGGTAGGTCGAGGATATCAAGGGTCCGCAAGTCGTTCATACGGCTCTACTAGCAAGACCGACGAAGTTAACCTTCTCGAGCCATCCAAGAAAACTAGCCCACCAAGGAAGTTCACAAACCTTGGGGATACATACTCCAATGCTCTAAAAAGGCTAATGAAGCAAGGTAAACTCCAACCCATTGGACCTACTCCCGAACCCGAAAGGAAGTCCAAATTCTGGGATGAAAATTCCTACTGTGAATACCATAGGGGCAAGGGGCACGACACAGAAAAATGCTACAAGTTGAAACACGTGCTTCAGGATATGATTGAAGATGGTCGGCTTCCAATTCCACCAGGAGGTAAGCCCAACAACACTCAGAATCCTCTTGGAGTTCTAGTGATTACAAGTGACGAATCTACCTTAGATTGCTCACATCTCATTTCTCCCACCGAAAATGAAATTCATGCAATTGAGAAAGAAAGACTCTACTCTACCATCTCCCCTACCATTTCCGACTTCATCGCATGGGCAAGGAGTGTAGATAGACAAGTGTGGGAACTAGAAAACATGGTAATAATCTTACGCGATCCCAAGGCAACGCCTAAAGAACGCGTACCTTTGACCTTCTCTCAAAATGCCACTATGCAAGAAGTAGTCGCCTTGGTCGATAGACTAGTTGATCAAATCATACAACTAGAAAGTGACATCATGAGGATGAAAGAACTAGCTGCAATTAATGGGGTGTGGGCCGATGACGATGAAGACGAATACCTCATTGAAAACTCTTTGGTAAAAGAGATAGTCCAAAATGGCGAAGACCAAGATGTGGATCACCTAACTCGCTCGGGCCGTCCATACCAAAGTACTACTCAAAACAGTCCAACCAATGTCATCACACCAAATGACAACGAAGACGATCCCACTGACCATTTGCTCAAGCAATTACAGAAAACCAAGGCTGATCTTTCAGTCTGGCAACTAGTGGCAAGCTCATTTCCGCATCGCCAAGCTTTACTACAAGCTTTGGCCAAATTGAATGTAGCGCATAACTCTACTCCCGAAGATGTAGTCAACTTGGTCTTCCAAGAATCACCGAAGTTAAGTAATCCTATTACTTTCTCAGACGAAGACTTGCCACCTTTTGGCGTTGGTCACAACCTTGCCCTATACATCACCGTCATTTGTCTAAAGAAGAATGTGCCAATGACCTTGGTAGATGATGGCTCCGCGGTCAACGTCATACCCCTCAAAACGGCATATAAACTAGGCATGAAAGAGTCGGATTGGACCCCTACAAGTCAAGGTGTACGCGCATATGACGGTACGCGACGAAAAGTGGTTGGGCTTGCTAGCCTAACCATAGCCACGGGACCAATCGAGCGAAAGGTCAACTTCCAAATAGTGGACATCGAAGCTTCATTCAACATACTTCTGGGAAGGCCTTGGATTCATGCTTCCAAAGCAGTAACATCCACCCTTCACCAAAAGATCAAGATCCCACTCAATGGCAAAGTTGTGACGATCACTTCGTCGCCTATCAAGGCAATAATTGAGAAACAATCAAGCAATCAAGTCCTTGCGGATCCCATATACGAACTTGGGGGCTTCCAAAGTGTAAGTGTCATAGAAAGCGAGTTGGCACCCTTGTACTATAATCCCTACTCTAACTTGGTGGTCAATCACATACTCAAAAATCAGGGATACTTCCCTGGAATGCCTTTGAACCCAATTTGGAAAAACACCTTCGCGCCATACAAGAAAGGCAACTCATCGAAAATACCACTTGGACTAGGGTACAAACCCACAGCAGAAGAAGTTCTCGAAATGCTTGCTCAAGTCCAAAATCGCAAGTATGTAGGAGTCCAAATGAGGCCATATCTCCCCACCTTAAATGGATACTTCGTTCAAGAAGGAAGTTCGGAACTCTTTCACGGGTTTCCCGAACCTTGGCATTACCTTGAGAGAAAGTTAGCCGGAATCGAGATCTTTCACGATTGCTACTTCATCCCTCCAGAAACGGTTCCTACCGTCAAAACCCGTCAAGCACCTTGCTTAGACGAGCAAGCTGTTAGCCTCCTATTCGGAGAGGACCGATTTGTTAAGGCCGCGCAGGATGAGATCATTACTACGATACTTCAAGACGATCGCTTCAACCCCACCGCATTAATCACAGAAATCGATACAAAGCAGCAGAAAGGATGGAGAAAATCAATCAAATGGACCAACAATCAAGGAAGACTCTTCAAGCTCACCACTGGAGAAGGAGAGATGTTCAAGGAAGAGCCAGAAGACGACGAGTTCGAATCAGAGTCGGAGTCGGAGTCAGAGTCAGAGTCTAGAGAAGTCAGTAGAGAGTCTACTCCTGTCGTCATCCCCACTCCTTTCGTTTCTCCTAGCTTACTTTCAAGTAGTCACAGTAGTTCGGGAAATGCCCCAACTACTGTTCCTTTGCCGCCACTGACCATGGATCAGTTGGCTTCTTTGTTTCAACTTTACTCAAATCTTAATATGAATAAATCAGGTTCTGCTTACTCTTTGCGTTATCTTGAGTGCAATTCTGTTTATGATGATACTGAGGATGACCAAGACCCAGACTTGACCGAAATACCTCCCTACGTAGCCAAAGAAATACTACAGGAAGGGGAAGGGGGACCGAATGGTGAGGACACCGAACCCATCAATGTAGGAACTGAACTAGAACCCCAAGAACTTAGGATAGGGACTACCTTGAGCTCTACCGAACGAGCCGATCTCATAGACCTCCTAAATGAATTCAAAGACGTTTTCGCTTGGTCCTACAAAGACATGCCAGGGATCGACGGGGATATTCCGAACATAGAATTCCGATTAGGCGGGTTTCAAGCACAGAAAACGAAGCTTCGACGGATGAGAACGAGAATGGGCCCTAAAGATCAAGGAAGAAGTTGATAAGCAATTCAAAGCCGGGTTCATCAAAGTTTCCGAGTATTCTGATTTGGGTGGCTAACATAGTACCCGTACCCAAAAAGGATGGGAGAATCCGAGTTTGTGTTGACTTTAGAGATTTGAACAAAGCAAGTCCGAAAGATGACTTTCCTCTACCCCACATCGACATATTGGTGGACAATACTGCAGACCACGCATTGCTATCCTTCATGGATGGATATGCGGGTTATAACCAAATCAAAATGGCCATGGAAGACATGCACAAGACCGCGTTCGTCACCCAATGGGGAACCTATTGCTATACAGTAATGCCGTTCGGATTGATCAACGCTGGAGCTACATACCAACGCACCGCAACTACACTCTTACATGACATGATGCACAAAGAAGTTGAGGTATATGTAGATGACATGATCGTCAAATCCAAAGAGAGAGAGGGACATATTGCGAACCTTCGCAAGTTCTTCGCAAGGCTACGGAAGTACAACATGAGACTCAATCCTCAGAAATGCACATTTGGGGTAACGTCTGGCAAACTCCTAGGATACGTCGTTAGCCAACGAGGTATAGAAATAGATCCCTCGAAAATCAAAGCTCTGATTGAAATGCCACAACCTCAAACAGAAAAAAGAAGTCGGAGGATTCTGGGAAAAGTTCAGTACATAAGTCGATTCATATCGAAACTTACGATGATTTGCGAGCCTATCTTCAAGAAACTCAAGAAGACAGACCACACCATGTGGGATGATGATTGTCAAAAGGCGTTCGACAGAATCAAGGAGATATTGGCTAAACCACCAGTGCTCATGCCACCACAACAAGATCAACCTCTTGGTTTGTATCTCACAGTAACTGAAACCGCCATGGGTGCCATGCTAGCTCAAACCGTAGGAAGTGAAGAAAGAGCTATTTACTATCTAAGTAAGAAGTTCTTGGAATACGAGTGCAAATACTCACAACTCGAAAAGACATGCCTCGCTCTTGTGTGGGCAACAAAGAAGCTACGCCACTACATGCTTAGCTACTCCGTCAAAATATTCTCCAAAATGGATCCAGTCAAATACCTCTTCGAGAAACCTGTCCTCAACGGACGCCTAGCAAGATGGACCATGATGCTCTCAGAATTTGACCTCAAATACGTGCCACTAAAAGTAATAAAGGGTCGCGCCGTCGCCGAATTCTTCGCAGAAAATCCCATCAACGACGCACAAGCCATAGATACTTGGTCATTTCCCGACGAGGATATACTTCAAACAGATGTAGACTCCTGGGACCTATACTTTGATGGAGCATCAAACCTAAGAGGATTTGGGATAGGAGTGTTGCTCATTTCTCCTGAAGGTGAGCATACACCGATCGCTGTCAAACTCGACTTCGAGGTGACAAACAACGCCGCAGAGTATGAGGCTTGTTTAATCGGACTACAAGCGGCAGTAAGCTTAGGCATCAAAAACCTCCGAGTGCATGGAGATTCGTCACTAATCATCAACCAAGTTACGGGATCCTGGAAAATCCGAAGCGAAAGCCTAGCACCCTATCAAGCTAGGATTGACCAAGTCGCTCAATTCTTTGATCACGTAACCTACTTGCACCTACCTCGGGAGGAAAATCAATTTGCAGACGCTCTTGCGAAACTTGCATCTTTGATAAACATGCCAGATTACATAATGGAAATGCCTTTGTGTATCGAACGACGGTCAGAGCCGGCTTATGTCCATCAAATTACCGATGAAGAAGAAATCGCACAGGAACCCTGGTTCCAAGCAATCCTGAACTTCAAGCTTAATGGTACCTATCCACCGGATATGGACAAGAGGGGACAACGAGCTATACGCCTACTAGCTTCACAATACGTCCTCATGCAAGGAGAATTATACAAAAGAACACCTCTTGGTGTAGTCCTACGTTGCCTTGATCATTCACAGGCACGAAGGGTGATGGAGGAAGTCCACGACGGAGAATGCGGTCCTCATATGAGTGGACCTATGATGGCAAAGAAAATCACACGTCTAGGGTACTATTGGACCACAATGGAATCCGATTGCATCAAATATGTGAGACGTTGCCACAATTGCCAAATCTTCGGGAATGTACAACATGTCCCTCCTTCGTTGCTCTATACGATGACATCTCCTTGGCCATTCTCCGCGTGGGGAATCGACATAATTGGGAAAATAACCCAAAGCAGAACAGGAGGTCACTGTTTCATCCTAGTAGCAATTGACTACTTCACCAAATGGGTAGAAGCGGCTTCCTACACCGCTCTTACGGCCAAAAATGTAGCCAAATTCATACAAAATAACATCATCTGCCGATATGGTTGCCCACATGAGATCATCAGCGATAATGGGTCCCACTTCCAAGCCGAAACCGAGCAATTGCTAGCCAAGTACAAGATCAAGCATCATCACTCATCGCCCTATAGACCACAGACTAACGGCGCGGTAGAAGCGGCTAACAAGAACGTCGTCACAATCCTCAAGAAAATGACTGACAATTATAGAGATTGGCCAAGCAAAATACCCTTCGCTTTGTGGGGGTATCGAACATCCGTCAGGACGCCCACTGGGGCTACTCCTTTCTATTTGACTTACGGCATGGAAGCCGTACAACCCGTCGAACTAGAAATACCATCCTTGCGCATCCTACTAGAGAGTCAGGTCCCGGAGGCCGATTGGAAGAAAGATAGATACGAAGAACTCGTCCTCTTGGATGAACGTAGGCTTCGTGCCTTACATAATGTCCAAACATATCAAGCACGTATCAAACGAGCTTTCAACAAAAGGGTTAGGCCAAGAAACATCAAAGAAGGAGATTTAGTTCTCAAATCGGTCAGAGCTCTTTTACCTGTCGACCCAAGGGGAAAATTCAAACCTAATCGGGTAGGACCATATCTAGTCAAATCAATACTCCCAGGGGGTGCGGTTAGAATCACAGACCTAGATGGGAACGAGTTCTCAAACCCCACAAATCTCGACCAACTGAAACGATACTATGCCTAGAACAGAAACAAAAACGCGCCTCGCGTAAACCCACGTGTCGCTCTTGCGGCACTAAATAAACGGCCCCTGGCCCATCTGAATGTCACTGTGCTCTTGCATCTTGGCAAACTTGTCACCCTCGTATCATCAAACAAACTAAATTCGCACCTCCAGAGTAAGCAAAAGCTCATGCTTATTTTCTATGTTCATTACAAGCTCTTGCTTCGAACAATTATTCTTTTACATTTACTCGAACTACGCGCAAGGGTTTGATTTCGCTTTTTTAAGTGAATACGTAGGCAATCCTTCACGGGATTCAACCCACCATTTTATTTAAAATGTAAATAGAAGGACATCTGTATTGCATTTGAAATTCGACAAGAATAATTAAAGAAAATCACAACGGTTTCGTAACCACTTAACCTTTTTTTATTTCATTCAATTTCTAATAATAATAATACGGCAAATAATAAAAATAGACTAGGCTAGGATTCTAAAAATCCCTCCTTTTATTACAACAATAATAATAATAATCAAATAATAAATAAGACTTGGGCTATTCCTCCATCTTTCCCTTGCCTTTGTCATTCTTGTCATATTTCTTGTCACGACCTCGAGCCGGGCGCTCTTGCACCACTTCAGACCTAATCACCAACGGTCTTTCTCGAGGCCTGACTCTCCCATTCTTGCCAACCACCACCTCTGCGACAGGAGTAGTCTTCGATTTCTTCGAAGGATGAATGACTTGGAACCCGGCTTCCTCCTCTCCTTCTGTCAGATGCTTCTCCTTCTCTTTCTCTCCCTCGCGCACCTTGTAGTCAACGGGCTCACGCTTCCTCAGTCTTTCGCGCTCTTCCGAAGTTGCGGCCTTCCTCCACCTCAGATAAGAATCCGACACCCACAAGGCATTGGAGGAGAAGCTCAAGAACCACATGTTTCTTTGGGCCCATTTCATAGCCCACTCTCTTCGGCTCTCTGTAGTAAGCGCCATAGCGATCATGGAACGGTGTCAAGCCTAGGAATCATCCGCTTCAACCCGACTTGCCTCATCAATCTCTCGGGAAAGATGCATACCATGAACTCCAATCCAGGAATGCGCACGGACCTAGTAGGATCCAAAGAAGACACTCCGTGTGAGACTTGAGGTGCCACCACGGGACGACCCACCGATCAAAGGGCCATCATCATTCTTGACTTATTCTTCCAATAATCGCAGACCGGGTGAAGTCCACCATGTCACTAGTGTCCTCATCGAAATCATACGGGCATGATAGGAAAGTGCGTGAGCTGGGGGCTCGAGCAATCGGAGCCGTTCCATAAGCCAAACCTACCAAAAACAGGTATTAGACACCAAAAAAAAAAAAAAAAAAAAAAAAAAAAAAAAAAAAAAAAAAAAAAAAAAAAAAAAAAAAAAAAAAAAAAAAAACGAAAAAAAAAAAAAAAAAAAAAAAAAAGAAAGAAAAAAAGAAAGGTGTCTTTTACCTGTAAGATGACGGGACTCCCCAAGAATGGAAGATCGCGATTGGATTTCCTATTATCCAAACCCAAGATAATCTCCCCTAAACACAAGCAAGTGGGCTCTGCGCGTGACTCCATTTGCTCAACGAGACCCAATAGGCGGGGATCACCTCTCAAATCTTCATCAACATGTCCCCGAAAGACGTAAACGTGAAGCAAACAGAAGCCAAATGCTCTCCTCCTAGCAACATAAGAGACAGTAGGGTCGGCCCTGTTGATGAATCGATCCATAAAGTCCAGCATCCTCACGCCCTTCGGAGTAACGAGACGATCTACCTCAAGCCTAGTAAGTCCAAGCAAATCTCTAAACTTGCTCTTATACCCTTGTGAAGTGGAGGGGATGGCAGGTAAATGTTCGGGGTCCCACCCGCCAATAGCAGCAATCTCCTCCGGAAAAGGACAAATATCACCTCCTGGGAACGCGAAAACATGATAATTTGGATCCCAATAATCAAGACAAGCATCCAAGAACGGTTTTACTACCTTAATGAGTTTCAAACTCAACAAAGACCCAAGGTTGTAAGCACCCATGTCATGTTTCTCAGTATTCGAAAACTCGTTAGTCCATTCCTTCAAGCGAATTTCTAGGGTATTCATGATGATAATTTTCTCTTGAAAATTTATGGGGAGTTTTATATGCGAATCGACGAAGAAGAGACGGAAGAATTGTATGATTTAAAGCTTCATCGACGTTTCTATTTATACTAATTGCTGTTTCCAAAAATCTCGCCGAACCGACTGCTTGGGAACAAAGCGCGGCACTCTTGCGCCTCCTCAAAGGGACGCAGACTCTTCTGCGCCTCTTCCCTAGCATCACTTCGTGATTTCGCGTTTGGATCTTTCCTAATTCTATAAACGAATAATTTCCTATTCCTACGGGATTTTATTTTGGTAAATCCGCGAAATTTACCATGCTTCAGGTTTCCTTGATCCAGGAACGCGCATTTCGAGGCGACGTCGGCATTTTCGGCCATTTTTTCTCACACTTTTATATTTAGTTTTCATTTTAATTCTTTTTTTAATTCTTTTTTTTTTTTTCATTTTCACTTTTATTTAGTCATTTCATTTCTATTTTCTTCATTTTCTAACTTATATATTTCTTTTTTCTTTTTTTTTTTGCGGGGTAACCCTCCCTATCGTCCGGTCATTTCCGACAAAATTTTTGCATTTTCGCGTCCTTTTCGAGTCTCATTTTGCACCAATTAAAGGCCTTATGTGTATATAAAAATGTAAATGAATGTGTTTTTTCTACGTAAATTTCGGCAGCATGACGGTGCAAACCGTTGTCTACCAAACTTGTCCAAAAGCTAACCTGCAGGTACAAACAACACAACCCAGCAGCAAAAGGCACTCAGGCCGTCGTATATACAACAAAAAAGCAAATGTACAAGCAAACTGGGGGCTTCGCCCCAAACAAATCCAAATGTGCAACTGGGGGGGCTTCGCCCCAAACAAATCCAAGTCTAAATAAACTGGGGGCTTCGCCCCAAACAAATCCAAAAATGTTCAAAATCAAGACTACAAAGACCACGCAGACTACTGCTGAGCACCCTCCAACTCGGCAACCCTCGCCATAAGAGCGGCAATCTCGGCGTCCCGAAACTCGAGCTCCCTCGACAAACGAGCCGTCTCCTCCCGGGACTGGGCTAACTCTCGCTCCAGCTCACGATCGGCCTGAGAACAGCAACAAATTGGCTCATGTCAATCAATTCAAACAAAATAAAAAAAATCAATCAAAAAAGATCAAATAAGGTTCATACCTGACGACCTCGACCGCCGACAAGTGCCTCGATGGCCGTAGCTCGTAGCCGGTTGGCCACCCTCCATAGTGCCACAAACCGAGATGGCGCGACCTGCGTTTCAAAAGCTTCTCAGCAAACTGAACGAGTTCGATCAAATGTGTTCTTACACAAAAACTATGCAAAGTAAAAGCTCACCCTCCGAATCAGATGCTGCCAGTCATCTAAGCCAGCATCCGTCACAGCCACGTCAAAATCACGCAACTCGGAGATCGTCGTCCTCCCGGTCGCGTCGGTGTACTCGAGAGTCTCGGGATACACTGGGGGCTCGATGCCCGCCGCCTCAACCTCCTGCAAAGACAAATAAGCTTTCATTAATCGATGATCTTTCATCATAATTCCCGAAGTCAATCAAAGAGAAATAAAAGGATACTCACCACCACTGGCCAGTACGCCAACCTCCCGTAAAGGAACGCCGAGTAGTCCTCACCAGGCAGAAGGAGGTCATCGCCACTGGCACCAGCCCAGTCTGCCTCCCTCTCAGCCTCAGAAGGCTCCCTGAACATCGTCCTCGGAGGGTCAATGGGAACCGTCAATGCACCCCGAGAGCACTGACGAGCCAAACGCTCGCCTAAGTACCACACAGGACCCATCGACGTCCACAACAACAGCCGACTCGGGCTCCTAGGTCGAAGGACCTCAGCAACAAAAGGAGGTGCCTCGGCATACTCCGCCCAAGGTCTGGGCACCCACTGCGACAAGATAAAGACAGAGATCATTCCTATGATCAGATGAAGGGAAAGAAGTATAAATGCATACAAGTAGGATACTCACGCTGCTCAGCTGAAGAGCGTTCACATCCCGCCGGTAGACATTGTGAGAAGAACGCTTGCTCTTCGTCCGGCACATGACCCAATCCCTCACCACGGGATAGGCCTTCTCCAACGGCTCCGTCCTCTTGGGCGCGAGGCCCGGGAAGTAAGAGTACACCCACGCCTGTAAAACGGGATAGTCAATGACGATCTTTCGATCTTTGATGAAAGAAAGGAATTTATTTTGGTCCAAAGGAAGGTTCATACCTCCAACAGTAGCCCAGGTCCGACGGCACCAGGAGAAGTCCCCTTCTCCATCAACTCCGGACGAACCATGGCCCTCATAAAGCGGATGAGGACCGCAAAACCAGCGGTGACCCAGTCCCAGCGCCCTAGGGAGCTCAGGTCAGCAAGAAAGGGAAGAAGCTTCGTCGACAGCCTCTCACCCTTGTCTCCGAGGTAAATCGAAGACAAGAACCACCAAAGCCACAGACGAGCCCCCGCTCGGTGTACAAGGAGGAGGAGCCGTCTCCCTCCCATCGATCACCACCGATGCCGGGGTCTTCCCCGCGAAGTAATTTCGAACATAGGTACTGGGTACCAAACCCGGCACCGCAACAGCCTTCGGCGACAGGTTCCAGCCGATCGACCTCCTCGCCTCGGCCGAATCCGCTCTCATGCCAGTCTCCGGCCACACCATCTCCTCAGTCCCGCACGGCAGACCAGAAATCATGCCGTAATCCTCCAAGGTGACTCCCACCTCACCAAAAGGCAGGTGAAACGTGGAAGTCGTATCCCAAAACCGATCCAAGAAAGCGCGGACCAGGCTAAGGTTGGCCCGCAACTTCCTCTTCACGATATCCCCTCCGGACACGAACCAGAGGACCGAACGCTCCACGCTCGATCATGGCCCTCTCCTCCTCCGACGCCCGCTCGTAGTGCTCCATCGCCGTCGTGTACCCCGAGAACGACCGGATATTCCCGGCCTCCTATTATGATTCGAAATAAAGCTATCTTTAGTTTTGAAGTGAATTTGAAAGAAATTTGAACAAAAAACAGAAAGAGGATAAGTAATGAGTTAGGGAATTCCTATTTACCAAGCTCTTCACCGTCCTGTAGGACAAGTGACCCTCTGCAGCCCACACAATGTGCCTACTCTCCTGTGTCTCGGCCCCCACGCGGAGCTCCTCTCGGTGACGACCCCCTCGTCCGAGGTGGGCCCGTCGCGGAATCTCCTCCTCATCGCAGACCTCCTCCTCGGGAACCTCGTCTGCAGCAGACCATCACCGCGTCGGTGAAAGCCTCGCTCCAAAGCCTCCTCAACCGCACTTTGGCGTCTACCTCCATGGGAGTCCTCCGGAAGTGGAAGCATCATCACCTGCAACATTAAAGCAAGTTTAGGCCGCGTCACGTGACGGCGAGCCTTTGATTAAGAAGTTTTCGAGCCTCCGGAGCCCTGGAAACTATCCTTTCTGGCCATCCTTGGCCATGTTCTCACCAATTCAATCACTCATGTGACAAATTGGGTCAAGTCAAGTCAAAATCAAAGCCTAGTTCCGGGTTCGAGTCGAAAATTCGGCGGCATTTCGCTATAATGGCGGTTATGCCCTAGAAAGGTGCCCTGCAAAAGTTGTCACCAACCAAAATTCCCAGATGACAGGAAGTTTACCCGTCACCCAAGTGTTGGGAAATGTGTCCTCAACAATAGTGCGATCACATGATTTAAATATCATTATTAAATCTCATTTTAAGAATACATGTGGGATGTAATATTTTACAGTCAACTGGTCCACACATATCGGTAATGATTGGCTGACTAGAGTTTGACATTACTGTCGTGCGACGGTGGTGATCAGTTGATCCCCTTAGGTCATACCTATAGGGAAATACTCTTAATTGATTATTTAATTAATCGTATAGCGATACGAGTTAATTAAATTGCTTAAAATTGACGGATAATTTTGTGAGTATAATTTACGTATCTCATTGTAAATATGATTAAATGAGACACGGTCTAAGTAATCGAATTATTTTATTACTTAGATGAAATTGTTGTTTGCAGAAACAAATTGAAACGGAATGAATAAATTATTATAAATACAGAATGTTGTAGTTTATAATTTGGAAACATTTTTGGTACAAGTAATTACGAATTACTAGTCGATTTTGTAAATGACATATTTATGAGTATGTTGATTTTTAATATGTTAAAAATACATTACAAATTCACATGTCAAGTAACATGTCACATATGTCACACTTGACAAATGACAAAATAAAATGGACCTTCCATTTTATCTTGTATAAACCGAAAATTAGGAGTATTAGTGGAATAATTATGTTGATTATTTTAATAAGAGAAAACATAATTATTAAAGTCTAATCTCTAGCCATGCCCACCTATGCTTTTGAGAAGAGCAAAAAACAAAAGTATTGGGCATCCTACCCAAGCCAATTTTCGGCCAACCATACAAGAAAAGAAAAAGAGCTTTTTCTTTTCAATTCATTCATTCATCATTTTTCTAATATAACATTTTCTAGTGTAAGAAAATGGAGAATCTCTACAATATATGAATTTTCTAGAGAAATAAAATCTCACATATACTCCCTCTTGACCGAGTGATTCAAGAGCCAAAAATACAATTTATCTTGTATTAATTTTATAGCAAAACTAATATTATTACTAGATCTAAATAATATTGGTTATTAAGATGTATTCCTTGGGTATATGCTTTTGGGAGGGATTCTACATTTGAATCCTTGTTCTTCCATAAGGAGAGCTCAAGAACAAGTGAGTAGGTGAACTCACTTGTGCCCATAAATCCGAAAACATCCAATGTAAGATGTTGATTTCTTCTCTATATTTTATATTGTTTGCATGCATAAAATCCGTATTTAATTTTATGACAAATTAAATTAAAACATATATGAATATGTTAGTATATAGATCTACATTTCCTTCAATCGGTATCAAGAGCCACGGTTGTTTGCATGCAAATCGGTTAAAAGTTTTTCCGATTTATAAGAATAACAAATAAAACTTGTAAAATTTGTGTTATTATGAGATATCACGAAATTAATCCATGCATGTTAATATTTCTGGTCCTAAAATGTTTTAGGATATTTTGGTTATTTTTTCGGATTTTTATTGTTCATAATTTACAATAATGGCATTTAAATGTGATTTTATGAGTAAAAATGTCATTTTTGGTCTAAAATTAGCTATACTTTGAATTTTCAGTTAATTTTTGGATATGTTGTCACATATATTATTTTGAGATAACCTGTAAATTTTCATAATTTTTGGACTTGTTATGCTCGAAAAATGAATTTTTCATTATTAAATTCGGATTTAATTGAAAAATAGGTTAATATGAGTTAAATTTCGAATATGGTCATAGAAAATTAATATGTTGTCACATGCAATTTTACAAGATGTGTGTAAAATAATTGGCTATAAAGAAGTCTTTTTACATGATTTATGGATTTTTGAAGAAAAATAGCATAAATAGTGACATTATTAGTGGAAAATTAATAAAACATAATCTATGACTTAGGAAAAATGTCTAATGTTGCATTTTATTATATTTTTCAGATCAAAAATTGAAAAGTTAGTGAAAATAATTTTTCCATGTTTTTATGATTATTTTATTAAAAATCGATAAACCGCAACATTGTTTTTCCGGAAAATTTTCGAAATTTTTAACCTAAGATTTTGAACATTATGAGTGTCATGGATTTTTTTTTCCAGAATGTTCATGAATTTAAATTTCAAATTTTGAATTTATTTGAAATTTTGTGATTTATTTGAAGTTTATGGCTTATTTTTGTAATTTTTGGTCCATTTATGAACAATTTTATAAAATATGGGTTAATTATGGTCAAATTATTAGTGAAGACTATATTTTGAGTCCTAAGAGGTTAGGGTAATTAACTTATGCATAAATATGAGTTTATGTATTTTTGTGATTATAAAATGTTGAAATCACGCAAATCCGTAAAAACCGAGTAATATACGATATTGGCTAATTAAAGGCGATTTAGCATAAAATTGAGCATGTTCATACATATTATAATGCTACATTTTCTTTATGATTGTCATAATTTTAATTTATGTAATTTTTGAATTATGTAATTTTACTTAGTATGGCCTTAGATTTTAATTGGTATTTCCCGAAATGTATGGGGATATCGATTCGGTTGTAATTTTTATTGTGATCTCGTATCACCGTTTTGTAATTTAATAGATTTATTTTATTTTAGTTACAAATGTATAATAGGAAATTATGTAATTTATTATGTAATTTTATTCATTAGGAGTTCCCAAAAGACGGATTTCTTCAAGAATGGCGATACATAAAGACGGTGTTACCTCGAGATGCGTGCCACAACCGAAGTTCAAGGGACCAATGGAGTTGGTTTCTGAATATGTAATAGTTAAATAGTTTTTCTATTTTAGGAAAGACCATACTAGGATTTATTTATCTTTATGCTTGCATTTTATTTTATGTCACATGCATCGCTAAATCGCCATAACTAAAACATGCATCCTTATTTTATCGAGTTTTTCGACCGTGTCAATTAAAATTATCGTAGTTCACCGCTTTAGTTCACTTAAAACGTGATAGATAATAAATTGACATGACCTCTCGCTAAAACAATTAATTGAGACATAGCCTTACCAAATAGTAGAAACCATGAAAACCTATTTCGCGAGGGAGTGCGCTCGGCCCCACCGGGTACAAACCTTGTTACGTAGGGGAAGTGGGTGATGAATGTTAATCCACCGAATTCATGTTGATAAGGGATGTATCGGCCACACCGTGCCCAAGTTAATGTGGGTTTGGATCATGGACACATTTATTCGAAATTTGGATTGAACTCAACAAAAGTATTTGATAAGGGATGTATCGGCCCCACCGTGCCCTTGTCGATGTGTTTTGGGCTATAGATAATTGTTAATGTAATATTATCGACCAAGAGTTCTAAAAGTAGAATCGATTAAACGTTAATCCACCGAGTTATATTGATAAAGGATGTATCGGCCCCACCGTGCCTAAGTCAATATGAATTTGGGTCTTGGAATCATTTATCATAGTTGGGTAGAGGTCACTATGTAAATGCTTTACTTGTTGTTTACAAGTATTAATAAAACGATAAATGTCAAGTTTTCCACTATTCCGTTGTTATATTGTTCTATTTCTTTACCACAATTCATATACGATATCATTTTGTTTTTGATACAAATCTCCATTAAAACATCGTAACTAAAGACAAAATTTGAATTTGCTTCTAAAACCTCAAACGAACCATTGCTAAGGATCTCTTGTAAAGAGTATAGATTAAAGTTATTCATTATCAAACAGATTTTTGATTCTTGACTAACACTTCTACTTACAATGGACTATGTTTCATATGCTTAATTGAATTAAGTACCTTGAAGCGATAAATTGTTTTGGTGATTAGATTTTCAGAATTCGTAATTGACCAAAATAACGCAACCACTTCAATGAAAGTTTTAAGACTAAAACGAACAAATGAAGAGTAATCTTCATGAATTCAATTTTGCTTCTCAAAGCAAAAACTCATTGAAATGAGTGGGAGCATTCTCTTAAACCGTTAAGATGAGGACGAGGTTCAAGAAGTAAAGATAATAATGGAATTGATACAAGGTAATGTTAAAGGTAAAGTTGTTGAGAATGACGATACTAAACCTATCAA
The DNA here is from genome assembly GCF_048544455.1 of Silene latifolia. NCBI lineage: Eukaryota > Viridiplantae > Streptophyta > Magnoliopsida > Caryophyllales > Caryophyllaceae > Silene > Silene latifolia. Next base: position 51,043,157 of record NC_133526.1, on the reverse strand, counting down.
TCCCGACCGATAAGTTTCCATTGTCTTAAATGTTAGACACGAGAAAGGAAACTGCCCCAAATTATTGAAGAATCAACAAGTTAGTTGTGGGACATCTAATGGGACCTTCTTCTTTAAATGTTTATTTGATTAAACATAAATTTTGCTAGTACCACTTCGTCAATATTAGAAACCAGTGGAGGTTTTCATCATTGTACTTGATACATAGGATGATTAGAATATGACGACTAGCAACAATAATGTCGAGAGATAGAGTAATTGTGTACTCAATCTAGTTTTTGGATTTAAAGTTGTACTTAATTGTGACTATTAAGTGCATAAACTCTAAATAAGAATATAAACTTGTTAAGATACATAAAAAGGGTTTTCACTTATGTGACCCTATATACCACGATTTGATGTATGGCTAGCCCATTATCAAGGTGATTATATTCTAAAACAAACTAGAATGATATATCATATAGATGATGTAAGATTCAAATTGGAAACCCAAGATTAAACCTTAAATTTTGGAATGATGAACGCAAAGAGTTATCGAGTACTCTTGAAACCATTAGATTGTTAATGGTATATACGTATCTTGTATTCAAAGCAAGATGTCTCATGCCTTTTGGTTGAAAAGGAGATCGAGATTGTAAATCATTGATCCAAAATAGGTTGATCATTTTCTTTTACCAACGATTTAAGTTGACACTATTATGTTCACTTAATAAGGTAAATAGAGAAATCTTTGAAGAAGTTCAAAGTATTCAAGGAATCACGATTTAGTCGTGATGGGATTATCAAAGTGAAGACTTTGATATAAGCCAAAGGAAATGTGATATAGTATCACAAGTTAATCTCTCTTAGCACGCATAATGAAATAATGTGTGGATGGATAAGAAATCAAACGCTATTTGATATGGTTTGGACTTCAATCAAGTTACTTTGAGTTACTTGATCCTTTTGGGAATTTTATCATTTTTGTCTAAATTATTTTTCCACTAAATCGAATCATATGAGATATGAAATGGTAAGAGTACCATGGTTGTAAGTTTTCACAAGAAACAAATGCTCATTTTTCCCTTTTTCAATTATCACGAGTACACCGAGTTTGTGGCTCGTGAAGCTGTCTTTCTAAAATACAAGTTTATTTCTAGAAGACAGAGTGGGAGAAAATTAGTCAAGAGCCACAAAGAATGTTATGTCGCAAGAAACTGGTCTTTCTTGGCTACATGAGACGTTTTGTGTAAAATATTGTTTCTTTAAAACCTAGGAGGTTAAATTCGTCACTTATTAAAAAATGATGAATTCATGCTACTTTTAAGAAAGTAAAGAGCTTATAACTTACAAAAGAAATTGGTTGATTCAAGTTGATTACTTCTAGAAAGTAATGAACATATGACTTACATAAGAGTGTTTAAGTCACAACTCAATACAAGGCTTAGAGCCATGAAAATCCGAAATAAAAGGCTTGATTAGTGACAAAGGGTTTTGCACTAATAAAGAGATATTTCATAGCAAGATTAGTTGCAAAGGGTTTTGCACTAATTGAAATGCTTAAGTCTGTTTGTATCTTCTTAGGGATTGTGTTTCATTATAAGGTTATGAAATACACAGCAAGTGAATCTAAAACCCACTTCTTCAATTAGAAGGAATGTATTCAATACATGTCTTGAGTTTAGTAGATTCTTGCAATCCTAAGATAATGTGAAACTTAAGAGAGGGTCTTAAGTAGGACATCAATGAGTTAGAATCAACATTTTGATCATGTGGTAAAACATTTCTCGATAAGTCGAGAAGTTGTGTTTATACATGGAGTTTAGTGGGAGTTACGGAAGTTTTAATTAGTCTTATATGTGGATGACATATTGATCATTGCGAATGATTTAAGACTTTTGGAGTATTATAATACATCTTTAATATACGGATTTATGAAGATAAATCCACGTGATATTAGCGTCAATAAGAAGTCTTATGTTGATAAGGTGACCAGTTCAATTAAATTGAACATATTTAATTGGTTTCATTTGCTTCCGCTGCCGAATCGATTAAAAAGAAATGATGTATAACACTTCATATGCTTTGAGCATGATGAGTTGTTTTCAAAAATCGAATTGAAGTAATCTTTACCAAGTAAGCTGTAAAGATTACCCTTAAGTGCTTGCAGAAGCATTAAGGAAGTAAAGCAAAGTGTTTATGATGCAATATTGTGTAAGGGTGTTACACAAGTGACAATTGACAATTGAGATTGCGCATGGTTTCCGACAAAACCATAATCAAAACACATAAGGATGGTTAAGATACCATTGTGGCAATGTTAATTAAGAATTAGATTTTCTAGAATCGTTCTAGGAAATAAAGAACAATGAGAGATATTTATAACGGAAATTAAGTACACTTGCGATCATGAGATGTGCAAGAAGAATGAGTCCCGCACACTGTGAAAACAGTGGGAGCTATTCATAGGCTAGAAGGCCTATGTCTTGATTGGATCCCGACACGTACTCAGAAAGTTTTGTGATGCAAATGTATACATTACAAAGGAAAACGAATGTGTAGTAAGGTTGAGTAAGGTACAAGAAATTGATAAAACCTACTAACCAAAGCCTTCTCAAAGGCCAAACATGATGAGTCATGTCATTTCAATTGAATTGAAATGAACAACTACGTACAAGATCAAATTAGATTATATAACATGAAATAGTAATCAGGCATTGACTATTCATGTGTGATAATCGCATTTGTCGTTCGAGTTTTACTTTAAAACTCTTTTATTATACTTTGTTACATCCAAACGGGTTGTAGAGACAATTGAACCCCGTTAAAGTGAACACGGATTAGCATTGTATTCGCCCATAGTCATTTGTATGAAGTGACATCTCGAAGTGACTAGAGTGTGATGCGATTGATGGCAAGTTCAAGTGCCATACAGTCATGTGAGATGACTAGTCGATCACATAGGCAGATTGTTAGGAACACCTTGTCGGGCCTTATGACCGCTTATAGAGTTCTGGCAATTTATATAGCCTGGTCGTGGCGAGAGCTACTATAGTATTCTAATGAGTCGATTCTTTTGACTAAAGACTATTCACCTAAGATGGCACAGTTTCAGATTAACTTTGATTTGTGTTACTACGACCTTCGTAAATGGGGTCAAATGGGCATATTTTGGGTTATGATGGCTGTGGCTAGTCGAAGGGAATGAGTGCGATAGGAATTGTCCACCCCCTTGTCAGGGTTAAAACAATATCTCAGGGCCACTCGAGGAGTAATGAACTGGAAATGCGTGGCCACGCTCGGAAGGTATCCAGAGTGGATAAATCCGGTCAAACAGTTATTCTCCAGATCGAGGAAACCACTCTCGATATGATCACTTGCAAGTACGACCTGAAAGACACCTTGCATTGAGTGGGAGATAGTAATAGGACAAGAGAATTGGTGACGCACACTTGTCGAGGACAAGTGGGAGATTGTTGGGAAATGTGTCCTCAACAATAGTGCGATCACATGATTTAAATATCATTATTAAATCTCATTTTAAGAATACATGTGGGATGTAATATTTACAATCAACTGGTCCACATATATCGGTAATGATTGGATGACTAGAGTTTGACATTCTTTGTCGTGCGGACGGTGGTGATCGATTGATCCCCTTAGGTCATACCTATAGGGAAATACTCTTAATTGATTATTTAATTAATCGTATAGCGATACGAGTTAATTAAATTGCTTAAAATTGACGGATAATTTTGTGAGTATAATTTACGTATCTCATTGTAAATATGATTAAATGAGACACGGTCTAAGTAATCGAATTATTTTATTACTTAGATGAAATTGTTGTTTGCAGAAACAAATTGAAACGGAATGAATAAATTATTATAAATACAGAATGTTGTAGTTTATAATTTGGAAACATTTTTGGTACAAGTAATTACGAATTACTAGTCGATTTTGTAAATGACATATTTATGAGTATGTTGATTTTTAATATGTTAAAAATACATTACAAATTCACATGTCAAGTAACATGTCACATATGTCACACTTGACAAATGACAAAATAAAATGGACCTTCCATTTTATCTTGTATAAACCGAAAATTAGGAGTATTAGTGGAATAATTATGTTGATTATTTTAATAAGAGAAAACATAATTATTAAAGTCTAATCTCTAGCCATGCCCACCTATGCTTTTGAGAAGAGCAAAAAACAAAAGTATTGGGCATCCTACCCAAGCCAATTTTCGGCCAACCATACAAGAAAAGAAAAAGAGCTTTTTCTTTTCAATTCATTCATTCATCATTTTTCTAATATAACATTTTCTAGTGTAAGAAAATGGAGAATCTCTACAATATATGAATTTTCTAGAGAAATAAAATCTCACATATACTCCCTCTTGACCGAGTGATTCAAGAGCCAAAAATACAATTTATCTTGTATTAATTTTATAGCAAAACTAATATTATTACTAGATCTAAATAATATTGGTTATTAAGATGTATTCCTTGGGTATATGCTTTTGGGAGGGATTCTACATTTGAATCCTTGTTCTTCCATAAGGAGAGCTCAAGAACAAGTGAGTAGGTGAACTCACTTGTGCCCATAAATCCGAAAACATCCAATGTAAGATGTTGATTTCTTCTCTATATTTTATATTGTTTGCATGCATAAAATCCGTATTTAATTTTATGACAAATTAAATTAAAACATATATGAATATGTTAGTATATAGATCTACATTTCCTTCACCAAGGGTCCCAAATATCAAATTTCATCACAAATGGGCAATCCTAAGGCCGTTTTCGAAGCCATTTTCGATCTAGCTGTGAAACAGTCTCAAAATTCGCTCAAGGGCTCAAAACTCGATGAAAATTCAAAGTGAATACATGGTTATGTTCCTAACATTGCCTACTATCCATTTCTAGCATCAATTTGGCAAGACAAATCCATTTGGGGGAAAAGCCCCAAATTTTCGAGTAAAAGGGTCGAAAACCCTAATGTTTGCGGCTCAAAATTCGACAAATACGGATGATTAATGCAAGATTAAAACACATACCTCGATTAGTCATATTTCAAGCAAGCTTTTGAATCCAACCTTGACGGAAATGGTGAAGATTTGAGAGAGAAATTGAAGGATTTGTGTTTCGAAATAATGAATTAAAACCCTTCTGATTTCGCGTTTTTACGCAGAATTGTCAAATTGGGGAAAGGACGCAGCAGGCGCTGCGCCTCTTCCAAGAGACGCAGCTCTTGCTGCGCCTCTTCCTTTTGTTCCCTCCTTACGAATTTTCGAAAATTCGTTATGAGTTCGTTATTTGTGGGCCCATCTTTGGTGCGCCTCTTCCTCGATGACATTTTGTATCATTTTGGTCCGTTTCAACGATTTTTCTTCGTTCCGGCCCGCATTTTATCCAGCGCGACAATATTTTGCAGTATCGTCCAAATTCATTTTATCCCTCACAGCAGTATTTTGCAGTATTGCTCATTTTGTTTCAGCGCAGTGGTATTTTGCAGTACCGCTCACTCAAGACCTTCTTCCCTGACGATCAAGATGTCCCTAATCGTCGGTGTGTTCCCCAACAAGAGTTCGCTTGAGACCAACGCAAGCAAATTCAACTTCAACCTCAAGTTTTCTTGCCTGAGTTCGCTTGAGACCAACGCAAGCGGATTCCCCCCAGCAGTTTCTACCGACGTCCTGCTGCTTCCCATATTTCTCGTTTCCCCGCGGAGTCCGACAGGGTGTCGCTCTCCAGAAGTTCCTACACTCAAACCTTAGGTCGAAACTCATGTTTGGCCTCCTTCCCGTCGATGCTTTTCTTTAGGGCCTCACACCCTAGCACAATCCTCATATATCTTTTAGGTCTTACCCTTAGCTCCTACGCAACTCCGAAAGCATCTCGAGAAGAAGTCTCAGGTATGGTCTCTTCTTATGGCTGGCGAGCCTCCTTACGTAGTCTAATGGACTTTAAACGACCCTCCCCGATAGTCGGCAGACTCTAAAATGTTCCCGACGACAGGTCCTTGGTTCAGACCCCTTGAACCGCCTCGCGTCGCCATAGTCGTCAGGTTGTAATCTTCGATTGACCTGATGGCTATACTTTGACTTTCGCCTTGTCCAAGCCTCAGTCAAAGTGGGGGCTCTGTAGACACCTCGTTTCTGCACCCCTCGCAAACCACCCGGTGATGATTGGGCCGCATGTTTGATTCGCGGAACGATTAGTGACAGTTCGTAAGATTATCGTCAAGTGATTGCTCAAAAATTAATGTCAACCTCTTAGTTGTCATCTACGTCCCGATACGGTCGTTTTGGCAGTAATTAGAGTACATTCGGAGTCCGGGTCAAAAACCGTCTCCATTTTCTGATAGCTTTAAAATCCCGAGTCGAATGTTGGAATGTTAGGATATTTCTATTCCATATTTCTCAAATTTTATCTTTTGGCAAATAATATCCCGTAATATTCAAAAGATAATCGAATTAAATCCGTCCTACCATAACTTAAACACGGAAATCTTTCTTAAACAGGAGGAAACCTCCACGGGAATAGACGCAAAGCCAGTCTCTGCGCCTCTTCCAAGAGACGCAGTGGCTGCTGCGCCTCTTCCCAGGCCCTTCTTTGCATGATTTACGTATCTTTTTTTATATCTTTCCGAGATTCACTTCCAAAGAGTCTCCGAAACCCTATTCCGTCGTGTGATTAGTATAAATAGGAGCTTTCGTTCCTCATATTTCTCACGCGAGTGTCCGCCCTTCTCTTCTCCCTTTGCATTCTAGACTTTGTTCTTACTAATTGGCGCCTACGTGCTTGAACATTCGACCACGTAAGCTCGGATCCTTCCGGGTACCAGCCTCTCCGTTGCATGACCGACCAATTTGACCACTACACTCAATCAATCTAATTAATCAACTTGTTAAATCGTTTTCCTCTTACGAGGGCACTCTTTCCTTGCATTCGCGTCGAGCATCACTAATCGATCTTCTTAGTTCTTCTCGTTCCGTCAACATGTAAGTCTGAGGGTGTATTAATCTCTCTTTTATTTATTGTGTTTAATTTTCGTATAACAATTGTAAGGTTTATGTCGAATACACCATTAAAACCGATTTCTAAAACCGTCTTTAAAACCTTTTTGCGGATTTCCGGAGACGGCGTCGAGAAAAGACGCAAAGAATCGCTGCGCCTCTTGAAGGAGCGCGGCACTGCCTGCGCCTCTTCGTGAGGGCCGCGCAGATTCGCTTCTTTTCTTCTTCCTCCGTCCTCTGTAATTCGTATTCGTGTTTTTTATTTGTTTCCTTTTGTTCATTAATTCGTTCATCATAATAACATATCAATTCACATGTATATTGTATATTATCATTCATCATTAACATGCTTAATTCATCATTGTTCCGACTTAAATCCTAGATAATCAATATTTACGGGTTTTCGTCATTAATATTCAAACCCGGATTTTTAGAGATTCAATTTGTTCATATTGGGTTTCTGGGATTCGTCATTGATATAGTTTTTCCATATTCGTCGTCATTCATCATGTTTAGTCTAATTAATTGTTTAGTTTGTTTCACCGATGACACTAATTAATCGTTCATTAACATCGACCCTTCACATAATTAATCCGTCTAATTTCCATCTCATCCATATTCATTGTTTTTTATGACCTCAATCATATGTAAATAATTCATTAAATCACTTTCATCCGAGTAATTATTATCAATCAATCCATTAAATTACCAATTAACATTAACGGTTTGCAGTTCCGGCTTCACAGCCAGAACTCACCCTTGGAACAGACGCAGCAACTGCTGCGCCTCTTCCAAAGGGCGCAGTTCTTCGCGCTGTTCAGTTGAATTCTGTCTCGAACTCCTTTTACGCCTTGACCTAGTTTATTTAGTCTACGTATAATTAACTATTACTCGTATTATCGCCCTAATTTACGTTCGTTAATTTATTTCTTTTATTCTTTTATTCTTTTTCTCAAATCATCCGTTTTAAAGGTATTTTCGACATAAATCGCCTAATCCAATGTAATTATTGTAATTTTCATTTTTGTAATTTATTGTATTTCTTTCTTTGTCTGTATGTTTTCACATGTAATTGAACTTAAAATCCAACTTCGACATCAATTGTTTGCTAATTAATTGTTCACCGACTTAGTTTAATTCTCACATGCTAGGATCAATTTATTGGATGTTGCATTGCATGCATATAGCCGACGATATATCGAGTATAGACAACTTCCCTAATCATTAGTAGAGGCCGCTATCGAGGCGGGCGGGATTAGGTGTTCGATCAAAAGAGCTTCCTAATACGTACCCTCACCCCTTACTCCAGATCTCCGTGAGCACCCGTGTTCATTGGCATCCACGAGAGTCATTCTAGACATAGAATGCTAAGGGTAACGATTGCTTAGTGTTCATGTCACTACTTTGTGTCTTGACATGACACGAGGTATTCGAACGGTTCCAATTTCCCATAAAAATTGGTGGCGACTCCTTACAAAATGCAAACGCTTGTTTTTTCGAGCTCCCTTCGTCCCAAGCGCCCCCGTGGGCGGCCCGCTGTCCACAGCAAGTACGTTGCCAAAGGCCAAAAGACTGACGCCGGCAGTTCAGATAAGAAATCCGTCTTCGAACGGATAGGAGTGATCCATGTTGTCATCGGGGGCAACGAGAACGGAGGGTCCGCTCATGGGCACAAACGGCACCTGAACGAGCTATATCAGGCCATCAACTTTGTGCCCAACACAGCGATCCCCGCTTCCAACATCCCCGATATGACTATTGGAAGGAAGGACTACGAAGGAGTCATCGCTCCTCACAGCGACCCACTTGTAGTCAATTTGGACATATCCAACCACCTGGTCAAGAGGTGCCTGATTGACACAGGCGCCTACACGAACATCATGTTCAGGGAGTGCTTCCTCAGCCTCGGTCTGAAAGTCAAGGACTTAAGCCCCTGCACCAATCCACTATACGACTTCTCGGGGCCGGCCTGGTACCACCGGGGTCAATCGGGATCGCCGATGATGTTCGGCGAAGGGAATGCGGCTAAGAATGTCCTAGCTGAGTTCGTGGTCATTGACGGCTCGTCCGCCTACAACGTTCTCATAGGCCGAGTCACTCTGAGCGAGTCCGACGCAGTGATGTCCATCCGGGCCCTAACACTGATGTATGTCTCGGACCGGGGGGAAGCGCATAAGCTCGTCTCCAAGGACGAGGTGGTCAACGTCCAGATAGCTGCCAGAGGATGCAACATGCAATCCCTCAAAGTGGCAAAGAAGTCAGAGAAAGGGAAAAGTCCATCCTTACAACAGGAGGGCGACCTCATGGATGCAACTAGCGGTACGATCGGGAAGGTATGCCTTTGATGAGCCATTAGGACGCTGGTAATCTCGGGAAAACTTTGTATAGCGGCGGAGGTGTCCAAGATAGCTGTGGGCACCCCAACGCATGTTTATACCTAATGAAAAATCGTCCAAGTCTTCCATCAAAATGTCCATTTTCCCCATAAGTCACCGGCAATAAGCAGACGCCGGCTCACACTGTCACACCGACAAGAGCGGTAGTCTCCATAAAGAAGCAGGCGCCGTCGCAGTCACCCCAAGTAGTAGACGCCACGGCAGTCACCCCAAGAGGTTTGACGCCGTCGCAGTCACTCCAAGTGGTAGACGCCACGGCAGTCATTAACAGGAAGAAGACGCCGGCTCACACTGTCACATCGACAAGAGCGGCAGTCTCTATCGGCAAGCAGACGCCGGCTCACACTGTCACACCGACAAGAACGGCAGTCACCATCAAATAACAGACGCCGGCTCACACTGTCACACCGACAAGAGCGGCAATCACCCTCAGGAAGCAGACACCGCGACGGTCACGACCAGCGCAGTTGATACTCGCTGAAGCGATCAAAATGCCTTGGAAGCGTTAAACGCAATTGAGATACGCACTCTAGACTGCCTCGGCCAAGCCGAGGCGGAAACAAAAGAGACGCTCAATTAATAACGTAAGAAGACAACTCGGACGAAGACGAGAAAAGACCTCGGCCAAGCCAGAGGCAAAGTAAAAACGCTAAGTACAGTTGAGACGCTCAACTATTAGCACAAGGAAAAGAAATGAGGTAAAGACCTCGGCCAAGCCGGAGGCAGAAGAAACGAACTCTTATTAAAAATGATAACAGGTTACAAGCGAGGAGAATACGGACGACGGCCGTCCCCATAGGGATAAGCCAAAACACAACCTACCAAGGTTGTACAAAATACAGGAAAAAGAGCAGAGAAGAGTTACAAATATGTCATTTGGAGCGCCAAAAGATAGCAGGGAGGAAGGGCTTAATAATTGGCTCCCGAACAGCTGAAGCTATCCGAAACGCCGGGTGAGCCTCGTGACAACCGCCCGCCTCCCTATGCCTGTTGCTGCTTGCCATCAGCAGCAGTAGCAGCATCTTCTTCGATGGGCAACCCGGCAGTTTTCCTAGCAGCCTCAGCTTCAGCAGCCTCAGCCTTAGCCTCGGCAGCCTCAGCTGCCCTCATTCTCTCGGCTTCCTCCTTGGCCGCCTTAGCCTTCTCAGCAAGGGCTGCTTTCTCCACGACCGCCTCTTCCTCTATCTTCACCCTCACCGCCTCCTTGGCCTTCTCCGCCACGGCCTTCTCCTTAGCTTCGAGCTTGTCGTCAAACAGCTCGTCAAATTTGCCCCACGGAAAGGAACCATCAAGAGGGAAGAGCTTCCCAATCACTTCCCTGGCAGCTTCTTCGGCCAGATCCCGGAATTTGGCGCACATGTTAGGGAGCATGACGGTTTGGAGCATCTCAATGTCCTCCTCCTTTTTTCTAATGATGGCCTCCTTGCTCCGAATCACCTTCCCCTGGATCTGATGCATGCCCCTGAATTCGTTCCTCTGCTGGAAATAAAGGTCGGCGTGCCTCTGAACAAGGGCACACTTCTCCAAAGACTTTGCAACTTCGCCGCAGCAGCCTCGACCATGGCTCTCTCGGCAAGGACCTCCTTTTCGGCGTCCTCCCGAGTTTTCTCTCGCCAAGAGCGCTTTCTCAAGCATCTCCCCTAAGCCCTCGCTCATTGAGGAGATCCACTTCGCCTTCACGGCCACCTTCTTAGTGGCATTAAGCTCAAGAGCGGATTGAGCCACGGCCTTCTCGCGCTCTATAATACGAGCACCGGTCGGCTCGTTCCACCTCGCCGACTTCTCGATCAACCTCGCTTTCCGCTACAAGTGGGGGGGAAGCCTTCGGGATGAAGAGTCGGTGGTGACGTTTCGATCACCACTGCGCAATCGGGAGGGGGAAGCCTTCGGGATGAAGAGTCGGTGGTGACGTTATGATCACCGACTGCGCGCGGTTCTCCTCCACTTGCCGCTCAATAAGAGCGACGGCCGACAATGGCCGGCCGATCCGCAAAATTTAACGAAAGCATCGTATCAACATGCATAGACATGCCAAAGAGCTGTCATCGCTAGCGCCTAATGAACCGGCTAAACCGAGCCACAGATAGATCGTACCATGCTTGGCCTTCTTGGCCGGGAGGACGCATTTCCTCGCCAAAGAAGCGAAGCAACGACGGCGGTAGAGGCTGTCTCCTTTCTCTTACGGACAAGGGGAGACCCCTCCTCATCGGAGTCCTCCCCATTGGTGATATCAACGATCTCCACCGTCTCCTTCTCGAACAGGGGAATGGGAGGTGGGCGATGTCGACGCTATCGCCGCCGAAGACTTTGTTTTTCGCGTATGGCGCGGCATGTTACTAACAACCTTCGCCTGGGCCTCCACCACATTCAAGCTTTTCAGCTGCTGATCCATGAGATCATTCGGTGACGTCCTGCGGTCATGGGTTAGAGCCTTGGGATACAAGTTAGCAACGGTTTTATCTTTGTGCGCCCCATCCTCAGGAGGATATCCTCGCAGTCCGGTCCAAAGTGGTGCGAAGGAAACAAAGCAAGAGTTAAGTAGAAGAAATAAATCGAAGTTCGAGAAACAGGAACATTGAGAGCGGTGATGGGCCTCACACCGACCCCACTCACCCTGTGCTAGGGCCGGTATGAGGCCGACATGGCAGAGCGGCTCATCCTGGAGGATGATCCGCGTTGGGGGAATCCATCTTTTCGGCACCCCACTCTTGTCCGCCTCAAAGAGCCTCATCGCTTGACTTCTCATCCTCCTTAAGAGGGACCTTCGGCATCCATCTTGAGCTTTTTCCGGGTGACCCATCCGTCGTGCTCCGCCTTAGTCTCACACCGCAAATTAACTTGGTCCGAAAGGAGCGGGGCGGCGGATAGTCATCCCAAGCACCTTAACGTACACCCACCGATCTTTCCGGTCCTTGCAAGAAGTAAGTTTGTCAACGAGAGACACAACCCCGCTCCATTTGCACACCTTTGTACCATCCGACGTGGCGAGAGATTGATGGCGGAGATGATGAAGCCGGCGGAATAAATTCACCGTTGGGGCCTCTCCCTTGAAGAGACAAAGCGGACAAAGCCGACTATGGTCCTCATAGCCAACGGGTGCGGTTGGGCAACAAGAACGTTCATGGCCCTAATGATGGCCATAACGTACTCATTCAATGAAACCGGAGCCCGTACTCCAAGTGCCGCATGTATACGCCGGTGTAGCCCGGTGGAGGGCAACAGACGGCTTTGACCCTCCTCGGGGATAACAATTTTGTATCCCCCGCCAAAGAAAAAATGGCCCTCGAAAAATTTCTCTTTGGAACAATCGGCGAACTTATGGGTCCAAGCACGGTCAAGGCGGACCTTACAGGCGTCGCCGTGATCCATAACGTCATCGCCTCCCTAATTAGGACGAGCCTTTTCAGCATCATCACCAAAATCGTCTGCGTCATCATCGACATCATCGTCATCCTCCCATTCCTCCAAAATTTGAGGATCAACTACGGGAGAAGGAGACCTAGGGCCCCCAAACCTTATCGGGATGGCATCTAGTATCCCCTCCCCATCAAGACGCGACGGGGAACCCCCCGGCGCAGAAGTGCTAGTCCCAGCGTCAGCAGAAGACATGATAACAATGATTACTTAACAAAATAAGAAGTGAGGAAATTTGTTCGTTTACCTTGAAGAAAAAACACTCGCCGGAGTAACAACTCTGAAAATTAGAAGACAAAGAAGCCCTTGAAAGTTTAGAGAAGAAAATTTTGGAGAGAATGAAATTGGTGGCCAATTTCACGGAATAACTGCCCTATTTATAGGGAAAAGCCCATGAAGAAGGACCAATCAGAGAGCAGCCCATGAAGCGCCAGCCAATCAGCAAACAGACACGTGTCAGACATGCAACCATGGAATGTCAATCGTTGCAACAGTTGAACGTCAATCAATGCAACAGTGACCAAGCGTCTTCAACACGCCCATTCACATCTCTTCGCCTATTCATCTTCCTCAACAAATTCCTAGGTATCGCTCTCCCGCCACATGATCAACCAAGTTTTGTACCGGCCGGGGCAATCAAAAACAACCGGCACTCTCAACCCTGGTCTCGGCCAGCGTCACTTTCTCTTCCACATCGGATGCCCTTTACACATCCATGCGGAGGGGGGATATATATGGTACGGCCTAATAAGAACCAGGCCGAGGTAGAAGAAGCCGATGCAGAAAATTTTTTACAAATTACTTACGCAGAATATACGCTCAAACATACATCGGAGCCCATACCACGGCATAGGCTACGCTGGGGGCAAATTGATGGGACATATTCTGCACCGCTGACCAAGTCAACATATTGAGCAAGGTCAAAGATATCCACAACAAGTCAACGACTTAGACAGCCTAGCCGATGCAGCCTATCGGCCTGTCACCTGGGTCTCGGCATGGCAACCAGCCAGCCGGGGCACATATCCGCGTACTCATATCCAAGACCCTCGGCCGGCCCGCCATAGGTCCATCACGGGGTAGAACGGTCTTTCCACCTGCTAGCCACTTGGCCACTACGTGACAAAAGGTGAAAGTCTATAAATACTCCTCAACCTTCATTGAGGAAAGGATCCACTTCTTAACCTAAGAATCACTATTCATCTGGTAATATCTTCCTTATCTCTCTACAATACATCCTTAGCCAAGTAACAACAACTTATCCCTCTAAGTTTACTGACTTGAGCGTCGGAGTGAGTACGCTTGGCACAAAGCCAAGCCCTCAGTTCGTTCATTGTTGCAGGAGAGGCCGAGTGGAACGATAAAGACAAGAGGGATTCAACTCAAGACATCATTCTACAAGCCACGGGTGGTAACAATACTTGCTCTGGAATTACACCCGGAACAGCCATATTTGCCTTGTCTTCAAAGGCATCAAGTTTAGAAAATATATTATGCATAACTCCTTGAATATTGAAAACAGAATGTTGTGAGTGATAGCGAGGGGAAGATAATTTAACCACGCCAAATCGGCTTCCTTAAAAGACAAACCGATTGCGTTTTGTTTTTGTGAGACATAAGTTGCACGAAATGACGATTCGTCTTCTTCAAAAGCATTAACGACACACCCTTTGCACCAAGACTCCATAATTCACTAAAAATAATAATAGGAACGCATAGTAGGTTAGTAACTAAATGAATAAGTTTCACAATTGCAGATCTAGGTTTCACAACAACTACTCCAAGATTCACAAAATCAAGTATACGATTCACGTAATTATGAATCAACATTACAAAGATCGAGAGACGTAACAGAATCTCATCAAGTGCATGCCACTAAATTAGTATTAAAGTTGTATTCGAAGTTATTATGAAAGATAGATGCTCGAGGATTGACAAAATAAAAGGAAAATAAACTTGCTTAATAGAACATAGTATTCATACATTATGTTGATACAACATCCGAAATAGAAAACTACTGATTACATATTTATACAAGGGTGCCTTAGCAAGTATACAAAAGTAAGATTAAATACTAACGGTGATAGACCTAAGTACACCGACCGACAACTAAACATAATAGGTTCATTTGAAATATAATTTAGTAGCTACATCCCTATCACGCAAGGGTACAACTTTAAGTCCTACAATCGTGTTCATAAGGTATCACTTTGTCCTCATATTGACACATACATACAATTCCTTGTGTTGTATTATAAGGGCATTGTAGGCAAGCTTTCTTTAGATGTACAAGAAAGCAAATATATCAAAGATGAAGATGAGGACGATGAAGATAATCGATCCCTCCAAAACAAGTCTTTCTCATGGCATATATGTTCTGCCATATCCCACCATTTGGTGTTGCTCATTTAGCCAGGAAACCGTCACAACTAGAAGGCCGGGCTAAATGAGCAACACAAATGTTGGGATATGGCGTAAAAATATAGGTCGTGAGAAAGGCTTGTTTGTAGGGATCGATCTTCATCGTTATCATCTTCATCTATGATACATATTCTTTCTACTAGTACATGGAAAGAAAGGTAACCTAAAATTCCATTTTAATACAACCCAAGGAATTGTACAGATGAGGCAGAGTTTGAGCATAGTAATACCTTAAGAACACATTTGTAAGACTTAAAAGTGTACCCTTGCGTGATAGGGAATGTAGCTACTAAATTATATTTCAAATGACCAGTACTAGTCCCTACAGTCAGCAAGTTGTCCGGCAAGATAGCATATCCATTTAATGAGCTCAAACTCTGCCTCTTCAAAGATATCGACTACCCGACCCGTACAGCAAGTGTCCATAGTTGGCAATGTATACGCAGACAGGAGCAATTGACCTAGGCATACAAATAACTAAAACAGTTCAGACAAAAATAAATGAAAATAACTAAAACATAATAAGTAATACATTTCATACACTAATACACATACACAAAATGTCATGTTTCGTATAAGTACATTCCAGATAAGTAGGATTAAAAAGCCATATCAAAACAAGGTAAAGCATTCAGATGAAGTTTTACAAATGACCAACTATGGACAAAGTGGTCTATAGGTTTATGAATAAGATAAGGTCTATGCTTGACCAAGCATTCACATAACTCATCATAAAAAGATTACAATCATGAGGCAGGTTTAACTTCCTGCATTATAATGAGAATGATTCGCAAAATATTCCACCAGATTCACAAAATATTCCACCAGATTCACAAAAACGACTACAAAATTCACAAAATTAACTCAGGTTTAACAACAACACATCAGTCCAATATTTACAATATCACCTCCAAGTTTCATGATACAAAAA
This sequence comes from Silene latifolia, assembly GCF_048544455.1. NCBI lineage: Eukaryota > Viridiplantae > Streptophyta > Magnoliopsida > Caryophyllales > Caryophyllaceae > Silene > Silene latifolia. The sequence continues at coordinate 51,026,989 of NC_133526.1, read as the reverse complement.
CACATAACTATATCGACATTGCAGAATCAACAGAGCACCACAACAGCAACAACAAAAAAGCACAATATTAACAAAAACGAAACATATTAAGCAATGAACAATGAGAAAAACCTAATAAACAAAAATTGACGAAGTAAGTATTGAAGAGAGCGAACAGGACATACAAATAGTAGATCGAAAATGCTCCAAAATTGATTTTGTTGCGTTAAATCTTGATCGGATAATTCTTCGAGGATGATTAAAACCTGCATTATAATGAAAATGATTTAGTAATACATTATCGAAAAAAATAGTAGATTGAAAAGCGTCTGAAAATAGTAGATCTACAATAATTGATCGAAAATGAAGAAAAATAGTGATACGAATGAGAATATCACATACCTAGATCCGAAAAAGGACGACCGAACAGAGATGATGATGATGATGACGATCGCGATCAAAATATCAGATGATGAAATGCGTGTGATTCACACGATGATGAACGAAGTTAATCGAAAAACGGTAGTTGAGTGTCGAGAGTGAAGCGAGTAAATGAGTGAAAGACAGAGAGAGGGAGAGAGAGAGAGAGTAGAGAGAGAGAGTAAAATGTCGTAAATGAAGTTGTTGGCTGGCATTTGCTTTGAGTGTATGATTAAATAGGGACACGTGGCAGCATCTGGTGCGTCTATAGTTATTAGATCTGACGGTTTAGAAGGTGTCCAGCCGCCTCACCCTAAGAAGGGTGCCTCACATGATTCAATCTCTCTCTATATATATATATATATATAGATTTAGGATCCGGTGAGAACGATCACTCGGTGAGAACGGTGAGAACGCGCACTATATACATTAGAATATATATATATATATATACAAGGTACACTTTTTTTTTTTTTTTTTTTTATTTACCAAATCTCAGATAAACTTTTGACTATCGTATGTACGCTTTTTACTAGAATTCTATATACACTTTTTAATAATGTAGATACACCTTTTTTTTTTTTTTTTTTTTTTTACCAAATCTCAGATACACTTTTAACTATCCTAGGTACACTTTTTTACCAGAATTCTTTAATCTCAGATACACTTTTGACTATCGTACGTACACTTTTAACCAGAATTCTATACACACTCTTAACAATATAGATACATCTTTTGACAGTCTAGATACATTTTTTTAGATAAATTCTAGATACACTTTATAACAATGTATAAACACTTTTTCCAATACTAGATACACCTTTTCCTATTATACACTTTATAATAATAATAATAATAATAATAATAATAATAATAATAATAATAATAATGTATACACTTTTAAATCAGTTCACCAGTCACCACCATAACTACCACCGCACCACCACCACCAGCCCTGAACAAAACCCACCACTACCGCCATCTATCACCTATCATCGTCGCTCTCTTTTCTCCAATCCTTTTTACTTTCTCGGCTTCCTCCAACTGATGTCGCACACCAAGAATAGCCAATACAATCAATCAATTCTCACCCAAATTTCGAAATCAATAGAATAATCGTGCACCATTCAACAATAGCATTTCTAAATAATGCTGTAAATTTTCAGAAAGTGAAGATAAATCTAAACAAGTTATGGATATGTGAATAACCATGAAATTGATAGTGTGACTGCATCTCAAGTTTACGCCAAATTGAGACACGCAATTAATCAAACCTGGGCTTTCCAATTAGATACGGCATCTTTGTTTTGACGAGCAACAGACGAATCATCGTGATCTGAAGAAGCACGAGAGAAACCAGGGGGATCCGGGATACTGCATTTCCTAAAGTCGATCGATCACCAACATTCTTGCGTCACCATTGCCGGAGACATCACCGGCGCCCCAGACGGCAACCAGAATAAACACCACGCAAAACACCACACGGAGGAATTTTGAATTCTGGTTTGTCGGAGATGGTTGTAACCGACGCCCTCGTTAGATGTGAAAACCGACTAAGAAATTAGAGCAGGAGAAAGGATAAGGGAGGGAGTTTAACCACTGACAACCGCCACAATCATCATCGCCAACCTCGTCAATCATCCGACGGAAGACCTTTGCCTTAGACACGGAAAAATGACAGTCGATCTGAAATGTAATTGTATCACAGTTTCCGTCGAAGAAGGCGAAAGAGCCGCTTCTGGTGGTTGTTAGATGGCCGGAACTCGGAAGCTGTGATCAATGGTGATGATGGTATTGGATCATGATGAGGGAGAAATAAGTTAAATTACAAATTATAAAAAGATAAGGATGAGGCAGTGAAAACGTAAGGATGAGTTTGATTTAATTACACATGACACGTGAGCTGCTTATTAATTCTATATAGTTAGTTCGTTCTTACCGAGTGTTCGTTCTCACCGGATCTTGACTATATATATATCTATCTATCTATATTAATAAAGGAAGCTTTTTCCGAGCGATTCTAGAGACTCCAATATTGTCGAACTACCTAAAATTAATAGATAATGCTGTCGAACTACCTAAAATTAATAGATAATGCTAATTAAATCTAAATGGAAACAAACAGGCTGGAAAAAAAAAAAACAAATCTTTTATAGACATACCAAACGTACAATCGTACAGTGCATCAATCACCTAAGTTGCATAAACTATTCAAATTAAATCTTAATTGGAAAAAAAGAAAAAAAAAACATTAAAGAACCCCAGACGTATAGTATTACAACCAGCAACTATCAATTAAATTGTTAAAAAAGTGAATAAAAAACCCATTCGTACATCATTGCAGTTCTATTCCCATCATAACACTGCAAAAAAAATTATCGGTACAGCCATTGCAATTCTAATCCTATCATGAGACCTGGACTCTCAAGCTTATTCCCAAATCCAATAATCAGTTTCCTGCATAATGTAAAATTCGTTTCATGTTAGGAGAATTATGGAGAATTATACGGAGTACACACTGACACTATATATAGAGGTCTTTTTATATTGTCAAATTCCACACCCAACTAACCCATATCTCATAGATCTTCTTGTGAATTACCTTCAACAATGGAACCATCCAAATCTAGGTTTATTTTGCTCAAGGACAAACCCTAACGCATATAGGGATCTTTTTGCCAAAACCCGTGTTTAGTCATGGCCAGTTATATGTAGAGCTTCAAGGACGACATCCCCAAAAGGTATAAAATCCTTCATCGACGATTCAGCCCAAGAGTTCAAAGGTCACACGAGGAACATTGTCTATAAAGAAGTATTTAACAATCTACAATCTCTATCGTGAACAATCAATGCTATGCAGATTTATTATTTGGGCGGTTGTGTAGACTTCTGAACACCAAAGTAATAATTAAAGCTTCAAGTTTACGAATTCTAAACACCACTACCACTGACTACATTTTATAGAAAATCATCTTTCCGTTATTTACCTTTTATATCTAAAATCGTAAGTTCTTCATTTTTTGGGTATTTCTATGTGCAATTGCAATAATAAAGATAATGCAAAATCTTTCCCCTTTGCATTTACAGCGGAGCTGTTCCTGGTATTGGACTACTGGCGTATCTTCCATTCTATCCATGCATCTAACTCGCAAATACCCGAAAAAAAAGGAAGAAAAACCTTTAAATTCGATCGACTTGGTTAATTGATGGTATGCATTTTTTGCATACAAGGAAAAATAAAAGTTGTAAAAAGTTTATGTTAAAACATTAGGAAAGAAACACAAAAGGCTAGCCCTATACTTTATATTCAGTACAGAACCTGAAAAACAATCTTCACAAACTATACTACAGCACAATCAATTCAAAATTAGAGCATTCTAACGGAAAAAGATTACTAAAAAAATGAAAACCTTACCTCAACAATAGCCTTATCAACCAATTTCCTCAAATTCCTCGGACCGACTCCCGGTATAATCAACAAGTTTGGATTTCCACCCGGCACCCGCTAATAACCCGCCACTTCCTCGGTCACTAAACTACTACTTCTCTGCAACCTCTCCCTTTTCTGCTCCCGGTCCCGGTTTTGCATATCATTCCGTGAATTAGATAAGCAAATGACAATAAACAAGTTAAATTAAATCAATCATAAAGATGAGTCATGACTTGGGTAACAGATAGACGAGGAATTAATCGGAATCGGAAAACAATAGTAAGAGAGATGGGGATTCAATATTTGGCGATTGAACGTGGAATGATAAGGGTATAGGAAGTAAACAGATCTGAGGTTGGCGAGGCGATTGGTGGTGGTTGATTTGATGGTTGTGGTGTTCGATTGAGGTGGGTGTGTGGGGGTGCATAGTTCGGCAGACGACGGATGATGAAGATTAATTGTGAGGGTGATGGGTATGTTACTTATTAAATTGATTAATTTTAAGAAAGAACTAAAGTTTGTTTAAGATGAATTGAAAATTGAAATGATTAGGAAAATTCTTTAAGTTTGTTCTATTACGTCAAAAGTAAAAAATATTCACCCTATGCTCAGATTAACGGTTATCGGTTATTATGAGAGATCGTCTCTCACAAAATTAGTGGGAGACATAATAAGTAGAAAAGAAAAATACTCCAACTTCCTAATTCCATAATGTGAGAGATCTTAGCTAAGTCGGTCTGATAAAATTTAACGCTATTGAAAGACGGTCTTTTTAAAATTTTTGTGAAATTCGGTTAAGTTTGGGAGAAAATGTAGTTTGGATTATTCTTCACAAGTAACCAAGTTATTTGTCACTTACATAAAGTAAACACTCTCATTTAGTTTATACGAATAATTTTAGTTAAGTCGGTCTAATGAAATTAAACGTGAAACGGTTATATATTTCAATTTTAGCAATAAATGGTCTATTTATATAATGAGAATGTGACACAACGTAACGAAATCGATCGCTCAAACTACCATTATGCAAACACGATGAGAGGTATAGCTACTTTAACCCAAAGTTCATGAGAGTATATGCTTCGATCGCCTCTTTTCATTCCTACAAAAGCACCAAACATTTAGGCCCGTGCATCGCACGGGCATTAAACCTAGTATATATATATATATATAGGTTCTTCTAAGGTCCTTACATCCATTGAGTCCCTAAGTCCTTATAAGGGTCTTTAGATGGAAGGGATGGAGGGATGAGATTACATCTCATTGAAGGGTCACAATTCTCCCTCCCTAATCTCCTTCCCTAATTGTGTATAACTCTACCTAATTTTGTACAACTCTTCCAACATTCTAATCTCCCAACTCACTTCCTCATTCACTCATCCTCTCTCATTTCTCACATTCACTCTTTCTCTCTCATTTTTCTTCCTAATCACAATTCTCTCATCCCCTCATTCTCTCAAAAAAAAAAAACCAAATGATAAAAAACTAAAAAAACCAAACAAAAACCAAAACAACAAAAAACACAACCTCTCCCTCTCCTTTTCGGTAACCACCGCACCACCACTCGCGCCCACCACCTTCGTCACCACTCCTCACCGGACCACCACAAAGATCAAGCGTCCTTCCTTCCGCCGTCGACAACCACCCCCCTCGCCATAGCCACCCAAACGCGGCTCCGCCACAACCAACCCTCGCCATTTTCCCGACAACCATCCTCCCGCCGCCCCCCCCCGACACACCACCACCATCTACATCTCCTTCTTCCCTCCCCTGACACACCACCTCACGAGCACCCTCCTTACCCGCCGGTGACCCAGATCCCGACTCCACCACCAACATTTTTCACCTCCTTTCTCCTCCAACCACCACCATAACTCGCATCACCACACCGCACCACCACTGCCTCGCACCACCACACCAGTTTTCCGCCGCCACCATTGTCACCATTCACGCGTCACTTCCGTCTCAAATCTGTTTTTGTTTTTGTTCAGGCGTCCTCAATTTCTTTGTTTTTGTTCACGCGTCCCACCATTTTTTGTTTTGCTTTGTTTTTTTTGTTTTGTTTTGTTATTGTTTTGTTTTTGTTATTTGTTTTTGTTCAATTTCTTTGTTTTGTTATCGTTTTTTCCAGATCTGAGTATTGGTTGTTGGTCGATTTTTTCGAATTTTTTGTGTGTTGTTTTTGGTTTTGGCCGGATTTTGGATTTCCAGGGATTTATGTTTTTTGTTTTTGGTTTTAATATTTGTTGATTAATTACGATTTTTCATATTTATTTGGTTTTTATAAAAGTTATACTATTTACGACTAAAGTTATACACTTAAAACATTAAAGTTATACATTTTATGACTAAAGTTATACACTTTTTACATTAAAGTAACACTATTAACATCTAAAGTTATACATTGTATAAATTGAAGTTATACAACCATTCAAGTTTGTTTTGTTGGTTTTTTTGTTTGGTTTGGTTTTAGTTTTTTTTTTGTTATTTGATTTTTTTTTTTTTTTTGTTATTTTTTTTTTTAATTATTGGTTAATTTTTTATTATTGTTATTGAAGTTTTTTTATTGTACTTTTTTGACTTATTGGTTTTTTTAATATCATCTTCTTATGTGTTGTTTCAAATTTGAATTTATAGTTCTAAAGTTATACAATTTTGAACTAAAGTTATACAAATTTGGACTAAAATTATACAAAAAATGACTGAAGTTATACTCTTATGGAATAAAGTTATACAATTTTGGACTAAAATTACACAAATTTGGAGTGAAATTATACAAATAAGGACTAAAGTTATACAAATAAGGATTAAAGTTATACAAAAATGAACCAAAGTTATACAAAAATGAACTAAAGTTATACAAAAATGAACCAAAGTTATACAAAAATGGACTAAAGTTATACAAATATGGATTAAAGTTATACAAATATGGACTAAAGTTATACAAAAATAGACCAAAGTTATACAAAAAAAGACTAAAGTTATACAAAAATTGGACTAAAGTTATACAAAAAATTGGACTAAAGTTATACAAAAATGAACCAAAGTTATACAAAAATGAACCAAAGTTATACAAAAATGGACGAAAGTTATACAAAAAATTGGACTAAAGTTATACAAAAATGAACTACAGTTATACAAAAATGAACCAAAGTTATACAAAAATAGACCAAAGTTATACACAAATGAACCAAAGTTATTTTTGTATAACTTTGGTTCATTTTTGTATAACTTTGGTTCATTTTTGTATAACTTTAGTCCAATTTTTTGTATAACTTTAGTCCAATTTTTGTATAACTTTAGTCTTTTTTTGTATAACTTTGGTCTATTTTTGTATAACTTTGGTTCATGTTTGTATAACTTTAGTCCATTTTTGTATAACTTTGGTTCATTTTTGTATAACTTTGGTTCATTTTTGTATAACTTTGGTTCATTTTTGTATAACTTTGGTCCATTTTTGTATAACTTTAGTCCTTATTTGTATAACTTTAGCCCATATTTGTATAACTTTAATCCATATTTGTATAACTTTAGTCCATTTTTGTATAACTTTGGTTCATTTTTGTATAACTTTGGTTCATTTTTGTATAACTTTGGTTCATTTTTTTATAACTTTAGTCCAATTTTTTGTATAACTTAGTCCAATTTTTGTATAACTTTAGTTTTTTTTTTGTATAACTTTGGTCTATTTTTGTATAACTTTGGTTCATTTTTGTATAACTTTACTCCATTTTTGTCTTAGATGAAAAAAAAGTATCTCACAAAAAAACAAAACGAGATTTAAAACAAGAAATCTTAAAAAAAAAAACGTATAACAAGAAGAGATTTAAGAAAATGAATAAAAAATGATAACTAACAAAATAAAAGACAACTAAAATAAAATAAAAGACAAAAAAAATAATGAATGGAAAAAACAACTAAAAACATACAAATTAATACAAAACGAAAAAAAAAAACGAGTTGAAAAAAAAAAAAAAGTCAGCGGCGGGGGCGGCGGCGGTGGGGTGGCGGCGGGGTGGTGGGTGGTTATTTGGTGTCGGGTGGGGTGGTGGTGGGTGGTGGTGAATGAGGAAGAGAGGAATGAATGATTTATTTGAATTTTTTGATTTATTTGGATTTTTTGGGTTTTTTATTTATTTGGATTTTTGGGTTTTTTTATTTATTTGGGTTTTTTTTTTAGAGTTTGAGAGAAGAGAGAAATGAAATGTGTAAGATGAAAGAGAAATGGATGAGTGGAAAACAAATATATAGTAAATTAGTGATTAATTAGAGTGGATTAGTGAAGGAGGAGAGAGATGGTGAGATTAGCTTATAAACACACTTTTTGGGGTTGATCTCATCCCTCCATTTCCCTTCATCCAATGGCTCATAATAGAACTTATGAACTCAATATAAATGTGGACCTTAGTTGATCTCTTCTCTCTCTCTCTCTCTCTCTCTCTCTCTCTCTCTCTCTCTCTCTCTCTCTCTCTCTATATATATATATATATATATATATATATATATATATATATATATATATATATATATATATATATATATATATATATATATATATATATATATAGAGGAAGGATCAAGTGAGTCCACCAAATTCCATTGAGTCCATAAGTCCTCTTAAGAGCCATTGAAAAGATGAGATGAGAGGTGGAGATTGAAGACAAAAAGCAAGGGATTAGTGCTAAAATTAGGAGATCAATGCTAATTAAATACTTTCCCTCACTACCTTCACTAATCAACCACTAATTTTACTATATATCATTTATTTTTCACTCACTTCTCTCTCATCTCATACAATTATCATTCCTCTCTTCTCTCTAAAATCCAAAAAAATCAAAAAAACCCAATCCTCTCAAAAATCCAACAAAAATCAAAAACCAAATAATTCAAAAAAACAATTCCCCCTCTTCCTCACCTACCCGACCCCACCGCCACCCACCCACGGCCACCAACCCCACCGACACCACCACCCAGCCAACAACCGCCACCTACTCCGCTGCATCACCACAACCCGACAACAACCACGCCTTCCCCTCGCCACCTTACTTCCTCGCACTAAGCCTAATAACCGCAGCCCCACCACCACGTCAACCACCCCGACACTCGTCCGCCTCACTCTCCGTCTCCACCCCTTCACCATACAAACTACATCAAACAAACAAAAACAACCAAAAGCCAGATTTACAACCACGACCACCACCAACAACCACTACCACAACCTCCTTTCTCTTTTTTCTTCTTTCTTCAGATCTGAAATTACAATAACCACCCACAACAATCACCATAAACGAGATCTACAACCAACCACCATCGCCCTACACCAACGACGTCAGGCCACCACCAAGCCACCACCCTTTCTGTTTTTTTTTTTTCAGATCTGCAACAACAATGGCGTGTGGTGGTTTCGTCTACCAGATATGCAACACCAATGGCGTCCTTGTGTCGGGCTTCTGTGTTCTTTGTTTTGTTTTTGTTTGTGTGTCGTTTGTTTTGGGTCTTTCAATGTCTTTCAATTTCAATTATTTGTGTGTTTGTGTCGTCTGTTTTGGTGTATTTCAAATTCTTTTTTTTTTTTTTTTTTTTTTTTTAATTTAGTAAATCAGTGTTGTTACTTGTTAGTGATATAGGCGATGGGTGGATCCGTAAATATCGTTTCTTCATGTGTTTGTCACGTTTTTTTTTTAGCTTAGATCTTTTTTTTTTTAAAAGGATGGGGTGGTTGTTAATTTGTTATTGATGTCGGGTTATTACTTTTTTTAGATCTTATTTTATATTTTTATATTGCAAATATCGTTTTGTATATTTTTTCAGATCTCGTCTTTATTAGATGTTTATTTTTCAATCTCTCTTTATTAGATCTAGTGTGGTTGATGTTGTTTTATCATGATTTTTATTCTAGATCTAATAAATATATTTATTATACTCATATTTTTTTACATTTACACTCATATTTCTTTATATTTACATTCATATGTCTTTACAATTACACTCGTATTTCTTTACATTTACACATAATTTTTACATTTACACTTGTATTTCCTCACATTTACACTCGTTTTTATTTAAATTTACACTTGTATCTCCTCACATTTACACTCGTATTTCTCTTAAATTTACACTTGTATCTCCTCACATTTACACTCGTATTTCTTTAAATTTACACTCATATTTCTTAACATTTACAGTCATATTTCTTAACATTTACACTCGTATTTCTTTACATTTACACTTTTATTTCTTTACATTTACACTCGTTAAAATTATATAAATTTGCACTCATATTTTTTGTAGATATGAGTTGGTGGGGAAAGGACGATGATGGTGGCGTTTTTTGGTAGTCGGACTAAGGTTTTACTCGTAAAGGACAAAGTTGATGGTTGCGTTTTTTGGTAGTCGGACTAAAGTTTTACTCGTAAAGGACAAAGTTACACTTATAAAGGACCAAATTCACACTCAAAGGACAAAATTTACACTCTAAAACCTTCAAATTGACTAAAAAATTAAATTTACACTCTTAAAATGTTACATTTACACTCGTAAAACTTCACATTTACACTTGTAAAATGTTAAAATTATGTAAATTCAAAATTTCCGTCACAAAAAATCAAATTTACACTCTAAAAATGTTATATTTACACTCGTAAAACTTCACATTTACACTTGTAAAATGTTAAAAATATAAATTCAAAATTTCCGTCACAAAAAATCAAAATTTCACTCTTAAAATGTTACATTTACACTCGTAAAACTTCACATTTACACTTGTAAAATGTTAAAATTATATAAATTCAAAATTTCCGTCACAAAAAAAATCAAATTTACACTCTTAAAATGTTACATTTACACTCGTAAAACATCACATTTACACTTGTAAAATGTTAAAATTATATAAATTCAAAATTTCCGTCACAAAAAATCAAATTTACACTCTTAAAATGTTACATTTACACTCGTAAAACTTCACATTTACACTTGTAAAATGTTAAAATTATATAAATTCAAAATTTCCGTCACAAAAAATCAAATTTACACTCTTAAAATGTTACATTTACACTCGTAAAACTTCACATTTACACTTGTAAAATGTTAAAATTATATAATTTCAAAATTTCCGTCACAAAAAATCAAATTTTACACTCTTAAAATGTTACATTTACACTCGTAAAACATCACATTTACACTTGTAAAATGTTAAAATTATATAAATTCAAAATTTCCGTCACAAAAAATTAAATTTACACTCTTAAAATGTTACATTTACACTCGTAAAACATCACATTTACACTTGTAAAATGTTAAAATTATATAAATTCAAAATTTCCGTCACAAAAAATCAAATTTACACTCTTAAAATGTTACATTTACACTTGTAAAACATCACATTTACACTTGTAAAATGTTAAAATTATATTTCCGTCACATTTACACTTGTAAAACTCATACAACATTACATTTACACTTCTGAAATCTAAAACTCAAAACTGATTAATTAGGGGCTAGAGAGAGAAAGAAAAATTAATTAGTGTGTAGAAATTTGATTAGTGGTAAATTTTTTTGGTAATTTTCAATCTCAACCATCCATCTCAATCCAACCATCCACATTTTTTTCCTTTTCTTTTTAAAGGCCTTTAATCAAATTCATCTCAACCTTCCATTTAGTCCATCCAATGGCCCTTAGAGGGACTTATGGACTCAATGGCCCATGTTGGACTCATTAGATCTTACCTCTCTCTCTCTCTCTCTCTCTCTCTCTCTCTATATATATATATATATATATATATATATATATATATATATAGTAATAAGATCAAATGAGTCCACCTCTTACATTTGAGTCCATAAGTCTCATTATGAGCCTTTGGATCTTGGAAATGGAGGGCTTAGATGAGAACCCAAAAATTAAGGTTAATGCTCTAATTTGTCCATCTCCCTCTAATTTTCTCATTAACTACATTAATCCTCCTCATCTTTCATTCACCAACTCATTATCACATCTCCTCATTCTCTCTCTATATCTCACTTCTCCATATTCTCTCCAAAAAAACCAAAAAAAAAAAAAAAAAAAAAAAAACCAAACAAATAAAAAACCCAAAAAATCCAAATAAATCATTTACTCATCTTTTCCTCATTCACCATCCACCTACCACCACCCACCGGAAACCACCACAGTCGCCAACCGCTGCCGCCGCCGCCGCCGCCGCCACCACCACCGCCGTCGTCGCCGCCTCCCCGGCGTCATTTTTTAATTTTTTTTTTTTTTTTTAAAAAAAAAAAAAAAAAAAAAAAACTTGATGTTTGGGTGTTTTTTTTATTTTTTATTTTTTTTTTTCTCCTTATATCGTCTTGCTATATAATATTGTTTCAAATTTGTGAGTTTTTTTTATTTTAATCTTAGATCTACTTAAATAGATCAATTTTCATGACTCGTTTTTTTTTTCATTTCCGTTTTTTTTTTTTTTTTTCAATTTTGATGTTTTGGTCTTTTTTTTTTTTTCCGGTAATTGACATTCTTACAAATTATAGTTTGATTTTAGTACTAAATCTATTAGTTATGAAATCTCATTTTTTACTTTTTTTCTTGTTGATATCACTTTGTTAATATTCGTCTTGTTATATATTTGCCAAATTTCGTATTTAAAATTTTCTTTTGGTATTGTGTGATTTAGGATCTATTAAAATTACTTTATCGGTTAAAATTACACTTTTTTTCGTTAAAATTACACTTTTTTCCGTTAAAATTACACTTTTTTCCGTTAAAATTACACTTTTTTTGGGTTAAAATCACAGTTTTTTCTTTGTTAAAAATACACTTTTTTCCGTTAAAATTACATTTTTTTGTGTTAAAATTACATTTTTTTTCCGGTTAAAATTATAGTACTAAATCTATTAGATATGAAATCTCATTTTTTACTTTTTTCTTGTTGATATCACTTTGTTAATATTCGTCTTGTTATATATATTTGCCAAATTTCGTATTTAAAATTTACTTTTGGTATTGTGTGATTTAGGATCTATTAAAATTACTTTATCGGTTAAAATTATACTTTTTTCCGTTAAAATTACACTTTTTCGGTTAAAATTACACTTTTTTTTGTTAAAATCATAGTTTTTTCCTTCTTAAAAGTACACTTTTTTCCGTTAAAAGTACACTTTTTTTCGTTAAAATTACACTTTTTTTCGGGTTAAAATTACACTTTTTTCTATTAAAATTACACTTTTTTCCTTTAAAATTACACTTGTCTTCATTAAAGTTACATTTATCTCTACTAAGGTTATCTTCTCAATGACTAAAGTTACGCTTTTGGACTAAAGTTAGAACAATTTGGACTGAAGTTACAAAAATTTGGACTAAAATTACACAATTTGGACTAAAATTACACAATTTGGACTAAAGATACACAAATTTGGACTATAGTTATACATTTGGATTAAAATTACACTTTTATGGACTAAAATTACACTTCCGTGGACTAAAATTACACTTTTGTAGACTAAATTTATACATTTGTGGATTAAAGTTACACATTTGTAGACTAAAATTACACTTTTTTGGACTAAAATTACACTTTTATGGACTAAAATTACACTCATAAAATGATAAAAGATACACACACTATCAATTTACTAAGTTACACTTTAGTGGACAATGATTGGAATTGCACAATCTAAATGGCTCAAAATAAATGAATTGTGTAACTTTAGTTCTAATTGTGTAATTTTACTCTAAATTTAGTCGTAAATAGTGTATTATTAGCTCAAAATTATTCGTAAATAGTGTATTTTTAGTCCAAAAATGTTGTAAATATTGTATTCAATTTAGTCGTAAACTCCATTAGTTCGTCCAAATAGTCCAAATAGTCCAAATAGTCCAAATTAGTTCGTCCATATTGTCGAAATTGTCCAAATTAGTTAGTCCAAATTGTCCAAATTAGTCCATATTGTCCAAATTGTCCAAATTAGTTAGTCCAAATTGTCCAAATTGTCCAAATTAGTCTGTCTAACTTTAGTCCAAGAGTGTAACTTTAGTCATTAATAAAGATAAGTGTAATTTTAACAGGAAAAAGTGTAATTTTAACAAAAAAAGTGTAATTGTAAGAAGAAAAAGTGTAATTGTGACAGAAAAAGTGTAATTGTAACAAGAAAAAGTGTAATTCCAACAAGAAAAAGTGTAATTCCAACAGAATTGAGTGTAATTTTAACATAAAAAGTTTAATTGTAACAAAAAAAAGTGTAATTGTAAGAAGAAAAAGTGTAATTGTGACAAGAAAAAGTGTAATTCCAACAAGAAAAAGTGTAATTTTAACAAAAAAAAGTGTAATTCCAATAAGAAAAAGTGTAATTGTAATATAAAAAAGTGTAATTTTAACAGGAAAAAGTGTAATTATAACAAAAATAAGGGTAATTTTAACCAAAAAAAGTGTAATTTTAACCAAAAAAAGTGTAATTGTAACAAAAAAAAGTGAAATTTTAACTAATATTAACAAGGCGAGATTTGTAAAAAACCAAGATAAACACCAACAATATTAGATCTAAAATATAAAATGATGTAAAACACCAACAAATTAAATACAACCGTTTACAAAACGGAATATATACCTTAAAAAAGGAATCGACACACAAGTAAACACGGAATTCAAATTAAAACCGAATCTGAAATAAAAAAAATAAAAAAAAAACCCAAAAAAAAAACTAAGAATACTAGATCTAAAAAAAAAAACCAAAACAAGAACAAAACAAAAATCAAATGAATGGTAGATAATTTTAGCACAAAATTGGTGGGTTTTTTTTAGCACAAAACCCAAATGAATGGTAGATTTCAATGGTGGATGAGGTTTTAATAATAACAATAAAATAAACAAGATCTAAACGGTTTTAATAATAACAATGAAAAAAAACGAAATAATATGCAATGAGATTTTAATAATAACAATGAAATAAACGAAATCAAAAACAAAATCAAAAAATGGAAAAAACAAGAATAAAAACAAAAGATCAGCACAAAAAACAAAAAAACAAAAAAAAAACAACACAAAATAGAACAACCCCAACTATAGATCATTAGATCTTATTATAAGAGGAAAGAAAAAAAAAATAATTTAAGAAAAACAAAACAAAACAGTAACAGCAACAACACTACTACGTGTTACAGATCTGAAATTTTTTTATAAAAAAAATCGAGTAAAAGGTGCGAGGGGACTGGATGTGGGTGACGGAAAAGGAGGGCGGCGGGGGACTGGATGTGGGTGACGGAAAAGGAGGAAGGTAGGGTCGGTTTTTTTATGGTGGTTGTGGGTGACGGTGCGTGCGCCGGTGTGGTGGCCGTGGGGTGGAGGTGGAGGGCGTGGGTGGAGAAGGAGGAAGAGTGATTGGTGGATGGCGGCCGTCGGTGGAAGGCGGCGGGCTGGTTGTTGGGTTGGGAAGAAGTGGTGGGGTGGTTGGGTTGGTGAACTGGGTGAGGATGAGAGTTGGGTTTTTTGAGTTGGGTTTTTTTTTTGGTTTTTATTTTGTTGGGAATTTTAGAGGGTATGTGGTGTAGAGAGAAATTTGGAGGTGGATAATGAGAGGAGGATATTAGGATAGGTGAGTGTTTAAGGAAGGTTGAAGGATTAAGGGAGCTAATTAGACTAGATTGATTTGTGGCCATCCATTGAGATGCAATCTCCTCCCTCCATTCCCTTCATCCTAAGGCCCTTAGAAAGACTTAGGGACTCAATTGATGGAAGGGACTTAGAAGAACTTATCACTATATATATATATATATATATATATATATATATATATATATATATATATATATATATATATATATATATATATATATATATATATATATATATATATATATATATATATATATATACAAATGGGATCCGGTGAGTCCAGGGGTTTTAAATGAGTCCGTCCTACCATTTTAGACCGTAGGATCTAATAGCATAGACGCGCGAGATTGCGCCACGTCGCTCAATTTATCAAAACAGTATTCCCCGATATCGCCCCATTCGTGCTTCATTTTTGCTTCTCTCTCAACTCCCCCCTTCTCTCTCTCTATTAACATCCCCAAATCATTGGGAAAAAAATCCTAGAAAATTCCAAAATTATATCGATTAACATCCTCAAATCATTGAAAAAAAAAAACCTAGTAAATTTCCAAAATTATATAGATAAATCGGTAAGGAAGGAGTTCAATAGTTTAATCAAATAGCATCAAAAATTACAATTTCAATCCCAAAATTGAATGAGCAATTTAGCGATGCAATTGAAACATCAATAAAATCTTGAATTGGGCCATAAAGTCAGTAGATTTTAGTAGAAGATCAACAAATCGGTAAGAAAATTCAATCTATAGAATGCAGATTTTGTTTATCAAGTGATATTTTATTGATTATTTCATATGAATCTTTATGTAAAGTTGAGCATTTATTTGTTTCTCGAGTCTCTGAATTTAGGAACCTTGATTTTTGTAGTACAAACAATATGTAGTATCATTCATTGTGACGGTGATTGATTTCCTTATTTAAAGAATAAGTTTAAGGTTTGCTTTGATAACTTCATTTTGATTTAAAATTAGGTAGAATTTAGGAACCTTGATTTTTGCATTGATAACTTCCTCATAAACTAGTGTCGAAAGCCCCTGATAGGCGAGTAGCTTGAACTCAGGGGTTTCATTTTTGTAACAGCTACTTACTATTACTGCTATAATACACATTAGTTGCTATTCTATCCATTTTTTTAACATTGTAACACTAGTTAACTATTACACTAACACTTATTAAGGACTATTGTAACACATTCTCTTACTGACCCATAATTTATTAAGTATTGTCTTTGTAACACAATTATTTGTAACACATTTATGTTCGCTATTAGCTATTATTGTAACACATTTGTGGTTATTATAACACGTTTATGTTCACTAGAATCTATGAGTATCGTCTTTGTAAAATACAATTATTCGTCATTCTTACACACATGTACGATTAATGTGACACATTTTTGCTGTCATTGTAGTATATATGCGTTGATATAGTACTATAACTGTACAACACAGATAAAGTTAGAGCAGGGCTAGATCAAGTATGGCATGCTGGAGAAAAGACTTTAGGGTACACAGTTGACAAGGATGGCCATATATTTCCGATAAATATGGTCCGATGGTCATGCCTTGACACTTTTCCAACTTGAATAATTTGTAAGTTCCTGACTCCTCAATTTTGTTTTCCGACTGAAAACTAAGTAACTGGCTCACTGGCTGGCTTGGAGTTTAATAAACTTGGTTTTAAGTTTAGCCTCGGCTTCATTTTGAATATCCTTAAATTCTTAAATGTAATTCCACTTCATTGATATCAACATTTGTAGATTATGTTCTGTTTAGTCAATCCGTGAATCCACGACGTTAGAAGAATTGATAACAACTCTAGGCTGATATGACTGACATGATAAAAAGCAAGCAGCGACAAACTGCGTTACCTCATTACAGACCCTAATCATGATTGATACCTCAGCCACCCTTCACTGTTTAATAATATGCTTCCAATTATGCTATGTGATATATTATTCTTCACTGAAATATGTTAATGAGGGAAATGCTATCAAGTGTTCAAACCATAATGAAAATATTAAATAAATTTGGTAGAAATGGAGTTACAACGTCTTTGTGCTCCTAACACAGAGCATTGTGATTTAGTTTTAATTGTTTTTAAAAGCCAAGTAGCTCAAATGGTAGAGCATTGTGTAACCCACAAGATGTGGGTTCAACTCCCATGTTGGCTATTGAATATTAATGTTACAATAAAGACTAGCTTGTATTACTCTAAGGACAAACTATTGTTATATTAAAGAGTAACTTGTGTTACTCTAAGGACATACCAATGTTAGAATAAAGACTAGCTTGTGTTACAAACAAAGGTTACACTTGAGTTTAATGATATTTTGTTCGTCAAAAGTTTGGTCATGGCTTATCATCAGATACTGTATTTATTATGTCAGCAATTTGCAAAGGTTCTAGTCACTAGATTGTTACAATCAAACCGTTATTGTAACACGATAATAGTGCAAGTATAGTGTTATATTAATGGTGCGATTTTAAAGTGTTACAGAGTGCTATAATAATATAAGTGTACTTTGTTATAATAATCGCGTAGTGTTGTTACAATTATCTTACAATCGTGTTACGACAATGGGAAGTCGTAGCTGATTACTCAAATGCAAATCAGCAACAATCAACATTCCTCTAATAAATAAAATAAATGTTACAGTAGAATCATGAAAATAGAAACAACCTATGTGGGATTCGAACCCACATCATTCGCACAATTGTGCGATGCTCTACCAGTTGAGCTAATAGGTTTATAGTTTATAATGACTAATCAGTCAATAAGACCAAAATACATTCTTAAGTTCACCAAAATCCAGTCAGTATTGGGCCAGAAAGCCTGCCGCTCTCGTGCTTATGGAATTGATTGAAGTGAAAACTAGGCTCGCGAGGATCGAATGTTTCTTGTGCTACTAGCTTCAGTATGCGTCAGTTGATGCATATATGGTTCAGTCAACGAGTTGTGTTGGTTCTCTAACTCCAAACTTAAATGCTTGAGAAGATCAATAAAAAAGAAAGTTTCAGGTTACAACTCATTCAAAAATTACAGGCAGAAAGTCGTGTATTATAGAACAAATATGGCATCAATAAAGTAATGGCTACTCTGTCAGCAGAACCAAACATGACTTGCTTCTGTTGACATAGAATATTTGTCACCTCACAAGGGAATGAATAAGGGATCAAAGATACCCACATATGCCAATTATCAAACACGTAAGTTGGTCACACAGCCACAAACAAGTAAGCAACTGCTCAAGTGATAAAAAAAGGATAATTAAGTACTACCTCTCGCCAGTGGATACCAAAGACTAGTTCATCTACTCACTACTCATCCCTGAATTCATCTGTTTGTTCAACATTCTTATATCGTTACAGTAACACACTTAAACCTTTATAATAACACACATACACCATTAGAGTAACAGAACACCATTCTTCCATTATTGCAATTCGTCATTGAGTAACACCCTTATTTCGTTACAATAACACACTTAAACCATTATAATAACACACATACACCATTAGAGTAACAGAACACCATTCTTCCATTATTGCAATTCGTCATTGAGTAACACCCTTATTTTGTTACAATAACACACTTAAACCATTATAATAACACACATATACCATTAGAATAACAGAACACCATTCTTCCATTATGGCAATTCATCATTGAGTAACACACTTATTTCGTTACAATAACACACTTAAACCATTATAATAACATTAGATTAGCAGAGAGAGTTACAAATTGCTAAACGCAGGCCTTGTTGGATGAAGTAATCGGAAGTGACAAACGATTGTTATTGTGAGAAATGAGTACGGATTATTATTGTATTTAGTAGTATGTAGGCAGTAAACAAAATCGAAGTGAAATAGGAAAATATTGTAAAACCTGTACGCATATTATTATCGCTTTCTCCTTGCTTAATTGCGCCATCACTCTGAATCATTTTCCAGTTGAAAATCATCTAAAAGCAAGAAAGAATTGAGAAGAAACACAATAAGTTAGTGTTAAAATGAATCAAGCTAAATCTAGAATTGCAAAAAAACTGACAAATTGTTCGAATTGAATAAGAAGAATCACGAATTTGTTTTCATAAAGCGAATTTATTAAACTAAAAATAAGGAATTCACAAAAAAAAAGTGAAAAATTGGGAAGCACGTCAAAATTAGGGTTTCTGAAAATAGGTACCGATTGAAACGAAACGCTGCAGAGATTAGGACGAAACCTGGAGAACAGTAGAAAATACCTAAATCGAAAGGACTCACATAGACGATTGTAGATGACGATGAAGATTAGCTTAAGCACCTGTACACAAATAAAACAGGAAATCGTGTATGAACAGTTAGAGTAATCGAAGAAGGAGAAGCAGAAAAATTAAAGATGAAAAAGAAGAATTAAACAAAATTGAAGATTATAAAGAGGATTCATCGGAAAATTGAAGAGCAACGTGAAGATTATGAGCAAGCTGAATAAAGAGGGATAAATTGGAAGACAGAGAAAGAAGAGAGAGAAAGTTTTTCTGATTATGAGTGAAGTTATGAAAGATGACGGGTTTATATGGCTTATAATTACAATCTAAATCCTAGATTAAATCTGAGCCATCCGATTGAGATGATCAAACGGTTAAGAATGGTAGGACGTACTCACCCTAAGAAGGTAGACTCAATAGATCCTAACTCTCTCTCTCTCTCTCTCTCTCTCTCTCTCTATCTATATATATATATATATATATATATATATATATATATATATATATATATATATATATATATAGAGAGAGAGAGAGAGAGAGAGAGAGAGAGAGAGAGAGGGGTTCTTCTAAGGTCCTTATATCCATTGAGTCCCTAAGTCCTTATAAGGGCCTTTGGATGGAAGGGATGGAGGGATGAGATTACATCTCATTGAAGGGTCACAATTCTCCCTCCCTAATCTCCTTCCCTAATTGTGTATAACTCTACCTAATTTTGTACAACTCTTCCAACATTCTAATCTCCCAACTCACTTCCTCATTCACTCATCCTCTCTCATTTCTCACATTCACTCTTTCTCTCTCATTTTTCTTCCTAATCACAATTCTCTCATCCCCTCATTCTCTCAAAAAAAAAAACCAAATGATAAAAAACTAAAAAAACCAAACAAAAACCAAAACAACAAAAAACACAACCTCTCCCTCTCCTTTTCGGTAACCACCGCACCACCACTCGCGCCCACCACCTTCGTCACCACTCCTCACCAGACCACCACAGCCCTGCGTCCTTCCTTCCGCCGTCGACAACCACCCCCTCGCCATAGCCACCCAAACGCGGCTCCGCCACAACCAACCCTCGCCATTTTCCCGACAACCATCCTCCTGCCGCCCCTCCCCTGACACACCACCACCATCTACATCTCCTTCTTCCCCCCCGACACACCACCTCACGAGCACCCTCCTTACCCGCCGGTGACCCAGATCCCGACTCCACCACCAACATTTTTCACCTCCTTTCTCCTCCAACCACCACCATAACCCGCATCACCACACCGCACCACCACTGCGTCGCACCACCACACCAGTTTTCCGCCGCCACCATTGCCACCATTCACGCGTCACTTCTGTCTCAAATCTGTTTTTGTTTTTGTTCAGGCGTCCTCAATTTCTTTGTTTTTGTTCACGCGTCCCACCATTTTTTGTTTTGCTTTGTTTTTTTTGTTTTGTTTTGTTATTGTTTTGTTTTTGTTATTTTTTTTTTGTTCAATTTCTTTGTTTTGTTATCGTTTTTTCCAGATCTGAGTATTGGTTGTTGGTCGATTTTTTCGAATTTTTTGTGTGTTGTTTTTGGTTTTGGCCGGATTTTGGATTTCCAGGGATTTATGTTTTTTGTTTTTGGTTTTAATATTTGTTGATTAATTACGATTTTTCATATTTATTTGGTTTTTATAAAAGTTATACTATTTACGACTAAAGTTATACACTTAAAACATTAAAGTTATACATTTTATGACTAAAGTTATTCACTTTTTACATTAAAGTTACACTATTAACATCTAAAGTTATACATTGTATAAATTGAAGTTATACAACCATTCAAGTTTGTTTTGTTGGTTTTTTTGTTTGGTTTGGTTTTGGTTTTTTTTTTGTTATTTGATTTATTTTTGTTATTTTGTTATTTTTGTTAATTATTGGTTAATTTTTTATTATTGTTATTGAAGTTTTTTTATTGTACTTTTTTGACTTATTGGTTTTTTTAATATCATCTTCTTATGTGTTGTTTCAAATTTGAATTTATAGTTCTAAAGTTATACAATTTTGAACTAAAGTTATACAAATTTGGACTAAAGTTATACAAAAAATGACTGAAGTTATACTCTTATGGAATAAAGTTATACAATTTTGGACTAAAATTACACAAATTTGGACTGAAGTTATACAAATAAGGACTAAAGTTATACAAATAAGGATTAAAGTTATACAAAAATGAACCAAAGTTATACAAAAATGAACCAAAGTTATACAAAAATGAACCAAAGTTATACAAAAATGGACTAAAGTTATACAAGTATGGATTAAAGTTATACAAATATGGACTAAAGTTATACAAAAATAGACCAAAGTTATACAAAAAAAGACCAAAGTTATACAAAAATTGGACTAAAGTTATACAAAAAAATGGACTAAAGTTATACAAAAATGAACCAAAGTTATACAAAAATGAACCAAAGTTATACAAAAATGGACGAAAGTTATACAAAAAATTGGACTAAAGTTATACAAAAATGAACTAAAGTTATACAAAAATGAACCAAAGTTATACAAAAATAGACCAAAGTTATACAAAAATGAACCAAAGTTATTTTTGTATAACTTTGGTTCATTTTTGTATAACTTTGGTTCATTTTTGTATAACTTTAGTCCAATTTTTTGTATAACTTTAGTCCAATTTTTGTATAACTTTAGTCTATTTTTGTATAACTTTGGTCTATTTTTGTATAACTTTGGTTCATGTTTGTATAACTTTAGTCCATTTTTGTATAACTTTGGTTCATTTTTGTATAACTTTGGTTCATTTTTGTATAACTTTGGTCCATTTTTGTATAACTTTAGTCCTTATTTGTATAACTTTAGCCCATATTTGTATAACTTTAATCCATATTTGTATAACTTTAGTCCATTTTTGTATAACTTTGGTTCATTTTTGTATAACTTTGGTTCATTTTTGTATAACTTTGGTTCATTTTTTTATAACTTTAGTCCAATTTTTTGTATAACTTTAGTTTTTTTTTGTATAACTTTGGTCTATTTTTGTATAACTTTGGTTCATTTTTGTATAACTTTATTTCATTTTTGTCTTAGATGAAAAAAAAGTATCTCACAAAAAAAAAACGAGATTTAAAACACGAAATCTTAAAAAAAAACGTATAACAAGAAGAGATTTAAGAAAATGAATAAAAAATGATAACTAACAAAATAAAAGACAACTAAAATAAAATAAAAGACAAAAAAATAATGAATGGAAAAAACAACTAAAAACATACAAATTAATACAAAACGAAAAAAAAAAAAACGAGTTTGAAAAAAAAAAAAAAAAAAAAAAAAAAAAAAAAAGTCAGCGTCGGGGGCGGCGGCGGTGGGGTGGCGGCGGGGTGGTGGGTGGTTATTTGGTGTCGGGTGGGGTGGTGGTGGGTGGTGGTGAATGAGGAAGAGAGGAATGAATGATTTATTTGAGTTTTTTGATTTATTTGGATTTTTTGGGTTTTTTATTTATTTGGATTTTTGGGTTTTTTTATTTATTTGTGTTTTTTTTTAGAGTTTGAGAGAAGAGAGAAATGAAATGTGTAAGATGAAAGAGAAATGGATGAGTGGAAAACAAATATATAGTAAATTAGTGATTAATTAGAGTGGATTAGTGAAGGAGGAGAGAGATGGTGAGATTAGCTTATAAACACACTTTTTGGGGTTGATCTCATCCCTCCATTTCCCTTCATCCAATGGCTCATAATAGAACTTATGAACTCAATATAAATGTGGACCTTAGTTGATCTCTTCTCTCTCTCTCTCTCTCTCTCTCTATATATATATATATATATATATATATATATATATAGAGAAGGGTTCTTATAAGGTCTTCATACCTTATAAGGCCCTAAGTCTTTATAAGAGCCCTTGGATGAAGGGATTGAAGGGATGAGATGAGGAGAGAGGCGTGTTTTTGAGCAAAAAAAAAAAAAAAGAAAATGTTGATTGTGTGAGAGAGGGACCACTTCCACTGTTTATGTACTGCCACCCATATCAAATCCCGCGGACATTATGAATAAACAAACCCTCCTATATCATTTTGCATGTTTCCCTCCTCTTTTCACCATTCAAAACCTCTCAACAAGCAAAAACACATAAAAATCCCTTAAAAACGATCCTAAATCCCTGTAAAATACAATATAAATCATCAAATAAATAAGAGAAATATCAGTGATCGTCAGATAAAAAAATTGTTATAAGATAAAGTACGTTATTGTTCATCCGTTAAAAAAATTGGCATTCTTCATCAGAGAAACAAGCAGGGAATGACATTCAGTGTTTGTGAAGTGGATCATATGCAGATTGAAGTTGCCGTCGAAGGTGAGTTGTTTACTTTCTTATTTGTGTCTAGGTTATTATTGTTAAAACTGTTGTACTTTCATGGTGTTCATCAAGATTGTTCTTTCATTTTGGTAGCTTGTTGTTGATGGCAAAAAATGATCGAAATTGAAAAGCTTGATCAAGTAGGAATTATAACTCCAGTGCGTGTTTGAAAAACTCTGACCCAAATATGTATAACTTCAATAATACAGTATTATAACTCCAGACGTTTGTAGTAAAACTCTTTGAATATTTCCTGCAGCTTCAGGTAACAGGGTAATTGAAAACCTAAATTCTGCGTAAAAATCTTACTAAAGAACCAATTTTGATATAGTTATTAATGTTATAGCTGAAGTTATAAATTCATTAAGTCAAGATGGGTGTACATGATATGCCTGGAGTTATACATGATGTAGCTAGAGTTATACATCGTGTGACTAGAGTTATGCAGACTGTTTATAGAGTTTTACATTATATGCTAAGAGTTTTACATTGTATAGCTAGAGTTATACTTCGTATGACTAGAGTTATACGTTTTGTGCCTAGAGTTTTACATCGTATATGACTACAGTTATACAGACTGTGCCTA
This sequence comes from Silene latifolia, assembly GCF_048544455.1. Taxonomy (NCBI): domain Eukaryota; kingdom Viridiplantae; phylum Streptophyta; class Magnoliopsida; order Caryophyllales; family Caryophyllaceae; genus Silene; species Silene latifolia. The sequence goes on along the minus strand of NC_133526.1, from coordinate 51,002,378 downwards.
GATTATACATCAAATGCACAGAGTTATACATGCTGTCTCTAGAGTTGTACATTGTATTATTAGAGTTATACATTGTATGACTAGAGTTAGACATTGTATGATAAGAGTTATACATTGTATAGCTAGAGTTATACATTGTATGACTAGAGTTATACATTGTATGATAAGAGTTATACATTGTATAGCTAGAGTTATACATTGTATGACTAGAGTTATACATTGTATGATAAGAGTTTTACATTGTATAGCTAGAGTTATACATTGTATAGCTAGAGTTATACATTGTATGACTAGAGTTATACATTGTATGACTAGAGTTATACATGCTGTCTCTAGAGTTGTACATTGTATGATTAGAGTTATACATGCTGTCTCTAGAGTTGTACATTAAAAGCATAGAGTTATACATGCTGTTTCTAGACTTATACGGACTGTTGTGTTCTTTGCTTGTATTTTTCTCCGTCATGGTTTTTTCTGTAATTATTTGTCGCTTAGTTTTTCCGAGTTTATTACCAAAAAAATTAAATAAAATAAAACAAATTACCAAAACATTTAACATAGATGAACTTAATTAATAGATATATAGATACATAAACCTAATGCATTGCTAAAAAAACAGTTCTTAGATGTTCATATAGGGATGCAGTCTCTTCTATGATATTCATCCTCTCCTCCTTTGCTATTTGGAGGTTTCGTTCCGCAGATGCAATATCTTCTAACATTCAGCAGATTCTGCTTTGCTCTAACAAGCCATTTTCTTTGGCGTCCTTGAGTGCGATCCGAGCATCCTTAAGGAATTCCCTGTACTTCCTCTCGATTTCCCTCAAGCGGCTTATGAAACTTTTGTTGTACTCGGTCATAATGCATGTTAAACGAATGGTATCATTCATTCTTGAAGGAAGATTGGAGTTTATTAGGTTTTAAGAATTTAGGTTTTTGAGTTTAGGGTGGAGATAGGGATATAATGGACTGGTTATTGAGGCAGTGGAATGAATTTATAATTAGTAATGTGTCCTTTGAGTCGTTTTTTAATTAATATGTTTGGTGGTTGATGCTTAAATTAATACGAATTTTATTTAGGAAGTTGTGCCATATCCCTGCTTCAAAACTTATAACCATTCGCATTCCAGATATTGTGCCGTTTAATTAAATGTATACTCTTAGAATGTAAGGTATGCATAGAGTTATGCATTATATACCTAGAGTTATACATTATATGGACAGAGTTATACATTGTGTAGAATGAGTTATACATAAAAAGGACTAGAGTTATACATCAGATGCCAAGAGTTATACATTGTATGTCTAGAGTTACACATATTGTGACTAGAGTTTTACATCTTTTGACTACAATTATAAATACTGTGACTAGAGTTATACATCAGATGCCAAGGGTTATACATTGTATGTCTAGAGTTACACAGATTGTGACTAGAGTTATACATTGTATGTCTAGAGTTATACAAATTGTGACTAGAGTTTTACATCTTTTGACTAGAATTATAAATACTGTGACTAGAGTTATACATAAAATAACTAGAGTTATACATTGAATGACTAGGGTTATACAGAGTTTGACTAGAGTTGTACATTGTATGACTAGAGTTTTACATTGAATGACTAGGGTTATACAGAGTTTGTCTAGAGTTATACATTGAATGGTAACAGTTATACATTATATACCCAAAGTTATACACTCTCTGACCACAGTTATACAGTCTGTGCATAGAGTTATACAGTATATGCGTAGAGTTATGTATTTCTTAATCATTTCATGGATGTTTGATTCTGTTCAGGTGGTCGTAAGGCGTGAGTGAGTATTGTAAGCATTTGGCAGCGGAGTTTACACCTTGTGTAGGGCAACAATTTTTTGAAATCGACGAGGCAGTGACATTCTATAAAGTTTATGCATTGGCGTCCGGGTTTGATGTACGGAAGTACTCGACGAAAAAATGGCGCGACGGTGAAGTAAAGACAAAGTTGCTGGTTTGCAGCAGAGAGGGATTCACATATGTCCCAAAAGGAGAGGCAGTAATTAAAAAAAAAGAGACCGGGGTTAGGGAAGAAGAAATGCAATGGGGAAAAAGAACTGCAAACCGGAAGAAATATACGATCAAGAGGGTAGGGTGTAAAGCACATGTCGGGCTATTTATGAAGAATGGAGTACTAGTAATTGACCGATTCCACATGGGGCATAATCACGAGCTTGTATCGAGTGAGGATCGTCAGTTTCAAAAGATGTCGCGGAACATAGAAAATTTTCACAAGTACTTGATAATGTACAACTCAAGGGTTAGTTTACTATTAAACAAACATCCACTAATTGAATGGCAAACTTCTAAAGTTATTCACCGAGATGATAGAGTTATGTAACCTAAGAGTTAAAAATAATAAGTAGGTGAACAATAAATCAACGGAGTTATGCATATGTTTGATGGAGTTATAAGAATAGCTGAAAGGGTTATAGTTGAGGAAATCTTGGTTATTAATAAGCATCGATAAGGATTTGTTGTCCCCCAGAGTTGAGGATAGGAGCAACTAGGACGTACAACATGTGTAAGGAGTTCGTAAACGGGTTCGAGAACATTGGTGCATCCTTAATTGATTTTAAGAACTTCCACCGAGATGTGAAGTGCTTCATCCATAAACGGGACGGTCAATTGTTCATTGACCGGTTCAAGAATATGGCACGAGAATAGGCGGGGTTTTATTTTGATTATGAAGTTGACAAGGATAACAGCCTTGGTCGCAATATGGGGTGACAAAACCGCTAGGAGGAACTACTCCGTATTTGGAGATGCAGTGTCGTACGACCCAACATACTCAACAAACAAATACGATATGATTTTCACGCCATTCATCACCGGCATAGATCACCATAAGCGATCAAGTAACATTCGTGGGGCGTTGATTGCCCATGAAGACCATGAATACTTCCAGTGGGTTTTCAACAGGTTTTTGAATGCTATGGGAGGAAAGGAACCCAAGTACATTATCACGATCAGGATCCGGGCATTATTAAGGCCGTACCCCTTGCCTTCAAGACTGCACGCCACCGATTTTGCATGTGGCATATAATGAACAAGGTGCCATCAAAGGTCGGGGTGACAAGGGAGGATTATAAGGAGTTCGTTCAGAAATTGAACAACATTATATGGGACGACAACATAGAAGCAGACGACTTTGACGCTAGGTGGGCAGAAATAATGGACGCGCATGGTCTTGTGAACAATGAGTGGTTTCTGAGGCGTTCGATAAAAGGAGACAATGGGTGATGGCACATTGCAGGGACTTGAACATGGGTGGTGTAATGAGAACAACCCGAGAGATCGAGAGCAATAATAGTTTTTTTAAGAAGTTCGAGCGAAGTCGCACGTTAGTGGAGTTTTGGATGCGTTTTGAAAGCGCTATGGACCATCAGCGACATACGCAGAAGAGACTTGACCATGAAAACCGACACTCAACACCGGCACCGGGCACGCATTTACCCATGGAGGAAGATGCGGCAAATGTTTATACCCGTGCGGTTTTCAAGGAATTCCAACTAGAGGTCATTTGCTCAATCGATACATGTAAGACCGGGGCTATCTTTGAAGTAGATGGGGTTGAAGTGATCGCCGTAAAGGATTCAATCGACAGAAAAGTTTCAACGTAGAGTACAACCAGGTAACAACATTTTGGCATCAACTTTATGTGGTAGTTGACTAAAGTTGGTAGATATTGCGCCAAAGTTACATTGTCTGAGGATAGAAGTTATACAATAGTTCAGTGAACTAAAAGTTTTCTGAATGTATAATTTTTCTGATAATATGCATAACTCTACTTCCATAATGTATAACTCTTGTTGCCATATGTTTAACTGTTGTTGCCATTAGGAGTAATTCAATTTTTCATCGAATCTGTTGTCATTTGCGGTATGACTCTGGTTATATATTGAATAACTTTAGCTTTGAGAATGTATAACTCTACTTCCGAATAACATTAGAAATTCAATTTTTCTTGAACTCATGACTATTTGTAGTATAACTCGATTAGGGTTTGAATAATCGTAGCTTTGATCGCATAACTCTTGTAGCCATATGTATAACTCTACGTGATAATGTTTAACTGTTATTATTATATGTATAAGACTACTGACGGCATGATTTAATTGGATTACAGGGACACAGACTCACACAAAGTGTTTGTATGATGTTTGAAAGGATGGGATTTTGTGCCGACATATAGTATGGATTTTGTCGGCTAACGGCATGAAGACAATTCCGGTTGATTACGTTTCTACAAGATGGAGAAAGGATGCATTGCAATTGATTATCGAATGTGATGGTGAACAAATGGAAACAAATAGTAGCGCTGATGCAAAAGAAGTTGCGATGGTGAAGTTGTGGTCAGAAGTTCATGCAACCATTGGTTTACTTCGTGGCACGAGTGAGACTGAAGTTGTGAACTTAAGCTCGTTAATTAGAGAGTTCAAGGAGAAACTTTTACCGTACAAGAAGGATTTAACAAAGCAGCAGGAATTTGAGCGAATCCTTGGTTGCCCCCCCAGTGACGAGGTAACAATACTTCCACCAAAACAATCGAAAAACAAAGGCAGCGGTAAAAGAATGGTGTCAGCTAAGGCTAAAGCCATTGCCTTGGCTTCTAAGCCAAAGCGCATGTGTAATAACTGTAAACAAATGGCACACCACGATAAACGGAATCGCCCTAACCCATTCTCCGAGCATCCACCGTCTTCACCAAAGATCTCAAGCAAAGCGGTAGAAGAAGAAGAAGAAGAAGAAGAAGAAGAAAGAAAGAAGAAGAAGAAGAAGAAGACGAAGACGACGAAGAAGAAGAATAGAGAAACTTAACATCTTTGTAGTAGTAGGCGGTAGAAAAATACCCCGTCTCAACAAATTATTTACAATCTTTTTTTCTTTAAAAGGTAAAAAATCCGGTGAGACGGAAGGGGTATTTAATAGCTAGCTTTTGTCTATTTTGAAGGGGGGTTGCACCTTCCAGTTTGTATAACTTCAGTAATATGGTCTGTGAAGTTTCAAGCTAATGTTGTATAACTCTTTTACCCATATATGGATAAATGTACTTCACAGAGTGTATAACTCTTGTTCACATTTTGTATAACTGTTGTTATTTTTTGTAAAACTCATAACTGTCTAATAACAATTGCCTTTTACATAACTGCAATCAGTCATATGTTGTATAACTCGGTACAGTTTGTATAATGTTGATGTTTTTTCTATAACTCTTAGTTTGTTCGATAAATTTTGCCTTTTTTTCAAAAGCTGAGTCATGTGATGTATAAGTCCTGTACATAATTTATATAACTTTACTTCACAGAGTGTATAACTCTAATAATTATTTGCGAAACTTGGATTTTAATTATCACTGACCAAGATGATATAGTAACAATCTATGACAAAAAGTTGTCTAAGTTGTCAAGGAGTTTCATGACAACATACTAGAGTTGCAAAAAAAGAGGATACATAATCAAAAGGAAATAAATTCTATCTTTTAGCAGGTTTTTTGGTCCTCTCTCCGTTGCTTTCCGTCTGGCTTCTAATTGCTTGGCTATCTCGTAATTTACCGTCGATGAAAACATTGACCTTGTCCGTAATCGCTTCCTCCCGATGACGTTCATGTCGGCTAGAGAAGCGTCCGCCAACCGGATCACCAAATAGCGACGGTTCACCTTCCTCTCGAGATCAACGTGATCAAACCTTTCCCCCTCGTACATTAACATGTGCATCATGGCGAACAAGCGGACTCGGTGTCATTTATAGTTTGATGATGCCAGGCAAACGGGATCCGACGGGAATGGGAACGCCGGTATGTCTTTCCCTCCGTTCTTCTCTTTGACCCTCGACTCCACGTAGTCGCTCATGAGGCTCGCCTTTGGAGAGGCAAGAACGTCAAAAAGTGAGATTGTAAAAGCGGTGACCCCACTTTTTAGATGTTGAACATAATTACAATTTAATTCCACTTACAACAATGTGACCGACTTTGCATATCTCCGATTGCCGCGGACTTGAATAGTACTTACGATCCGGAAGATCAATCGTCCTAGAATTAAAGTTGATACACACACATGCATAATGGGCTTCAATCTTAATGGGCACGAAGATTAAATCAGCCTTGAAGTGAAATCATCCACGATCGGTTCGAATACGTCCCGTATTATTGTACAACTGTCGATGTCCGGTGTTTCTTTGGACAGGGTCTCGCACAAGGTTCAAGATTATTTCTGTTCAAGTAGCAGTATATGTGTGAGGATACCGGTGGAGTTATAGGGGTTGTGCATTGGAGTTGCACAAGTACCTCTTATAGCATAATGAAGAATGCCCGAGTTTATACTTGGTTGTTAATAACTCCTCAAAACAAAATGTTTAACTCCGGGTAAGGGAATGTATAACTTTAGACTTAATTTCCATTTGTGAGTTTTAAAGAGGGTATGTGCAACTCTTATAACATATTAAAGGGATTGATTAAGACAATACCATATGACGGATACCGAAGAAAGACGAACGAAAAAGCCCGCAATCCTCTGCCTCCAATCGATTAAGCAACAAGGACCAACACTCAATCACTGTTTCATCCATTGGCGTCTCAGGGAGCATAGACAACATTTGCAACCTATTAATTGTTCCGTGCCGTCCATAACTCACAAGTGGTTCACCGTAGTTCGCATGAAGGAGTTAATCGAGGCTATAACGTATACTAAATGGGAAGGTAATCGCTATTAAAATGACTGCATAACTTCACCTTTGGTGAAACGTATAATCAGTTTAGGAATGTGTAACCCCATTAACGATATTTATAACTCCAGTGATGAAACATATAACTCCATGTATCACTCTAGGTATAACTCCAGGCCTCTACTGTATAACTCCAAAGTATATATTGTACAACTCTGACCATATACTGCAAAACTCTACTCAAAATACGGTAGAATTCCCAGTATGGAAATGTGACTATATTAATAAAACTTAATATGATAAAAAAATAGGATTTTAGACAGCTTACTCATTTGGAAATTTGTAGTCATCAAGAAGAACGTAGTCAGCCACTTGTTTGCGATACACCGGGATGTCCCTAGTTAATGCCTTGTTCAACTTCATCATCTTGGCGACCACGGTAAGGTCGGCGTCTAGTTCGCCGACATATTTGGTGCAACCAAGGCCGTCGCCCTTACCCCGGGAGCGGCTATTAACAGCTGAGAGGGCCCGACCGAGGGCGTCCGCCCGGGGCTACTTTGGAAGGTGGAGTACGGAAGGTTGAACCGACCTTAGAGCAAGGTCGTTTAGCGAATCCCCATTCTCACCGGCGTTTCCAACACCTCTCTTCCTTCCACTTGTGTGTTGGTGTCCTCTCGTTTATCACGCACCTCCTCCAATTCACGGTCTTTAAGCTCCTTAAAAAGCGATACCCTGGATAACACTTCTTCCCTGTCCAAGTTAATGTCACCGAGGACAAGGGTTGCAGCAATTTCCGCTCGCATGAGGTCATTGCTTTCCTCAATCCCTAGGGTACAGTCGAATGGCTCTCCACGGTACAAAGAACATATGAATCATGACGTATGAGACCACGGTCATTGGCGTATGTCTGCTCCCTGCCCGATTGAATTTAATGTTGACAAAAGGGAACCCTTCAACTTTTTTGCCTTTGTCGAGCCCTTTGTAGGCCATATACCTTCCCATTGCATCAGCCTGGCGGAAGTTAGGCAAGGCGTTTAAAAGGGGAAGACGTATTAACAAAACAAATGGAGCTGATAATTAATCTAGTCACCAGTTTTATAAGTCTTACGATGAATACGCGCAATCCCTCCGTATGGTAATGTCAGAAGATCGTCCTCGTAAGAACGATTATCAAGGTACTCGATCTGCTCGGAGAGGAAATTTATGCAAATGCAAGAGTAATGATCTTTATCACCACTGCTAACCGGGACGAATACCTACAAACATGCACCAAAAATCTAAGGGTTTTGAAACATAAATAGCAGATTAGAGGCATACATATTGTGCGTAGTTGAGTTATACGATCTGTGCCCCCAGTTATACATTATATGTGTAGAGTTGTACATTCAATTTCCGAGTTATACAAGTATATTCTTGCAGTTGTACATTATGTACACTAGCAGATGCCTGTGATTATACATTATCGTATATGCTTACGAGTTGTGCTTTATGTGCGATGAGTTATACATCCTATGGTTAAAGTTTTACATTATATGCCTAGAGTTATGGAGTGAAATTAGCCACTCATCAAAACTCTAAGCATATACTGTATAACTCTAGACAAATAATGTATAACTTCAGCCCTAGAACGTATAACTCTAGTAATTGTGAAAGCTAAAGTTATATCTTGTATAACTCTTGGCATAGGATGTATAACTCTAGCCATAAACTGTAAAAGTTGTAAGCATATACGGTGTAGTGTATAACTCTGTATTACTCTAGGTAAAACTCCATGCCTAACTCTAAAGCATATATTGTACAACTCTAAGCATATCTTTGTTAAACTCTACGAAAATAATGAATAATTCCAGTATGTAAATGTCTCTATATTGATATCTGAGCTCACCATATCGGAGTCCAGTTGGAATGGACTAGGACACGACTCTTGCCACATGTCCCACGCGTAACAAAAGCCTTCAGAATGATCAACAACCAAGTTTTTCTTCCTGCCTTGCCAAATTTCAATTGCTAGGGCCTATAAAAATGATAGACGGGGGTTGGTAATAGTATCACAAGGTACGTACAGGTTGTCACAAAATAACTTGCGGAGTTCGAGCACACTTACAGAGTGACTTAGGCCAAAGAAACAGCGCGAACTTGAAACAGCTGCGGTGTTCGCGTGCGTAAGCTGATTGAGTAGCACGGACCAGCAGTCGATGACATTTCCCAGAATCTGAGCCCCGGGCATCAACGTCTGGAGATCAATACGCGTTATGCAGTTTGGTGTGGGATATGTGACCAATTGTTCCCTACAAAGGATTAGCAAAATTGAGACACGCAGCAAGGGAATGCATTCATGGCCTGTTTGTCTGTCGTATTGAAATATAGGTCAAACTTATCTTTTACTTACGATTTATTATGGTCGTGGAATTCATCAAATACATAATCCATTACATCCTTCCTCACCCTGAACACCGTCCTGAAACGTTCCTTGTTAAAACGCAACCACTGTGAGCATACGTGCTGGTCAGGTTCGGGTGCCCCGCAATCCCGAGAACAACCTAGGTTCTCAGGTACAATGTCCATACACGGAAGGGGGTCAGCTGAATGCAGCAAGAAGGGATGGTGGATCATGTCACATCGCGGCACATAAATAGGGGGTGGATGTGGTGCAACCGGCTCAACCCTAGCACCAGCGATTTCAACTACCAAACCTTCTTTGGCAGCACCGATCATTCGCTCCTCAACCCCGGCAAATGCCTCATTCACCTCTGCCGTGCTCATGAAAGTCAGGGGGATTTCATTTCCAGTACATTCAGTTGAAGGATTCCCCCGGGTGATCTCCGCACCCTCGACAACATCTACGTTTACTCCCCCATTGTTAGAATGTTGTCCAACATTCTCAATTACATCCTTTTTCAAAGTGGCCTGAATGAAAAATAAAAAAATTAAACGCCAAACGTATAACTCTGGCCATAAAATGTATAACTGTAAGCATAAAATGTATAACTCTGGCCATATAATGTATCACTGTAAGCATATACACTATAATGTATAACTCTACTGTATAACTCTAGATATACCTCCAGCTAACTAATGTATAACTCTAAAGCATCTATTGTATAACTCTAGTCATATACTGTATAACTGTGGTCGTATACTGGTTAAGAGTTGTACCAACCGGCCGTTACAGTTATACTACAGTTACAAAGGCCTCAACATAAGTTTCAACAAGGTTATACTATATCAACATAGAGTTATACACTACCAATAAAAAAAAAAAAAAAAAACATTGTATAAAAAGTATTTATCGCAAATTAAAAAAATTACCTCGCCACCAGGACCACTCCCGTACGCTGGAAGTCCACATGCAGCTTCCTTCATTTCAGCAGTAGAAAACAGACACTCCATCAATTCTTGTGTGTCCAAACCCAATTCTGGGACCGTAGATTTTTCCATCGCCTTTTTCGACGGTTGATTGTCCGACATTCTTTCAACATTTTCTTGCAATCCCTCCCCATGAACTTGCTCATGCACCTCATCACCTACAACGGGGCGAGATTCAGCATTCTCTGACCATCCGTCAGCTTGGCCTACAATGTCTGCTGCTCCTTCATGGTCAGTGTCTGACAATCTTCCACCATTTTCAGCATTTTCATTCAAGCCGTCCTCATGAACGTGCTCATGCCCCACATCACCTTTCCAGAGACGAGCCTCATCGTCCTTTGACGGTCCAAGAGTTTCGTCAATTTCCTGCTCGGTGTAACACGCCTCCAACAACAGTTCTCGACGGTTGGGGCGGGGTGCACACAACTTGATCCTCTAACCCCGGGCTATCAGGTGACAACGGCTTAGAAACGATCGTATCACCTCCCACATCCTCCATAATCTTTGGCCATGAAGCGCAATCGATTTCGTTGGTGTCTCGGCTTTGACGGACTCTAGACGCGGCTCAACACGGGGGTTACCACCCCTGCCACCCGCATCATTGGCGAGACTAGACAGAACTTCACTAATTTGACGCGTAGATGCATCGATTCCGTCAGATTTTTTGGGAGGCTCAGTAACTACCTCTCCGAATGCAGGAGCGTTACCCACAGAAACCTTCAGCCTTTCTGCAATCTGTTCTGCTTCAGCGACGTACTTTTGAATCTTTTCACCCTCAAAGAATTCTTGAGAGGCCTGACTAGGGTTTAGGCCCGTCGGATCACTAGTTACAGCTTTGATCCGTGCGGTTGCATGTGCGTACCATGAATAGAACACAATAGCGTTCCTTTGCATTTGTAGATAAAGCTCGTGGGTACCCTGAATCCAAGAAGTACACTAAGTTAGTTATATTATAATATATGGGTACGTTAAGTTGAAACAGAATCCATCTGCAGAACTATATAATAGTTTGCACTTACATCATCGACCACTAGCTTTCAATTCCTGGTCATCCTCGCCTTTGATGGTAGTTCTATCTCGAAGGAACTTCTTCTCGAGAACTTGGGCAGGAGAGAGAGGGTGGGGGCTGTTAGCAATTGATTGTTTGGGTTCACGCGGGCCGCCGAGGTCGCTCGTCCACACTCCTTCCATAAGAGGGGTCTTGAAGGCACCTTGGATACCTGGTCTTAGACAAGGTTAAAGTACCCAATCCCCCTTGACCCACCTCAAATTTTACCCTCTCTACAAGCGCAGTTTCATCCCAATGTTTGATCAAAGGTAGATCATGTTCACAAGGCTTACCCTTGTAATCATATCGCTGAAAGTAGCTTATCATGAGGAACGGGATACACCCGTTCAACATTGTTACCCCGTTTTACTGATCTACCCCGCTTTCACCGTCATGTCCAAAATATAAGAGCACCGGTCAAAATGCGGGATGGCTTTAGGATCTTCTCTGAGCCCTTAACGACTTCCAATCTATCCCGTTGTTTGGGGTGGGTGCGAGGAATGAAGACATACGTAACAAAACAAATAGGCGGCAAAATTGATCGTCCGCCTCCTCGTACTCCATAAGTTGCTTGAAAACTTTCCCTAAGGGTATTGAACTATTCCCTTTGGCCACCCCGTACGCTTGCCGCCATTTATCCTTGACTCCTTATTCTCGGGATCGGTGGACCCCTTCCGAGAGCTCACAGGCACCAAAGGGAGAGGGCGGGTCCGAAAGGTAACAAGAAAAACATCATGCACGTCATGCTTACTCGATCATAAACTCCTTCTTCCGCGAAGCCCCGAACACATATGACCCGTCGAGAAGGACTCCAAGAACAGTGAACGTGTGCAAGTGGGAAGTCTGCTAATCTTGAGTTCCAAAAGGCCACCAAACCCAATTTTCTTAACAGCGGACACCTGATCCTCATTAAGCTTTTCAATGAGAGACACAAGTCTTTGAGGTCGACACGAAACCGTTACTTCATGCACCCTCTTTACCCTTGGCTTGGCCTCAACCATCTGCGGAAAAGCAAGGACAACACACAAAATTAATCATACTGTAGTTGCAATTAGAGATATTTGGAACAAAGAAATAGACATACTGTGAATTAAAGTAATACAATAGATAGTCAGAGTTATACAAAATATAAGAAAAGTTATACATTATGATAATAGAGTTAATCAGGAAATATCAAGAGTTATACATTCTAACAAAAAACTTATTCAAAATGTAATCGAGTTATACAACAAATGACAACAGATTATAAAAGGGTCAAACTTTGAACCCGAGAATCAGCTCCTTCTCGGTACTTGGTACAACATCCATCCGTAGGTGACAAACAAAAAAGGGATTCAGATTAACGAAGACGAGTTATACATATAATAACAAGTTATCTAATGTGTAACTCTAGGCATATAATGTAGAACTCCAGGAATAAAATGTACAACTCTAACCAAATATTGTATAACTCCAGTTATACATTATGACAACAGCAGGTTATTCAACATGTAATCGAGTTATACAACAAATGATTGCGATAAAATGTATAACTCTAGCAATAGAAAGTATAACTCTGGTCATGTAATGTATAACTCTAGTCCTAGATGTATAACTCTAGCAATAGAAAGTATAACTCTGGTCATGTAATGTATAACTCTAGTCCTAGATGTATAACTCTAGCAATAGAAAGTATATGCGTAGAGTTATACATTATATACCCAAAGTTATACACTCGTGCCCGAGTTATACGATCTGTGCATAGAGTTATACAAAGTATATGCGTAGAGTTATGTATTTCTTAATCATTTCATGGATGTTTGATTCTGTTCAGTTATACATCAAATGCCAATAGTTATACATTGTATGTCTAGAGTTATCTGATTGTGACTAGAGTTATACATTGTATGTCTAGAGTTATACAAATTGTGACTAGAGTTTTACATCTTTTGACTAGAATTATAAATCTTTGTGACTAGAGTTATACATTAAATGAATAGAGTTATACATTGAATGACTAGGGTTATACAGAGTTTGACTAGAGTTGTACATTGTATGACTAGAGTTTTACATTGAATGACTAGGGTTATACGGAGTTTGTCTAGAGTTATACATTGAATGGTAAGAGTTATACAGTCTGTGCATAGAGTTATACATTGAATGGTAAGAGTCATACATATAACAATTAGAGTTTGACATTATGAAGAAGGAGTTGGTCACAGAATCAGAAGAGCTATACATCTAGAACCCAGAGTTATACATCTATGAACCAGAGTTATACATATTGCGTACTAAAGTTATACATCTATTAACCAGTTTTTTACATTAATTACCCAGAGTTACAATGTATAATGTAAGCATATACGATATAATGAATAACTCCAGGAATAACTCCAGGCATCTAATGTATAACTCCAAAGTATAAATTGTATAACTCTAGCTATATATTGTATATATCCAGGTATAAATTGTATAAGCGTAGGCATATATTGTATAACTCTATGAATGGAAACTAATTAAAAGTATAGTCATACATATAACAATTAGAGTTTGACATTATAAAGAAGGAGTTGGTCACAGAATCAGAAGAGCTATACATCTAGAACCCACAGTTATACATCTAGCAACCAGAGTTATACATATTGCGTACTAAAGTTATACATCTATTAACCACAGTTTTACATTAATTACCCAGTGTTATACATATTGAGTACATCTATTAACCAGTTTTTTACATTAATTACCCAGAGTTATACATCTATTAACCAGAGTTTTACATTAATTACCAAGAGTTATACATATTGAGTACTATAGTTATACATCTAGTAAGCAGAGTTAGACATCTAGTAACGTATAAATCAAAATCGAAACTTTTAACCTGGATATCAACTCCCGTGTCAATACTTTCTACAACATCCATCTGTAGATGACAAACAATTGGGATTAGAGTTATACAGATATTTAATTGAAGTTACAAATCATTCTATAAGAGTTATACCAACAACACGAGATTTTTTACCGTCGATTCAGATTTCTTGGAAGATTTCTTGGCATTTTTCTTGGCAAAAACCATTGTTAATTATCAAATGACCTCGATTTTGATCTGCACAACCATAATTAACAATTGAACAAATAAACATCAACAAACCCATAATTGAAAATTGAAAAATCAAATGAACTCTTTTTATGATAGTTTAACAAAGGCAATAATTAACAAAAAAAACAAACTACAAATCACTGAATAAGGAATGGAGAAAATACCTTATAAAAAAATGGAGACAGCCGAGTTTGCACGCGAGTTGGTATTAATTTGTAGTGATGAAAATGGCGTTTGTTAGGATGGAGTTAATTGGTAGTGATGAAAATGGAGTTATCAGAATAGTGAAGAAAGAAAGGGAAGACGAAATGACAGGAAATAGAGGGAAAAATACCCGCAAGGTCTTTTGAATTGTCTAGAAAATGAGGAGGGAAATGATCATTGTCTGATGGATAAACAGTGTTGCATGCATGGGTTAGTGGGTAAGAGGAGAGAGGTAAATCAAAAATATTAGTTTAATGGGGTTTAGTGGGGTTTGACTGCCAAATCGTGGCCATTGCTTTGCTTGATCCAACCGTCCACATTAGGACTTATGGACTTAATATATGTAAGGACCTTAGTTGATCCTTACTCTATATATATATATATATATATATATATATATATATATATATATATATATATATATATATATATATATATATATATATATATTTGGGATCCTGTGAGAACCTCTAATATAATGAGAACTGTGAGAACCTTTTATAACCCTTAGATCTTAGAGACATGAAGGGTTGAGATTGAACTTATTTGAGCAGTGCTCCAACTTGTCTCACCGTCTAATTTTCTAAATTTTTGTTTTTACTCTCTCTCTCTCCACTCATTTTACTTTCTCTCTCCTTATTCATCACACTCCATATTCCTGTTCATGTTTCCTTCTTCGTTCTCTTTGATTTCGAGCGCCATTACTCTATACACCCAACTTCAATCTTGCTTTATTCTTCATTCTCGCTAATTTCATCTACAATTTTTCTGATTTTCGAGCAGATTACAATTTAGGTAATCAATTTCCCCTATTTATTTCTTGTTCCTTAATTTTTAAGATTTTTATGATTAAATTAGTTGATTAAGGTTACATTCCTGATTTGTTCTTATTTCTTTTGTTCTTCTTTGCTTTCAAATGTCGTTCTATTCAAGTTACCTGCAATTTTTTGCTAGTTACCTATTAATTACTTCAAGTTATGTAGTTAGCTATTGATATATCACTATAATCTCTTGTATTCATTGTTGATTTAATTTAATTTATTTATTTAGAATTCTAACCCTATTTTTGTGTTGCATATTATGACTGAATTCTTGTTGAATAGTTGGCTGTGTGGTTTACAATACCCAGTAATGCTCGGTAATTTTGTTTACATGATATCGTTTTAGGAGCTTGATCATGAACTTCACAGTGGGTCCATTTTTCTTAGTTGGGAGGTGACCATATTGACTTTGTAATCATTATCTAAATTTGAGAAAACAATTAGGTGATACTGCAAATTCGCAGTAGTTCTAGACTTGCAGACATTTGCAATAAATTTTGGTGGTAATTCTTATAAAATGCTCATCATTGAACCACTAGCCTAACAAAAATTGGAATTTAGTGTGCTTGTCTAAATTTGTCACCTAAATTTGTCACCCATAGAAGGATTTGTTGCATTTTACCAACCAAATAGTTAAAGCTAGTGATGCAACCTTCGTAAGGATGAAATGTCATGTTGTGATACACATATTATAATTGTGCATATGTGATAACCTTCATACCGATGCAGTAATTACGCATTTGTGCGTATGTGATAACCTCCCCTGTCACACGACCATGGAATTATGTTAAGCACTTAAATGAAGCTTACTTTCTTTAGGTTAGGCATTTGGATTAACATCCATTTCTATACTTGTTCATTTTTAACTTTTCTTGTATAATTCTTTTGATTAATATTATTAAAAAGTTCAAATCGGAAGGGCATGTATAATCTTAAAGTGGATCACCTTGGGAGGTAATTAAAATTATGTGTACTTTGGTGATGAAGAGGGCTTTACTTGTGTTTATGTTCTTAATAAGCTAATTTAGAGATATAGTTAGGTAGCAATGTAATATAAAGTATCAATTAGTAGCATTAGATGAAGACAATTGCTTTCGGTTATTGTAATTCTTACACTACTTGGTTTAGTTCTTCACATAATCACCATAAATGTCTAACATAAATCTAATACTTTACATTCTGAAAATTAGAATATTTCTATCTTTTCATTATGAACTTACTACTTAATCACTATCATATAACTGCCACTCTTCTGCAATAGTTGACATGTCTCACAAGTGGTTGAAATGACATTGTTGTTCTACTCTCAATTAACATATTCTGATTATGGTGACATAACAATAGCACTTCTTTGCTAGGAAGTTGCATGTATATTTGCTACTCTGACACATCGAAAGAGAACAGTATAATCATCTAAGTTGGCTTACTTAAGGACATTATTCCGCTTAATTTAAACTCGTTCCCATCGTATGGGAAAGGCTTTTAGGTTGGATTAGGTGGGCCGCATAGCGGGGTTGCCTAATCGAAACTTTAACCATTTCCCGTCCTACCTAAGGACACTATTCTCCCTAATTTAAACCCGCCTCTTCAAAAGAATTCACTCTGCCTCTTTAGGTGTCGTTTTGTCTTTAGGTGCATGATAAGATGTTGTATGTGCATTAAAAAGTTCTTTAGGTACATCAGTATTTTCTAGTTTCACGTATACCCTCGAAAGGGTTAACTCTGGCTCCTTTAAGGTGTCTTTTTGTCTTTAGGTGCATGATAAGAAGTTGTATGTGCATTAAAAAGTTCTTTATGTGCATCATTTAGTTCTAGTTTCACCATCCCCTCAAAAGGGTTCACTCTAACCCCTTTAGAGTGTTTATTAATTCAGCTGTCGTTTGAATAGCTACTTTAGGATAGGCCGTCGGTTGGCTATCCTACCTTAAACCCTTTCTCGTCTTACTTAGGAAAAATACTCACCCTAATTTAAACTCGTTCCCATCATAAGGGAAAGGGTTTAGATATGGATTAGGTATGTCCGTGTAGCGGGACCGCTTAATCCAACCATTAACCCTCTCCCGTCCTATTTAAGGACATTATTCCTCCTAGTTTAAACTCATTTCCTGAAAAGGGTTCACTCTACCCTCTTTTGGGTGTCTTTTTGTCTTTAGGTGTATAATAAGAAGTTGTATGTGCATTAAAAAGTTCTTTAGGTGCACCAGTTAGTTCTAGTTTCACCAATCCCCTCGAAAGGGTTAACTAGCTCTGGCCCCTTTAAGTTGTCTTTTTGTCTTTAGGTGCATGATAATAAGTTGTATGTGCATTAAAAAGTTCTTTAGGTGCATCATTTAGTTTTAGTTTCACCCATCCGCTCGAAAGGGTTAACTCTGGTCCCTTTAAGGTGTCTTTTTGTCTTTAGTTGCATGATAAGAAGTTATAGGTGCTTTAAAAAGTTCATTAGGTGCATTAGTTAGTTCTAGTCTCACCCATCTCCTCGAAAGGGATAACTCTGGCCCCTTTAAGGTGTCTTTTTGTCTTTAGGTGCATGATAAGAAGTTGTATGTGCATTAAAACGTTCTTTAGGTGCATCAGTTAGTTCTAGTTTTACTCATCCCCTTGAAAGTTAGTTTTTCTGGTTGTACTAAAATGTGCCATTATATATGAACAGATATGAAGAAACTAAATGCAAGAGGTGGGAAATATGGTGCAAGTACAAGTGAGTCAAAGAGCTCTACAACTAGGAAAGATGTTGTCATTAGAATGAGAAAAAGAGACGATGATTCCTGTTTAGACTACGCCGAAGCCTTTATATTTTAAGACAACAATGTCACCAAACTTTTGTTAACATTTATCAATTTAGAAGTAATGGTTTAACATGCTAAAACAGTGTTGGTATTTTTTTATATATAACTCAGGATGAAGAAGTGGAATGTACATTTTGTAACCCAAGGATGGTTAATTTGTGGTTATGTGTAAACATTTCTTAGCATAGTTTTTCGATAAACTACAGTTATTTCAGTTTTATGGTTATTCTACTAGGTTCATTTAAATGTGTAGTAGATTAATATTGTCTAAACTCTCGTCCAAGTGGAATATTTGGTACTAGGTACGTTTATTAAGGGACCCGAATTCATATAAATAGGCACAAATTCTCATTTGTGACGGGCGATATCCGTCATAAGCTTGTGACGGGTCAAATAATACTCACTTGGGTAGATAAAGACAAGCATTTTGAATTTCCCTAGACACTTTATTTTTGTCTTTTCTAGCCAAGTGGGTGATAATTGACCCGTCACAAGCTTGTGACAGATATACCCGTCACAAGGGAGACTTATTATAACCTATGTACGTTTCTTAAAAGACTTAAATTCATTTATATAGGGAGTAGATACATTTTGTAATACGTTTGTATGATCTTGGAATAACATCACTAATCATTATAATCTACGTATGTTTCTTTTGCATTTCGTATACGTTTGTATGATCTAAAAAGAATATTACTAGTCATTATACATCAACAACTAAACACAATTCAAGAACTAAACACAATTAGCATCAGCTACTTATGTAAATATTCTGTATTACCTAATGAATATTTGGTATTGGGTACATTTCTTACGGGACGTAGGTTCATTTACATTAGCGGTAGATGCGTTTTTTTAATATTAAATGTAAAAGATGACTAAATTGAGAAAGTTTAAATGTTAACATTACATTGTTTACTTCTCAAAATAGTTTCTAGGTAAATCTTAAAAACCAAAAATAAAATTGGCAGTGATAACCATTACAAATAAAACTAAAATGAATTCCAGCATATAGCTTAGCACATAACATAATGATTAAAAGCTCTCTCTTCCGTGCTCAAATGTTTCAAACTTCCAGCAAGAACATCACTTTATCTGAACTTTGATGACCGTAATGTCATTGAAAAAGTGCTTCGTATCACAAAGTGGTGGGAAGCTGCAAGGAATAACTAGGTTATATTAAAATTTTACTGCCGCAGTAAGAAATAAATTAATAAACAAAGTAAAATAAGAAATCTTGTAACTCGTGTTTCATTTAAATTTAATAAGGCACATACACAATAACTGACTACTTTGGACTTCCGCTGCAGATTATGTAGTAATGCTATCTAGAGATTGCCAATGACAAGAACATTCATAAGAAAGGTTTCACAAGTTTGCTAAGTACATTTGCTGGGAACCATCCCTTACAATAATGTTGAAGCCTTATTGTTTGGAACCAAATTCATCAATCACATGTAAACCTTGGGGTGATGCGCCTAGTGCTCAAAACCGTTGAATTAATCTTGATATACCTCAAAACTCACACAACAAAATTATTTCCAAAACATAATTGTTAGTGACATTCTAATTCATGTATTAGTTTCCTGAATTTCATATGGAACAAAAATTAAAGGTACCCCAATGCTTCTACACTTTGAAAGATTGATTGTTATATTTCATATGTATACCAATGCTAAGCAGATTGGTTGTTATACTTCATATGTATACAAAATTATTTCCGAAACATAATTGATCAGTGACTTTCTAATTCATGTAGCTTCTACCTAAAACCAACATCTAGCCAACTACAACACAAATCTGAACCCCAAAATTATTTCTCATTCGATATAATAAGACAAAGGGAAATGGAGTACTAAGTTCTCGTAATCAACACGACAAATCGATCCAAGCTGCCTAAATCATGAAATTGAGTTCCCAATTTCATGATATCAACAAATGGAGGTAATTTCTCAATTTTCCCTAACCCTAATTTACCAATTTCATGAACATAAACCCTAATTTCACAACAAAAGTCAACAATTTCTATTATGTATCTCAATTATACGTAACTCGAATCAACGATTCGTCAACCTAATTCGTTGACAAATTAACAAATTAAATTCCAAGCAAAATAAAGTCGAATTTATTGTAAATAAATAGAGAATTAAACAAACCTCATTCAATTAGCATCATTGGTGAAAGATGCGTTAAATTTGGGTCTCTATTGATGAAGGAAGCAGTAAAATACTAAAGCTTGTCTTCAATTTGAGGAAGTCGTTTGGTGATTGAAAAGAGAGAAAGATATTAGATAGATAAATCAATTTGGTTAAATGACACAGGCCTTCATTTGTCTAACCAAATTTGGACAAAATTGGGGTAAGATCTCAACCCTTTATTTGTCTGACATCTAAAGGTTGTGAGAGGTTCTCACAGTTCTCATTATCTTATTGGTTCTCACCGGATCCTGACCCTATATATATATATATATATATATATATATATATATATATATATATATATATATATATATATATAGTGGAGTTCTAATGAGTCCACATCTTCCATTGAGTCCCTAAGTCTCTCTAAGGGCCATTGGATGAACTCAATGGATGATTGAGATGGATGGAGAGGAAATTGATTAAGGACTATTAAAAAGAAAAGGAAAAAAATGTGGATGGTTGGATTGAAATGGATGGTTCAGATTGAAAATTTTAAAAAAAAATTATCACTAATCAATTTTCTATACACTAATTCAATTTTCTTTCTCTCTCTAACCCCTAATTAATCTGTTTTGAGTTTTAGATTTTATGAGTGTAAATGTAATGTTGTATGATATTTATGAGTGTAACTTTGATTTTTTTTTGTGACGAAAATTTGGTTTTTTTGTGACAGATTTTATAGCGGTTTTGTATGCAAAAAATTGAATTTATACAATTTTAATATTTTACAAGTGTAATTGTAATATTTTAAGAGTGTAATTTTGATTTTTTTATGACGGAAATTTTGAATTTATATAATTTTAACATTTTACGAGTGTAACTTCGATGTTCTACGAGTGTAAATGTAATATTCTATGAGTGTAATTTTGAATTTTTTGTGACGGAAAATTTGAATTTATATAATATTAACATTTTACGAGTGTAACTTCGATATTTTACGAGTGTAAATGTAATATTTTAAGAGTGTAAATTTGATTTTTTTTGTGACGGAAATTTTGAATTTATATAATTTTAAAATTTTATGAGTGTAAATTTGATGTTTTACGAGTGTAAATGTAAAATTTTAAGAGTGTAAATTTGATTTTTTGTGACGAAAATTTTGAATTTATATAATTTTAATATTTACGGGTGTAAATTTGATGTTTTACGAGTGTAAATGTAATATTTTAAGAGTGTAAATTTGATGCTTTACGAGTGTAAATGTAGTATTTTAAGTGTAAATTTGGAGGTCTACGAGTGTAAATTTGAAGGTTTACGAGTGTAACTTTGGTCCTTTATTTGTAACTTTCGTCCTTTATGAGTGTAACTTTAGTCCGACCACCGACAAACTCCACCACCGTCCTCCATCACCAACACACACCCAACAAAAAAAGTAGATCTGAAAAGAAAAACAAATATATGAAATGAAACTTTAATAAAATACGAGTGTAAATCTGAAAAAAGAGTGTAATTTTAATAAAATGCAAGTGTAACTTTAATAGAGAACGAGTGTAAATCTGAAAAATGACTGTAAATGTAATAAAATACGAGTGTAACTTTAATATAGTATAAGTGTCAATCTAAAAAAAACAGTGTAAATAATACGAGTGTAACTTTAAATAAATATGAGTGTAAATTTAAAGAAATACGAGTGTAAATCTAAAAAAAAAATATAAGATTTCGAAAACGAACTAAAAAAATATAAGATTTCGAAAAAGAACTAAAACCCAAAAAAAAATGAAAAAGGAATACAACAAAACCAGATCTGAAACATAAATCTAAAAAATATATATAACAAGACGATTTTTTTAAGACAAGATTTGAAAACTTATAAAATAAGACGATATTTGAAAAAAAGACGAGACCAACACCACCACCGTCCTCCTTCACCAACCCACACAAAATAAAAAAGTAGATCTGTAACTTTAACAAAAAAATATCTAACCCCCACAACAAACAATGACTTATTAAATTCAAAAACAAAAAAAAATAAAAAATAAAAAAAATTGAAAGACACAAACAGAAAACACAAACAAACAAACAAACGACATAAAAAAAAAGACGACACAAAACAAAAAAAATAAACACAAAAACCCGACACAAGGACACCGGCAGGAATGAGGTTCGACACAAGGACGCCGACAGGAATGAGGTCGGGGCAAGGGGAGAGTGAAGGCGGCGACAAGGAGAAAGAGGCGGCAGAGGAGAGACGTGGGTCGGGTGGTTGTTATTGCAGATCTGGGTGACGGAAAAAGGAGGAAGAAGGAAGGTGGTGGTGCGTGGTGATGTGCGGCGGTGCATGATGGTTGTGTAGGGGTGGTGGGGCAGCGACAGATCTGGAAAAAAAAAACAGAAAGGGTGGTGGCATGGTGGTGGTCGGCAATGGTGGAGAAAGGGTGTCGAGTTGTGAGAATGGTGAGTTGGTGGTGGTCGGCTGGTGATGGGGGATGTGGTGTGTGGCGTGGTTGTCGTGGCTGTGGTGTGTGGCGTGGTGTATGGGGTGGTTGTCGGGGTTGCAGATTTGGGGTGGTTGTTGTCGGGTGTGCGTGGTGGTGGGAAATTTGGGGAAGGGTGAGGTGGGGTGGGTTGGTGGTCGAGGGTAAGGGTGAGATGAGAGATTTGTTTTTTGGGTTTTTTATTTTTTGGGTTTTAGGGAGATGAGAGGATTGATATTTGTGTGATAGGAAAAAGAAGTGAGTGGAAAATAAATTATATATAGTGAAACTAGGGTTTGATTAGTGATGGTAGTGAGGGAAAGTGATTAATTAGAATCAATCTCCTCCATTTAGCATTAATCCCCTATCTTTTCCTTTCAATCTAAGCCTTCCATCTCCCTCATCCAAGGGTCCTAAAGAGGACTTATGGACTCAAGGAAATGGGGTGGACCGATTAGATCTCATCTCTCTCTCTCTCTCTCTCTCTCTCTCTCTCTCTCTCTCTCTCTCTATATATATATATATATATATATATATATATATATATATATATATATATATATATATATATATATATATATATATAGAGGTGGGATCAGGTGAGTCCACCTAAATATTTGAGTCCATGAGTCCATAAAACAATATCACGCACTATACAAAACAATATCACGAATTTTTTTTTTTAAAATTTTTTTTTTCAAGATAAATATTTTTTTTCGAAAATTTTTTTTTTCGAAAATTTTTTTTTCGAATTTTTTTTTCGGAATTTTTTTTTCGAAATTTTTTTTTTTCGAAAATTTGTTTTAACAATTTTTTTTCCGTGTAAGCTGTGATATTGTTTAGTATAACGTATGATATTGTTTAGCATAACTTGTGATATTGTATTACAAAACAATATCAAGAATTTTTTTTTTCAAAATTTTTTTTTTCAAAATTTTTTTTAACAATTTTTTTTTCATGAAAACTGTGATATTGTTTAGTATAACGTGTGATATTGTTTAGCATAACGTGTGATATTGTATTACAAACCAATATCACGATTTTTTTTTTCAATTTTTTTTTTCAAAAAGTTTTTTTTTCCAGCTGTGATATTGTTTAGTATAACGTGTGATACTGTAAGCTGTGATATTATTTAATATAACGTGTGATATTATATCATGGACTCACGGACTCAAAAAGATAGGGTGGACTCATGTGATCCTAATTCTATATATATATATATTGAAATGTATATTGAAATGTAGATACATAAGAACATGAAAAGGTTAGAACATCAGTGGATGTATGAAAGATTAGACGAAAAAAAAAACCAAGATTGAATTTGCAAAGGGGGTAAAAGAGTGTATCAAATTCGCGGAACAATGTAGTGTGTATAAGAATTTAGGTGAAATGAGGTGTCCATGTAAGAAATGCAATAACTGAACTTTTAAAAAGATATGATGTTCAAAATCATCTTTGGTTGAATGGTTTTGCCGATAATTACTATGTGTGGACATATCACGGTGAGAAACTGCCTACCGAAGTAAGTACAAGTATCGTAGGTAGTAAGAATCCTTACCGTGAGATGGGATAAATGACACTTTTCTTTCCCATTTTCAAACCTTTCAAAAAGTGTCATTAGACAGTCACATTAAAATTTAAAAATGGAGCCAACCAAAGGATGGAGTGTTGCTACCTAACCTGATGTCTACAGTAGGCACATAGGCCTGATATCTTATTTGTTCTATAATTTCTTAGCCAGTTTATGCAAAGTCCTACTTCAATTCATTTTTTAGCAGCTAAGAGGGTTTTTAGGTACGTAACGAGAGCTTATAGCCAAGAAATTCTTATGGCCAACACTTCAATAACAAAATTGACTGCATAATGTGACTCAGATTCAATATCTTGCCTACAGGGTTCTGTGTTCTTTTAGGGCATTTTCATATCTCATGGAAATCAAAGAAGTAAGGGGTGTTTGCGTGGTCTTTAATTTAGCCGAGGTTGAATTCAAAGTCATGACACCAACAACTTGTAAGGTAACTTGGCTCATATTTCTTTTAAATGACTTAGGTCTGAAAAGAGTCTCATCAACAATGTTAAAATGTGATGCAACCCAAATATTTTCATTCCAAAGATCGAATTGTTTACATTCTCACTAAACAACTTGCAATATTCAAACATTTATACTTACTTTTCAGGATGGTATAAATAGAAGCTTCATATTCTCATCTTGAGGACACTGTAAAAAGAGATTAACAAAAAGAAAAGAAAATGGTGCAGGTAGAAAAAAGAATGAGTTGTAGGAGTATTGTTATTTTGTCAGTATATATATTTGTCATCTTAATTATGCAGTTGCCCTAAGGTTTAGTGCATGATCGTAGTATATATATTGCCATGATGTAACTATGAAAGAGATAAAAAAAATGTGAGATAATACTAATAAAAGAAATGCATGTCATTAAACAGTATTACAACAATTTTCTTTTGAATTAAAATTTATAGAATCACTAAAAAATATTAATTTGTTTCTTTCAGCCCATGAATGAATCTAAATTAAAAATAATAGATTAAACTTTAAAACTGTAAAATTAACCTAGTATAAAGACTAGGGATAGGTGGACTGTATACCTAATATCCCCTACGATATTTTCTGATGGAACCGGCCTTATACTCCCCTCAAATTTCAGGTGAACATTAATATTATTAGTGGTTATATATATTTATTTATTTATTTTTTTTTTTTATTTTTTTTAATGAACTTCATATATTACGTAAAAAGTACATACAAATCATCCAGTTGCCAAGCTAACTGACCAGTGAACATACAGACGAAGGAAACTACGAATTGTGCACAAAGAGTGGCGCAATTCGATTGGTACTGGCTTTGAGGAGGCCAGAACAGAAGTTAATTTTTTTGAAGTAACTTTGAAAACAACGGAAGATTGCGAAGCTGAGTGAGCTCTATACATTGAGCGAAGTAGGCCTTGTGTTGATGCTGCAAAAACCGTGGGTGCACGCACATGTTGAACAACAGGAGTGCCAGAGAGTGTATCCAAAGAAGAGATGATATAAAAATCCCGATGAGATGCCCTGCAAACAGGAATAAAGTAAGTCACCGCAGAGAAAGGCAGAGCATAGTCTAAGCTCGGTAAAGACAGTTTGGAGGCGGCTGCAGAATAGGAAGACCAAAGTACGGTCAGCTGAGAATGAGATGCAAGAAGGTAGTCAGAGAGATTTAAAATCTGAAGCGGATTGACACTGCAATTGTCAAAGACTACCGAGTTGCGAGTCATCCAAATGGCCTTAATAATACATAGGAAGCGAAGTAGACACTTATCTGCAGAATCCGTGACCCTGTGAAAATAGGTAATAAAATCAGCAATCCAGCGTTGCAAACAAACAACAGGATTAGCTACAGAATTAATGCCAAGAGCTTACGACAGCCAAACATGTCTAGAAACAGTACAAGAGCGAAAAAGATGATCTAAAGACTCCGACTGTGAGTTGCAGAAAACACAACAAGTACTAACCTGGATGCCTCTAACAGAGAGATTTTCTAAAGAGGGAAGGATATTATGTACTATACGCCAAACAAGGAGAGGGAACTTAGGAGAACAGCGAAAACCCCAGAGAACTTTCCAAGGAAAGGCAGAGTAAAAAGAGGGAGAGCAGGAAAAGGATGTCTGTGACAACAGAAAATCATATCCTGAGCGGACAGTGTAGACTTCATCTTCCGTGTATTTCCAGTATAGGAAATCATCTATATCAATATGAGGGGGTTCCATAGCAAGAATAGCCTTGCCACACGGAGACTGAAACCAACGATAAACAGAGAAAGGATTCCAATTACCTGAAGCATCGAGCAAATCACAAATAGTTGGTGTTTCTGCTGCAGAATATAGTCTCACTAAGGGGGTGTGGCCATTCACCCACGGGTTGGTAAGCAGGTCTACAGCTGCACCGTTACCAATTTTCCAAGAAAAACCAGGAGAAAAAGCAGTAGCCACACGACATAACCCGGACCATAAAAACGAAGGATTAGAGACCTTTGATTTTGAGGCAGGAATAGGTAGATCTTTCCGGTACTTGGGAGTCATAAACTTTGATAATAACCCAGATGGATGATGATGTATACGCCAGAAATTCTTCAAAAGGGATGCCTGACTTAGCAAAGAGACAGATTTAAAACCGAGGCCACCACTTTCAAGAGGAAGCTGCAGAGAGTCTCGAGAGAGCCAGTGAATAGATTTATGACGAACATCCTTGCGCCACCAGAAAGCCACAATCAGAGAATCAAGTTTCTTACAAATTCCAAGCGGAAAAGGAATAGAAGTCATTAGAAACCGTAGAGAGGCCAAAATAATAGAGTTGATAATAATCAGCTTACAAGGCTGGCTGAGGTGGAGAGAGGACCAAGCAATAATACGAGATGTCAGCTTATCCAACAAAGGATGAAAAGCTAAGGACCTCTTAGAAGGAAGATCTACCGGGACACCCAAATAATTCCCAAAGCAATCAGATGTTCGCATTTTCAGAATGGATGCCATATGGGACTTGAAATCAGTCGGAGCATTAGGACTGAATTTAATAAAAGACTTATCCAAATTTATCATCTGCCCCGATGCGAGTTCGAAGTTCCGAAACAAATTCCTGAGAGTTTCAAACGAAGATGGATTTGCTTTGCAGCAAATGAAGGCATCATCAGCATAAAAGAGATGAGTGATAGTTGGAGCATACCGAGAAATCTTGAGTCCATGTAAGGTGCCAGTCTTTTCAGCTGAGCGCAACTGGCACGATAAAATCTCCATACACATAATAAACAAATAAGGTGAAAGAGGATCGCCTTGTCTAAGACCACAAGAAGGTCTGAATGTAGCAGAGGGCTCGCCATTGATAATGATATTATAAGTGACAGTCGATATGCATTCCCAAATAATATTCTGCCAGAAAATTGGGAAACCGAATTTCTTCATGATCGCAATAAGAAAAGTCCAAGAAACACGATCAAAAGCTTTATGCATATCAAGCTTCAGAGCGGCATAAGAAACCGATCCTCTCTTCGTCTTATTAAGGTAATGCATAATCTCGTGAGTAATAAGACAACCGTCCGACATAAGCCGAGAAGGAACAAAAGTTTGCTGAGAGTCCGAAACAATGGATGAAATAACAAGCTTGAGGCGATTAGCAAGGCACTTGGAAGCAATACGATAAATAACATTGCAGAGACTGATAGGACGATACTGAGAAATCAACTCCGGCTTCTCAACCTTAGGGATAAGAATAACACGTGTATGATTCCATTCTTTCAGCATAACACCCGAGTTAAGGAATCGAAGAAGAGCCAAAGTAACCAACTGACCTATCTGGGCCAAAACATCTGGAAAAAATTGGGAGTAATCCCATCAGGCCCAGGTGATTTGGACCCATCCATACCATTGAGAGCATGTATAATATCAGATTCCGTAAAAGGAGCAGATAACAGCAGGCAGTCCTCAGAACTGAGCATCGGAAGATCAAGCGACTCCAGCAAAGGGGCAACAAACCCTCGAGGTGAACCAGGATCAAGAGGAGGTGTTGCACATAGGAGATCTCGAAAGAAAGATGTAATTTCTAACGAAATCTGGTCTGGAGTAAACAACCATTCACCAGAGCTAGAAAGTAAAGCAAGAATACGCTGGTGAGAAGACCGTTGTTTAACACGGGAATACAAGAACCGCGATGGGAGGCCATCAAGAACCTCAGTTTTCAGTTTTGCCCGTTGTAACCAATAAGCATGCTGAGTCTGTATCAGTCGAAGTTGTGCAGAACGAATTTGTTGAAAAGAGGTTGCTGACTGAACATCTACAATCCCAGAACTAGAACATTGAGTTTGATTTTGTATCTCAGACCAATTAATACCATGGGACAACCGATGATGAATAACCCATTGCATTATAGAAAAACGGACATCAGCAAGCCGGCGAGATAAAACATACATAGGAGAGCAAGCAATAGATAATTGCCATGCACAAGCTACTAACTGGGCAACCTCTGGTGAATTGAAGCACCAGTTATCAAGCCGGTAAGGGCGTCTACACACCTTTGAAGGAGAGAAAAACTTGAGGATAATAGGAGCATGGTCTGAAACAAGAATAGGAAGATGCATAACCGATGCATAAGGAAAAAGGTGAAGCCAGGCATTGTTGGCATAAGCACGGTCGAGGCGTTCCATAATTAACTGACCATCAGAGCGATTATTTAACCAAGTAAACTTTGTGCCAAAGAAAGGGACATCAAGCAAAGAATTGTCAAGTCTCCAGGTAGTGAAATCCTGTTGACCGCGAATGTCACATGATCCACCTAATTTATCGGAATGCATCTCTACCTGATTAAAATCACCAATAATTAGAAAAGGAGACAAACTAGAAATCAAAGCAGTAATAGAGGACCATAAAGCTAGACGCAACTCAAACGATGGTTCACCATATATAAACATCACATACATATCAGGCTTTGTACATACATCAGTTACTGGTAAACATAATTTACACAAAATAAAGTGGGGGTGAATACTAATAGGGCTAAGTACAACTGAGTCATCCCAACGCAAAAGAAGACCCCCACTATGCCCAACTGAGTCAATGCCACAAAAATGAGGGAGTCCAAGATGGGCTGTCTTCGAAGCAGCAGCAGATAAAGAAGACATAGTCTCTTGCAAAAACAAAATTGACGGATGATATTGACGGATACACCAAAATAAAAACGGAATTGTAGGATCATCCATCTCTCCTAATCCCCTACAATTCCAGGCAAAAGTAGTCATTGGAAACCGGGTGGCGCATTATGGTCCGCCACCAGACCTTCAGCTAGCAAGTCTTCAACGCTGAAAACAGGCAAAAAAGAAACCGGTAAGGAATAAGAAACAAAACGAAAAAGAAAAAGCTCATCTGGACGAGCGCGTTTGGGAGGAAGCTGATCATAATCATCAACCGAAACCGAACTGAAAAGACGCTTAGAACCAGGCCTCAAAATAGCATCAAACTTGTTAGGAAACGCAGGAAACAAAAAGGAAAAAGGAGGAATACGAGACGGATTTAATACCAAATCAGGAGAAATGGATACCAAATCCTCCGTACATTCCAAATAAAAAAACGAAGATCTATTAGTATGTTTAAAAGACGCACGACTGGAGGAGTTGAAACCAACTTTTACCTTTCGTTTATAAACCATAGTTAAAGACCTCGACACAGGTTCCACAGGGTCAAAAGCAACATCAGAAGCAGGAGCGAACGAGTCACGAAAAAGGCAGCCAACATCTATAATTTGAGAAGGCAGAGCGGGTTCACGAAGACCTAAAAAAGGTGAGTCCTCCATAGCATCTTCAGGAACGTGCATTCGGAACGCCGGAGAAGGTGGATGAGCAGAGACCGCAGGTGGAACAAAACGAGAAGAAGAAGGAGGATCAAAAGCCGCAGGTCTACGCAGCACCGGGAAAGACTCCAGAAGAACTTCACGGGATAAATCTTCATGTACCTGGAGGTCCGGAGGAGCTGATGACGAAGGACCAGCCTCATCTGGTGCGTCTTCATCGGAACTTGAGAACGAAAAAACAGGGGAAGCTCCCCCTGAATCCATCACCACCGGGTCTCCATCCACCGTAAGATCAATATTAGTATTGAAGTACTTGTATATTGGTGGAAGACCCATGATCTCTGTAGAATAAAAAGGAGTATTAGGTGGCCCATGAAGAACCACCAATCCACGCGCCGCAAGAGAGTCAATACGGGCACGGATAGCACGAGCTCCGGCTACCTTACTCGTAGGACAGAAGGAAATCCTATGACCAACCTGGCCACATGTCTTGCAAAATCTAAAAACACCTTCATAAGAAAAAGAAATCCATTGATGTTCAACCTCATTCAGCGCCAAATAGCATCCGGGAATCAAAGGCTTTGACAGGTCGATCCAAACTTTAACCCGGACAAAGTTTCGTGGAGGTAACAAAGACGGGTACGATTCCTCTTCACATACATCACCAACATGGGAAAGCAAGAACGCTGCAACCGAGGTATTCATCAGATGAAAAGGCAAATGCTTCACCCTGATCCAAATAGGAACAATATGGAAGAAGAGGTTGTCCGGGGTTGAAGTAGCCGAAATAGAGCGGAATACGAGCAGGCTTCCATCCAAATTAACGGTTTGACGCTGACGGAAGTAATCGTAGTCTTGTTTGGAAGAGAACGAGAAATGATAAAATGGCTCAAAACGACGAATAGAAACCGTACCATTCAACTTCCACTTCGCCTGGACAATCTGCAAAATACGCACAATTTCGAAGTACCTCTGATCCTGCAACTTCCCCAAAAGAGTGAGAGATGCATCAATATCCGTGAAGTCAACACACAAATGAGGAGGTAGCTGCAAGCAAGCTCCAGCTCTGCAAGGAGGCGAAACAGTGGACGAAGAAGAAGCCATTAAAATCTGAGATATGTAAAAGGTTAAACAGAGGACGGAGAAGGATAAAGAAGTAACTGGGAAAGATTATAAAGACGGTGGGAGAAACATGTAGGCTAACACGTCGAATAGGTAGGTCAAAGAGCTAACACGTATAAAACAAGAAGGAGAAATGAGGTGTCAGGTAAAGAAAAGAGGGAAAACAGGGTAGGAAAGAGGCGGAGGAAAGGTGTAAGAAGGGATAAGCTTGAGAAAACAAAGTCAGGTGACAAAAAGATAAGAACTCTTTTGAGAGAAAAACTCTAGAGAGATTTTCTAGAGAGCGTTTTTTCCATTTCAATTTTAGTAAACTTTTTGGACATTAGTGGTTATATAAATACATTCTATAATGACAACATTATGAGAAAAAGACACGAAACAAAACAATTTGAAAAAACTCATTGCTCGGTGGTGAGCCGAAGTCGTATGCTCCTAAAGATAATATTTATAACATTTATGACCTTAAACTAAATATAGTATATGGTAATAAGGATCGATCCACAGAGAAGGTGATGTAATTAAATGTGTAATAATATAGAGTACAAATAACAAGAGAAAGGGGGGCTTGGTTGATTGATTATAACTAATGAACTAATAAGACAAAGCAATAAGCAAATAAGATGAATTCAGATGATTAAAAGGTCTTGGGTCAATAAATATCCACTATCAACAAACCAATTGGTCATCGATTGTCTTTGATCCACTTACTCTCAACTAATCTATTGTGGAAATATGGGTTTCCTTCTTCCTCTTAAGTTTAGTCAACTAACTCGAAACACGATATTAGAAGACCCTAATTATTGAATAATCTAAGCCAAGCGTCTAGATTTAATCCAACAACAACATTAAAAATTCAAGGAAGCAATAAAGATAACGATCTTTAACACACGCGATTAACGATTCGAATTATATGTTTAGTCTCTACTTCGTCCTAATAACGATGGAACGCATACAAATTATTAGGGTAAAGTTTGCTACTTTAGTCTAGATTAATTGAAAATTTACGGATTCAATTTCTAAACATGCAATAGATTAAAGTAAACAATTACTAATTGATCAAATTAGCAAGAGAAACAATAATCATAAAATACGAGCAAGAGACACAAACAATACTTGAGAAATAAAGAAAGAAAGAACAATCTCACAATTTAATTAATTGATAGCTTCAATCCGTCGATCCAAGAAAGGGAGGATTTTGTTCCTCATAATTTTCTAAGCAAAAGATTAATTAGGGTTCTAGAGAGTTTTTTTTTCCAAATTATACTTATTGAATCAATAAGAATAGTATCAATGATTAAAAGATCAAAGCTAAGTACTTAACCTAATAAAATTATTAACTAATAAAAATAATATACTAATAATAATAAAACTGAAATTAGCTGAAATTAGGAAATAAGGCACGAAACTCGACTATTGCTTCTCGTGCCACGTGCGACCTGCGCCAGAATCCACGACCCGCGTGCAAGTCTGCCCAAAAACGCTAAAACCTTCAATTTGATTATCCGTGTTTCATATTTCTTCTTGTCACCGCTGGGCTTTGTAATGTTGGTCCATTAGGGGACACCCCATGTGCACTTTGTCTTCCTTCTTTATTTCCTTGGCCCGATTTTACACTCACCCTTTAGTAGCCAATTGCCCAATTTGCCTTGAAATTCCTTCATCTCATTTTCTACTTCACAATCACGCTCACTTTGGTGTCTTGAGCCCAAATGTTGGATATGCTTCAAAGGCCTCATCATCAACCCATAAATACTACTAAAATCTATTCACCTACAATTCTACTTAATTATTCTCAAATACAATAAAATATCGTAAATGAGAATTTATATAATTATAGCTCTAATAAGTCACTTATTTCAACAATAGTCACCCAAATCGATGCTCATATACCGTACAAAATCCTTTTTTATCATTCGGCTACCTAATGAAAACTATAAATAAAGACTCATTCAAATACAACAAAAATCAATTAAAACGACCCAAAAAAGCAGATAAAATACAAGGTTTCAAAATCCAACAAAAATAGACAAAAAAATCAATTAAAACGGCCCAAAAAAGCATATAATTCGCATTACTAATGAGTAATGACATAGTATTATACAAGTTTAAACATAGTAATTAACACTCAATTAGACTCCTTTTTTAATTGTAAAGATGATATGGGTCAAGGCTCCACAAGTACAAGTCAAGGAAGAACAAACTATTCAAGCTTGAATATGTCAAAGGGCAATAGTAGAGCCTACTCTCATCTAAAACAAAGACAAAAGAAAGGATCCTATGATACACAAAAATAGGTTGATGCGTTCAATGCTAGGATCAGCTAGTATAAGATAGTAACTTCCTTTGTCCACGGGTTAATAGCTTAAACTCATGTATTGCTAACATTTTGGCTGTATAAAACAGCTCATGTATCACTTTTCATAATATACAATTAATGAATATCTTACACAAACTACTGCTCAACTCTCTCATGTCTTCTACTCCCCTTGAGCTCATTAAACTCTTCATGGTATCAGAGCCCTCAAGGACAAGGAGACTGATAACCAAATGAGTTGAGCATTTACTCTTCTCAACCAACTTTTACCTTTCACTTGCCTATTTATAACACAACCCATCGACAGATTTATTCACCACAAAACTCCGGAAAATCCCTTCTCAAACACAGAAACTCTATCCAAAACACCTTCCCTCATGGAACCAACTGACCCTCTCTATTTGCATTCTGCAGAGAGCACTCATCCATTGGTAGTAGACACTAAAATATCAGGAATTGAGAACTACCTTGAATGGAAAAGGCAGATGGAAATTGCCGTCTGCTCCAAAAGAAAACTTGGGTTCTTAACTGGAGTTTTTAAGAGGCCAGCTGATAATCCTGTTAAAACAGAAGCTTGGGACACCTGCAACAGCTTACTCATATCCTGTATTTTCCATAATGTGGAACAACCCATCAAGAGATCTATCCTGTATGAGAAAACTGCAAAGGAGATATGGGAATATCTCTAGAGGCCGTTCTCTGTCATTAATGGTGCAAGAAAGTTTAGACTCAACAAAGAACTTGAAGATCTTGAACAAGGAGAAAGGAGCATCTGTGAGTATTTCACAGATCCGAGGATCCTATGGCAGAATCTAGAGATCATGACTGATTGGCCTCCAGTCACTCAGATGACTCCCGAAGTCAATGCCTGGCTTGATGCTCAGTTGAAGGAACAGGAGAAGAGGAAGCTCTTTCAATTTCTGAATGGACTGCATCCATCCTACACCACCATGAGAACAAATGTGCTGATGATGACTCCCTTGGCCACTGTGGAAGAGGCAGCAGCTCTTTTTCAGCATGAGGAGACTTAGAGGAGAAACTACAGGATCCCTGATAAGATGGAAGTGGATAACTCTACCTTCTTTGCTGGTCATAAGGAACCTGACACCACTCCTTCATGTCCTATCTGTCCTAGAATGAGATACACTAAGGATAGGTGTTGGAAAGTCATAGGATATCCAACTGACCACCTTGTATTCAAGAGATTCCCTGAAAAATCTCAAGAGTACAAACTAAAAGGTGGATATCAGGGATCAGGTGGATATCAGGGTTCAGGATCCAAAGGTTACAAAGGTGGGCCAAACAAAGGGAAGCAGTCTTTCAACTCCAAGCATGGAAAATTTGCAGCAAATGCAAGTATGGGAGAAGATGCTAGTGAAGGAAGCATAACTCTCACCACTCAACAGTTTGAACATCTCATGAACAATCACAAAGGTAAGGGAGCTAGCTACTATCCAGAAACTGAGGATGAATTAGAGGCAAATTTTGCAGATATGGCCTACTTAAATTGTAGCTATGCTTCCAATACCACCCAAGAATGGATCATAGATTCTAGAGCATCAGATCACATGGTATCTGATATAACCATTCCAAGTAACATAAGATAAGTAAAGAACAAAACTTAAAATAAACTTACCAAATGGAGAAACGTCCATTGTTTCTCATGTGGGTACCCACACATTCACTAATGGCCTAACTCTGAAGAATGTTTTCTTTGTTCCTGCATTCAGACATAATCTATTGTCAGTACAAAAAATAACTCAAAATGAAAAATGTTATGTATTGTTTTATGAAAAATGGTGTGTTACACAGGACTCTCAAACCAAGACAACTAGGGGGGTTGAAAGAGAGAACAAGGGTGTGTACTACTTAATGAATAATGATGTTACTAAACATCCTAAGGTAGATGGTAATCCCACTAGGAATAGTTATCCTGGTGTCTGTATTGCAAATGTATCTGTTCTTACTACTAGTCAAGAGAAGGTTTCAGGGGGCACATCCACTCCATTTTGTAGTGCACATGATAATATGTGTAATGACTTACCTGCTTTTAATGATAAGAACTCTGATATTTGGCATTTAAGATTGAGCCATGCCTCTGACATTAAACTGAAACATATTCCAAATGTTCAAACATTAAACCCAAAAGGAATCTACATACCATGTTCCATGGCAAAATTCACAAAACTACCATTTCCCATCAGGACAGAGAATGCCAAGGGCTTGTTTGATTTGGTCCACATAGATATTTGTGGGCCCTACAGAAAAGAGACAAGAAATAAACACAAATACTTTCTGACTTTAGTTGATGACCATAGTAGGGCAACTTGGGTTTACTTAATGAAGCATAAGTCTGAAGTAGCTCAACTACTTGTCCACTTTTATAACTTTGCTGAAAATCATTTTGGAAAAACCACTAAAACTTTGAGATCAGACAATGGCCTTGAATTTACAGAAGGTGAGAGTAAGCAATTCCTTCTATTCAAGGGAATCTGGCAACAAACCAATTGTGTTGATAGGCCTCAACAGAATGGGGTGATTAAAAGAAAGCATAGACACTTACTTGAGGTAAGCAGCGCAATCAGATTCAGCTCTGGACTACCTCTTACTTTTTGGGGTAACTGTGTGCTCACTGCAGCATTCATAATCAACTGATTACCCACTCCTCTCTTGCATAGTAAGACTCCCTATGAGGTAACCAGACACCTAACTATAACATGATGAGAGTGTTTGGTTGCCTTGCTATGGCCTATAATCCAAGCAGGGACAAAGACAAATTAATGCCCAGGGGTGTCCCTTGTATCTTTATAGGGTATTCTTTATCTCAGAAGGGTTACAAGGTCTATGATATAGTCAAAAAGAATGTCTTTGTGTCCAGAGATATCAAATTCTTTGAAAGTGTGTTTCCTTGCAAGATCAAGAATTTATCTCAGTTTATTCCAAGCCTCAACACTGAGAAGTATCAATCCCCATGGTCTCCAAGTGAAAGAGACACATCATATTTTATTGATCATGAAACATCTACAGCACCAACTCCCACTGTCACTCAACCTCGTCTTGATGACAATACTAAGGAGACTCAGAATGTTCCTCAAGAAGCAGCTCCTATCACAGAGGCCCCTATACTTCAGGAAATACCAAGGAGAGATATGAGAGCACCTGAGTGGGCAAAAGATTTTGTTGTGAACAATCCTGTGATGGCACCCTCCACAATTGCCAATATGGTTCAACTGCATCTGGTGTCCAAGCCCTTTGCTGGCCATGTAACACTTGCTCAGATTACACCTGATCCACTCAATCAAGAGGCCATCAAGGAAACAAAGTGGATTCATGCCATGAATCTTGAATTACAGGCTCTCCATGACAACAATACATGGCTTCTCACTGACTTACCCCAAGGAAGGAAGGCCATTGGCTACAAGTGGGTGTACAAAACCAAATACAATTCTGATGGCTCCATTGAAAGACATAAAGCCAGGCTGGTAATTCAATGTTTCAGGCAAATGTATGGGATAGAGTAGGATGAGACATTTGCCCCAGTTGCCAAGATGTCCACAGTTAGGGCACTCCTAACTGTCATCTCTATTAATAACTGGGAAACCTGTCAGATGGATGTTGCTAATGCCTTCCTTCATGGTGATCTTCAAGAAGAGATATATATGAAGCTACCTCAGGGGTACTGTGATGGAATCCTGCATCCCATTGGCCAGGGGGAGATTGGAAATCCTGAAGGCAAGGTCTGCAAATTGATCAAATCTCTCTATGGCTTAAAACAAGCTCCCAGGCAATGGTTCTCTAAGTTGTCATAGGTCCTACATCAGTGTGGATTTAGACAATCCCATGCTGATCACTCTATGTTCATCAAACAGGAACATGGCAACACCGCTGTTGTCTTGATCTATGTTGATGACATGGTGATTGCAGGTGACAGTTCCTCTGAGATACAGGTCCTTAAAAATCATCTTAATGCCTCATTCCATATGAAGGACATAGGAGAATTGAAGCATTTTATGGGGTTGGAAGTAGAAAGGAGCACTGCTGAAATTTTTATTGCTCAAAAGAAATGTACTCTAGACTTACTCAAGGACTTTGGAGTTGATAAATCCAGAACCATCCAGCTCCCTGTCAATCTCATTCTCAAACTTGAACCAGGCAAAGGCACCCCCTTGCCTAATTCTGATCTCTACAGGAAGCTGGTAGGTAAGCTGATTTATCTGACCATATCTAGGCCTGATATTGCCTACTCCGTTCAACTCTTGAGTCAATTCCTTCATGCCCCTACCTTTGATCATATGCAAGCAGCCAGACGAGTTCTTAGGTATCACAAAAATGCACAAGGACAAGGAATTCTTTTTGTCAGCAACTTTGCAGTTCAACTCACTGCTTATTGTGACTTTGATTGGGCATCTTGCCCATTCAGTAGGAAATCCACCACTGGCTTCTGGATACTACTTGGAGATTCTCCTATTTCCTGGAAATCTAAGAAACAAACTGTTGTTTCTAGGTCATCTGCTGAAGCAGAATACAGGGCCATGGCTACGACCACCTGTGAGGTTACTTGGTTATTCCAGCTGCTGCAAGATCTAGGACTAACACATCTGGGTCTAGCACATCTTAAATGTGACAATCAAGCTGCCCTGGCTATTGCAGCCAATCCAGTCTATCATGAACGAACTAAACATATTGAAGTGGACTGTCACTTCATCCGAGAAAAGATACAACAGGGATTTCTCACTACCTCATATGTCAACACCAAAGATCAGGTAGCTGATGTGTTAACCAAGTCCTGCTCCATCTCACAGAACAACCGCCTACTGTCCAAGATGGGAGTTACGTCAAGCCTCTACTCTCATCTTGAGGGGGAGTGTAAAGATGATATGGGTCAAGGCTCCACAAGTACAAGTTAAGGAAGAACAAACCATTCAAGCTTGAATATGTCAAAGGGCAATAGTAGAGCCTACTCTCATCTAAAACAAAGACAAAAGAAAGGATCCTATGATACACAAAAATAGGTTGATGCGTGCAATGCTAGGATCAGCTAGTATAAGATAGTAACTTCCTTTGTCCACGGGTTAATAGCTTAAACTCATGTACTGCTAACATTTTGGCTGTATAAAACAGCTCATGTATCACTTTTCATAATATACAATTAATGAATATCTTACACAAACTACTGCTCAACTCTCTCATGTCTTCTACTCCCCTTGAGCTCATTAAACTCTTCATTAATGATCCCAATAATTTAATTTGTATTCTTAATTCACAATAATACAACAATGCAAATTAATTTACACAAACAATGTCTTGGCATCGCAAACTTCAATCCAATTTTCTTGAAAGCAGCATAACGAGGACGGGTGTTTGCATTATTATTGGATCATTGTTAGACTCCAAATGCTTCAAAATAACTTGAAGAAAAGCAACAGGCAACACATCCCATATTTGGGCTCCAAAATGGTAGGAAATGAGAGTTTGTGAGGTTGATCGTATGAACTTAGATAGTGCTTCTGCTCTTAAATAAGTATCCTTTATTTCACTTGCAGCATTATCAATTGTCACTTCCATTTTCTCTATTTCAAATGACCCTTCTTCTGAAATTAATCCTTCAATTTCTTCCTTGCATGGAAAGTAGACTAGCATATCAAATGAGTCTAGTTTTTGTATTGTGAATTGTGATCACTCCCTGCTCAATTTGTGTAAATTAATAAATTAGAAGAACAGTTTTGGTTTTAACTAGAGTTAATGAAAATGAATATATCAAGAGTAAAAGTTGAGTATTATAAGCTTATGAAATTGAGATTGGGAGAGGTGTACCTTGAAACAAGAGAAGCTAATGCTTGATAGAGGGACATAAGCAAAAATTGTTGGCAAGGGTTAATAGACGGGCGAAGAGGAAATGCGAGGACCATCTGACCATCGGTTATTACTTCTTTGGAGCGACAAGTGAGAAAGCAAGTAAAATCATGCTTAAATTGAGCAAAGTACCATTTCACTACGTCTGGTGGACTTGTGTCTGATGAAATTATATATATATATATTAATATCTTCTTTATTCAAGCTATTTTACTTCAAATTCGAAAATATATGATAGATATTGTCAATTCCTCCAATCAAAGATGGTTGCAATGTAGTATATTGATACTTGTACTTGCTGACTACTACGACCCTGTTCTTTTGGACTGAAACGAATCTGATTTGAACTGAACTGAACTTATAAAATCTGAACTGAACCGAACTGAACTGAACTTATAGGATCTGAACTGAACTGAACTTATTGGATCTGAACTGAACTTATAGGATTTGAACTGAACTGAAATTATAAGATCTGAACTGAACTTACACGAGTCGAATTTAAATTAACTTAAATTAATTTAACTTAAATGTTGTTATTATTATTATTATTATTATTATTATTATTATTATTATTGTTGTTCTTGTTGTTGTTGTTATTGTTGTTATTATTATTATTATTATTATTATTATTATTATTATTATTATTATTATTATTATAAAACCACATATTTAATTACTATTATAAAAAAAAACGCAACCTTTTATTGAGATTAAACATAAATTTTACAAGAAATTAGTGGGCAGCCAAAAGAGAACACTGATAAGAAAATCTTATCTTTATTAATTCAGAAGACAATGCTGAATGCAGGATGCGCCACGTCATTTGTACAATTTTTTTTTTTTTTTTTTTTTTGGAAATTCAGGTTATGGTGGGACCCATTGGTGTGCAAAGAATCGATTTCTTCCAATCGTCCGCCAATACAAACATGCGACAATTTCCGTCTTAGAAAAAATACTATGAAATAATTACATACAATCAAATAAATAAAATTAATTGCATATAATCGGAATGAATTACAAATCGGAATAAATGAAATTAATTACATATAATCAAAATGAATTACATAATTAATAATAAAATTGAAAAGAATAAGGAGTCGAATAAATTTAATATCTTTCAAAGTATAAGTTAAATTGAAAAGAATAATATATATATATATATATATATATATATATATATATATATATATATATATATATATATATATATATATATATATATATATATATATATAAATCGAAGAAAAATCATCTTAATACCAGTACATTTTTTTTATAAGATCATCGATATACTTTTAAAAAAACTAAATCACAAGTCACAACAACAATATTTAGCAGATCTTACTATTTTTAATGACATAAAAACAATTTTTACCTTTTATGGTAAAAAAAACATTTTACCAATAATAAAATTTTAATTTGGTTACAAATTTTAAATCTCTTAAAAATCTATATTGCAATATACCCGTGCAATTAGTTACACTATTGAGATTGATACTTAATAGATCTGAAATAATTTTAATTTTCCCCTGATTCATAAGTATAGTGATATTCGATTGAAAAAAAAAATGAATCCTAACAAATTCAATTAAATCGTTTTTGTAAAATGCATGTAATTAAGAAAAGCTTGCATTAATATATCCTTTAAAAATGTAGGTAACAATAAAAGTTGAGAGAAATATTATAAATCTAACCTCTTAAATGGTAGGGAGTATCATATATATATATACAAAGTGACTAAGGTTGATTAAGTTAGGATGAATTGGAATTTTTTTCAAGTAAAATAAATGTGATTGAGGTAGAGTTGTTATGTGCAGTCGGCGAAAAAGAGTAGAGAAAGAAACGGAGA
Source organism: Silene latifolia (assembly GCF_048544455.1). Lineage (NCBI taxonomy): Eukaryota > Viridiplantae > Streptophyta > Magnoliopsida > Caryophyllales > Caryophyllaceae > Silene > Silene latifolia. The sequence continues at coordinate 50,961,300 of NC_133526.1, read as the reverse complement.
GCTACAGATAAAACAATTAATTAAGCTAACCCTGTTTATATATTTATTTATGAGCTCATATTGTTTTTTATAGTCTAAATGGTTATGGTCTTAAGGCAATCCAAATTATATCTCGCGTCATATCCGATAGTATGTGAAAATTGAGTAATAAGTAGACCGGGTAAATGGATTATTCGGATCGATTTATTTTCGGTTCAATAATTAGGTCATTCTGAGTCCTTTGCGTCAGGATTTTGCTTAAAATAAGTCGATTGGGCCATTTCAGGTTAATACAAGTCGGATCATTTTGGATCGGCTCACTTTCGGCTCGAGTCTATTGGGTCAATAGTGAACGAATGGTAGCACAAATAATTGTGTGCGGAATGATGTGGTTAATTCGAGTTTATATATTAAAGGTTTGTTCAATGTATATCTTTATCTTTATTAATTGTTGAATAGTTGACTTTGTTTGTTTGGGTTGATAACTAAACATTCATACTAGGATATAGAGTTGCCAAGTCTGGTCCAATCCGAGCATACTCGACCTGATAATATTGCAAATCGTAATCGACCTAGCCCGTCTGATCCGATTGTCATAAAGACAAGTCTAATTTATATAAAAAATAATATTATGGAAGAATTTACAATAAACGGAGTCATTATGTATACCCACAATTCAAACCCAAATATCCCGTCTTTGACTAAGCCAAACTTTTAAGATTTCTAACAGGCTATAGTACATTATTACCCATTAAAATTTTAAATTATTTATATTTAACAAAACAAGGTATACGTAATTTATTAGATAACTTATATACTCTATAATTAGACTCAGATTTAATAGTAACTTAAATCATAACAATGTAAAACATTATTTTCTATATTTATACATTTAATTAAAGGAAAATGATAAATGTACCAAAAAAGGAAAGAAAAGTTTAAATTAAGCATTAATGACATCAATTTACGCGTAATTGTGTTATAAATTCCTAATTTAACTCCATTTTGAGAAGTAATTTAGTTCTTAGGGTTGTATTTATCATTACCCTTAATTAAATTGTTGAATATTAAACCCGGTGCAATTTTGCACGGGGTTAAAACTAGTATAGTCTAAAACACAAGGTAAGATAATAACATTTTTTCACTTTATATACATTGATTTTTTCATATATTATACTACGGTTACATTACGATAAAAAAAAATAATGAGAAGAATGATAATTTTGTTTTAAAAATAATAAGGGTTAATTGATGAAAATAATCCAAACTATCACTGACCTTCCTAAAATAATCTAAACTTTTGTTTAACCCAAAATAATCTGATTTATGCCATCATAAGTCTTGTATTGCCTTGATCCTCTTATTGACTTGTTATCACCGGTAACCTTTAAACTTTTGTAGGTTGCCTTTGTTTTCTTATCTAATCTTCCTTTGTAATCTTCATCTTGTTCCTCCAATGCAACTTTTTCTATTAATTTCTCCCTTTATTTTTTCTATTTAGAGCAATATTTGCTTCATCCTCTTCACACCCTTCACTCCTCCATCACCAACCACCAAATACCAAAAAATTACTAGCACACCACCGCAAAGATGCTGCCACCAATCTACTACATCTCCACCAACATCAACACCACATTCTCATATACGACTCAAATCAAACAGCCCAGAAGCATCATTTGATGCCCAGAAAACTTACCAAACAAACAATAAAAACTAATCAATACCCAGATAAAAAAATTAAATCTTTGGCGAATGGAGAAATCTCTAGCGAATCTACTATGGTCGAAACAGCGTCGTTGAACTGTAATTCGTTTTGAGGTAACGTTATTAATGATTGTTGTTGTTGTTCTAATGAAAGAGAAACCATGACGACATCCCTATTAATGAAGAATAACCTCCAAAATATTATCAAAGGTTAACTCTGGTTTTGTTTGTGCTAGTGTTCTAACACATATGAACTATGGTATTTATATTCAAATGGATGTTCCATTTTATCCCTTTCTCTTAATTTTTGTTTGCTATGGAAATTTAACGGTTTATTTGATTTAGTTTATTTTATCTGTTACTTCTTTTTTCTCATTTGAGTAGTTTGGAGGTAATGACAGAGAAGAATAAGAATAATAATAGCAGTTAATAAATGGGAAGATTTATGTTCTACTTTAATGATTAAAGATTCAGTGATATTGTCTATTTTTTCAAGTCTTTCTTTATTGGTCATCAATGGAGGTAGTGGCGATGAGAAGAAGAAATAATAGAGATGAAGAACTTGATAAAAATGAAGGAGTGACCTGCTGAGCAGGTTGCCCTTCATCTAAGGCAATATAAGTTAAATGATGGTATAAATCAGATTATTTTAGGATAATGAATAGTTTGGATTATTTTAAGAAGGACGGTCATAGTTTAGATTATTCTTATCAAATAACCCAAATAATAATGTATATATGTATCGAATAATTAATAATGTCAAATAAGTAATTATGCTATGGGGGTAAGGAAGAAAGCTCCATTTAAGTATTTCAACATGTGGGCCCTGGCTGATAATTTCATGGAGGTGGTAAATTCTGGATGGCAGATCAACATACAAGGGATTCCTATGTTTCAAGTTGTAAAGAAGCTGATGAATTTGAAGAAAGGACTGCAACAATTGAATAAGGAAAGTTTTAGTGACATTGAAAATCTTACTCAAGCCACTGAACTTTCTTTGAAGCACTTTCAAGAGAAGTTAAGACTTGATCCTTTAAATGATAGATATTGTGAGGTTGAACATGCTTGTGCTGAGGACCTTAAAAATTTGTTGAAGGCCAGGAATTTGTACTTAGCTCAAAAAGCTAAGGAGCACTGGATGAAAGAGGGAGATGAGAATACATCTTTCTTTCATTCCAGTATCAAGAAAAAGAGGGCAAAGAATAGGGTCTATCAGCTTAGGAATAAGGATGGAATACTTTGTACTCAGCCCGAGGAGATTAAGAGTGCTTTTGAGGAGTTTTATAAAGGGTTGCTTGGCACTTCCAATGTTGTTAGTCATGTTCACTTGGGGGTTGTTTGGAGTGGTAAGTATCTTAATGCTGCTCACAAAGCTAGCTTGACTTCTCCTTTAACTGATGAAGAGATTAAAATAGTTATGTTCTCCATCCCTGGCAATAAATCACCTGGTCCAGACGGCAGCCAATTCATTAAGGATAGCTGGAATGTGGTAGGGAAAGATGTAGTTAGGGCCATACGTAATGCATTCTATTCTGGTAAACTTTTGAAGGAGTGCAATAATACTATTCTTACCCTGATTCCAAAAGTTGACAACCCTGAGAATGTTATGCAATTTCGCCCTATAGCATGTTGCAACACGGTTTACAAATGCCTGGCCAAAGTGATCTGTAATAGGCTATCAGGTATCCTCCCTGAGATTATCAGTCAGTCACAGAGTGCTTTTATCCAAGGAAGGGATATAGTTGGTAATATTTTGGTTTGTCAAGATCTTATCAAACTATATAAGAGGAAGTCTTGCTCTCCTAGGCTCTTGATGAAAATAGACCTTCAAAAAGCATATGATTCTGTAGAATGGTCTTTTGTTGAAGAGATGTTGGAGGCTATGAGGTTTCCTTCCAGTATAATTCAACTGATTATGAATGTGTCAGTACCACATCATACTCTCTGGCTGTTAATGGTGATATTTTTGTATATTTTCAAGGCAAAAGAGGATTGCGGCAAGGTGATCCACTTTCTCCCCTGCTATTCACAATCTGCCTGGAATACCTAAGTCGAATGTTGGATAGAGTTCAGAGGGTTAAGGGGTTCAAGTTTCATCCATTATGTGGTAGACTTGGGCTTAATCACTTATGCTTTGCTGATGATTTGGTGATGTTCTGTAGAGGGGATATGGAGTCTATCACACTGTTGTTGAGGGCCTTTGAAACTTTTTCTAAAGCTTTTGGCCTGAGGATGAATGAGGGTAAATCAAACTTGCTTAGTAATGGGGTGCCTGAGAGTTTGATGAATAGTATTGAGGAGGCCACGGGCATGAAGAGGGGTAAGATTCCTTTTAGGTATTTGGGAGTTAATATCCAACCTAAGAGATTGGGGATCCTTGATTGCCAACTTTTAGTTGATAGGGTGACTGAGAGATTAAGGAATGTTGGGAGTAAGAAATTGTCTTATGCAGGAAGAGCAACCTTGATTAAAGCTGTGTTCCACTCATTGCACACTTATTGGGCGCGTATTTTCATTCTGCCTAAGACAGTTTCGAACAAGATTGATGCTATGTGTAGAACTTTTTTGTGGCATGGGAATGAGGCTAAAGAGAGCCCTGCTTTGGTGTCATGGGATAGAATCTGCAAGCCTGTGAAGCAGGGTGGCCTTGGTTTTAAAAATCTGCATAAATGGAACATTGCCTCCATTGGAAAATATGTTTGGTAGATAGAAGCAAAAGCTGATCACCTTTGGGTTCGATGGATTCATGTTATTTATTTGAAAAATCAGAATTGGCACAATTATAAACCTTCATCCTCCTCCAGCTGGGCTTGGAGGAAGATCTGCTGGGTGAAGGACATACTCAAACAGTTTCTTTTTGATGATTCTTGGAAGGCTACTGGGCAACAGTACACGATAAAACTTGGGTACAGCTGGTTGGATGAAGAGGGGATGAAGGTGGTGTGGCACCCTTGGATTTGTAACAAGATGCTGCAACCCAAGCACTCCTTTTTCATCTGGTTAGTTGCTCAAAGCAGGTTACTAACTCAGGACAGGCTACTTAAAATGCACATTATTCAGGAAAACTGCTGTTTCTTTTGTGGGACTGAAGAGGAAAATATTGATCACTTGTTCTTCACTTGTGTGTTCAGCAAAAAATGTTTGCATTTGTTGGCTCAGTGGCTGCAGGTGTTAATACCCGAGAATGATGTGATTCACTGGTGGATTCATCTGAGAGTACAGTCTCTTATGGTAAAACATATTATAGCTGCTGGTGTTGCTAACCTGATGTACCAGATTTGGTATCATAGGAATTGTAGTAGACTTGATCAGGTGGTTCCCAGACCTGATATTGTGTTTCAAAGTGTTAGGACACAAGTCTGTGCTAGGATTCGATGTAAAAATGATCTAGGCATGTCTAGAATAGCTAAGCAATGGACTGACAGTATAATTGCTCGAATGTAGATTGTCTAGGGAGTATCCCTTATAAGTGTAATTGGTGACTTGGCATATATAAAACTTACCTTTTCCCAAAAAAAAAATTAATAATGTCAAATGTTTTTGCGTCGGTTTTTAAAAATAATACTCTGTACATAACTTTTCTAAACTGAATTTATAGGATCTGAACTGAACTGAACTTATAGAATCTGAACTGAAATAAACTTATAGGATCTGAACTGAACTTATAAGATCTGAACTGAACTGAACTTATAGGATCTGAACTTAACTTATAGGATCTGATCTGAACTGAACTGAACTTATAGGATCTAAAGTAAACTTAAATTAAGTGACTTTAAGTCCAAAAGAACAGAGTCTACCTCATATAATAATCCGATCCGATCACATTTTACTATCGAACATTTTGAAAAACAATATTAGTTAAAATGTTTTGATCTAACCATAAAAGTGAAATATAGACAGTAGTAACGAGATGAAGGTAGCTATCAACCATTTGAATCGACAAGAACCTGAGAGAGCCAATGAAGAGTAGCACTGCAATGCACATATTGCAAGGTTTTATTCGGAAAAAGCCGACCATACAAGTTGCCTGGAACACCCATGACAAAGCATAATGGCGTACCATCATCGTCTCTTGTTGGTCCTTGTATTTTGGCTATATCTTTAAAAAGCATGTTCAGGTCACTTGATGGAAGATCACTCATATATATTTGTACCTCATCTGTCTTTTGATCATCGTTTCTTTTCATCTCCTTAGACACTTAGGGTAGAGTTTCTATCACCGTTGTTATTAAAGCGATTGGTGTCGGTCCGATACCATATCCTATGTCCGCCACCTTTAGGACTTTGCATTGTTTAGTGATGTTGCGTATTATTTTGGTAAAAATTTACCCGTTACGAATTAATTATGTGAGTGATAGTGATTAATCTAGTGCCAATTACGGTTTAGATGCAACAATGACAATGAACAAAGAAAAGACGAAATTAAAGAAAATGACACGGAGGATTTTTTATGACGCGGAAACCCGGTGTGGGAACAACCGCGGGGGGAGTCGGAATCCCACCAACTTTGCACTATAATCGAGGGTCAATATGCAAGTAAGGAAATACAATGATTATTTTAGCTAGTTAATTATTGCCAAGTATAGACGGGATTTTTAAGGAATGATGAGTTGCTTGAGATGATTTTCGAATGCCCCTGAGTGTTGCTCTTCTCTTACTTTTATAGCTGCTCAAGTCAGACTCAGAGTCAGAAAACCTCCATCCTATTTCTGCTCCTATATCCTTAGTCAACCCATAAGAATAGGGGGCTGTTGGTTGACTTAGTTGTTAGCTTTCCTTCTGCACGTGTGTTTTCTTATTTGCCAACTTGTGTTTGTTTGCTTTTTGTGATCTTGCGGCTCTCCTTACGCCACGTCAGCGATCCCTTCCCGTTTTCATCTACCAATGATCCTTTGCCACGTCAACCATGCAAATAAGTGATATTTTATCCTTAACAATTGCCCCCAAATTTCCGTCTCAAAGTATTTTAGGCTGGAATTTCTGTTTGCGATGCGGAAAACTGACGAAGTGTTAGCAGTTGCCTCAACCTTGGTAACTCCCCCACTTAATGTCCCTCCAACCGCCGCTTTTACTTCCCACTCTCCCACAACTTCTTCTTTTATAATAACCCTTTGGTTTTCCCAACTCCTTTTACCTTTCAATTTCTTCATAAATCAAAGAACCCTTCATCTTTTCCGGCCGTCTGCAACAGGTACTTTACCCTCCCTTCTTCTTTTTATTTTTTCCCTTTTACCATGTCACATCAAACTGCCTCCTCGACCTCCGTCACGGAGACTCCGGCGCCGGCTAATCCTTTCCCTTCTGGTAGCGTCCTTTCTTCGAAACACTCATGTGATTCCGACTTTACCATGGAGGACCTTGCTTACATCAAGGAGACCTTCGGGTTTTCTGATCAAGTGGTATTTCACATACCCGTTCCTGGCCAGAAAGCTGCTTTTGTGCGGGAGGGGTGGATATGTTAGTATGAGTATGCATTCCGTCTGGGCCTGAGGTTCCCGTTTCCTCCTCTGGTCCAGGCAATTATGAATCTGAATAGCTTGGCTATTTGTCAAGTTGCTCCATATACTTGGTGGACTATGCTTGCGATTCATGCGATGAATAGCCGTTTTGGCTATGATGTTGGTCTCTCAGATCTTGCCCATCTATTCTCGGCCAGGTCTCTTAGTCGGGGCCAGGTGACCATTTGAGTACGAGATGGGGAGAAAAATTGCATCATCTGTCCTGTAAAGCCTGATGATAGCAAGTGGTTCTCTTGTTTCATGTTTGTAAAAGTCGATACGCTTCCTCCTCCTACTGATTATATCGTCAGCGCCTGGCGATTTACTCGCGGTATTTGCATGCCCTTACTTTTTGACCTTTTCCTTTGACACTTATATTTCCTTACTTGGTTTTTTTGCGTAGGTCTACGTCATCTGACTCCATCTCCCGACGAGGTTGCAATCTCTGACCAAGCTTTTCGAGCCTCCAGACGAACACATGACTTTCCCTAACCTGATCCAGGATTCTGCGTCTGCCTCGAAGGTGGAAGAGGAAGAGCTTGAAGAAGAAGAAGAAGAAGAAGAAGAAGAAGAAGAAGAAGAAGAAGAAGAAGGAGAAGGAGAAGCAGCACGCAATCAATGTCGACTGGTACATTACTTTGTCCCTCAATTGTTTTCTGGTTCTGGCCACGTGATGTTTTTCTGGTTCTGACTTGATCATTCCTGCTTTCAGGTTCCGCAAAATCCAAAGCCTCACTGACTGACATTCTGGCTCTGAGAGAAAAGAAGCGCGCCGAGAGCGCTCCCAAACCTGCCGAGAAGAGGAAAGCTACTACTACCACTAGTTCTGGAAATCGCGCGAAAAGAAGGTCTGCTACTGGTGGTCAGGTCCAGGAGCAGGTTCCCATCAAAGTCGTTCCTCTAGCTATGAGGCCTCCTATTCCTGGGTATGTTCCTTCTGCTTCTGGGGATTTTCCTGCTTCCAAGTCTGCTCCTGCTTCTGGTCCTCCTCCTGTTACTAAGTCTGCTCCTGCCACTAGAGCTGTCCCTCGCTTTTGAGCCGCTGCTCCGCTTCGGAGATATTCACGCTTCGGAGCATTTCGCTTCTTGGGTATACGCTTCGGAACTGTTGCCTTAACATTTCCGGATGATTTTGGCAAGGCCAAATCTGCGCGTAATCTAGGTCTGATGGATCAACTGCTGTTTCCTGCCCCCGAGTCTGCATTGAGGAAAAGAGCTTTGTATGATTTGGTGGATCGTGCAGCTGAGCACTCATTTGAGGTGAATACATGCTGACTGCCTCACAATATTTTCTCTTTTATTTTTTTATTATTATTATTTTTCACTCTGTTTTGGGTTGACAGTCTTTCCAGATGTCCTTATTCCTGAGGAAGAAAGTTCCTCTCCTGGAAGCTGAGAAGGCGGAGCTCCTGAAGCAGATGCAGGCAGCCGAGGAAAGCAAACTCAAAATCCAAGCTGAATTAGACAAGGCCAGAATCTGTTGCTGGAGGAAGCTGCTCAGAAGCAGAGGTTGCAGAGCAATCTTTCTAATGCTGAAGGACGGATTTCTGGTGCTGAAAAGAATGCTGCTGAGGCTAAGGAATGTGCTGCCGAGGCCAGAAAATCTGCTGCTGATGCTGAGAAACGTGCTTCTGACGCTGAGGCTCGTGCCTTCCTGGCTACCGAGGTGCAAGCGCTGAAGGAGAAAAATGCTGAGCTTGGGGACACCTTAATGAATACTCTTACCTATGCTGCTCTGGAGACGAAGATTGGGTGCATAAAGGCGTTCCAGAGTGAGAAGCACTTGACTTGGGACTTGGAAGCTGAAGAGGAGAAGCTTGCTGCTGATTTTCCTGATGGTCTGAACTGGATCTGCTGGTTGGCATGGTGGGAGCAGGCAATGCTTCTGTTGATGATCCAGGTGCTGAGAAAGAGGTGACTTCTCCTGCTCCTGACACCCAGGCTGCTGCTTCTGAGGCTGTGGATCATATTAATCTAGATTAGCTTTCCCTGCGTCTGAAAAACTTTTATTATGCGTAGTTAGTTTTTGGCCCTGCGGGGCGTAACATTTTAGTTTTATTTTGAACAGTTTGGTGTATTTTGGTCTGGTCCAGGGGCCAGACATATTTTGTTTTTGAACTTAAGTATTTTTTGCTGGATATATCTTTGTGTCGTACCGTTTCTGGTGCTTTGATTTGTGCATGCACGTCGTTTGTTTGGCCGTCATTTGTCGATTCTTGGCTAAGGGGTCTAATCGCTTGATCATTCGAGAAGCCAGGCTTGCGTGGGTGCTAATGCATCGCGGGAGGCTGACTGTCCCGGTTGTACGTGCTTAGCCACGGACACACGCCTTCTGTAGTGAATACAGACCCTGCCAGATTAGTTTGCATTTTTATTCACTTGGCCATTTATTTGAAAGAAATTTATAAAAAGGAATTTCTTTATTTAAAACATTTAAAGTGGTTTTATAACTTGAAAATTTTTTAGAATTGGGAGATATCATGGTCAGAATACATGTAGGGTTGTTTCAGAACCAGAGAATGTTAAAATCTAAATATGTGCGAAAATTTCAGAGCCAAAAATTGTCGAACTTGAAATATGTGCAGAACATTTTCGGAATAAAAAACTGTTTAAATTCAGAACAGGTGCAAACGTTTTCAGAACCATGAAATGTTAAACCCAGATAAATTTTCAGAACCAGAAAAATATTCAGAGCCAGAGAAATATTTATAGCAATATCTAGAACCTGGCTGAGCTATATCTGGTAGGCTGAGTACCCAGTTGCCGACCATGCTGGTGACTTAGGTGAAATACTTTTTCAAGTGGGTGATATTCCAGGATCTGGGAACCATTTGTCCTTCCATAGTCATGAGTCGGTAAGCTCCGTTTTTAACTATGCTTTCCACTTGGTATGGCCCCTCCCAGTTGTAGGCGAATTTTCATGTTTCTATTATGCATCCGTACCTATGGGTTGGGACCCTAACTTTGGATGGAATGACTGCTTCTGCTCCGAACACCAGGCTGAAGGGGGTTTGTCCCGTTGCAACCTTGGGTGTGGTTCTGTCAACCCAGAGAACCAGAGGCAGCTCTTCTTCCCACTTGCCCCCAATTTGTTCCAGCTTCTTTTTCAAGTTTTCAACGATGATTTTATTGCTGGATTCGGCTTGTCCGTTGGACTGGGGGTTTCTAGGAGTAGATTTCTGCAATGAAATATTCCACCTACCACAAAAAAGCTTCTATCTTATTTCCAATAAACTAAGATCCGTTATCACATATAATCTCAGATGGAATGCCAAACCTGCATATAATATTGCGTTTAATGAAAGATATAACCTGGGTTTCTGTAACCTAGGAGGATGATTCTGCTTCTATCCACTTGGAAAAGTAGTCCGTCATGGCGAGAATATAGATTTTGTTTCCTGGTGCCCTGGGTAGTGGTCCAACGATGTCCATTCCCCACTTCATGAAGGGCCACGATGAGATAACCTGATGCAGAGGCTCCGCTGGCTGGTGGCTGACGTGGGTGTGCCTCTGACAAGCGTCACATATTTTTGCGAACTTCATGGCGTCTTTGCGCATTGTGGGCCAGAAGTATCTCTGCCTCAGTGCCTTGTTGGACAGGCTCCTGCCCCCTGTATGGTTTCCACATTCTCCACTGTGAAGAGCATGCAAAACAGCCTAAGATTATTCCCGATCTAGGCATCTGAGGTAGGGTCCATCTTGGGACTTCCTGAACAGGACATCATCGATTAGTATGAACCTGGATGCTTTCATTTTAAAGCTCCTTACCTCCTTTTTATCTGCTGGAAGGATATCATTCTGCAGCCAGTCTGGAGTATGGTTTCCTCCAGTCTGGAGTATTTTCTTCACTGCTGGTGCCGCACAACACTTCTGCTTCCTGCTCAGGTTTTAGTATTTATGGCTCCAGTACGTGGACAATTGGTATTGTGGAACGGCTCCTGCTTTGAAGGTTGCCCCCAGGGTGGCTAGTGCGTGCTTCTGCGTTCTGGTCCCTGGGGATTTGTTTGATGTTGAACGTGGCAAATCTGAGGGTCAGCTCCTTTGCTACGTCTAGGTATGCCATCATCCTGGGATCCCTGGCTTCATAACAATAATTTATATGGTTAACTATAAGTTTAGAATCACTGCAAACCTGGAGGTGTTTGATTTTCATATCCAGAGCCAGCTTCAGACCCAGGATCAATGCCTCGTACTCTGCTTCGTTGTTTGTGGCCTTGAATTCACATCGTACAGCCTGGACTATGAGATCTCCCTGGGGTGATTTGAGGACCAATACTACTCCTGCTCCTCTTGCGTTGGAGGCTCCGTCCACATGTAGCTCCCACACTTGTTCCCCTTTATCTTCCTCTAGACTCAGAATGTCCTGTTCCGTCTGGGTCTGGAGAGCTGGGCAGAAGTCAGACACAAAGTCTGACAGAGCCTGAGACTTTATGGCCGTACGAGGTTCAAATTTCAAATCGTAACCGCTCAAGTGCACAGACTATTTAGCCATCCTCCCTGACAATTCTGGTTTTCTCATGATAGTCTTAAGGGGATAGTTGGTTATTACAGAAATTGTATGAGACTCGAAGTAAGGATGCAATTTATAAGATGATGTAACTAGTGCAAGGACAAGTTTTTCTAGTGACGTGTACCTGGTCTCTGTTGGAGGCAGAGACTTACTAACGTAATATACTGGGTGCTGTGATCCCTCCTGTTCTCACACTATTACTGCACTAACTGTTGCTTCTGTGACTGACAGGTACAGGAATAGTGGCTCTCCTGGCTCTGGCTTCGATAGGAGTGGCGGCGTGCTGAGATAATGTTTTAGCTCCTGAAATGCTTTCTCATGCTCCTTTGTCCACTCGAATCTCTGGCTCTTTCGGAGTACATCATAAAATAGTCTGCATCTGTCCGACGATCTGGATATGAATCTGTTTAGTGTCGCCATTCTTTCGCTCAGGCGTTGGACGTCTTTTGGTTTCTGTTGTGACTCCAACTGCAGAATTGTTTTGATTTGTTCGGTGCTGGCTTCTATCCCCCTCTGGGTCACCATGTACCCCATAAATTTTCCACTGGATACTCCAAAGGTACACTTTGTCGGATTCAGCTTCATTTGGTATTTTCTGAGGGTATTGAAAGTTTCTGCCAGGTGCTGGTGATGTTGCGAAGCCTGCTTTGATTTGACGACCATATCGTCTATGTATACTTCCATAGTTCGGCCTATTTTCTCTTTAAACATCATGTTTACCAGCCTCTGATAGGTAGATCCTACATTTTTCAGTCCAAAAGGCATGACATTATAGCAGTAGATACCTCACTCGGATCTGAATGCTGTCTTTTCCTGGTCACTGGGGTGCATCTTTATCTGGTTATATCTGCTCCAGGCATCTAGGAATGTCAGCATCTCATGACCTGCAGTAGCATCCACCATGGCGTCTATGTGTGGTAGTGGAAATGGATCTCTTGGACAAGCTTTATTTAAATCCGTGAAATCAACGCAGGCCCTCCACTTGCCATTCTTCTTCGGGACCACTACCACATTAGACAACCATTCTGGATATTTTACCTCTTGAATCTTTCCTGCAGCAAGCAAGTTGTCTACTTCCTGGTTTATGACCTAGTTCCTTTCAGAAGCAAACTTTCTTCTTTTCTGCTGCACAGGTTTATAACTTGGATCCACACTTAGCTTGTGAGTTATCACACTTGGTTCTATCCCTATCATATCATTATGTGACCAAGCAAAACAATCCATGTTAGTTCTCAACAACCAAACGAGTTCTTCGCGAATGTTACCTGTACATTCTGATCCGATAAGCACAGTTCGTTCTGGATGCAGCGTGTCCAGGATGACTTCGTCTAGTTCTGCCTGATGGGGCTCAATGTACTCGTCCTAGATGAGTTGGCTCTGCAATTGCTATGCAGGCGAGGTGGTTGTTGACTTCAGAGCCACTTTATAGCAATCCTTAGCTTCTTCCTGGTCCCCACGTATCTCTTGCACCCCCAAGGCGTTGAAAAATTCAGACACTGGTGGTACGTTGAGGGAATTGCTTTCATCTCGTGGATCCAAGGCTTGCCAAGGATCACATTGTAAGTGTAGATACCCAGTATCTGTTGAGACTCCAACAAACACCCGATGATTATCGGACTATAACATGCTTTGGAATCGCGGCGTTTGATCGACAACTTGTGTACAACTTTACGTCAGAAAACTTAAAACGATTTCGAAAATAAAACATTTCAAAACATTTCAAAAATACCTGGAGTGTTTAGTGCATGACGACGGGGTCGTAATGACACTAACTAGAGTCAAAACCGACACCGGACCAAAAACCGACTCAAAAATTCAAATCCCGACTCCAACAACGAGTCAAACCGAGTCAACCACCAAAAACAAAATATTCAAAGCCTTCTATACAAAGATTTCCCGGATTCATGAATGGTCAAGTACCAAACATGTGACTACAAATCCTAGGATAGAACAAATCATGATTGCATTTGTGTGAAAGCGACAAGACACCTCCAAGAACCGCGACGTGGCTCGCGCCTCTTTGAGCAGCCCAAGTGGCCACGTCGCTCAAAACTCACACAACCACTCATTTTCCTATAAATACCCCTCAAATGCCCCCATTTGAGAACTGACGCGAGTGTCCGCCCCCTCTTTTCTCCCTTAAAATTTTCGACTCGACTTCTTAAGTCACAATCCGACGCGTATTTACGACCTACCGATCGTAAATACAAGCCTTACACATTATTTGGTACCGTCACCGTGCATTAAATCACTTGACCGACCACTTCGACCACTACACCGTCACTAATCTTAAAACACTCTTTTTACTTACCAAAACGGTTTTAAATCGAGTTTTTTTCCGACCAAACGAGTTGTTACACTTACGTCGGTCACTCGCCATAACCAAACATGTAAGTATGAGGGTGTACAAATCCTCTTTTTATTATGTTTTTATTTGTTTCATGACTATAACATGCTAAAACATGCATAATACGATCCAAAACATGGGATAAACGAGCCAAAACCGATTTTTGGCCTGGGACAGAAGCCCCTTGGTTCGCCGGCTTGCCCGCGCCTAAATGGGGTGTCCAGGTCAGAATTCAACCGTGTTTGTTCTCGTCTTTCCCCTTTATTTCATTTTCATATTTGTAATCGGTTTTTACCATTTCAAATATTTTCAAACCTTCTTATTTTATTTTATTTCTTTTAACCATAAAACATTTTTCACCCTTGGTTCCTCATACCATGACGGTTAAATCTGTGTTTCGGTGATAATATTTGGTTAATATCATTTAAAAGGTACTTAAACCCTTTTATTTCATTTCTTTACATTTTGGGAGGTATTTTAAAGCCTTTCATCATTTCTTTACATTTCCAAAATAAACATATTAGTCCCCAACACAAAGTCATCCTTGGTTCTACATACCATGCCGGATTTCAACCCGGGTACGATGATGAGTATCGACTAATTACATTCAAATGAACTTAAAATAATTAGTTCATAATTATTTTCAAAACTATTCATGTCAGGCATGTCAAGTCGAACCCGACACGAAATAACGTCAAAATCATGATGATTATTCGAGTCTAGTTCTTCAAATCAACAAATGCGGTCTAAACGACCCTTTCAAACCAAACCGGGTTCAAATACCCATTTTTCAACACGTTTTACAACGTTTTCTAAATGGCCAGAATACGGCATATAACTGTAGGTTGACCCGCGCCTGAAATAGGCCTTTCAGTTCTCATTTTCAAAACCAGAGATGGTCCCCTTGTACCGCCGGCTGGCTCGCGCCTCATGTAGCCTCCTGGTACAGGGCCTGTTCCCTTTTCCAGCATTAGTCTAGGACGATCCCGACTCCGGTTAGCCCGGATATAGGACAGATCAGATGACTACTTGCCCATTCAAAATCATATTTGCAAAATGCTTTACTAAGACAAAGGGATCACGTTATGCACCATAAACCTAATACGGTAAATGGATGTTTAATTTCCGTCTTGCATGCAAATCAACCATAGATCCAACCCGACATCTTATACTTGATACTTGGATTAAATCAGCCGACTTAGAAAGCTCTCACATGTTAGGTTTAAATTATTGGATGCGCATTCATGCATTTAAACCGTTTTATCAACTTTTGCATTCAACCAACCAAGATCGATCAGTAGAGGCCGCTACCGCGGGCGGGATTGGGTGTCTGATTAAAGGGCTTCCCAATACGTACCTTCACCTCTTACTCAGAAACTTTGGATAGTGGACGACCTTATCCAGGACGTACGAGAGTCATTCTAGAGATAGGATGCTAAAGAGGGACGATTCCTTATCTTTAGTACCTATGTCAAACCCTGCTTTGTGCTTCGTTTGACCGAGGTATAAAGTGGATTCGAACGGGTTCCAAGCATCCCACAAATGCTTGGTGGCGACTCCGAACATCTCTAATCGTTTCGAGACCCTTACCGAGACGAAACCGACTGATCTAAAATGATCCGGTCGAAAGCATTTTTACGTCGCCGAGCGTGGCTTTCAAAAGACCACTGTATGTCCACAGATCGAAGTGGGCTCGCAGGTGGGCCATGTCCACAGATTGGCGACTCCGATGGGGAAAACTAGGACACTTACGTCTTTATGATCCCTAGATGGTGAGACTCGAACGAGGTCTTGGTTGGAATGCATTAATTGATATTACGGTCACGGTCGGGTTCCATGTCCGGGCCCACAACCTAACCCTTTTCGACCAATTGGCTCGTCTCGTCGGCGTGAGTTTTCTCATCCCCGCGTTTCGAATCCCGATTGAGTCAAGCATACCATTGACGTTACACATTTTTGTTTCGTCAAAGAGCTTTCATCACCTTCGAGCACGAGGCTAGGGCACCCTCCTTACACATTTTGTTTGGATTGGTATCCCTCTCGCAAATCGGGGTTTGATTGCTTGGTGTGTAACCCACCCTCTTAAGTTAAAACCCGTGTCCGCATAATGCATAATATAATGAACTGTGAGTGTTTATATGCTACTTGATCATAAGTCCTTCCGTGTCATTTTCAAAACTTTCAAAATCACCTTTTTGCGCCGTTATAATGGCCGTTTCAAACCTCGGTCTTTCGCCGACCGTTGCACGCCTTTCTAAGCCGTCGTAATGACGATTTTCAAACTCGGTTTTTATAACCATTTCAACACGCCTTTTTAGGCCGTCGTAATGACGATTTTCAAACCCGGTTTTTTATAACCATTTCAACACGCCTTTCTAGGCCGTCGTAATGACGATTTTAAAACTCGGTTTTTTACAACCATTTCAAATCACCTTCTTACGCCGTTATAATCTCCGCGTCTAGACACGGATTTTAACCCGTTTCGCGACGACAATGGCTCTTTCAAAACCCGAGGAAAAACACACCCTTTTCTCAAGACACTTTCGAGATCCCGAGGACCATACACCGTCCCCAAGACCTCTTCAAACATTTCAAACTCGATTTTCAAAACATACAATTTTGAATTTCAAAACCGTCTTGGGAGACAATACACTGTTTTCCGAGCCGACTCAAACTCAAACCGTCTTTTGCAAATAAACTTAAGACAACCCTTTCAACTGATCGACTTGCGGAGATCTCTATCTTCGGAAGCCGTCCATAAAGCGACAAATGAATCTTTTTGAAAATTTCTATTTTCGGAAACTTCAGTCCACCATTCCAATTCCGCCTCGTGTCTACCGAGTCGAAGCAAACATACTTATGGGTCTTTACTTATGAGTCGTCTCACCACGAGAGTCGTCTAATGGAGTCACGCCGCTACATTGGACACGTGTCAAAAGTTCAGTCAATACCGTCACGTCATAAATCGAGTCAGCACCGAGGAACCACACACGGTCACCCTCGTCTTGTTGAGTCTGATCTTTGTCTCGTCCTTTGTGTTGTCTGCGTTCAGTCTTTTGTGGACAATGGGCCCACGACGGCGCTTGGTGAAGAACAAGCGTTTGCATTTGTGGAGTCGCCACCAATTTATTGTGGAAAATCTGAAATCGTTCGAATACCTCGTGCCATATCAAGACACAAAGTAGTGACATGAACACCAAGAACTCGTTACCCTTAGCATTCTATGTCTAGAATGACTCTCGTGGATGCCAATGAACACGGATGTTCACAGAGATCTGGAGTAAGGGGTGAGGGTACGTATTAGGAAGCTCTTTTGATCGAACACCTAATCTCGCCCGCCTCGATAGCGGCCTTTACTAATGATTAGGGAAAATCGTCTATACTCGATATATTGTCGATTATATGCATGCAATGCAACATCCAACGTTTTAATCCTAACATGTGAGAATTAATGCTAAGTCGGTGAACACGTAATTTAACATGCATTTGGGTCAAAGTTGAGATTTAGGATCGATTACATGTGAAAACATACAATACAATACAAGACAAAAAAAATAAATACAACAAAAAAATTATAATAATTACATTGGATTAAACGATTTATGTCGAAAATACTTCTAAAACGGATAATTTGAGAAAAGAAAAAAAAACAAATTAACGAACAGGAATTAAAGGTGATAATACGAATAGTAGTTAATTAATACGTAAGCTAAAACTAGGTCAAAGCAAGACGGGAGTTCAGAGACAGAAATCCACTAGGAACAAGCGCATCAGAGCTGCGCCCTCTGGAAGAGGCTCATCAGTTGCTGCGTCTGTTCCTTGGCTCAGTTTTGGCTGTGAAGCCGGAATTGCAAATTGTTAATGTTAATTGGTGATTTTAAGGCTTGATTATGCTATTTGACTCTGGTGAAAGTGATTAGCAGATTATTTACATGTGACTAATGGTCATGAAAGCAATAAACATGGATGAAACCGATTAATACGAATTAATTACAAGATTTAAAAAGGGTTAATTAGCAAATTAAGGATTAAATAGAATAATTAGGTTAAATACGAGGAATTAATGATGGACGCGATGATAAACAGGTAAGAATATATCAAAGGTCGAATTCCAGAAACTCAATATGAATGAATCGAATTTCTACAACCCGGTTTGACTTTAATGACGAAAACCCGCAAATATTGGCTATTTGGGATTTAAGTCGGGATTTAATGATAAATTATATGTTAATGATGATGAACAATTTGTTAAATTATCATGTGGATGAAATAAGAACAAACAAAGACGAAAGAAAACAAAAGGACGAAACCAACAGAAGTCGAAGGAAGAAGAAGAGAAGCAAGAACGGCGGCAACCTCAGGAAAAGGCGCAGCAAGTGCTGCGTCCTTTCCAAGAGGTGCAGCAGTTGCTGCGTCCCTTCTCGACGTCTGTCTCCTGTTAATCCGTAAAAAGGATTTAAACAAAGGGTTTTAGAAATCGGTTTTAATTGTATTTTCGACATAAATATTACAATATGATTACAACAATAAAGAACAATAAATAAAAGAAGGATTTACACCCTCATACTTACATGTCTGACGAAACGAGATGAACTAAGTTTACGTTTAGTGATGCTCGACTCGAATGTAGACGAAAGTGCCCTCGTAAGAGGAAAAAGACTAAGATTGATTAAGTTGATTATGGTGGAGTTGGTCAAATTGGTCGGTCATGCAAAACGAGGCTGGTACTCAGAAAGATCCGAGCTTACGTGGTCGAATGTTCAAGCACGTAGGCGCCAAAAAGTAAGAACATGGTCTAGAATGCAAAGGGAGAAGAGAAGGGCGGACACTGGCGTGAGAAATTTGTGAGACCGAAGGTCTCTATTTATACTAATCACGCGGAGGAAATAGGGTTTTCGGAGAAACTTTGGAAGTGAATCACGAAAAGATATGAAAAGATACGAAAAATACGCAGAAAAGGACTTGGGAAGAGGCGCAGCAGACACTGCGTCTCTTGGAAGAGGCGCAACACCTGCTGCGTCCTTTCCCAAGTGGTTTCCTCCTGCGGAAGAAAGATTTCCGTGTTTAGTTTATGGAATAATGGAATAATTTTGTTTTCCTTAATATTTTGTGTGAATATTACGGGAAATTGTTTCCCAAAGATTAAAATATTGTAAAATATGGAATAGAAATATCCGGAACATTCCAGAACATTCTGACTCGGCATTTTAACGGTTATCAGAAAATAAAGACGGTTTTAGGCCCGGACTCCAAATGTACTCTAATTACTGCCAAAACGACCGTATCGGCACATAGATGACAATTAAGAGGTAGATATAAATGTTTGAGCGATCACTTGACGATAAACTTACGAACTGTCACAAATCGTTCCACGTACCAAACATGCGGCCCAATCATCACCGGGTGGTTGGCGGGAGGTGCAGAAATGAGGTATCTACAGAGCCCCCACTTTGACTGAGGCTTGGACAAGGCAAAAGTCAAAGTATAGCCATAAGGTCAATCGAAGATTACAACCTGACAACTATGGCGACGCGAGGCGACTCAAGGGGTCTGAGCCAAGGAACTGTCGTCGGGAACATTTTAGAGTCTGTCGACTTCCGGGGAGGGTCGTTTAAAGTCCATTAGACTACGTGAGGAGGCTCGCCAGCCATAAGAAGAGACCATACCTGAAATTCCTTGAAACTCTAGGGAAAACAAAACGCGATATTGGGAGAAGACAGCAGGACACAGTCTAGAACTGCTGGGAGAAATCTGCTTGTGTTCAGCTTCAAACAAACTTCGGAAGGATTTGGGGTCGATGTTGATCTCCATGTCTCGAGAGAGAGAACGACTGTCGGTCGTGAACTCTCGCTGGGGGAACATAATCGGGAACTGATATCCAGGTCTCGAGAGGGAATGTCTATCCGTGTACTCTCACTGGGGGAACATAATCGGGAACTGATCTCCATGTCTCGAGAGGGAATGTCCATCCGTGTACGTACTCTCGCTGGGGGAACAAAATAAAGGCGTGTCGAAACACCTGTCAAAGAAGGAATGCTCGTTGTGACAAGCTAGGTCTTGGATAAAAATAAGGCGATAATTTGCTGTTGGCTTGGAAAAGGTGGATCCGGGGGAAGAATATACGTCAAACGGACCAAATATGCGATGTGGCATCAAGGAAGAGGCGCACCAAAGATGGGCCCACAAAATAACGAACTCATAACGAATGTTTGAAAATTCGTATGAAGGAAATCTGAGGAAGAGGCGCAGCAAGAGCTGCGTCCCCTGGAAGAGGCGCAGCACCTGCTGCGTCTATTCCTGGATGTGGCAATTCTGCGTAAAAACCTGATGAAACAGAGGTTCATTTCATTTGTTCGAAACATAATTCCTCAATTTCTCTCTCAAATTCCAACCATTTGCGTCAAAATTTGATCCCATAACTTGCATTTGCCATGACTAATCGAGGTATGTGTATCAATCTTGCTTTTATCTTCCGTATTTGATCAAATGGGATCGACAAAATTAGGGTTTTCGACCCTAATTAGTCGAAAATTTGGGGCTTTTCCCCCAAACGACTTTGCCTTGCAAAATTGACTTTATAAATGGCCAATTGGTAGTATAAGGATCATAACCATGTATTTGTTTCGAATTTTCGTTAAGTTTTGAGCATTTGAGTGAAATTGAGACGGTTTCACAGCTAAACCGTAAATTGCTTCGAAAATAGCCTTAGGATTGCCCATTTGCGACGAAACTTGATATTTGGAATCCTTGTCTGATGGGTAAACTTCCTACTATCTCGGAATTTTGGGTTGTGACGGCTTTTTCAGGACACTTTCTAGGGCATAATCGCCGTTATAACGAAATGCTGCCGAAATTCCGACTCGAACCCATGACTAGGCTTCAACTTAGGCTTGACTTGACCCAAATTACCACAGGAGTGGACGGGTTTGTGGGAAAATTGCCAAAGATGGCGAGAAAAGAGCGATTTCAGGGCTCCGAAAACTCGAAAATCCCCTAATCAAGGCTTGTCGTCACTTGACGCGGCCTAAATTTACCTTAATTTTGCAGGTGATGAGGCTTCTACATCTGGGAGAGCTCCCATGGACGTGGACACTGCTGTCGACCCTTCTCAGGTACTTCAGGAGGCGTTGGAGGAGGCTTTCACCGCTGCGGTGATGGCTGCTGAGGACGAGGTCCGGGAGGAGGAGGCTGCTGAGGAGGAGGAGGTCCTGAGACGGGCCAACGTCGGACGGGGTGGCCGCCATCTCGGGAGCACACGCGTGGCCGAGACACGGGACGAGGGCACCGCTTGGGGCTGCGGAGGGTCACCTGTCCTACAGGACGGTGAAGAGCTTGGTAAACACGATTCATAACTCTTCATTCATCTTCTTTAATTTATGTTTGACATTCCTTTTCTTCTTCATTTGAACTAAAGATAACTTTTGTTTCAAATCAACATAGGAGGCCGGGAACATCAGGTCGTTCTCGGGCTACACGACGACGATGGGGTGCTACGAGAGACTGTCGGCTGAGGAGCGGCCATGATCGATCGGGGAGCGTTCGACGCCTTGGTGCAGGCTTGGAGGGATATTGCGAGGAGGAAGCTTCGGGCTAACCTCAGTCTCGTCCGAGCTTTCTTGGACCGGTTTTGGGACACGACCTCCACGTTTCACATGCCTTTTGGTGAGGTGGGGGTCACGTTGGAGGATTACGGCATGATTTCTGGTCTGCCGTGTGGGACTGAGGTGGTGGAGTGGCCGGAGACAGCCATGAGGGTTGACTCGGCGGAGGCTAGGAGGCTGATCGGCTGGAACTTGGCGCCGAAGGCAGCTGTGGTACCAGGCTTGGTGCCTAGTTCTTTCGCGTGGGACTACTTCGCGGGGAAGACCCCGGCGTCGGTGGTGATCGAGGGAAGGGAGACGGCTCCTCCTCCCTGCACTGCGGAGCAGAGAGTCCGCTTGTGGCTCTGGTGGTTCTTGTCTTCGATTTACCTCGGAGACAAGGGGGAGAGGCTTTCGACGAAGCTTCTTCCCTTTCTTTCTGACCTGAGTGACCTAGGCCGTTGGGACTAGGTCACTGCTAGTTTTACGGTCCTCATCCACTTCATGAGGGCCATGGTTCGTCCAGAGTTGATGGAGAAGGGGACTTCTCCTGCTGCCGTCGGCCCTGGACTGCTGTTGGAGGTATGAACCTTCACTTCTTCTCATGAAAGATCATTTCCTTTTCTTATCGAATCACGAAAGATCGTTATTGATTATCTTGTTTATAGGCGTGGGTGTACTCCTACTTTACGGGCCTCGCGCCCAAGAGGACGGAGCCGGTGGAGAAGGCGTATCCCGTTGTGAGGGATTGGGTGATGTGTTGCACGAGGAGTCGGCGTTCCTTCCATGTCGTTTGTCGGCGGGAGGTGAACGCTCTTCAGCTGGAAGGCGTGAGTATTTCACCTTACATTCGTCTGTTTCTCTTTCTTTACTTTTAGAACTAATCATAAGAATGACCCTTCGTTTGCTTCTTCTAGTGGGTGCCCAGGCCTTGGGAGGAGTACGCTGGCGCTCCGTCTTTCGTGGCTGAGGTCCTTCGGCCTAGGAGCTCGAGCTGGCTGCTTCTGAGGACGTCGATGGGTCCTGTGTGGTACTTGGGTGAGCGCTTGGCTCGTTAGTGCTCTCGGGATGTCTTGACGGTTCCCATCGATCCTCCTCGGACGATGTTTAGGGAGTCTTCTGAGGCTGAGAGGGAGGCTGACCTGGCTGGCGTCGGTGGCGACGCCCTCCTTCTTCCTGGTGAGGACTACTCGGCGTTCCTCTACGGGAGGTTGGCGTACTGGTCGGTTGTGGTAAGTGCCTTATCCTCTTTCATTTTTGATTGTTTGAGCATGTGATGAAAGATCATCGGTTAACGAAAGTCATTTGACCTTGCAGGAGGTCGAGGCGGCGGGCATCGAGCCCCCAGAGTACCCCGAGACCCTTGAGTACACCGACACGACGGGGATGACGACGATCTCCGAGCTACGTGACTTTGACGTGGCGGTGAGAGATGCTGGCCTGAACGAGTGGCAGCATCTTATTCGGAGGGTGAGTCTTCTAACTCGTGTAATTTTGCATAAGAACGCATTTGCTCAAGTTTGTCCAATCGCTAAGAATCTTTCTTTTGAAATGTAGGTTGCGCCATCCCAGTTCGTGGATTTGTGGAGGGTAGCCAACCGGCTACGGGCTACTGCCGTCGAGGCACTTGCTGGTGGCCGAGGACGTCAGGTATGAACCATCCGTTTACTTTATTTTTGAATTTTCTAATCTTCCTTATGTTTGGAGTGATTGACATGAGCGATTTTTTGTTGTTTGCGAGAGGAGAGCGAGCGGAGCGAGAGCTTGCCTAGTCCCGGGAGGAGACGGCTCGCCTACTGAGGGAGCTCGAGGTCCGCGACGCCGAGGTTGCTGCTCTCGAGGCGAGAGTTGCTGAGCTAGACGGCGACCAACAGTAGCTTCCGTGTTGCTTCTCGTTTTTTTGGTTGTATTTCTGTACATTTATACATTTTAGGACCCGCTTTTGGACATTTGGATCTTGTTTTGGGGCTCGAGCCCCCAGTTTGGTGTACATATTCCTTTTTGATCGTATATATGATGATGGCCTGAGTGCCTTTGCTGCTGGGGTGCTTTGTTTGTACCTGCAGGTTAGCTTTGGACAGGTTTGGTAGATGACGGTTTACGCAGTCATGCTGCCGAAATTTACACAGAAATCACATAGAACATATATTTGTACATATGGCCTAAATTAGCGCAAAACAATGACTCGAAAAAGCAAAAAAATGACCAGAAATGAAAATGCAAAAAATTTGGTCGGGAATGACCGGACGGTAGGGAGGGTTACCCCCTAAAAAAGAAAAAAAAAACATATAAGTTTGGAATGGGGAGTGAAATGATTCCCCAAAAAGAAAAAGTAAAAAGAAATGTATAAGTTAGAAAAAAATGTATAGATTTGAAATGATTCCCCAAAAAGAAAAATGTATAGATTAAATTGGTGAAATGATTCCCCCAAAAAAAGAAAATTAAAAGAAATGTACAAGTGTGCTAAAATGACGAAAATGTCGATATCGTCTCGAGATGCGCATCCGCGAAATTAGGAAACACGAAATATGGCAACCTGACGCCTTTACCAAAATAATAACCCGTATGAATAGGAAATTATTCGTTGAGGAATTTAGGAAAGATCCAACGCAGAAAATCACAGAAAGGGTGCTGAGGAAGAGGCGCAGCAAGAGCTGCGTCCCTTCGAAGAGGCGCAACAAGAGCTGCGTCCCTTCGAAGAGGCGCAGCACCTGCTACGCCTGTTCCCCAGTGCGTCCGTTCTGACGGATTTTGGGAAACATCTTTTAGTATAAATAGAGACGTCGAGGGAGGTTTTATTCACATAATTCTTCCGTCTTTCTTCGTCTTATTACACAAATTTCCCAAAATAAGCATTCATCATGAATACTCTTAAGATTCGTCTAAAAGAATGGACAAATGAGTTCTCCAACGTGGAGAAACACGACATGGGTGCTTATAATTTTGGAGCACTTTTGAGCTTGAAGTTGATCAAGGTAGTCAAACCGTTCCTAGATGCTTGTCTTGACTATTGGGACCCGAATTATCATGTATTTGCCTTCCCTGGAGGCGACATTTGCCCATTTCCCGAGGAGATTGCTGCGATTGGTGGATGGGATCCGGAACATTTGCCTGCTATTCCCTCCACTTCTCAAGGGTATAGGAATAAGTTTAGAGACTTGCTTGGATTAGCCAGAGTTGATGTTGACCGTCTTGTGACTTCTAAAGGAGTGCGAATGTTGGATTTCATCGATCGCTTTATCAATAGGGCTGATCCCACTGTCTCTTATGTTGCGAGGCGAAGGGCATTCGGGTTTTGCCTATTACATGTGTATGTCCTTCAAGGGCATGTTGATGAGGATATGAGAGGTGACCCTCGTCTCTTAAGCTTGATTGAGCAAATGGAGCTGCGCAGGAGCCCAGCTTGTCTGTGTTTAGGAGAGATCTTATTGGGCTTGGATAACAGGAAAGCTAATTGCGACCTACCTTATCTGGGAAGTCCCATTATTTTGCAGGTAAAAAGAACTCTCTTCTTTTTTTCTTTCTTCTTTTTTCGTTCGTTTTTTGTTTTTGTTTGTTTTTTGTTTGTTTTAGTTTTTTTTTTGTTTTTTTTTATTCCTGCTTTTGGTAGGTCTGGCTTATGGAACGTCTTCGATTGATCGAGCCCCCAGCCAATGTTCCTGCTTATCATGCTCGCTCAATTGCAATGAGGACCAGGCTTTACATGGTGGACTTCACTCGAGTTTGCAATTACTGGGAGAATAAATTGAAGAGCGAAGATGGCCTCTTAATCAGATGGGTCGTACCATGGTGGCATCTTAAATCTGTCACTGGAGTATCTTCCCTGGATCCTACCCGATCCGTTCGCATTCCCGGTTTGGAGTTTGTGGTATACATTTTCCCGGAGAGGCTGATGAGGCAGGTTGGATTGAAGTATATGATTCTGAAGCTAGACACTGTCCCACAGACTGCCGTGTCGCTTACTACTGAGAGTCGAAGAGAATGGGCCATCAAATGGGCTCAAAGGAACATTTGGTTCTTGAATTCTTCTGTCAGTGCTCTATGGGTGTCAGATTCCTATCTGCGGTGGAGGAAAGCTGCTACTCCGGAGGAGCGCGAGAGATTGAGGAAGCGTGAACCTGTCGACTACAAGGTTCGTGAGGTGGAAAAGGAGAAAGAGGAGCATCTGACTGAAGGAGAGGAAGAAGCCGGGTTTCGAGTTGTTTATCCTTCGAAGAAACCGAAGACTTCTCCTGTCGTCGAGATGGTGGTTGACAAGAATGGCAAAGCGATACCACGAGAGAGACCATTGGTGATTAGGTCTGAAGTGACGCAAGAGCGACCGGCTCGAGGTCGCGACAAGAAGTATGTCAAAAATGACAAAGGCAAAGGGAAAATGGAAGAGTAGCCTAAGTCTTTATTATTATTATTATTATTATTACAATAAGAAGGTGGGGTTTTTAGAATCCTAGCCTATTTATCTTTTATTATGATTTTATTATGTAACGTACTATTATTATTAATGAAATAAAAAGGTTAAATGGTTATGAAACCGTTGTGATTTTCTTTTCATTATTCTTCTCGAATTTCAAGTGCATTCGCAAATGTCCTTCTATTTACATTTAAAATGATGAAATGGGTTGTATCCCGTGAAGGATTGCCTACGTATTCATTAAAAAAATGAAATCAAACCCTTGCGCGTAGTTCGAGTAAATGTAAAAGAATAATTGTTCTAAGCAAGAGCTTGTAATGAACTTTAGAAAATAAGCATGAGCTTTACTTACTCCTAAAATGCAATTTAGTTTATTTGATGATATGAGAATGACAAATTGTCAAAGTGCAAGAGCAAGATGACATTAGCTTGATTCAGCTTGGCCAGGGGCCGTTTATTTCGTGCCACAAGAGTGACACGTGAGGTCACGCGAGGCGCGTTTTTGCTCCTATTCTAGGCGTAGTAACGTTTCAGTTGGTCAAGGTTTATTGGGTTGGAAAATTCATTCCCGTCTAGGTATGTGATCCTAACCACACCCCCTGGAAGTATGGATTTGACTAGGAAAGGCCCGGCCCAATTGGGTTTGAATTTTCCTCGTGGATCGACAGGTAAAAGAGCCCTAATGGATTTGAGGACCAAGTCTCCTTCCTTGATGTTCCTTGGCTTAACCCTTTTGTTGAAGGCTCGTTTGATACGCGCCTGGTATGTTTGCACATTATGTAATGCATGTAACCTTCGTTCATCCAGGAGGTTGAGTTCTTCATATCTATCCCTCTTCCACTCGGCTTCTGGGATTTGACTTTCGAGTAGAATACGCAAGGATGGTATTTCTAGCTTGACTGGTTGTACGGCTTACATGCCATAGGTTAAATAGAAAGGAGTAGCCCCAGTAGGCGTCCTAACGGAGGTACGGTATCCCCATAAAGCAAAGGGTATCTTGCTTGGCCAATCTCTATAGTTGTCAATCATTTTCTTGAGAATTGTGACAACATTTTTGTTTGCTGTTTCCACCGCGCCATTGGTTTGTGGTTTATATGGCGATGAGTGGTGATGCTTAATTTTGTACTTGGCTAGCAATTGTTTAGTCTCAGCTTGGAAATGTGATCCATTGTCACTGATGATCTCATGTGGGCAACCATATCGACAGATGATATTGGTTTGTATGAACTTTGCCACGTTCTTGGCCGTAAGACTGGTGTAGGAAGCCGCTTCTACCCATTTGGTGAAATAATCGATTGCTACTAGGATGAAACAGTGACCTCCTATTCCGGCTGGAGTAATTTTACCGATGATGTGAATTCCCCAAGCAGAAAATGGCCAGGGAGATGTCATGGTGTAAAGCAACGAAGGAGGAACATGTTGCACGTTCCCGAAGATTTGGCAATTATGGCAATGTCTCACATATTTGATGCAATCAGATTCCATCGTGGTCCAATAATATCTTAAACGTGTGATTTTCTTTGCCATCATGGGTCCACTCATGTGAGGGCCACATTCTCCATCATGGACTTCTTCCATCACTTTCCGTGCCTGTGAATGATCAAGACAACGTAGGATTACACTAAGAGGTGTTCTTTTGTATAAC
Source organism: Silene latifolia (assembly GCF_048544455.1). NCBI lineage: Eukaryota > Viridiplantae > Streptophyta > Magnoliopsida > Caryophyllales > Caryophyllaceae > Silene > Silene latifolia. The sequence goes on along the minus strand of NC_133526.1, from coordinate 50,933,626 downwards.
TCTCCTTGCATGAGGACGTATTGGGAAGCTAGCAAACGGATGGCGCGTTGTCCCCTTTTGTCCATTTCTGGTGGATAGGTGCCATGGAGTTTGAAGTTTAGGATTGCTTGGAACCAAGGCTCCTCTGTAATTTCCTCTTCATCGGTGATTTGGTGCACATAAGCTGGTTCTGACCGTCGTTCGATGCATAAAGGCATTCTACCATGCTATCCGACATATTAATCAAAGATGCGAGTTTTGCAAGAGCATCCGCAAATTGATTTTATTCTCGAGGTATATGTAAGTAGGTTACTTGATCGAAGAATTGGGCGACTTGGTCTATTCTGGCTTGATAAGGTGCCAGGCTTTCGTTTCGTATTTTCCAAGATCCCATAATTTGATTGATGATCAAAGAGGAATCCCCATGTACTCGAAGATTCTTGATGCCTAAACTTACTGCCGCTTGCAATCCAATGAGACAGGCTTCGTATTCTGCAGCGTTATTTGTCACCTCGAAGTCGAGTTTGACAGAGATTGGTGTATGCTCGCCTTCAGGAGAAATGAGCAACACTCCTATTCCAAATCCTCTTAAGTTCGATGCTCCATCAAAATAGGGGTCCCAGAAGTCTACATCCGTTTGGAGTATATCCTCATCCGGAAACGACCAGGTGTCTATCGTTTGTGTATCATTGATGGGATTTTCTGCGAAGAATTCGGCAACGGCGCGCCCTTTTATGACTTTCAAAGGTACATACTTGAGATCGAACTCTAAGAGCATCAGGGTCCATCTCGCTAGACGTCCATTGAGAACGGGTTTCTCGAAGAGGTATTTGACAGGATCCATTTTGGAGAATATCTTGACGGAGTAGCTAAGCATGTAATGACGTAGCTTCTTCGTTGCCCACACAAGAGCAAGGCATGTCTTCTCGAGTGGCGTGTATTTGCACTCGTATTCCAAGAATTTCTTACTAAGGTAGTAGATGGCTCTTTCTTCTTTTCCTACAGTTTGAGCTAGCATGGCGCCCATGGCCGTTTCAGTTACCGTGAGATATAAACCAAGAGGTTGATCTCGTTGGGGTGGCATGAGCACTGGCGGTTTGGCTAGTATTTCCTTGATTCGGTCGAAAGCCTTCTGACAGTCATCATCCCACATAGTGTGATCTGTTTTCTTTAATTTCTTGAATATGGGTTCGCAGATCATGGTGAGCTTCGATATGAATCGACTTATGTATTGTACCTTGCCTAGGAATCCCCTAACTTCTTTCTCCGTTTGAGGTTGCGGCATTTCGATAAAGCTTTGATCTTTGAAGGGTCTATTTCCATACCTCGTTGGCTAACGACGTATCCCAGGAGTTTGCCAGATGTCACCACGAATGCGCATTTCTGAGGATTGAGCCTCATGTTGTACTTCCGTAGCCTTGAGAAGAATTTGCGAAGGTTCGCAATATGTCCCTCTCTTTCCTTGGACTTGAAAATCATGTCGTCTACGTATACCTCAACTTCTTCATGCATCATGTCATGTAAGAGTGTAGTTGCGGTGCGTTGGTATGTAGCTTCGGCGTTGATTAACCCAAACGGCATGACCGTGTAGCAATAGGTTCCCCATTGAGTAACAAAGGCGGTCTTATGCATGTCTTCTAAGGCCATCTTAATCTGGTTATATCCCGCGTATCCGTCCATGAATTATAGTAACGCGTGGTCTGCCGTATTGTCTACTAATATGTCGATATGTAGTAGAGGAAAGTCATCTTTAGGACTTGCTTTGTTTAAGTCTCTAAAATCAACACAAACACGGATTCTCCCATCCTTTTTGGGTACGGGTACTATGTTAGCTACCCAGTCTGAGTACTCGGAAACTTTGATGAACCCGGCTTTGAATTGTTTATCGACCTCTTCTTTGATCTTGAGAGCCCATTCTGTCCTCATTCGACGAAGCTTCTGTTTCACGGGTTTGAAACCTGGTTTGATTGGGATTCTATGCTCTGCAATGTCCCTGTCGATCCCTGGCATATCTTTGTAGGACCAAGCAAAAACGTCTTTGAACTCGTGTAGGAGGTCTATGAAATTGGCCCTTTCGGTGGGGCTCAAGGTTGTCCCTATCCTAAGTTCTTGGGGTTCTAGTTCAGTTCCTACGTTGATGGGTTCAGTATTTTCTATCACTGGTCCCCCCTTCCCCCTCTTGTAGTATTTCTTTGGCTATGTAGGGAGGTATTTCGATTGAGTCAGGGTCTGGGTCATTCTCATTATCATCGTAAACAGAATTGCATTCAAGATAACACGAAGAGTAAGCAGAACCTGATTTATTCATATTAAGATTTGAGAAAAGTTGAAACAAAGAAGCCATCTGATCTGTGGTCAGTGGCGGTAAAGGGACATCGGTTGGGACATTTCCCGAACTACAGTTGCTATTAGACACTAGGCTAGGAGAAACGAGGGGAGTGGGAATGACGACAGGAGGAGACTCTTTAGGAACTTCTCTAGACTCCGACTCTGACTGCGACTGCGACTCTGACTCTGACTCGAATTCATCGTCTTCTGGTTCTCCTTTGAGCATCTCTCCTTCTCCAGTAGTGAGCTTGAAGAGTCTTCCTTGATTGTTTGTCCACTTGATCGATTTTCTCCATCCTTTCTGCTGATTGGTGTTGGTTTCTGTGATTATCGCGGTAGGGTTGAAGTGATCGTCTTGAAGTATCATGGTAATGATCTCATCCTGCGCGGCTCTAACAAATCGATCTTCTCCAAAGAGTAGACTCACGGCTTGTTCGTCTAGGCAAGGTGCTTGACGAGTCTTGACGGTAGGAACCGTTTCTGGAGGAATGAAGTAGCAATCGTGAAAGATCTCGATTCCGGCTAGCTTCCTTTCGAGATAGTGCCAAGGCTCGGGAAATCCGTGAAAGAGTTCTTGACTTCCTTCCTTAACGAAATATCCATTTAAGGTAGAGAGATAAGGTCGCATTTGGATTCCCACATTCATATGGTTTTGAAATTGAGTGAGCATTTCGAGGACTTCCTCTTTGTTGGGTTTGTATCCTAGTCCAAGGGGTATTCTTTGCGAATTGCCCTCTTTGTGGTGCAATGGTGTTCCTTCGGATAGGATTCAAAGGCATTCCCGGGAAGTATCCCTGGGTTTTGAGTATGTGGTTGACCACTAAGTTAGAGTAGCGATTGAAGTATAACGGTGCCAACTCACTCTCTATGACATTTATGATATGAAAGCCCCCAAGTTCATGTACTGGATCTGTAAGGACTTGATTGCTTGACTTCTTTTCGATTATTGCCTTGATGGGTGACAAAGTGATCGTCACCACCTTACCATTTAGTGGGATTTTGATTTTCTGGTGGAGTGTGGATGTTACCGCTTTGGAAGCGTGAATCCAGGGTCTTCCCAGAAGTATGTTAAAGGATGCCTCAATGTCCACTATTTTAAAGTTGACCTTTCGCTCAATCGGCCCTGTGGCTATGGTTAGGTTAACAAGTCCTACCACCTTTCGAAGTGTACCATCATATGCGCGAACACCTTGGTTGGTAGGGGTCCAATCTGATTCTTTCATGCCCAACTTGTATGCCGTTTTCAAGGGTATGACATTGACTCTGGAGCCATTATCTACCAAAGTCATTGGCACATTCTTCTTTAAGCAAATGACAGTGATATAAAGAGCCAAGTTATGACTAGCACCGAAAGGTGGCAAATCCTCATCCGAGAAAGTAATAGGATTACTTAGCTTTGGTGATTCTTGGAAGACCAAGTTGACCACGTCGTCGGGTGTGGAGTTATGTGCCACATTTAGTTTGGCCAAAGCTTGCAGTAAAGCTTGGCGATGTGGGAATGAGCTTGACACTAGTTGCCAGACTGAAAGATCAGCCTTTGTCTTCTGTAATTGCTTTAGCAAATGGTCGGTAGAGCTTTCTTCGTTATCATTTGGTACGACTACATTGGTTGGACCGTTTGCTATGGGACCATTTTTAGAGGTGTTTTGGTATGGGCGCCCTGAACGAGTGAGGTGATCTACATCTTGATCTTCACAATTTTGGACTATCTCCTCACTGACTTTGACTAAGTAGTGTTCAGTAAGATACTCGTCTTCATCATCATCGGCCCATATTCCATTGACAGTAGCAAGCTCTCTCATTCTCATGATTTCAGCCTCTAAATGGATAATTTGGTCGACTAGTTCATCAACCATGGCTATTACTTCTTGCATTGTAGTGTTTTGAGAGAAGACTAGTGGTGCACGTTCTTTAGGTGTGGCGTTGGGGCCACGTAAGGTTGTCACTGCACTCTCTAGTTCCACGACTTGCCTATCTATACTCTTTGCCCATGTAATGAAATCAGTGATGGTTGGAGATATGGTAGAGTAGTTCCCTTCACTTTCTATTGTATGAATTTCATTTTTGACTGGAGAAATGAGGCGTGAACAATCTATGGTAGATTCTTCACTTGTGATCATCAGAACTCCAAGAGGATTCTGAGTGTTATTAGGCTTACCTCCAGGTGGTAGGGGTAGGCGACCGTCCTCAATCATATCTTGAAGTACATTTTTCAGTTTGTAGCATTTTTCTGTATCGTGTCCCTTACCTCTATGGTATTTGCAGTACGAATTCTCATCCCAGAATTTGGATTTCTTTTCTGGTTCGGGTGTAGGGCCTATGGGTTGAAGTTTGCCAAGCTTCATTAACCTTTTCAGAGCGTTGGAATATGTGTCCCCTAGATTTGTGAATTTCCTTGGAGGGGTACTCTTCTTAGATGGCTCGAGGAGGTTAACTTCATCAGTCTTGCTAGTAGAGCCGTAAGAACGACTTGTTGAGCCTTGATATCCACGACCTATCGTTTTGGACAAGAGCCCTTTACGAATGTCATCTTCGATCCTTGTCCCTAGTACGGTCAAGTCTTTGAAAGTTTTGATGTTTTGATACCTCAAATGATTTCCATAGATGGGCTTTAGGTTGTCCACGAATTTCTCCACGAGGGTGGCTTCATCCGGGCGTTCAACAAGTTGAGTACTAGTCTTCCTCCACCGACTTAGGAAATCGGTGAAACCTTCTTTGTCATTTTGGGTAAGAACCTAGCGCATGTTGACTTGGATTTCAGCATTATCCACATATTGTTTAGCAAACTCGATTGCGGCATCGTCCCAGGTAGCGATTTTCTTCTGTTCTAGCGAATAGAACCATTGTTTTGGGATGGTGTCAAGAGATGAAGGAAAGATCCTTAAGAACATCTCCGGTTTAATGCCTTTGATAGACATGTAATTCTTAAAGGCACGGATATGGTTCAAAGGGTTTTCGTGCCCCTTGAATTTCGGGATATCCGTCATGTTGAAGTTGGTTGGCAATTTGGAACTCACGGCCTCATACTTGCGATTGTTCTCCCTATAAATGTCATCCCCTTTGAGATACATCAATTGTTCCTCCAAGTATTGGAGTCGTTTCTCAGCTGCAGTCATACCTATGGGAGGGTTTTCGTCACCGAAGTTGTTCACGAAGTCATCGGCTATTTCACTTTCTCGAGGAGGCATCCTCGTTTCTACGGCATATATTCGGCCTTCAATGGTGTCGAGGCGATCATACACTTGGTCTTGAGGAACTTGGATACGAGCTAGCGCGGCTAGGATTTGATCATTATCATTCTGGAGTTGGTTGAAGTTCGCGTGGCTTGTTTCAGGCATCTTGGAAACTGAATAAGAGATCGACGACGAATAAAAATACGATCGACCACTCTAGCACACTTACTTGAAAAGAAATGTTTTGACTCGTGAAGTGGGAGTGTGCCACTTGTGTAAGTGAGCTTTGAGGAAATGACAAAGTTTGAAAAATGTTGGTCCTAGTCAACTTTAGTGTAGTTGTAGGAGTAGACTCGAAGTGAGGTTTTGAAATGGGTTTTGAGGCCCGAACTTTTGACTTGACAATTGGACAGAGTTTCGGCTTGTTATGCGCTAATGTTAGGCCCAATTTCGAAATTTTGTATTTTAAAGAAGGATTTCGTTTTTTACAAAAATCGTCATGGTTTCGTTTAGAAAATTGTGATCACATATGGTACAAACAATATACAAGCATTATAAGAGATGCTGAATGCATTTAGAAGGGTTTTGGTTTAAATGGTGGGTTGCCATACCGAACAATCAAACCCGAAGTCTGTGGAGAGGCTCGTACCAAACAAGAGTAAGGCCGATTCCTAGTCCATTTCCTCAAGTAGTGAAAGTCCTTGATACAAACAAGAGTAAGTACCATGGTATGGATGACGTCAATTGCTATCCATCCTTAGGCCCAAATAAGAATTAGGACCGTTTAGACGGGACGATTGGTCGAATGGGTTGGGTTGGGCCTAGGAAGGCCGAATGAAACGATCTAGGAAGACCGAGTTATGAAAACCGACAATTGTCTTGTACAAACTATTCCCTAACCTTGTTCAAGTTTCACCCTTTTGGCTATACGTAAGTGTATTATCCCCAGCGGAGTCGCCAAACTGTGGACAATGGGCCCACGGGGGCGCTTGGGGAAGAACAAGCGTTTGCATTTGTGGAGTCGCCACCAATTTATTGTGGAAAATTGGAAACCGTTCGAATACCTCGTGCCATGTCAAGACACAAAGTAGTGACATGAACACCAAGAACTCGTTACCCTTAGCATTCTATGTCTAGAATGACTCTCGTGGATGCCAATGAACACGGATGTTCACAGAGATCTGGAGTAAGGGGGTGAGGGTACGTATTATGAAGCTCTTTTGATCGAACACCTAATCCCGCCCGACTCGATAGCGGCCTCTACTAATGATTAGGGAAAATCGTCTATACTCGATATATTGTCGATTATATGCATGCAATGCAACATCCAACGTTTTACCTAACATGTGAGAATTAATGCTAAGTCAGTGAACACGTAATTTAACATGCATTTGGGTCAAAGTTGAGATTTAGGATCGATTACATGTGAAAACATACAATACAATACAAGACAAGAAAAATAAATACAACAAAAAAATTACAATAATTACATTGGATTAAATGATTTATGTCGAAAATACTTCTAAAACGGATAATTTGAGAAAAGAAAAAAATACACAAATTAACGAACAGGAATTAAAGGTGATAATACGAATAGTAGTTAATTAATACGTAAGCTAAAACTAGGTCAAAGCAAGACGGGAGTTCAGAGACATAAATCAACCAGGAACAGGCGCAGCAGAGCTGCGCCCTCTGGAAGAGGCGCATTTATTCTGCGTCATTCCTTGTCTCGATTCTTTGTGAAGCCGGAATTGCAAATCGTTAATGTTAATTGGTGATTTTAAGGCTTGATTATGCTATTTGACTCGAGTGAAAGTGATTAGCAGATTATTTACATGTGACTAATGGTCATGAAAGCAATAAACATGGATGAAACCGATTAATACGAATTAATTACAAGATTTAAAAAGGGTTAATTAGCAAATTAAGGATTAAACAGAATAATTAGGTTAAATATGACGAATTAATGATGGACGCGATGATAAACAGGTAAGAATATATCAAAGGTCGAATTCCAGAAACTCAATATGAATGAATCGAATTTCTACAACCCGGTTTGACTTTAATGACGAAAACCCGCAAATATTGGCTATTTGGGATTTGAGTCTGGATTTAATGATAAATTATATGTTAATGATGATGAACAATATGTTAAATTATCATGTGGATGAAATAAGAACAAACAAAGGCGAAAGAAAACAAAAGGACGAAACCAACAGAAGACGAAGGAAGAAGAAGAGAAGCAAGAACGGCGGCAACCTCAGGAAAAGGCGCAGCAAGTGCTGCGTCCTTTCCTAGAGGCGCAGCAAGTGCTGCGTCCTTTCCTAGAGGCGCAACAGTTGTTGCGTCCTTTCTCGACGTCTGTCTCCTGTTAATCCGTAAAAAGGATTTAAACAAAGGGTTTTAGAAATCGGTTTTAATTGTATTTTCGACATAAATCTTACAATATGATTACAACAATAAAGAACAATAAATAAAAGAAGGATTTACACCCTCAGACTTACATGTTTGACGAAACGAGATAAACTAAGTTTACGTTTAGTGATGCTCGACTCGAATGTAGACGAAAGTGCCCTTGTGAGAGGAAAAAGACTAAGATTGATTAAGTTGATTATGGTGGAGTTGGTCAAATTGGTCGGTCATGCAAAACGAGGCTGGTACTCAGAAAGATCCGAGCTTACGTGGTCGAATGTTCAAGCACGTAGGCGCCAAAAAGTAAGAACGTGGTCTAGAATGCAAAGGGAGAAGAGAAGGGCGGACACTCGCGTGAGAAATATGTGAGACCAAAGGTCTCTATTTATACTAATCACGCGGAGGAAATAGGGTTTTCGGAGAAACTTTGGAAGTGAATCACGAAAAGATATGAAAAGATACGAAAAATACGCAGAAAAGGACTTGGGAAGAGGCACAGCAGACACTGCGTCTCTTGGAAGAGGCGCAACACCTGCTACGTCCTTTCCCAAGTGGTTTCCTCCTGCGGAAGAAAGATTTCCGTGTTTAGTTTATGGAATAACGGAATAATTTTGTTTTCCTTAATATTTTGTGTGAATATTACGGGAAATTGTTTGCCAAAGATTAAAATATTGTAAAATATGGAATAGAAATATCCGGAATATTCCAGAACATTCTTACTCGGCATTTTAACGGTTATCAGAAAATGAAGACGGTTTTAGGCCCGGACTCCAAATGTACTCTAATTACTGCCAAAACGACCGTATCGGCACGTAGATGACAATTAAGAGGTAGACAAAAATGTTTGAGCGATCACTTGACGATAAACTTACGAATTGACACAAATCGTTCCGCGTACCAAACATGCGGCCCAATCATCACCGGGTGGTTGGCGGGAGGTGCAGAAATGAGGTATCTACATCTTTGAACCGTGTCGGATTGAGTTGTAATGTGAGCCGTTTTTTTTCCTCAGAGCCATGGCCTCGTCTTCAACTTCGTCTGTCAACCACATTAACAATGATAACAACAGAGATGTCACGACTGATAAGCTAGCCAGCCTGCTCACCGCTCTTAAGGTCACCCTGGATCGCGTCGAGACCCGTATCAACGCCCTAGAGAACAAGGAAACTGGCGAACATAGTACTCCACCTCTGATTGACACTGAGAAGAGGCTAAAGCTCTTGGAAGAACAGCTCCTAGACCGGGGTAACAATATCCATCTTGAGAACAACCGAAAGTTCGAACCTATTGGGGATCAATTACCCAAAAACTTTACCCTAACTGATGTACCTAAGTTCAAAGGAGTGGAGGACCCACTCAATCATATCCGTGCCTTCAAAGACTACATGGCCATTAAGGAGGTCAAACAGGAACTTTTCACCCGGATCTTTCCGTCCTCTTTGGAACCGATCCCTCGCCAGTGGTACTACTCCCTTGATCCAAAAAACCTAACTACTTGGGATGAGGTCGCAGTTGAATTCGCCAAACAATATGCCGACAATGTTGAAATCCAAGCCAATATCCGTACTCTCGAGGTTCTAACCCAGAACGATAAGGAGGGGTTCACCGAGTTCTTAACCCGTTGGAGGAGGGTGAGTACCCAATTGGTCAGTAAGCCGAGTGAATCAACTTTGGTGGAAAAGTTCGTCAACAATCTCTGCCCAGTATACGCCAACTTACTAAGGTACCAAAATATTAAGACCTTCCAGGATCTGCAAATTCTGGGGACACGCATTGAAGATGACCTCCAGAAAGGCGTCTTGGCCAAGACCACTGGCAGAGGCTACTAAGGATCCACCACAACCGGATCCCGTCCCTACGACCAAACGAACAAAATTGATGAAGTCGACCTCGTTGAACCATCTGCTAAGAGAGCTGAGCGCCCCCAGAGAGTGTTCACTAATATAGGGTCGACTTATGCAAGTGCTTTGAAGAGGCTCATGGACCAGGGGAAGTTACAACCAATCGGACCCACCCCGGATCCGACCGATGCTAAGAAATCCCGCTTCTGGAACCCCAATGCCTATTGTCAGTACCATCAAGGGAAGGGGCATGATACTGAAACCTGCTTCAAACTCAAACACATCATCCAAGACATGACTGAGAAAGGGGATTTGCCTTTACCCCCGCCGACTAAGCCAAACAACAAAACAAATCCTCTGGGAATCCACGCCATCTCCAACGATGAGCCAACTCTGGACTGCTCACACCTCATCCTGCCAGTTGATGACGAGGTGAACACCTTGGAAAAACATCCATCGGATGGGGTATTTGTGTTCAGTGCTGCCACTATGCTCACTACGTTCCAACAGGTTGAGGAAGCCATAACAAGTCTCTACGAAAGGATCACCCGACTTGATGATGCATACCGTCGACTTATCTTCAATCCTCCACCACCACGCCCGAGGGAGAGTCCCTCGAGCACCCAAAACTACCCCCACCAGGATGGATTGCCCCCCGACCATTCTAGCATGCACCTCACAATAACCACCCTCACAATAATCACCCCCACAAAAACTACCCTCACAAAAATTACCCTCACAGAAATATCCCTCACAAAAACTGCCCACCGAGGAATACCCCTCCAAGGTGCCTTCGAGATCCTGAAATCAATGGCATCTGGAGAGATGATGTTGAAGATGTCTACCTTGTCCCAGAGAAAGAGAAACGGGCGAAAGAGATCGGTCACCTTACCCGGTCCGGACGCCCCTATCAGAATCCGAACAATCCAATGGTCGTTCCAACAACGAACGACCAAGTCGTCCCGGACATAGACACTCAACCAAGAGCTCCTGAGAATTCAATCCTCAAACAGCTTCAGAAGGCAAAAGCCGAAATCTCAATTTGGCAACTGATCGCGACATCCTTTGAGCATCGACAAGCTTTGCTACAGGCCTTGGGGAAGTTAACCTTGCCCTCCACTTCTTCCCCTGAAGAAATAGTGGCGCACATGACGAGGGACGCCCCTGATTTGAACAACCCAGTCGTCTTCTCCGACGAAGATATCCCTCCCTTTGGAGCCAATCATAATCTTGCCCTGTACATTACCGTACAATGTCTCAAGAAGAATGTGCCTATGGTCCTTGTAGATGACGGGTCCACGGTGAATGTTATTCCCCTCAAGACTGCTCACAAGCTGGGTATTAAGGAAGCTGATTTGGTCCCAACAAATCAAGGAGTACGCGCCTACGACGGCACTCGTCGCAAGGTCGCGGGGCTTATCACTCTGGCTGTCGCGACCGGACCACTATAAAGACAAACCAGTTTTCAGGTGGTCGACATCGACGCCTCCTTCAATATGCTCCTGGGACGTCCCCGGATTCACGCCGTCAAGGCAGTTACCTCAACTCTCCACCAGAAAATCAGGGTCCCCTTCAACGGGAAAACAATCACAATTCCCGCTTCCCCGATCAAAGCCTTCATGAGAAAGGGAATAGCCTCCCAAGCCATTGAGGAGGATGACAATCAAATGTGGGGATTCCAAGCCATGAATGCCAAAACTGATGAATCAACACCCTTTGATTGTGACCCGTTTGCCAACCTCACAGTCAACCGTATCATGATGTGCCAGGGTTACTTCCTGGGTTTACCCCTCAACCCACTGAAGAGCACCTTACTTCCCTTGAAACAGGCTAAGGCCCCCAATGTTCCCTTCGGAGTGGGATATGAGCCCACCGATGAAGATATCCAGGAGATGAACCTCCTAGTTCGAAAACGCAAGAAGCACGGAGTTATCCTCCGTCTCTATCATCTGACCCTCAACGGATACTTTGTCCCCGAGGGAGAGTCCGAGCTCTATCATGGCTTTCCGGAGCCGATCTATTACCCCGTGGCCAAGGCCAGGTACCCGGGTGTGGAAGTCTTCCAGGACTGCTACTTCATCCCCGACAACACCGAAGCTGCTTCAACCAAGTCTAGGCCGTCGTCATGCCTCGACGGACAAGCTGTCACTCTCCTCTTTGGAGAAGATAACATCAAGCACCTCGACTATAAGGACATCATCAACATCGCCCTGAAGGACAATCAATTCGACCTAACCGCCTTGATCTCCGACACTGACCCGGAGAAAGCTACACAGGGCTGGAGGAAGACCGTCAAGTGGACCGATCGCCAAGGCCGTATTCTAAAGATCACAACTGGAGAAGGCCCTATGTTCAAGGACGGAAGTGAAGAAGAATCTGAGTCTGAGTCAGAGTTAGAGTCTGTCATAGCTCCTAACACTCCTGATGTCCCAGTCAAGGTCCCCTTCCCACTGTTTTATCACAAGGTCGTGGCTGATTTAGAGGCTGAGTCTAATAGGGTCATCCCTACTCCCATGAAAGGTGACAACCTGGAGCCTATTCCAGGGATCACCTCCTCTGCTGTGTCGCCTCTGACTGACCACAAGATGTCTGTCCTCTCCGAGCTTTTCGCTCGTGTCAACTTAATGAACGCTAAGTTTGCTTATGACTCGTCTCAATTTAACTGTAATGCAATTCTGAATGACTATGAGAAATTTGACTTGAGTGACTACCCACCTCACCTAGCCAAAGAACTTGACAAACGGGAAACCAGAACCCTCATCATTGAGGAGACCGAACCTATTAACGTAGGAACTGACAACACACCTCAAGAACTTAGGATAGGCATAACCCTGGACCCCTCGGAAAGACAACAGTTCATTGACCTCCTCCACGAATACAAGGACGTGTTCGCCTGGTCCTACAGAGATATGCCCGGGATTGACAAGGAAATTGCAAAGCACCGGATACCCATTAAGCCCGGAGCCAAACCCGTGAAACGGAAGCTACGCCGAATGCATCCTGAATGGGCCCTGAAAATCAAGGAAGAAGTGGACAAACAGTTCAAGGCTGGGTTCATCAAAGTGTCTGAATACTCCGACTGGGTGGCCAACATTGTGCCCGTACCAAAGAAAGACGGGAGAAATCGGGTTTGCATCGACTTCAGGGATCTGAACAGGGCGAGTCCAAAAGATGACTTCCCTTTGCCACATGTTGACATTCTGGTGGACAATACTACGGAGCATGCTCTCCTATCATTTATGGACGGGTATGCTGGGTAGGACCAGATTAAAATGGCTGAGGAAGACATGCACAAGACTGCATTCACTACACAGTGGGGTACATATTGCTACACCGATTGGGACGACGACTGTCAAAAGGCCTTCGACAGGATAAAGAAAAGCCTATCCAAGCCTTCTGTCCTCATGCCATCTCAACCGGGGATTCCTTTGTCCCTATACCTGACTGTTACCGACACAGCCATGGGAGCAATGTTAGCACAAACAGTAGGCAACGAAGAACGAGCCATCTACTACATCAGCAAAAAGTTCATTGAGTACGAGACAAGGTATACCTAACTGGAGAAGACATGCCTTACCCTAGTATGGTCAACAAAGAAGCTACGGCATTACATGCTCAGCTACACGGTCCACATCTACTCCAAGATGGACCCGGTCAAATACATCTTCGAAAAACCCGTACTAAACGGAAGGCTGTCTAGGTGGACACTCATGCTGTCCGAGTTCGATCTCAAGTTTGTACCCCTCAAGGTTATCAAGGGAAGAGCAGTTGCCGACTTCCTAGCAGAGAATCCCGTCAACGAAGATCCAACGACCGACACATGGTTACTTCCTGACGAAGACATCCTTTGTGCCGATTCCGACGCATGGGACCTATACTTCGATGGTGCATCTAATCTGAGAGGTTTCGGGGTATGAATCCTTCTAATATCACCGAAGGGAGATTATGTTCCGATCTCGGTCAAGCTAGACTTTGCCGTCACCAACAATGCCGCTGAATATGAAGCGTGCCTCATCGGCCTACAAGCAGCCATCACACTTGGCATCAAGAGACTGAGGGTCCACGGCGATTCCTCGCTCATCATCAATCAGGTGTCCGGATCATGGAAAATCCGATCTGACAGCTTAACTCCCTACCGAGCAAAGATCAATCAAGAGGCCGAGTTCTTCGACCAAGTCGATTACTTCCACCTGCCACGAGAGGAAAATCAATTTGCTGATGCCCTGGCGAAACTTGCCGCGCTCGTCAACATACCTGACGACATGACATCGATGCCCCTATGTGTCGAAAGAAGGAGCGAGCCAGCTCACATTTGTGCCATCAATGACGACGAGGAAAGCCATGATGAACCTTGGTACCAAGCCATCCTCAACTACAAAACCAAAAACGAATTCCCTCCCAACTCTGATAAAAAAGGACAAAGAGCCATTCGTTTACTTGCATCACAATTCGTGATAAACCAAAATCAACTATACAAAAGAACACCCCAAGGGATTCTCCTCCTTTGCATTGACCATCACAAAGCCAAAAAAGTCATGGGAGAGGTTCACGACGGAGAATGTGGCCCTCACATGAGCGCAATGATGCTTACCCGGAAAATCATGCGGCTAGGTTACTACTGGACCACCATGGAAGCTGATTGTCGTAACTACGTCAAACATTGCCACAATTGCCAAATCTTCGCCAACATAAAACATATACCACCATCCCTTTTATACACCATAACGTCACCCTGGCCTTTCTCAACCTGGGGCATCGACATCATCGGGAAAGTCAACCCGGTAGGCACCAAGGCATTGCTTCGTCCTCGTCACCATCGACTACTTCACCAAATGGGTGGAAGCACAGTCATATGCAGTCTTGACCACCAAACAAGTGACCAAGTTCATTCAAAACAACATCATCTGCCGATATGGGGTACCCCATGAAATCATCAGCGTTCAAGGCTCACACTTCCGGGCGGAAACTCAAGCCTTGCTGGACAAATACAAAATCAAACGACATCGATCATCCCCCTACCGTCCCCAAACCAACGAAGCGGTGGAGGCAGCGAACAAAACTCTTGTCACCATTATCAAGAAAATGCAAGACAACTACCGCGATTGGCCAAGCAAATTCCTATTCGCACTCTGGGGATACCGAACCTCCATTCGAACACCGACAAGCGCCACACCCTTGTACCTAGCATATGGTATGGAGGCGGTTCAACCGGTAGAGTTAGAGGTTCCTTCTCTACGTATCCTACTGGAGAGTCAAGTCGCTAAGGCGGAATGGACCCGTCAAAGGTACGAGCAACTCACTCTTCTAGACGAACGGCGACTCAACGCCTTGCACAACGTCCAGCTATTCCAACGACGTATACAACGGGCATTCAACAAGAAGGTTAAACCCAGGAACATCAAGGAAGGCGAGTTGGTCCTCTAGTCGGTTCGAGCACCATTACCCGTCGATCCGAGGGGAAAATTTAAACCCAATTGGGCCGGGCCATACCTGGTCAAGAAAATACTTTCGGGGGGCGCAGTGAGACTGAGTGACCTATATGGGGAGGATTTTACAAACCCGGCCAACCTAGACCAACTCAAGAAATACTACCCTTGAACCATAACAACCAACGACCTAGCCTAGTTTTACAACTAGAAACCACCTCAACCCCTGTTCAAGTCAAGTTCCTCAACGTGTTCTGATTTGAAATTGCATGTTTTATCGAGTCTAGGCTGCGGCACCTTGCCCGTTTCAAATGTCCTTTGATCTGTCAAAGGCAACATCCATTTGCACTAAAACAAAAAAACCCCTGAACTACGAGCATGGTTTGATTTCACCTCTTCAGGTGGATACGTAGGCAGTCCCTCTCATGCATGAGGGATACAATCACAAAACCCAATCAAATTTACAAAATATTTCGAACTACGATCATGGTTTGATTTCACCTCTTCGGGTGAAAACGTAGGCAATCCTTTCTTACACAAGAAGGATACAACCATCCCCACAATAAAAAAACAACCATCCCATAATCAAAACAATCACCCACATACAAAACATTACCCACATCAAAAAAAACGGGAAAAACATTCCCTTTCCCACAAAATACAAAATAAGCCTTTCTCCCTTCCCACAAAATCCCACTTGCCCAAGTGCAAATGTTTAGGATAATTCAAATCGAATTGCCTTTACAAAATGGATGGAAGAAACGAGCGTTCACAATTTTCGACACGAGCAATCCTCTTATTTAATTAATAATGGGAGGGGTTACAATTCCAACAACAAATAAAGCTCGACGAGTCTAGAACTTATCGAAGCTAAGGTGTCAACTAAAACACCTCACATAATAAAACTAGCACAAAACACACAATAACTAGTTAGTACAACATAATAAAAACTCAAAACAATAATACAATATAATAATAAAACGGGTAATGGAGGTCTTCACTCTTCCATTCTACCCTTGCCTTTTCCCTCGGGGTACATCTTCCCCTTGTTCTTCTTGTTGGCCCGCCTAGCATGGACTTCCTCCTCGGAACGGATCCTCAACGGATCTAAGACGGCGACAGCCTCCGGTCTAGCACAAGACCCCATGTTTGACCCAAAAAGAGCCAATGCACGGCCCACCATATTCATGGGGCCGGAACTCCTCCTCTTCGGTGTTCTTATCACATCGGGGGTAGCTCCATCAACATACTCCTCAAAGAAAGCACGGTTGGCCTTGCCAACCTCTCGATACTTCAAGTCGACGACCTCGTCCTTACGAAATTTTGATCTCTCTTCTAAGGACGGAGCACGTGACCACTTGACATAAGCGGGAGTCACCCATGTCGTGGCAACGGGGTTTGGTACTTCCCAAAGCGACCGAGTGGCCCACCATCTTTTGAAAACCTCCACAAACTCGGAGTTCCAGAAAACATTCTCTTGGACAAGAGTATCTTGAGCGGGCACCTTTTGTTGACGCCCCATTTGCCTCATGAGCCTTTCGGGATAAATGAAGGAAACAACCTTCAAACCCACCACCATCAAAAAATGAGGACTAGCACCCGAAGCGGGCAACCCCGTGAAGGACCTCAAGTGCCACCACGGCACCACCCAACGATGTGAGGACCACCCTCCTCCGCCAGTCTTGCGGCCCAATAGGCCTTGGTAGAAGCAAAACTATCCGGGTACAACTTCTTCCTCATGGTAAGGTGACGGAAGGAATAAGAAGAAAGATTAACCGGAGGCTCTACACACCTTAGCCTCTCCAATAGCCACACTTGAAGGATCATTGGGGACCCAAATGAGGGAGCTTCTCCACAAGAGCCTTCCTTGTCCAAAGCTTGGATGATCTCTCCAAGCACCAACCACGAAGGATCTCTACCATGCTCCATTTGCTCAACCACATGTATAAGGGTCATGCTACCATAGCATTTTGGCCCCTCCTTCTTCAAAACATCAACGAAGAGGTACACATGGATAAGGCAAAAGGCAAGAGCCCTTCTCCTAGCCACCTCCGAGACATTGGCATCTAATCGGTTTGAAAAGATGTTGATAAGAGCCAACATATCCACACCATGTGGACCAAGAAGAAAGTTGACTTGACTTGTCGACAAACCCAACATGGAACGGAATTTCTCCTTGTAGCACAACCGAGTCGGAGGAAGCACCAGAACACAACCCGGCCACCCACCAATGGCTCCAACTTCTTTGGCAAGAGGACAAATTTCACCTTTCGGGAAAACGAAAACATGGTGTTTCGAATCCCAAAACCGAGAACATGCTTCAAGAAATGAAGGTTGCACCTTGACTTCACGGAGCACCAACAATTGACCAACTCCCATGCAAACGAGTTGATACTTTTCGGGAGGCGACAAATCCCGGCACCATTGTCGCAATGCATTCTCAAAAGCATCCATGAAATATTTTTGTGGAAGAAGAAGAAGAAGTTTTGTAGAGATGTTTTTGTGTTTCGGATGATGAAATGATGAAGTGCAAACATCACTATTTATACAAAAACGATCATCGCGTTTTTCAGAAAAAGGGGAGAGCTGGCTCCCATCGCCAAGCTGCTCGCGCCTTATTAGGCCCTCTCCCAGGATTCCCGCTTTGACTTGTCTCTTTCAAATTGTGTTTCCTCCTGACACCTCAAACCTCCCGCCAGAATGCTCGCGCCTCTTCGGGATGATCCAGGACATTTTTGTGTTTCCTCACACTCACATTTCCTTGTTTTCGCGTTTTACGAAATCCGACACGGTTTCCATGACGCAGCTTTAAACATATGGATTTTTCTTTCTTTTGTTAGGGGGGAAGGGCTAGTCGCCCCGATCCGCGACGGATCGTTTCCATGTCAGTCGAAATTCCGAAATGTTTTTCGCTTTTTTCACAATTTTCCATCAAAATAAAAAATTGAAAATTGATAACACGACGTCAGTTTCCCTCAAAATTTCAAGCACTCACAAATTCGAGTCTTGACCTCAAAAATCAAATATGCTCGTAAAAATTGTCTTCTGAAATTCATCCGTGACGGTTTGAGTTTGAATTTTTCGAGTCACAAATCAATTTCAACATTTCCGATGCAATTTAATTCAAGACACGAGTTAATTGCTCGATTTTCAAATTAATTCCTTTTTTATCTAAACGTGACGACTTGTCGCAAAAATTTTCAAAATTCATTTCAAATTTCAAAAATCAATTTTTAACTTCGAGTCATCTTGGTTAAATTTTGCCTTTTTTTCAATCAAATGTTTTTTTGCGTTTGTGTATACGTGCTACCTGTTGCCTGTTTTTCTACACTAACGATGCAGGAACCAGTGTGAAACAAAAGGAGAATTGACAGCCGACAACGCTCCTCCGAAACACAACACAAAAAAGCCAAAAATCACAAAATGAACCACAATCCAAAAACACATATATACAAACCGCATCACGCGAAATATGAATATATAAAAATAAGAGTCCAAGACATGGACAAGCAACTACAACTACTCAGCGTCTCCCGTCGGACCAGTCCCGATCTCACGAGGAGTCGCCGCTAGCGCAGACACCACCACCTGCTCAGGCTCCCTCTCCGGAGAACTCTCCAGCGTCTCCTGCTCCATCTCGACGTGAAGCTCCTCCGGTGCAGCCAACTGAGCCCTGAGAGAGGCAATCTCCGCGTCTCGGCTCCGTAACTCGTCCTCACGACGCCTCAAATCCTGGTCTCGACGGATGATCCCCAACTCCCGGGCCTCGACCGTCGATCTAGCTACCCCCAACTCAGCACGGACCCCGAGCATACTCCGCCGGATCCGCAGTACCCTACAAAACACAATACAGATCATCAAGATCTAAAAAACGCGAAATGCAACACAAAGTACACAAAAACAACACACAAAAAGTACCTGAGAAAGCCGAGCCTCCCTCGCAGCCAGGTCACCAGCAAGCGCCCTCCAGCGGTTAGCCATCCGCCACAAATCCTGATGACTAATAGTCGTCACCTACAAATCAAAAATGTCATTCAATACAATGTAAGGCAAAGTATAATTGGGGAAATCGTTCAAGTCAGGAACTCACCCTTAGGACGATCAACCTCCACTCCATGCCAACCTCAGTCACCTCGGCAACCGCAGGCTCCGGTAAGCGCAGCTGAAGCTCCTCGCCACCCGGTCCCTGAAAGGTGGTCTCCATCGGGAAAGCTGGGGGCTGAGTCCTCATCAGCAAGTCGACTCCTTACAATTTGGATCCGTATCAAGGATGACAAACCCTCTTATCAAAAGGGGCAATGAAAACAAAAGAACAAAGGAAAACATACCTCGATCGGGTACCAGGCAAGCCTCGACAATCGGAAGGTGTCGTAGTGGACGTCCCGCAACAACAGCTCCTCACCTCCCTGACCGTGAAGGTGCTCCTCAACCTCATCAGGGGTCGACTGCTGGAACAACACCCTAGGCGGGTCGACCGGTACGACGAAAGTCTCGGTGAAGCACTGACGAGCCAAACGCTCGCCCAGGTACCAAACCGGCTCAATTGCCGTCTCCAGGTACAAACGCAGGGAGCTCCGAGACCGCAAATGCTCCCTGACAGCAGCCGGTACGCCCGTGTAGTGCTCCCAAGGCCACCCGACAAACTGCATTCAAGACAAAGCTACTCATCCGACTGGGGGCTTCATAAGCTACCTAGTCATCCTATCTCTATCTATTTCTATTAAGAAGAGGGAGAAGAGAATAAGAACTTACGTCAGCAATCCGAAGCTTGTTCACGCGACGCCTGCAGTTCTCGTAAGTCGACTTAATCGACTTCTTCCGAGCCACCGTCCAACCCTTCACAGCAGGGTAAGTCGAGGGAACACCGCCTGTGGTCCCTGGGTGCAGAGGGGTGAAGTAAGCATACAACCAAGCCTGTAATCAAACACAGCAAACACAAATCAGCCAATTTCTCAAAAAATTTGCCAGAATCAAAATCAAAATCAAACTAAAAAAAAGAAAACTACAAAAATACTCGTACCTCAAAGATGAGGCCATGACCAACCAAAGCAGGGGCACTACCGTCCCTCACTGACTCCGGACGCACCGCCGCGTGCAAGTACCTGGTGAAACTCGCCAGGGTCGGCGTAACCCAGTCGAACTGACCCAAAGTGTCAAGGTTAGTGAGGAGAGGAAGCACTTTGGTCGACAAGCGCTCACCCTTGTCGCCAAAGTACGTGGCACCCAAGAAGTACCACAACCACAACCGCGCCTCCTTCGTGTCAGCCTCAACCTCTGCCTCCGGACTCTCCAACGGCGCCGGAGTAACACCTGCCACCCTCCCAGTGAAGTGGTCCTTCACGTACGAACTCGCAATCAAGTACGGAATGACGTCGGAAGGCTCCGGCAAAGCAGTACCGATCAGACGGGTAACCGCAGGAGAGGACACTCTCTCCGGCGTCTCAGTAAACTCAACATGCAACTCGCCACTGGGAAGGCCGGATACCATGGCGAAGTCCTCTAAAGTCACGCCAACCTCCCCAAACTCCATATGAAACGACGACGTCGTATCCCAGTACCGATCCAACATAGCGCGGATCAGACACAGGTTCGACCTAATCGAAGACCTGTGAATATCCCGCCAAGCTGACACCAACGGCCCAAAAGCCGACCTCTCTATCAACGCCCTCGTCCCGACTCGGAGAATGTCGTAAAAACCCAGACAAGTAGAGAAGCCCGAGAAAGTCCTCATAGTGCCAATCTCCTGAAATCAAAAACAAACAACGTCAGAACACCTATTCAGGCCTGAAATTCCAAAAGTGACAAAAGTTCAATCGAGGGACACGACTCACCAAGCCCTCGTGAGCACGGTAGGAGATGTGTTTGTCCAGTTGAAGCAATAACTGGTTGCCGTCGAAACCCTCGGCCCAAGCAGGCACCGCCCGCAGGTGCAACCCCCGTGGGGCTGTAGCCTGTCTAGCTCTCCAACTCGCGACGTCGGCATCCTCCTCGACTGTCTCCGCCCTCTGTCTCTTCTGACCACGAGACTCAACATGGTGGATAGGACCCATCTCAACGACCCTGGTGATGTTCTGTAACGTCCGTCTGGTCGCCCGGGGACGATGCTGCCTCGTAGAAACCCTCCTCCCGGAGGTACCAGCCTCAGACCCAGTCTGAGCTCTCCCAGTGACAGTAGCCCCAACAACGGGCACCTCACGCTCCTCAGCGGCCCCTTTGGTCCCGACAGTCTGCTCAGGAGGTCCCTCCTCCTCAATAACATCCTCCACTACCACGGCGGGTGCACTAGCCGGAGTACTAACCGGCCCCGCCCCGAACAACTCCTCAAGAGTCGCAGCAAGGGACTCAGCCTGTCCCGAACACTCCCCTGCAAACAAAGAACGTCAGCCGAAATTTCGGCATTACGACGGCGTAAAATGGACAAATCCAAAAAACAACAACAACAACAACCTGCAAAACAAAACAAGGGCAATCCCGCCCAAATCCAACCAAAGAAAACCATTCAAAAAAACGCAAAAAAAAAACGACGACTCGCCCCTCTTTTCAAGCAAAAGACGAGTCAAAACCACCACAAAAAAAAACGGCACTTCAAGACCCTTACAAGGTCCGCCAACAAACCTAAAATACATTTCCAATGCAATGGAAAATTTTTTCCACGGCTCAAAAAGGGAATTCTTACGCTAATTTGAGCACAAACCGGTCAAAAATTCAAAAACGACCGCAAAAAGGCAAACGTGATTTTATCACGCCTCAAGGTGACCTAAACTACCAATAAGGTCCATTTCAAGGCAAACTGGCTCAATCCAAGCTCAAACAGACGCTTATTTTGTAAGACATAAGACCGTCACAAAAGGCAAAAATTCCAATTTTGCCCGCAAATACCCAACAAAGGTCCATATTGGCAAATATGATCTTTCCCGACTACAAAGCAACCTAGTGGGACCCACTACCCAAGCAAATAAACTTGGCATTGTGAAATGAGACGGTTCCCTCGCCTCACTCACGTTTTTCGAGCATAGGGAGCGGGAACGGGGACCAAAATGCAAACTAAAAGCACCCCTATACTCCTAAACAAGTTTCTAACCTAATGCAATAATCAATTTCACTCGAAATAGGCTCAATCAAAAACGCCCAAATCGATTTTCTAGGGTAAAATTTCGCCCTAAGCTATAGACCAACAAAAACAAATGGATTCAAGAGGAAATACATACCTTGAGATGACATTATGGTTGATAGCACGAATGGAAGCTAGCAAAAGTCCAACAATGGCGATATTTTGCGGGATTTTCGAAGGTTGAAGACGAAATGAATGAGGATGATATGCAGCCAAACCTCGCGTCTTTTACAAAAAAAAGGGAAGCCCCTTTGGTTCGCAAGGTGGCTCGCGCCTCAATCAGGCCTCCCCTTGCTTTTTCACCGAAATTTGGGCTTTGGCCCAATTTCCCATATTAAACTTCGAGTTTTCATCGACGACATTAAGGACCGTCATTTTTTCAAATACAAAAACAAATAGTGAAGTCAGAATTCACTATTTTCTCAAATTTCAACGACGGCAATTAAAACCGTCAATTTCAAAAATAATAGCGAAAATTCAAAATTCGCTATTTCTTCAAATTTCAAACGACGACAATTAAAACCGTCAATTTCAAAAATAATAGTGAAAATTCAAAATTCACTAGCAATGGCAATTAAAACCGTCATTTTCAAAATAATAGTTGGAAATTAAATTCCACTATTTTCGCCACACATGTCAACGGCGGCACATAAACCGTCACTTCAAACGTAATAGTGAAGATTTCAAATTCACTGTTTTCATCAAATGTCAACGGCGGCAAATAAACCGTCACTTCAATTAATAGTGAAGATTCCAAATTCACTATTTCCTTCAAATGTCAACGGCGGCACATAAACCGTCACTTCATTTAATAGTGAAGATTCCAAATTCACTATTTCCTTCAAATGTCAACGGCGGCACATAAACCGTCACTCCAAACGTGATAGCAAAATTTAAAATTTGCTATTTCCTTCAAAACAGACGGTGATCGAAACCGCCACTTCAAATTCAAAAAAAAAGAACAACGAATGGTGAAGATTCCAAATTCACTATTCCTTCAAATACCAGCAGGGGGCTTCCTCGCGGAACCCGCTCATTTCAAAAACAATGATAGTGAAAATTCGAGTTCACTATTTCCACGGCGGCATCATGAGTTCGCTACTTTCAAAACAAGCCCATTTGACGCGGCTATTCTCATGGTCCATTAACCGACCACCCTATGGCTGGCGAGCCTTACTACGCACCATGGCTGGCGAGCTTTACTACGCATCGCGGCTGGCGAGCCCTCCTAAGGTACGCACCATGGCTTGCGAGCCTTACTATGCATCATGGCTGGCGAGCCTTACTACGCATCATGGCCGGCGAGCCTTACTATGCATCATTGCTGGCGAGCCTTACTACGCACCATGGCTGGCGAGCCTTACTACGCACCATGGCTGGCGAGCCTTACTACGCACCATGGCTGGCGAGCCTTACTACGCACCATGGTTGGCAAGCCTTACTACGCACCATGGCTGGCGAGCCTTACTACACACTATGGCTGGCGAGCCTTACTACGCATCGTGGCAGGCGAGTCCTCCTCAGGTACGCACCATGGCTGGCGAGCCTTACTACGCATCGCGGCTGGCGAGCCTTACTACGCATCGCGGCTGGCGAGCCTTACTACGCATCGCGGCTGGCGAGCCTTACTACGCATCGCGGTTGGCGAGCCCTCCTCATATACGCACCACAGCTGGCGAGCCTTTGTCCGCAAACGTGCAAGGACATATCCGAAGATGCCTCAGGTATGACTCCTTCCTATGGCTGGCGAGCTTTCGTACGTAGTCTAATGGACTTTAAATGACCCGCACGGATAGTCGACAGACTCTAAACTGTTCCCGACGCCAGGTCCTTGACTCGTACCCTCGAGTTGCCTTAACGTCGCCCTTCCCGACGGCAGGTCCTTAGCCCGAATCCTTTCGAGCCGCCTCGACGTCGCTCGGGTCTCCAGGTTGTAATCTTCGATTGACCTGGGGGCTCTACTTTGACTTTCGCCCTGTCCAAGCCTAAGTCAAAGTGGGGCTTTGTAGATACCCAGTATCTGCTGAGACTCCAACAAACACCCGATGATTATCGGACTATAACATGTTTTGGAATCACGGCGTTTGATCGACAGTTTGTGTACAACTTTACGTCAGAAAACTTAAAACGATTTCGAAAATAAAATATTTCAAAACATTTTAAAAATACCTGGAGTGTTTAATGCACGACGACGGGGTCGCAATGACACTAACTAGAGTCAAAACCAACGTCGGACCAAAAACCGACTCAAAAATTCAAATCCCGACTCCAACAACGAGTCAAACCGAGTCAACCACTAAAAACAAAACATTTCAAACATTCTACCTTAAGTTTTCCCGGATTCATGAATGGTCAAGTACCAAACATGTGACTACAAAACCTAGGATAGAACAAATCATGGTTGCACTTGTGTGAAAGCGACAAGACACCTCGAAGAACCGCGATGTGGCTCGCGCCTCTTTGAGCAGCCCAGGTGGCCACGTCGCTCAAAATTCACACAACCACTCATTTCCCTATAAATACCCCTCAAATGCCCCCCATTTGAAACTTACGCGAGTGTCCGCCCCCTCTTTTCTCCCTTAAAATTCTCGACTCGACTTCTTAAGTCACAATCCGACGCGTTTTTCGACCACTACACCGTCACTAATCTTAAAACACTCTTTTTACTTACCAAAACGGTTTTAAACCGAGTTTTTTCCGACCAAACGAGTTGTTACACTTACGTCGGTCACTTGCCATAACCAAACATGTAAGTATGAGGGTGTAAAAATCCTTCTTTTATCATGTTTTTACTTGTTTCATGACTATAACATGTTAAACCGTGCATAACATGAACCAAAATATGGGATAAATGAGCCAAAACTGATTTTTGGCCTGAGACAAAAGCCTCTTGGTTCGCCGGCTTGCCCGCGCCTAAATGGGGTGTCCAGGTCAGAACTCCACCGTGTTTGTTCTCGTCTTTCCCCTTTAATTCATTTTCATATTTGTAATCGGTTTTTACCATTTCAAATATTTTCAAACCTTTTTTATTTCATTTTATTTGTTTTAACCATAAAACATTTTTCACCTTTGGTTCCTCATACCATGACGGTTAAATCCGTGTTTCGGTGATACTATTTGGTTAATGACATTTAAAAGGTGCTTTAAAACCTTTTATATCATTTCTTTACATTTTGGGAGATATTTTAAAGCCTTTCATCATTTCTTTACATTTTCAAAGAACATATTAGTCACCAACACAAAGTCATCCTTGGTTCTACATACCATGCCGGATTTTAACCCGGGTATGATGATGAGTATCGACTAATTATATTCAAATGAACCTAAAACAATTAGTTCATAATTATTTTCAAAACTATTCATGTCAAGCTTGTCAAGTCAAACCCGACACCGAATATTCTCAAAATAATGATGATTATTCGAGTCCCGTTCCTCAAATCAACAAATGCGGTCTAAACGACTCTTTCAAAACAAATCCGGTCAAATACCCGTTTTTCAACACGTTTTCTAAACGTTTTTCAAATGGTCAGAACACGGCATATAACCGTAGGTTGACCCGCGCCTAAACAGGCCTTTCAATTCTCATTTTCAAAACGAGAGGGAGGCCCCTTGTACCGCCGGCTGGCTCGCGCCTCATGCAGCCGCCTGGTACAGGGCTGTGGGATTTATCTGTATGCATCCCTTTAAATTAAGGATTATAACGAATTATAAAGTGATGATTATGAGTCATAAAACTAAATTGCATAAACAAAAGCATAAAGGATTAAGAAATAACCTTCAGTCCTAGCTTTTATGGCCTATGAACAATATCGCAATGATATTCTCCTATCAGTTGCACCCAAGACGATATGAGAAATGCCCTTTGATTTTGCTAGAATCGATCCCTCAAATTTTCTGTAAAATTAGGGTTTTGTGTTTTTGTTGAGATGAGAGGCAAGAATGAGTTAAAAAATTAGGTTAGAAAATACACTCCTCTCTACCTCTTAAACCGTGTATGAGGGAAGATTAGGGTGGATTTTTCTTCTCCTAAGTTTCGGCCCAAATACCGAAATAATAAGGAGTATAATTTCCTTATTTTCGGTTATTCCAAAAATGTATAAAATGTGTTAAATATAAATTGTCATCTAGTGAGGATCGATCCCATAACCTCTTGGTTTGAGTACCCTCACTATTACCACTATGATACATTCATCTTGTTGAATAAATATAACCGATTACATTTAATTACGAATTAACATATTAATTCGTCCAAGCTTACATCATATACATTAATTTAATATAACTTATTATATTCAATTTACGAATTGACAGTTAATTCGTCTCAACTAATATTATTTAATCTTCATTAAATAATTGTCTCATCAACACATTGACTAACTTGTTTAGTCATATATGGCATCAATGTGATTACATTTCCATAACCACATCTCTCAAACACATCCTATAGGTGTGACCTTTAGGGACCAGTTGATCACCGCCATCTGTATGATAATAACGTCAAACTTTCTAGCAAGCCAACCGTTATTAGGTAATCATTAATCAACTGATTAAAATACGAAGTATACCCTTGTGAACCTGTAAGAGATTTACAAATGTTATCACACTAATTTGTGGAGCACACAAGCTCCAACAAACTCCCACTTGTCCTCACAAGTGTATGTGCGATAACCGATTCTCATATCCTAAAATTTCTCCCACTCAATGTAAAACAATTTGCAAATACGTATTCACAAAGGTCGTATTTTACAAGCGATCATTATTAAGAGTGGTTTCCCCGACTAGAGAGTAACTTAACTGATAAACGAATCATCATTCGAGCATGACCATGCATTTCAGTTACAACTCCTCGAGTGGCCCTGAGAAATAACTATACCTGATAAGGGTTGGATATTTTCCTCAACTCCAATCCTGCAGATGTAAGCACAGTATGAAATGACCCAGAAAAAATCTACTTAGCCTCCAATTACGGCAGACCGTGAGAAAGAAACCAAAGTCACCCAAAAACTGCCTTAATCTCAAGAGACAGTCGATAGTCAAAAGAATCGACTCTAGGAACACACACTAGTAGAAAAAGTCTCATTGACATCGGTTTTTTTACCCCATTTACATCGCTTTTGTGGCGATGTTTCTGGGGGCGACGTATTTAGTATTTTTACTTTAACATCAGTTTTAGAACCGATGTAAATAGTATACAAAAACATCGGTTATAGGTGAAAACCGATGTTAATTGTGTTTCAATTACATCGGTTTCTAAGTAAAACCGATGTTAATAGCATCTAATTTACATCGTTTTTGGTGTAGAACCGATGTACTTATTTACATCATTTATTGACTAAAACCGATGTAAATAGGTATTTTTATTATTAAAAAAAAATACATTTGAGGCGTTTTTAATGGGGAAAACGCCTCAAATGAGAGCTTCAATCAATTAAATAAAATTACATTTCCAAAACCCATAATGTATAAATATACATTGTTTTGAAAATAAATATTTTTAGATTTACATATAAATAGATACATGTAGAAACCTCTGACTAAATAATGACAATATTGATAGTAAGATACAAAATGAAAATTAAAAAACTAATATAATAGTGTAATACTCCTTGTTTGTTCCATATACTTGAAAAAATTGTAATCATCATCCGCAGAAAACTGAAGCTTGCTGCATCGGTTTCTATAGCAGGACTCTCGTGAATAAATCTTTGAAAATCGTCTCATCAATACCCAATTAGGAGGCTTCGCTGTCCTCGATGTTGTAGGAAGAAAACAACAGTAGTAATATATACACGCATTTAATAAGCTATCAAAGTTAACTTGTGAGGATAGTACTCTAAAATGGTAAGCAAATACCTCAGTACTCTCAGAAAAAGTAAGGGGACAAGTTGGTGTTGTTGTGATCACTCCACCTTCTTTCTGAGATCAGTGCCATTCAGCATTATATTCACCCACCTTTCTGAGGGCAGTACTCTGAAAATGTAAGCAAATACCTTAACGTCTATTTCTCTAACTCTACCACACGTTTTTTCTAACATTTAATTAGCTTGCTAGTATAGTACAACATATACTAGCAAGCTAATTGAATGAAACCCAGACATGCAATAACTTCCAAGATATATGAGCTCCTTACATTATGAAGGAGGAACTTCCAAGCATCGCTCACAATGGATCATGTGTAAACAACCTTTAGTGTCAAATAGGGATAAAGATGGATAAATCTAACATGCAATAAGAAAGGATAATGGCAACATAGGATAAGGGGCGAGGTGTAAAATAGAAAAAAGGTTTGAACAACATAAACATACACCGTATAGTATCTTATTCACTGCCAGAAACTACAGGGGAGTTTTAGCCCGAAACATGTTTTATAGAATCAAAACAGCATGAACAAAGCTCCAAGGTAATGTCGACGTCCTCTGAATTGATAACAGATCAATTGTCAAGGACCTACATTTGGAGGTAAATTTTTTATGAACAGGTGCTAATTCTAGCACAATGTTAAACCAAAGGATCCTGTTTCTCATAAAACACAAACAGTTAACAAATACGGAGTACAAATTTCCGAGAAAATAAGCAAAATCAACTCAGAGGACAGAGATGCACAGAGGCTGCCTTCCAAGAGACCTAACCAATATTCCTAGCACAAGCAAGTGTATCCAACAGTACAACACCAGATTTACAACCATGGTTTGAAAATCTGATCTAGTTCATAACAGAGACAGTTTGAGATGACCCGTGATGAAAAACTTAGTCGATAATTTAAATTGATCGGAATGATACTGCACAACAGCACAAGCAAGTGTATACAACAGTACAACATTACAGATGTAAAAAGTCGTTGGATAAGGATAAGTAGGACAAATGCACGTTAGTCGATAAGCGTCACCTGAAAAACGAGACTGAAAAATATGTAAGGCACCAACAGTCCTGTCAGAATATTTACTTGTCTTCCAGTTTATTTTATCCAGCACCAGCACCAGCAAACAACTGCAACCAGAAACTGTGAGGGACGACTATGTTCTAAACTCAACATTAACTTGTTTGAAACTAAAACATCAGACAATCAGTAGAGAATTATTATGTGGTCTAAATTGAAGTGTCGAAGGCAGTTAATTGAAGTGTCGGAGTAACATAGGTTAAGAACCTACATGAGGACGTAATATTTTTACGAACAGCTGCTAATTCTAGCACAATGTTTAAACCAAGGGATCCTGTTTGGTTCAATTTACCTGTCATACTAGATTTTACATTAGAGAACATTAATAGAGAGCACAATTTTCAATGATAATGGCATCACAAAGACTCTCTCATTATCAATCAAAACATATCTAATACAAGCAAGAAGCCCAAGTGATACAGAGAAGAGTAAAAAGGCAAGGAGAAACTATAATTGTAGGCAGCAAAGAATACTCACATGCAGGTAGATATGAAATATCAGCAGAAATAGCGCATGGTATTCCAAAGTCAGTAATGTTGCAGTACCATCTTATAAAAGTTTTAGTACGATCATATTCTAGATAACCCGACTTTGAAAAGACTCATACCATCTTATAAAAGTTTTGGTGCGCGATCATATATCGTCTATTTCAAAGAATGTAAATGCAAGTTTCATTACCCGGCAACTTTATCAAAATCAACTTTGTATTCTTGCAGACTTGGAGGACAAAGTCAGTAACAAAATCAAGGCTCCTTGAACGGCCATATTTGTTGGTGGCTTTAATGACTGTTAGTAGATTAATGCCATCCTCCTATTTCAGAATACACACCATTTCATCAGTACACATTAACATCCAAAAGAATGTAGCACTGTCTGTACTCTATCCAAAACCAGTTTTTACTCTACCCCGAGTAACCTCGTGTAGCTTCTTTTCGTAGGATACATTGATTTCAAATTTCAAGTATTTAACTGAAGCAACACATAAGAAACACCCATGTATTCTTCTTAATACTTTTCGATAATGAAATAACGATAAGACTACTACTACTAATCCCAGGTTTCTTTGATAAGTATTATACTACTATGAGAATTACAAGAAAACCAAACAAGTTCATACTTCTTGTTTAAGATATTGAACTAAGTAAAAATGTCCCTAATACTTACAGTGTTGATCGGTACATCACAGCCTTGTCGAACAGTCGAGCACCAAGAGGCCCAGTCAATTCCGGCTTTATAACCTGTTTCAAACCCCTTGAGAGATCATATCTTGCAGGCTTTTCATATTGACCTACTCCCAACGACTCAAAACACAAAGCTTTATTGCTTAGGGTCAACATACCTGTAAATACAAACCAAGTCAGAGTAAAGACGATAAAAAAATAAAATACAAGCACTACTCTTAGGAGTCATCAATGAAATCAGCAAGAATTAAGAGAACAAAGCTCAGTAGCTTCAGAACTCTAAAATAGTTCAGGCACAAATGGCTTTTCGCCATGGTTCCTGACCAAAAGAGAGAAAAAACAGGTTAATAGTCTTCACCCTTTACTTTGTCAATACAGATTGCTAGACCATTGTACAAGTGATAGGAAGGACTTCTATTATACATAAATACCTTAAAGAAAGAAATTGGGGAAAAAAAATACACACGGTAAAGTACATTACCACATCCCAATCCATCTCATGCTAACACATACATAAGGAGATATACAAGCGCCCCTAACCCACATGAGCTGGCACAAATGAAAATGCATACACAAAAGATATTATGCACATGCACAACTACAAGCCCGGCAGCAACAATGACCAAACACAAGCTTAGATGGTCAAATATGGTTCCTTGATTCTTACCCAGTAAAAATTCATGACTAAATTAAGCATGTCATTTTCAGCTAAGGGGTCTTATTTTCGAAAAAAAAGATCTAGATTATCACCACAAAAACCCTTGAAATGGGATTAGATCAGAAGACATCTCAACAGTTCCTATATGATAGAGAGAGCTAAGTGATGTCAGCATTCCCAAAGAACTTTATTGTCGAGTTAGCATTAGCCAAATGCTCCCTTGACTTTGGTGTCAACTAGGATTGAATATCTTCATTCACACAACAAGGCTGATGGCACCTGCTTGAGCACCTGCTTGATCAACCTCCTCTCAATAATTACAGGAGAAAAGAGAACGTACCAGCAAAAGTGTGCCCATTGTCTTTAAAGGTTCGAGATTCACAATTCTTGAGCAAACGTGAAAGCCTTTTTGCTTCATCTTCACTTGGCATGTTATCCTTCCCACTGGTAAATCAAATAAACATGAAAAATGAGTAATTTAGGAACCACATAATAAAAAGTGAGATCGGAAATATGACCGCAAAAGATAAAGGAGGAGCAAGGCGGCGGACGGCGGAAGGACATTGATGGGCGGGTCGTCGACAGACGGCGTCGTGGTGGGTCGTAGGCGGCGGAAGTGAGAAAGAGAGAAAAAGGCCGATGGAAGGAATGACAGGAGGTAAGAAAGAGAAGGGGGAAGGACGACCTGGTGGTTGTTGGCGGTGGCATGGCGGTGTGGCGGGAGGAGAAGGGTGGTGTCGTGGTGAGATAAAGGGCAGTGAATGTGAGTATCGATTTTTTTGATTTGGAGTTTAGGGTTTGTGTAAATGGAGAGGCGAGGATGAGAAAGTAAAGGGTCGTCGGTCGTGGGAAATAATAAGCTAGGGTAGTTTTTTGTCTATTAATTGAGAATGGTTTTAATTTACATCGGTTATTTAAAACTGATGTTAATGACACGACATTTACATCGGTTATGTTAAAACCGATGGTACAAATATTTTTGGACATCGTTTTTTAAAATAACCGATGTAAGGGAATAAAAGTCTACATGTTTTACATCGGTTTTTATAAGAACCGATGTTATCTATGAACATTTACATCGTTTCAACTAAAACCGATGTTTTTGTGGCGATGTCAATAGGATTTTTTCTACTAGTGACAATGGATGTCCTATCCACGACCTGGCACCGAATGGTTTTAAACATTTAGGACTCCATTACGTTGTCACCAAAAATTTGTCCTATGAGGTATCGTTATAATCTCGCATCTGTGATCGATCAGTCAACCGTTTGACTTATGGCTCGTTGAACCCACCATCAATCGGCTGCACAATATAATAGTCAGAGTTATCAGCTCTTTGAGGCGATTACGGACCAAACAAAATATAATGTAATTCAGTTCACTTTGTGGCGTTCAATGTTGTCAGTACAATCCACATGAAAAACAAAATATTATAAAAAAACAACGAAGTTATAAATAGTATATGAAAAAGATAACGTATCGAATTCATAATCAACTACTATAACTCAGGTACACGTTTAGTTCTCATGGAAATAACGTGCCCTCTATGCTTATCATATTTCAATGGTTTAGTAGTAGAATCTGCTACAACTTCCTGTTTGGAACTATTCCAGCTGACCGCAGCACCATTAAAAGTAACAACGAATCTAGACTGAGATTTCTAATCATCTCGATCCGTTTGGAAGCTAGCATCTGCGTAACCGATTGCGCATAGCTTAGTATCTCCTCCATAAGTCAATACCCAATCCTTAGTCCTCCGTAGGTACATGGATTCTTTTGGCACCGACTCGTCATACTCAATGCATATGCCACGTCTGGACGTGTGCATATCATGGTATACATGATTGATCCTATTGTAGATGCATAAGGAACACGACTCATGCGCTCAATCCCTTCAGGCGTCGTGGGTGACTGAGACTTGCTCAACTGCATCCCAGACGTCATTGGAAGGTTCCCCTTCTTGGAGTTGGTCATGCTGAACTTCTCAAGAACCTTCGGGTTGCACCATGTACAACTCTTCCTCCAAATATCCGTTTAAGAAGGCGGTTTTCACATCCATTTGCCAAATTTCATAGTCATGAAAAGCGGCAATCGCTAAGATTATCCGAATGGAACGTAGCATGACTACAAGTGCAAAAATCTCATCATAATGCAATCCGTGCACTTGAGTGAAACCTTTTGCCACTAGTCGTGCCTTATAGGTATCGGTTGCGCGTCTCTGTAACGCTTTATTTTGTAAAGCCATTTGCACTGTAGAGGTTTTACCTTATTAGGTAAATCAACTAGATCCCATATGTCATTCTCATACATGGAGTCCATCTCGGATTGCATGGCTTTGAGCCATAGCTTTGAGTCGGAACAGGTCATTGCACCTTTATAGGTAGCGGGTTCATTACTCTCTAGGAGCAAAACGTCATTCTCCTCGACCATACCAATGTATCTGTCCGGAGGATTAGAGACTCTACCCGACCTCCTAGGTTCCTCAGGAATATTAACCGTGTCATCAGTTGGAGGAACAGCTTCCTCCATCCGTTCCTCGGTTGTTGGTTCTGGAATCTCCGACAGCTAGAAGGTTCTATTACTCGTCTTGTTCTCAAGAAATTCTTTCTCTAAGAACGTCGCACTAGCCGCAACAAAAACTCGATGTTCGGTGGGCGAATAGAAGTAATGACCAAACGTTCCTTTTGGATAACCAATAAAGTATGTCTTGACCGATCGCGGGCCGAGCTTATCCTCATGTCTCCACTTGACATAAGCCTCGCAGCCCCAAACCCGAATAAAGGACAAGTTAGGGACCGCTCCCTTCCACATTTCATATGGAGTCTTGTCGACAGCTTTAGTCGGACTTCGGTTAAGTATAAGAGCAGCTGACAAAAGAGCAAAACCCCATAATAAATCAGGCACTACCGTGTGACTCATCATGGATCGAACCATATCGAGTAAGGTTCGATTTCTCTGTTCGGACACACCATTTAACTGAGGTGTTCCAGGTGGAGTTAACTGTAGAACGATTCCACAGTCTTTAAGGTGTTGATCAAACTCATTTGAAAGATATTCGCCACCCCGATCTGAACGGAGTGCTTTAACCTTTCTACCCAGTTGGTTTTCAACCCTGTTCTGGTATTCCTTGAATTTCTCAAAGGACTCACTTTTATGCTTCATTAAGTAGACATATCCGTATCTACTCAAATCGTCCGTGAAAGTGATAAAATGTCTATAGCCATCTCTAGCGGTAATTGACATAGATCCACAAACATCAGTATGTATGAGTCCTAATAGGTCACTAGCGCGCATTCCAACACCTTTGAAGGAAATTCGAGTCATTTTGCCAATGAGACATGATTCACACGTGCCATATGTAGAAAATTCGAATGCGGGAATAGTCCCATTATCGACGAGTTTCTTTACACGTTTCTCATTTATGTGTCCCATTCGACAATGCCAAAGATAGGTTTGATCTTTGTCACCAACCTTTAATTTCTTATTATTCACATGTAATACTTCCGTGGTTTGATCTAAGATGTAAATTCCATTCATGGAAACTGCTTTGCCATAAATCATTTCATTGAAAAGAAAATACAGCTATTATCCTTTATTGAAAATGCAAAACCGTCTATATCGAGTACGGAAATAGAAATAATGTTCTTAGATAAACTGGGTACATAATAACAATTATAAAAATAACTCAAAACCACTAGGGAGTTGGATTACGTATGTTCCCTTCGAGACTGCAGCAACTCGTGCTCCATTCCCGACTCGCAGGTCCACATCACCCTTTTCGAGAGGTATGATGTTCTTTAGGCCCCGCAAATGATTACACAGATGAGGACCACAACCAGTATCAAGTACCCAAGTTCCGAAACTTTCATGGTGAATCTCAATCATATGAATATAAGATGACATACCAACAGGAACGACGCGGCCTGCTTTAATGTCCTCACGGTACACGGGACAGTTCCTCCTCCAATGTCCAGTCTTGTGACAATGGTGGCACTCAATGTCACCGCCCTTGCTCTTTGCCTTGCCCTGTGAGCCACTAGTCTCACCGGGCCCACTCTTACCGTTTCCTGGCTTTTTAAACTTTGACTTACCTACAGCTAGGTCGCCATGAGCCTTGCCCTTACCTTTACCCTTGTTGGAAATCGTGAGAACATCCTGCTTCATGCTCCCACTCAATTTCATATCCTTCTCGGTCTGTACGAGAAGGGAGTGTAGCTCATGAGGACTCTTTTTCAAGTCAATCATGTAGTAGTTCGCCCTGAAAAGGGCAAAACCATCATGAAGAGAAGAAAGCATTCGGTCAATGACAATGCTCTCACTGATTTTGCAATTATGTGCCTCCAGCTTCTCAACATTCTCAATCATGTGAAGAATGTGTGGGCTAACCGGTTGGCCCTTCTGGAGTTTCGCATCAAAGAAGCGACATGTATGCTCATAAGTAACGATTCTCGGTGCTTTTGAGAACTCGTTAGTGAGCGTGGTGAAAATCTTGTTTGCACCTTGGGCAACGAAGCGTCTCTGCAAATTGGTTTCCATTGCAAAGATGAGTACGTTCTTTATCGCACCCGCTTCCATAGTGAAGTCACTATAAGCATCAATATCGTTGATTCTTGCATTTGGGCCTGGGTTTGGCGGTATTGGCTCAGTTAGGTACTTGAGCTTACCGTCAGCAATGGTAGCATTCCGTAGTGCCGCCTCCCAGTCCGCAAAGTTGGACCCGTCATTTTTCAGACGTGTGAACTGATTCACGCTGTCCATAAAAATTTTAAGCCAGGACTCGCGTCCAAGTGTGACACTCGGCATTGGGATTTCGTTATTTCCAGCAATTTGTTGTAACAGTAATATAAACGTGTTCTACACTGCGAAAAGAAGAATAAATAATAAGCATGTGCATCGATTTTAATTTAAGTCTAATGAACTAGTGTCATAACGCGAAGACTCAAAACATTTATACAATTGACCTTCCTCAAGAATTATATAAATGATCCCAAGACTCAATTATCTGTAAATTGATAAGCTAACCTTTTAGCTAATTCTACCGTTAGAATTCTTGGTCGATAAATTTCTGTAAATTCTATCTTTAGTCCATCATAATCACGAGAAACTCTTCGGACTATAATGTTGAGATAAACTAAGTCAACACAAACTACTTACCCAACGTAGAAGGGGTCATATTATGCCTACCGACGAAGAAGGGATTCATAGTTGTTTGCCCTTATAAAGACTAGTCTCAATTTCCGTTTTAGAGGAAGATCCCATCAACTTTGTTTTAATTCATTTTAAGTGAACTAATATCTAGCATGCGTGAATGAATAAACTAAGATGATGGCTTAAAAAACACGTGACATCTGTATGTCTATGAAAACTAACATACAACCTATATGTGTCAATTTTCATGCATTTTAGTAGTAGGTGGTTTGGTTTTAGGCGGAATATGATGCATAAACAAGCATGTGAATGATAAGCAATAAGAACGGTCAAACGTAAAACAAAAAAAATCCTAGTGTGGCCTATCCTATCAAAATGAACATAAATACAACTTTGGAAACCATCCATGGACCCGAGAAGCTTGTCTTGATGTTCCATCTTGATCCATGTAGCGGGAGTGAGCTTCAATCTCCATCTTTAGTCTTCTTTGAAAATTACAATAAATAAATTTACATAATAAACCTATTTATTACATTCTAATTTCAAAACCCAAAAACTAAAGAAAAATAAAGGAGATTCGAGATCTCAAATTACATTAAAAATTATGTTCCCATCATTACGAAAACATAATTTGACTAAGGCCACACTAAGTATTACAATTTACAACCGATTGCAAAAATACGTAAATTAAATCATTCAAACGATTCATTCAACTAAATAAAATGCATCAACTAAAAAAAATTAAACATACAAGACATAATTCTTTAATTATGTAGATTAATTTTATTCAAACCACCTATTTAAATTATCAAATTAAGTGACAATTCCCCAATTAATCACATTAATTTTAATCTTAATTCACATTAAACTTGTAATATGAATTCCTATCTTTTAAACTGCTTTAAAAAATAGGTATCTATGAATTATGAACCGCTTCACAATAATTAATTGACCAAAAAAAAATTCTTTAAAAGTTATCTCGGTAAAAACCGAAACAACCCAATAAAAAGACATTTTCTCGGTTTTACAGCTAAAACCGAAAAAAAAACAAATTTTTTATTTTTTTTTATTTTATTTGTCCAGCCGTGAACAGTAACAGAAACAATTTTTTTTTTTTTATCTTTTCTCGGTTGAATGGCAAAAACAAAAAAAACAGCCCGTTTTTATTTTCCTTTTAAACTCGGTTTTTCTGAAAAAACCGAAACAAAACAAAAAAAATATTTTTTTTATTATCTGCCCACTGTGAACAGTAACCGTAACAGGATAAAAAATTTTCACGGTTCAAAATAAAACAAGAACCCTAATGCCTCCTTTTTTTTCTTTTCCGGCAAAAATGCCCTAAAACAAA
This sequence comes from Silene latifolia, assembly GCF_048544455.1. Lineage (NCBI taxonomy): Eukaryota > Viridiplantae > Streptophyta > Magnoliopsida > Caryophyllales > Caryophyllaceae > Silene > Silene latifolia. Next base: position 50,896,084 of record NC_133526.1, on the reverse strand, counting down.
AATCGATGAAGAAAATCGTTTATAGTTGCTATTTAGAATATGATTAGCATATGAATTAATAAAACATGATTAATCGTATATGCCAAAAACTATATAGCAAAAACAAATTTTTATATCATCGACATGACGATTCCATTTACAATTTAACTTAATCTTCATTAAATCAAAAATCTATCAATTTATCATATGTTAATTTTAACTGATTAAACAACAATATGAAAAATCGAAATGGAAATAATCATCAAAACAAAGAAAAAAAACAGAAAACAGACGGCTTTAAAAAATACCTCACGGCAAAAAAAATTTTCAGCCGAAACTTTTTTTTTCTTTTCGAAATTCCTAAATATCGTTTACATCCAATTTTATGAAAATCATCAAAATAAAATTCGTGGCCTTGGCTCTGATACCACTTGTGGGATTTATCTGTATGCATCCCTTTAAATTAAGGATTATAACGAATTATAAAGTGATGATTACGAGTCATAAAACGAAATTGCATAAACCAAAAGCATAAAGGATTTAGAAATAACCTTCGGTCCTAGCTTTTATGGCCTATGAACAATATCGCAATGATATTCTCCTATCAGTTGCACCGAAGACGATATGAGAAATGCCCTTTGATTTTGCTAGAATCGATCCCTCAAATTTTCTGTAAAATTAGGGTTTTGTGTTTTTGTTGAGATGAGAGGCAAGAATGAGTTAAAAAAATTAGGTTAGAAAATACACTCCTCTCTACCTCTTAAACCGTGTATGAGGGAAGATTAGGGTGGATTTTTCTTCTCCTAATTTTCGGCCCAAATACCGAAATAATAAGGAGTATAATTTCCTTATTTTCGGTTATTCCAAAAATGTATAAAATGTGTTAAATATAAATTTTCATCTAGTGAGGATCGATCCCATAACCTCTTGGTTTGAGTACCCTCACTATTACCACTATGACACATTCATCTTGTTGATTAAATATAACCGATTACATTTAATTACGAATTAAAATATTAATTCGTCCAAGCTTACATCATATACATTAATTAAATATAACTTATTATATTCAATTTACGAATTGACAGTTAATTCGTCTGAACTAATATTATTTAATCTTCATTAAATAATTGTCTCATCAACACATTGACTAACTTGTTTAGTCATATATGGCATCAATGTGATTACATTTCCATAACCACATCTCTCAAACACATCTTATAGGTGTGACCTTTAGGGACCAGTTGATCACCGCCATCTGTATGATAATAACGTCAAACTTTCTAGCAAGCCAACCGTTATTAGGTAATCGTTAATCAACTGTTTAAAATACGAAGTATACCCTTGTGAACCTGTAAGAGATTTACAAATGTTATCACACTAATTTGTGGAGGACACAAGCTCCAACAAGGGCCTGTTCCCTTTTCCAGTATTAGTCTAGGACGATTCTCACTCCGACTAGCTCGGATGTAGGACGGATCAGATGACTATTTGCTCATTCAAAATCATCTTTGCAAAATGCCCTCCTAAAACAAATGGATCACGTTATGCACCATAAACCTAATAAGGTAAATGGATGTTTAATTTCCGTCTTGCATGCAAATCAATTATTAATCCAACTCGACTTCTTATACTTGATACTTGGATTAAATCAACCGACTTAGAAAGCTCTCACATGTTAGGTTTAAATTATTGGATGCACATTCATGCATTTAAACCGTTTTATCAACTTCTGCATTCAACCAACTAAGATCGATCAGTAGAGGCCGCTACGCGGGCGGGATTGGGTGTCTGATTAAAGGGCTTCCCAATACGTACCTTCACCTCTTACTCAGAAACTTTGGATAGTGGACGACCTTATCCAGGGCGTACGAGAGTCATTCTAGAGATAGGATGCTAAAGAGGGGCGATTCCTTATCTTTAGTACCTATGTCAAACCCTGCTTTGTGCTTTGTTTGTCTGAGGTATAAAGTGGATTCGAACGGGTTCCAAGCATCCCACAAATGCTTGGTGGCGACTCTGAACATCTCTAATCGTTTCGAGACCCTTACCGAGACGAAACCGACCGATCTAAAACGATCCGGTCGAAAGCATTTTTACGCCGCCGAGCATGGCTTTCAAAAGAACGCTATATGTCCAACAGATCGGCTTGGCGTGTAGGTGGCTGTGTCCACAACCGTAGGAGAGGACACTCCCTCCGGCGTCTCGGTAAACTCAACAGGCACCTCGCCGCAGGGAAGGCCGGATACCATGGCGAAGTCCTCTAATGTCACACCGACCTCCCCGAACTCCATATGGAACGACGACGTCGTATCCCAGTACCGATCCAACATGGCCCGGATCAGACATAGGTTCGACCTAATCGAAGACCTGTGAATATCCCGCTAAACGGCCACCAATGGCCCCAAAGCCGACCTCTCTATCAACGCCCTCGTCCCAGCTCGGAGAACTTCGTAAAGGCCCAGACAGGTAGAGAAGCCCGAGAAAGTCCTCATGGTGCCGATCTCCTGAAATCAAAAACAAACACTGTCAGAATGCTTATTCAGGCCTGACACTTCAAAAGTGACAAAAGTTCAATCGAGGGACACAACTCACCAAGCCCTCGTGGGCATGGTAAGAGATATGCCTGTCCAGTCGAAGCAACAGCTGGCTACCGACAAAACCCTCGGCCCAAGCAGGAGCCGCCCGCAGGTTCAGCCCCCGCGGAGCTGTAGCCCGTTTCGCTCTCCAACTCGCGACGTTGGCATCATCCTCAACTGTCTCCGCCCTCCGTCTCTTCTGGCCACGAGACTCAACGTGGTGGATATGACCCATCTCAACGACCCTGGTGACATTCCGTAACGTCCGTCTGGTCGCCCGGGGACGACGCTGCCTCGTGGAAACCCTCCTCCCGGAGGTACCAGCCTCAGACCCAGTCTGAGCTCTCCCAGTGGCAGTAGCCCCAACGACGGGCACCTCACGCTCCTCAACGGCCCCTGTGGCCCCAACAGTCTGCTCAGGAGGCCCCTCCTCCTCGGTAACATCCTCCTCTACCGCGGCGGGTGCACTAGCCAGAGTACTAACCGGCCCCGTCCCGAACAACTCCTCAAGAGTCGCAGCAAAGGACCCAGCCTGTTCCGAACACTCTCCTGCAAACAAAGAACGCCAGCCGAAATTTCGGCATTATGACGGCGTAAAATAGACAAATCCAAAAAAAACAACAACCTGCAAAGCAAAACAAGGGCAATCCCGCCCAAACCCAGCCAAACAAAACACCTCACAAAAAAAAAGCAACAAAACAATTCACAAAAACGCATAAAAAAACGACTCGCCCCTCTTTTCAAGCAAAAGACGAGTCAAAACAACCACAAAAAAAACGGCATTTCAAGACCCATACAAGGTCCGCCAACAAACCAAAAATACATTCCCAATGCAATGGAAAATTTTTCTACGGCTCAAAAAGGCAATTCATACGCTAATTTGAGCGCAAACCGGTCAAAAGTTCAAAAACGACCGCAAAAAGGCAAACGTGATTTTATCACGCCTCAAGGTGACCTAAACTACCAATAAGGTCCATTTCAAGGCAAACTGACTCAATTCAAGCCCAAACAGGCGCCTATTTTGTCAGACATAAGACGTCACAAAAGGCAAAAATTCCAATTTTTCCCACAATACCCAACAAAGGTCCATAATGGCAAATATGACCTTTCCCGACTATAATGCAACCTTGTGGGACCCACTACCCAAGCAAATAAACTTAGCATTGTGAAATGAGACGGTTCCTTCGCCTCACTCCCGTTTTTCGGGCATAGGGAGCGGGAACGGGGACCAAAATGGAAACTAAAAGCACCCCTATGCTCCTAAACAGGTTTCTAACCTAGTGCAATCACCAATTTCACTCGAAATGGGCTCAATCAAAAACGCCCAAATCGATTTTCTAGGGTAAAATTTCGCCCTAATTCAATTAAGCTAAAGACCAACAAATTCAAATGGATTCAAGAGGAAATACATACCTTGAGATGACATTATGGTTGATAGCACGAATGGAAGTGAGCAAAGGTCCAACAATGGCGATTTTTGTGGGATTTTCGTGTCGAAGGTTGAAGATGAATGAGGAATGGAATGAATCCAAACCTCGCGTCTTTTACACAAAAATAGAGAAGCCCCTTTGGTTCACAAGGTAACTCGCACCTCAATTAGGCCTCCTCTTGCTTTTTCACCGAAATTTGGGCTTTGGCCCAATTTCCCATATTAAACTTCGAGTTTTCGTTGACGACATTAAGGACCATCATTTTTCAAATACAAAACAAATAGTGAAAATTCAAAATTCACTATTTCTTCAAAAATTTCAACGACGGCAATTAAAACCGTCATTTTCAAAATAATAGTGAAAAATTCAAAATTCACTATTTCTTCAAATTTCAAACGACGGCAATTAAAACCGTCATTTTCAAAATCATGGCCGAAAATTAAATTCCGCTATTTTCCTTCACATGTCAACGACGGCACATAAACCGTCACTTCAATTAATAGTGAAGATTCCAAATTCGCTGTTTTCTTCACATGTCAACGGCGTCACATAAACCGTCACTTCAATTAATAGTAAAGATTCCAAATTCATTATTTCCTTCAAATGTCAACGGCGGCACATAAACCGTCACTCCAAACGTGATAGCAAAATTTAAAATTTGCTATTTCCTTCAAAATTTAAAACAGACGGCGATCAAAACCGCCCCTTTCAAATTCGAAAAAGAACAACGAATGGTAAAGATTCCAAATTCACTATTCCTTCAAATACCAACAGAGGGTTTCCTCGCGGAACCCGCTCATTTCAAAAAACAGTGATAGTGAAGATTCGAATTCACTATTTCCACGGCGGCATCATGAGTTCGCTACTTTCAAAACAAGCCCATTTGACACGGCTATTCTCACGGTCCATTAACCGACCGCCCCATGGCTGGCGAGTCTTACTACGCACCGTGGCTGGCGAGCCTTACTACGCACCATGGCTGGCGAGCCTTACTACGCACCCTGGCTGGCGAGCCCTCCTCAGGTACGCACCATGGCTGGCGAGCCTTGCTACACGTCACGGCTGCCGAGCCCGCCTCAGGTACACACCATGGCTGGCGAGCCTTACTACGCATCGCGGTTGGCGAGCCCTCCTCAGATACGCACCACGGCTGGCGAGCCTTAGTCCGCAAACATGCAAGGACGTATCCAAAGATGCCTCAGGTATGACTCCTTCTTATGGCTGGTGAGCTTTTGTTCGTAGTCTAACGAACTTTAAATGACCCGTACGGATAGTCGACAGACTCTAATTAAATTGTTCCCGACGACAGGTCCTTGGGTCGTACCCTCGATTCGCCTTGGCGTCGCCCTTCCCGACGGCAGGTCCTTGGCCCGAATCCTTTCGAGCCGCCTCGACGTCGCTCGGGTCTCCAGGTTGTAATCTTCGATTGACCTAGGGGCTCTACTTTGACTTTTGCTATGTCCAAGCTTCAGTCAAAGTGGGGGCTCTGTAGATACCTAGTATCTGCTGAGACTCCAACAAACACCCGATGATTATCGGTTTATAACATGCTTTGGAATCGCGGCGTTTGATCTACAGCTTGTGTACAACTTTACATCGAAAAACTTATAACGATTTCGAAAATAAAACATTTCAAAAATACCTGGAGTATTTAATGCACGACGACGGGGTCGCAATGACACTAACTAGAGTCAAAACCGACACCGGACCAAAAACCGACTCAAAAATTCAAATCCCGACTCCAACAACGAGTCAAACCGAGTCAACCACCAAAAACAAAATATTCAAAGCCTTCTATACTAAAATTTCCCGGATTCGTGAATGGTCAAGTACCAAACATGTGACTACAAATCCTAGGTTAGAACAAATCATGATTGCATTTGTGTGAAAGCGACAAGACACCTCGAAGAACCGCGACGTGGCTCGCGCCTCTTTGAGCAGCCCAGGTGGCCACGTCGCTCAAAACTCACACAACCACTCATTTTCCTATAAATACCTCTCAAATGCCCCCATTTGAAAACTGACGCGAGTGTCCGCCCCCTCTTTTCTCCCTTAAAATTCTCGACTCGACTTCTTAAGTCACAATCCGACGCGTATTTACGACCTATCGATCGTAAATACAAGCCTTACACATTGTTTGGTACCGTCATCGTGCATTAAATCACTTGATCGACCACTTCGACACTACACCGTCACTAATCTTAAAACACTCTTTTTACTTACCAAAACGGTTTTAAACCGAGTTTTTTCCGACCAAACGAGTTGTTACACTTACGTCGGTCACTCGCCATAACCAAACATGTAAGTATGAAGGTGTAAAAATCCTCTTTTTATCATGTTTTTATTTGTTTCATGACTATAACATGCTAAAACATGTATAATACGATCCAAACCATGGGATAAACGAGCCAAAACCGATTTTTGGCCTGGGGCAGAAGCCCCTTGGTTCGCCGGCTTGCCCGCGCCTAAATGGGGTGTCCAGGTCAGAACTCAACCGTGTTTGTTCTCGTCTTTCCCATTTAATTCATTTTCATATTTGTAATCGGTTTTTACCATTTCAAATATTTTCAAACCTTCTTATTTTATTTTATTTCTTTTAACCATAAAAAATTTTTCACCCTTGGTTCCTCATACCATGACGGTTAAATCCGTGTTTCAGTGATAATATTTGGTTAATAACATTTAAAAGGTACTTAAACCCTTTTATTTCATTTCTTTACATTTTGGGAGGTATTTTAAAGCCTTTCATCATTTCTTTACATTTCCAAAATAAACATATTGGTCCCCAACACAAAGTCATCCTTGGTTCTACATACCATGCCGGATTTCAACCCAGGTACGATGATGACTATCGGCTAATTACCTTCAAATGAACTTAAAACAATTAGTTCATAATTATTTTCAAAACTATTCATGTCAGGCCTGTCAAGTCGAACCCGACACGAAATAACGTCAAAATCATGATGATTATTCTAGTCTAGTTCTTCAAATTAACAAATGCGGTCTAAACGACCCTTTCAAACCAAACCGGGTTCAAATACCCATTTTTCAACACGTTTTACAACGTTTTCTAAATGGCCAGAATATGGCATATAACTGTAGGTTGACCCGCGCCTGAAACAGGCCTTTCAGTTCTCATTTTCAAAACCAGGGATGGTCCCCTTGTACCGCCGGCTGGCTTGCGCCTCATTTAGCCGCCTGGTACAGGGCCTGTTCCCTTTTCCAGCATTAGTCTAGGACGATCCCGACTCCGGTTAGCCCGGATATAGGACAGATCAGATGACTACTTGCCCATTCAAAATCATATTTGCAAAATGCTTTACTAAGACAAAGGGATCACGTTATGCACCATAAACCTAATACGGTAAATGGATGTTTAATTTCCGTCTTTCATGCAAATCAACCATAAATCCAACCCGATATCTTATACATGATACTTGGATTAAATCAACCGATTTAGAAAGCTCTCACATGTTAGGTTTAAATTATTGGATGCGCATTCATGCATTTAAACCGTTTTATCAACTTTTGCATTCAACCAACCAAGATCGATCAGTAGAGGCCGCTACAGCGGGCAGGATTGGGTGTCTGATTAAAGGGCTTCCCAATACGTACCTTCACCTCCAGGGCGTACGAGAGTCATTCTAGAGATAGGATGCTAAAGAGGGACGATTCCTTATCTTTAGTACCTATGTCAAACCCTGCTTTGTGCTTCGTTTTACCGAGGTATAAAGTGGATTCGAACGGGTTCCAAGCATCCCACAAATGCTTGGTGGCGACTCCGAACATCTCTAATCTTTTCGAGACCCTTACCGAGACGAAACCGACCGATCTAAAACGATCCGGTCGAAAGCATTTTTACGCCGCCGAGCGTGGCTTTCAAAAGACCACTGTATGTCCATAGATCGAAGTGGGCTCGCAGGTGGGCCATGTCCACAGTAAGTAGAGGGTCCGTCAATAACCTGATACCTTACCTGCTTGTTTACAGCTCCGGCATAGGTTGGGATGACGATTTCTCCCAGGGAATACTTTGTTTCGCCACTGAAACCAACCAAGGGGGCCGCCTTCTTTGCTAGATCTTTCTCGGTGAATCCCATGCCTTTGAGTGTCTCTAACATGATCAAGTTGACGGAGCTTCCGGTATCCACCAAGATCTTTCTCACCTCGCAATTTCCTATGGGGAGCGTGATGATTAGAGCATCGTGGTGCTGTTCTAGAGCGGACTCTGTATCTGTTTCGTCAAAGGTAACTGATGGCAGATTCTGGCAGTTGATCCTGCAGGAATTTTCTGGTATGTCTCCCTTAGTTCTGGTTGCGTGCCTCTTTGCTGCTGAATATGTCAGTCCGCACAGCTCCGATCCACCTGTAATAACATTCACAGTTCTAGTGCATTGAGGAGGAGGAGATGGCAGAACCTGATCTACTGAGTTCACTCTGGTTGTGCCTCTGGGTAAGAGGTGATCCAGGTTTCCTTGATCATAATGGAACTTGACTTCCTTTCTGAGGGAATGGCATTCGTCGGTGTCATGGGTGTTGCTGCCGTGGAACTCACACTTCTTGCCTGTTTCCTTTCTGCTGCTGAAGTATCCTTCTGCTGGAGGTTTTAGCCATCTGACTCTATGTCCCAACTCCTTCAAAGCTTTAAATAACCCTGCAAGATTAGTGGTAAAACCATACTCACTTACTTTCGGAGGCAGATCTGCTTCGCTCTTTCCTTCAGAACTTCCAGAAACTTTGTTTACACTCCTGTTGTAGGGTTTGGGTCTTTCACTCCTCTTCTCTACTGGATCTTTTCTGGATACTGGATCTGAATCATAGACGCCTCTAATGGGTGTAGAGTCTTCCTCTAGCCTTATGACAGCAATTGCCTTTGACTGTACTTCCTCAAAGGTGGTGCAAGGGTGCTTCGTCAGGTCCTTGTAAAGATCTGAATCTTGGTGCAGTCCTCGGCGGAAGGCTTGTATAGCGGTTGCTATATCACAACTCGGGATAGCCACCTTCTCTTTGTTGAACCTGTTCAAGTAATCACGGGTGGACTCTTCAAACCCTTGCACTATCCGGTAGAGGTCACTAGTCTGCTTCTCCGGCTTTTTGTTGCTGGCAAACTGCTGGTTGAATGCATTGACTAGGTCGGCGAAGTTGGCTATGCTCTTGTTGGGCAGGCCGACGAACCACTACAGAGCTGCTCTAGACAAGGTTGACCCGAATCCTTTACACATACAAGCTTCCTTTAAGGATCCAGTTGCGGTTATCACCATCATTTTCTGCTTGTATTGGTTGATATGATCGAGCGGGTCCGTGGTTCCGTAGTAGAGCATCATGGCCGGCGGCACACATCCCTTAGGAACACCGATTAGGGCTATGTCGTCCACGAAAGGTGAGTCTGCGTAGCTGTCTCGGGCCGATTTCTTCAACGGACGGGCTACGCGTGGTATCCTGTACATCAACTCCCTTAGCTCCTGGTACTGCTGCTCCAGCGAGTTACCTGCTCCTGCAAGAGGGTTAGAAATAGGCTGGAAGGAACCAGCAGGTGTACCTCCTAGCCAGGGCACTCCAGAAAATTGGCATGATGGTGGGTGACTGGTTACTAGGGTGGCACTGATTATGGATGCAGGCTGCCATCCTGGTGTCTACTGTAGTCCTCCGATCCAGGCTCCACTGGTGAACTGGCCACAAGATGGGGCTGCTGCATTGATGACAAGTCTTGATTGCCATCCTGATGTCTGGTGTGCGGGGGTACCTGAAAAAGGTGGAAGATCAGATCCTGACGGGGTGTTAAACAAAGCATTACCTGATGTCTGCTGCAGGCTGGATGGGTTGTCAAATGACAGGCATCCCAGTCCTCTGGGCTCAATTGGTTCATTGGGTGTTACTCCTGCAAGGTCCAGTATGGTGACTAGTTCTGACGGAATTGATCGACTCGATCCTCCACCGTTGGTTCGGGTCGGAGCCTCTGGTGCTGATGTTGGCTTGGTCTGGAATGCTATTACGATCTGAGAAATCAGGTTCTAGTTGTCCTTCCTCACATCCTCAACGGCCTGACGCAGAGTGTTCATCCCATGAATCATCACCTGCATCGGATCAAGCGTTGGGAGCCCTCTGCTTCTGAGAACCTCTGCGCCCGATCCTTCCTGGGTCGGAGCTCTGGACACAGCTTCATCTCTGCTGGGGCTGCTTTCCCTGCTGGATCTAGAGTGACTGGGTGGGCCTGCTGCCTTGAGTATGTGCGGTGGCTTCTGAGTCTAGGGTATGGCTCTGGTTGACATGCTAACGGGGATCATCTGACTGGACGCTGGGGATGCACTGACTGATCCTGCGGATGCAGAAGTAGGTCCTGCTCCAGAAGACAGGGCTAACATGCTCTGGCTGCTGGAAGGATTCTGGCTGGTTCCAGACATGGTGACGGCTGGTTCGGTTTTGCGAGATTTGGCTTTAGAAAATGAACACTATGCCCCACGGTGGGCGCCAAATTGTTTTCGTAAAAATTTACCGGTTACGAATTAATTATGTGAGTGATAGTGATTAATATAGTGCCAATTACGGTTTAGATGCAACAATGACAATGAACGAAGAAAAGACGAAATAAAAGAAAATGACACGGAGGATTTTTGGTGACGCGGAAAACCCGGTGTGGGAACAACCGCGGGGGGAATCGGAATCCCACCAACTTTGCACTATAATCGAGGGTCAATATGCAACTAAGAAAATACAATGATTATTTTAGCTAATTAATTATTGCCAAGTATAGACGGGATTTTTGAGGAATGACGAGTTGCTTGAGATGATTTTCGAATGCCCCTGAGTGTTGCTCTTCTCTTGCTTTTATACTGCTCAAGTCAGACTCAGAGTAAGAAAACCTCCATCCTATTTCTGCTCGTATATCCTTGGTCAACCCATAAGAATAGGGGGTTGTTGGTTGACTTAGTTGTTAGCTTTCCTTCTGCACGCGTGTTTTCTTATTTGCCAACTTGTGTTTGTTTGCTTTTTGATCTTGCGGCTCTCCTTGCGCCACGTCAGCGATCCCTTCCACTTTCCATCTACCAATGATCCTTTGTCACGTCAACCATACAAATAAGTGATATTTTATCCCTAACACGTATCACCTGATTTTTAATCGCATTTTCTACCATACGTCTGAGTTTATGAGTAAATACCTTTCCCTGCATATATATTAGGCCGTAGATTTCACAAAATCACATGGAACATCTAGTGATACATCGATTTTAGTTGTGCCAATCAATATGGCAAAAACAACAAATATACAAACTACATATACTTAAGACGCGACATGTTAATTGGTATTTTAGGTAGATTACCATATTTGGTTAAAAATTGACCGAGATTGATCCATAATCACTTTAACAATTCGTATCATTTTACTTAAAATGAACATAACTGTTGGGTCAAATACTATTAGATGGTGCTAATAAAGAAAAACTTTTGGCATTTTTTAGGCAACGTGCCATGTGATTTGGTACCTATTTGTTCCATTTTAAGCTTAAGACATATAGTACCGGTTTTAAATGAGTAATTGTGAAATTAAAAAGGTGACAACCATTTGCTAACACGATGGAAGTGAAAATAAAAGTTGACATTATAAAGTTGTAAGAAATTATAATAGGTTAAAAGAATAAAGCGTAACTGGAATAGAGGATGAATTTTGTTTGTAGCTAAACTCTCCTTCACCGTTGTTCATTCGAATTTCCATTGCAAATTACTTCCTTGATGATTTGATAAATTGATGGGATCCTCCTACTACAAGTTGTAGCCTTCCAGAATATAGGACATAGAACATATCCATTTATACATTTGAAACATACATCTCTTATGTTAATAGTTGACTTTTTATAATATCCAAGTTTTCTTATTGCAATTATATTAGTACAAACCTCTCAATCACGTCAAAATAATTGGTCAAAAGCTTTGTTTAAATCAGTCGGAGCTAACAACATATGACAAGTTCATATACTCTATTTTTTATATCACAAATTCTCATTATAGACGGACACTATCCGTCTATACGTATAGACGGATACCACTTTCCCTCACAAAATACCCATTTGCCATAAAGTGGGAAACACATGGGGGTACCCCACCTTGTCCCCCCTACCCATTTTATTAGAGGTATTTACCCGTCTGTTCGGCCCACCCGTCTATACCAAGACCTATTGTTTTTATATATATGACCTTCTCTCTCTTCAATAGTTCTTAAAATATAAACTAATTAAATATTGTATTATGAATTATGATAGGTATACTTATATGCATGAGCTTTTTTTTTTTTTGAGGGGAATATGCATGAGCTTTTCGTATGAGCCAGTTTTAAACCCGTGCATAATTGCACGTGATTGGATATCCAGTAATTTGACAAAATGAATAAATATAAAAAATAAATTGCACAAAATTATAATTTAAAATAAGAATAATTATATCTAAGAAATCAATATAAAAAGACATATAAATTAATATAGGTATATATGTTTTAAACGATAATCCCAACAATGATTTTCCAATTTTAAAACCAGTTGGAAGGTACAACTATAATAATCATCCATATTTCAAATAATATATAATTTCGAAAACATAGATAACGAATATAGCAATCAAAGATAACTAAACCCTATGCACCCTCCGTGTACACCCCACCCCGAAGTCCCGAACTCACCTCTGTAAATTTAAATGATCTACCTCATACTCTCTACAAACTCGAAATTTAACTTCAGCACTTAACACACATGAGAGATTATATTTTGTTTTTCGATTTGTTTAAATTTATATAGCTAATGTTCTAAGTTCACCACTTCCTTAGATTTTATGTTCTTTTTTGTTACATATGATTTTTTTTCTCGTAAATTTGTGCCGAAATTATTTGTCTAAACAATTTACTTGTTTTTTTTTGTGAGCTTCATATATAAGATAAGATTATAATTAATCAAATCAAGGATAAGGGTTTTTCTAATGTGTGTCTAAGGGCACACATTAGTAATTCATATATTGTAAGATTAGCAACATATTCACATGAGATATTCAGTTATATTCTCATTTTTCATGAAATTATTAATGAAAGCATAATAGAGTGTAACATATTGAACTAATGAGTAGTTAATGAAATATCCGTGAGAGTAATTAATTAATTACCAAGTACTCCATCTGTCCCGGTCATTTGTTGTCCTTTTTCATATTGGGGTGTCTCATTGTGTTGTTGTCCTTTCTATTTTAAGAATGAATTTGATGAGTAATTTGATCAAGTTACACTCAATTTGTTCCACTTGTCATTTAGTAATTGGCCCCTTTCTCTTTTCTTGGTCTTTGTGCCAAAACCAAAGGATAACAAATGACCGGGACGGAGGGAGTAAATGGGAGAGACCCCACCTAAATAATTTTTTTCTCAATTTGTTCCACTTGTCCTTTTTCTTGGTCTTTGATCAAGTTACACTCAATTTGTTCCACTTGTCATTTAATAATTTTTTAACAAATATATTTTTTTTTTAAATATTATTAACCAAAGGTATATAATAATCTCGAAAATACAAAAGTCATATATACAAAACAGATGAAGTATATTAAACAACAATTAGTCTCCCTTGTGACGGAGTATATCCGTCATAAGGTGAAGACGAGCGAAATCAATACCATATTGAGTAATATGGATACTAGTGGGCCATGTCTACCTATTATTTTAATTATGGAATTCTTGGAAAAGCAAAAAAAAAAAAATAGTAAACAATTGGGGAACTCCCAATATTTCGTCTGATGTCAGGCAAATAATTACACTACCTCACCCTCTCTCATCAGTCTCACATCAATTTTTCTATTTTTTATCACTCTCTCATCACTCTCACTCTATCATCAACAATAATCGTCATTTTCCCATTTTAATCGCCATTTTAGCAGTCTTTTAGCTTCAAAATCTCCGTCATCAGCTTCATCTGTTCAATATTTGAACATTTGATTAATCTCCCGAAGACGATGGGCAAGAAACAAATGGCGAGGATGATACCCCCGAAGAAAAATATGGAAGGTATGATATTATTTCATTTGTTGAATGTTGTTTATTGTAGAATGGTGTGTCAGATTAAGTAAAAAAATGGTCTTTATTGTTCAATATTGTGTATTAACCATGCATGCATAAGTAGATGTAATTAATGGAGTTGTTGAACATGTTGACTTTTATTTACTAAAGAATGGTGACATTAATATAATTAAAATGGTTAAAAAAGGTCAGATTTGGTTTTGTAACTGTTTTTTATATGGATGTTGTAAAAACGGTCAGTTTAGATAAGCTCACAAAAATGGTTAGGTGACATCAATGTTTAGGTTACAATAATGTCAGGTGAAGTCAGATTATGTTAAAGAAATTATTTTGGTTGATAAAATTGATTAATACCAATATTCATGGATAGGAGATGAGAAGAAAAGAAAAGGGAAGCAGCCGATGCAGAAGGGTAAAGAGAAGATGAAATCTAGGATTTCATTAGAGACCGGTGGAAACGATTGAAAGGGAAGAAATGGATGAATCAAAGGACATTTCAGAGGAGACTGAAACCAGTGGTGAGAAAGATGGGGAAGCCAGTGGTGAGGGTGGAAGGCAGTGGTGACGAGTAGAGGGAAGGCAGTGGTGAGGAGGAGAAGCAGGTGTCGGAATGCGAAGATGGTGATTTGGCAGAGGTGCTGAATAAAGTCGTGAAAATGGCAGCTGCTCTTGGTGCAAAGAAGATGAGCAAGGAAGACACAAGCACGGTAGATGGTAAGCTGTCAGTGATTTATCTGAGAAATGTGACCATTTTATCGAGAAATGTCACTGGTTTATCTGAGATATGTGACGTAGTGAGGGTTATAGGGCTTCGTTTGGGTTTTTTTTACCAAACTTTGACAGGGTTACAGATATGCTTAAAACATGGTAACATATTAGTCACCGTTGAAATGTTACCACTTTGACAAGTGGATGCTCCATATCTATTGTTATGAATAAAACTGAATACTATAACATATCCTTGTGGTATATATACAGTCTGAAATCTGACCACTTTAGTGTAGAGTAAATATCTGAGCATGGTAACATAACAGAGTAGAGATATTGTGACATGAGCTTAACATCATAAAATTTATACTTACACATAGTGACATATTTTGCTTAACACTGTGACATATGTGTTGTTGTTTAAAAAGTGACCACCATAGTTTAAAAATGTATGCATGTGTTGAGTTTTTTAAACATTGTGATGAAATGTGACCACTTTATTATACAATAAATATCTTAACATGGTTACATAATAGAGTGAAGATGTGACATGAACTTAACAGCATAATATATCTACATAACACATAGTGACATTTTATAAAATGTTTATTATGTGACCACTTTTTGATAGAAAATGTAGTTTTGTCTGAGTTTTCATAAATCTTAACATGTTGACATATATTGCTTAACAGTGTGACATATGTGTTGTTGTTTAAAAACTGACCACCATAGTTTAAAAATGTACGTATGTGTTGAGTTTTCTGAACATTGTGATGAAATGTGACCACTTTAGTGTACAGTAAATATCTTAGCATGGTTATATAATATAGTGAAGATATTGTGACATGAGCTTAACAGCATAACATATCTACATAACACATAGTGACATATTATAAATGATACTGTCGTTTCGTACCAAAAATAAAATACCTAAGTACAACTAACAGAAGTCAGCGGTAAGTAGGGTCGATCTCCACAGGGAGGCGGTGTACTATCTATTTGTCGATTCTATCCGTCTAAATGTCACAATTGGGGGTTTGATTGAATTAACTATACTAATGATTGAGGCAAGGGAAATGAATAAATAGTAAGAGAAAGAAGTATGCTAAGAGTCGGTCCACCGTGGCAGCTATTAGATCTATTATATCAGGAATATTAAGGCGATTAGACTATTGATAGGAAGAGCTATGGTCGTCACCTTTCGGTCCTTAAACCGCCCTAGAGTGTAAACAGCTTAACTTTCGCCCTCACTGCAATACCCTATTGTAATTAAGCAAGCCTTCCCTTCCAATCTTTCGATCTAGGTCGGGGTTAACTAGAATTATGGTCTCCTGCATGCATACATTCGACCGGATAACAATTAAATTGCCTAATACAATTCCTACCGCAAGGCTAATCTATTTAATACAGTTAAAGCATCGCTACCACGGCTTCCCTAATCCTAACATACTACGGGGAATTAGCTAAGCATGATAAAATAAACAAGAACAATAATAAAAGAAGAAATAAACATTAAAAAGTGAATAAGGGAAGAAGAATTACTGAAATTAAGCGATCCGGAAATAAGAGAACAAAGTAACAGTGTATAGAGAAAAAGGAGAAAAGCAACGTGATCCCCGGATTATTGGATGATTACAAATGACAACCCTTACTCCTATTTATAAGAAATTAGGAGTAGGATTAAACCTAATGACGGAAAATAACTAAGAAGCCCAGCCCGTCATCAATATCCACTCGATCGACCACTTAAATCACTCGATCGAGTGAACTTGACTCAAAAACAGCTCGATCGACCAAGAAGGGTGCTCGATCGAGTAAGGCTATACAGGAACTGGTCGATCGAGTAGGAACACAACTCGATCGACTGATTATTCAACCTAAAACCACTCGATCGACCAAGAATGTCTTCGATCGAGTGATAATTGACTTCAGCAGCTTGTATTTCATGCTAGTTTGACTTTGACTTGTCCTTTTAGCTCCCGGAACACCTTCACGCATCCCAAGACAGCAATATTTCCCGCTCCAAATCTACTCTTCCTCCAAATGCATGCAAAATGGACGGTAAATGACTTGATTTCGCTACTTTCTGGTTCATTCCTGCAATTAAGACAAAATAACCCAAAGTAGCATATACGGGGCATTTCGTAGCATAAAACCACGATAAAAGCGTAGAAATACGTGCATAAAATAGGCTAAAAAGACTATACAAAATGCACGTATCAAATCTCCCCAAACCAAACCTTTACTCGTCCCCGAGTAAACTCAAAACTATACGCTAATGGAACGGAAAAATAACTCAGAGCTAGCTACAAATGCCCACTTAAGCCAATTTAATGCAAGCAAACTAAAACTTATAGCTAAACAGTCAAATGCAAACGAGTTATAAGATGTTTATAAATAAAGCTGAACCGTCGACCTTGTAAGACCTTAAATAATGGACTCTCACGGGTCACTCTTTCTCTCATGAAGCAAAGGGTAAGCATATGTAAGAGAGAAGAAAAGACAGTCACTCACCTAACTGCGACCCACATAAACATGCATGCAAATAATATGATAGACAATTCTAACTACCGAACACACATTCCAACCAAACAAGGTCCTGTCACAGCCGAGGGCTTACAAAAATATGGTAAAGTGAGGCAATGGGTAAGAAAAGGCAAAACATTTATGGGAATGTGGAGGTATAGGCGGCCAAGCTAGTACCTAAACAAAACCATATATCAACATCCGATTCTAACTCAATTATGAATTAAGCACATGCCCTTCAGTTGGCATAAAATCTCACCAAACCCAACTGCAGACACTCCTCAAATGATATAAGATAGAACATAGGAGCAGAAACCGTCAACCATTTTTAAACATCTTTTTCTTTTCTTTTTCTATTTATTTTTCGGTTTCTTCATTCTTCACATCATTTTTTTCTTCTTTTTTTTTTCTTTTCATTTCATTTTTTCACTTTCATTATTTTTCACGTCTTTTTTCCTCATCCTCCCTTTCTTCATAGATACCAACTCCGAATCAACAGAATATGCGCCAACATTTGATGCAATGAAATATATACCGCAAAACAACAATCTAAACTAGCTTGACAAGGCAGGCTAAATTTGGATGTAGCTAAGGGTCAACTGGCAAATTTGGCTAATGTGGAGTTAAATGGGTAAAAATGAAAGAAAGGGAATTTGTAAGCACCTCCCTGCATGTGACACCAACCACTAACCCGAATGTATGTAGGCAAAAAGCAATTGAATTTCATATATGTGCAAATTGATGAACATGCTATGCAAGGAGTAACTACTCACAATCCTACATGAAACTAGTCATAAATGACACCAGTTTATACGGCTCTAAATCTTAGAAATTATAAGTAGGTTGCCAAAATTTCAGGTCAAGTCTATTCGTTCAGCTAAATTAAACATTAACTCGTAGACATGCAAAAGACAAAGCTAAAAGATAACAGTTCAATGCAAGGCTTAAGCAAAAAGACAGTTATAGTGCAATATCATCATTGAAATCTACCGTTCCGACTCAACCTATATGCTAAAATAAACGTGAAAAAATTTTTTTTTTTTTGAATTTCAATAATTTTTAAATTTTTATGGAATTTTTGATTTTAATGAAATAAAAACAATGCAAACAGAAAATTAAACGTGATAACAGAAATGCAATAAAAACAAAATGCAGACACAGATATGGATGCATAACCTCCCCAAACCAAACCGTACAATGCCCCCATTGTACCAAAACATGGAAAGGAAATGCAAACTAAAGGAGAAAGAGAGTAAAAGCGGGAAACTTACAAGATAGCGCGAAATAAGGGGACCTCCCCAAACCGACCATGAAATGGGAGGTTGCTAAGGGCCCGGAAAACCGTCTCAGGAAGCTAATCCAAGTCAAATACACTCGATATCCGTCCAACAGTGGTCGATCGAGTGAGTGGGCATCCAAGAACAACTCGATCGAATGGTGATGTGGTCGATCAAGTGGTTTTGTTTCTGCAGGTGGTCGATCAAAAGGATTGACTGCTCGATCGAGAAGATCTCTCAGCTAAAGTGCTCGATCGAGTAGAATGACTACTCGATCGACTGGTCCTCGATGTAATTCCTGCAAAATGGAACTAAAACAGCCCGCAAACTAACAAAAACAAGCTTACTGAGATAGTTTTATGGTATAAGAACCATTTATTACAACTGAAATTGAATAAAAACAAAATAAAATCTCCGGGTTGCCTCCCGGGTAGCGCTAGCTTCAGATCAGTCCAGCTCGACCTTCTTTTTCTTCGAGCCTTCTAATTAATCACGATCAAAACAGCTCAAAGCGCGCAGCATCAAATCATACATCTGCGCATGTGCTACACAAAAGCATAAGTAGCACAAAAGTGGAATAGCAAGGTAGGAAATAAAGATATGTAGACATTTAAGTCTAACAAATTTCCTATGGGCGCTCCTAAATTTATCCACCAAATAAAGGAGCGCGGGAGCAATTGTCAATAATTTAGGGCTCCAAATTAGATTAACAATTTTAGAATGACAAGGATGGTGAGAAATTGCTAATTTATGCGTCCACATATGAGGGGGTATAGCTTTGAAAAAGGACGCATGAATAAGACGAGGCAATTTACAAATAATAATAAAATTACCGTTTACTACCTCAGGTGGATCACTCTTAATGACGGAATCATAGATAAAAGAATTTATTACCTCTTCCGTGCTAGGAGTAATTACCGACTCAATTTGTCCTTTTGTCGCCCTCAGTGGAATCCGTCCCGTAAATCTCAGCCTCAAGTGCATCCAGCTCGGCTTTGAATAAGGGAGACTCACCATAACCGTTGTCATCATCAAAGTCGTCATCTAAATCAAGCCCAAATGACGAATTACAGCTCCCAATGACAAAATCAGTCGATCGAGCAGAATTATTACTCGATCGACCAATTTCTTCCCGCAATTCACTCGATCGAGAACTATCCTCCTGCATTCCACTCGATCGAGTAGAATTTTCACTCGATCGAGCAAGTTCTTCTGGAAAGTCACTCGATCGACCAATAATTATCACTCGATCGAGTGATTCCTCCTGTACAGCGCTGAAATCTTCGCGTGGGGTAGTGAAATATGATAGGAACTCGTCGTCCGAGTCATAGAAGTCATCCTCATCATTGGGCAACACGGTTTCCTTACGAGAAAAACCGCTCTCAGCAAGATAAACTTCTTCTTCTTGCATCTCAGCTGCTAACTGAGCTATTTGTGACTCCAGTTCAGGGATTCGAGCATCCATATATCTATCACTCTCTTGCATTTGTGATACAAGCATTCTCATCAAATATGTCAGCTCCGCGATCTCTTCTCTCTCCATCTCGGTGCTAATTGAGCAAGCTGAGACTCGAGCTCATCAAATCGCGAGACATATTCTTGCACTTGGAATGCAAGTTCCTCCATCAAGAATTTCAGCTCTGCAAGGTCTTCTTCTTGTATATCGGGGGAATCTTGTTGCGGTGGCCATTTGGGGGCGGATGTGGCGGCACAACTACAGTTTGCATTGTGCTCGTGCAGAACCACATCTCCGCGGTAAATCACCGTCTGTTCCATAAAATGGGACATCGGTGGTGGGTCAAAGGTACTCAAGCCTTCCCTTTGACTATCTTTCACCTAGAACTGTCTAGGTAGTACCTGTAAGGCCTATCAAAACAGCACTAAACAAAAGATTAAAACGGCCTCAAGGGAAAAATCCCTTGAGGCTAAAGAAGAGATAAAATTAAACAAATAAATAAATAGATTGCCTCCCCGCCAACGGCGCCAAAATTTGATCTTTGTCGTTTCGTACCAAAAATAAAATACCTAAGTACAACTAACAGAAGTCAGCGGTAAGTAGGGTCGATCTCCACAGGGAGGCGGTGTACTATCTATTTGTCGATTCTATCCGTCTAAATGTCACAATTGGGGGTTTGATTGAATTAACTATACTAATGATTGAGGCAAGGGAAATGAATAAATAGTAAGAGAAAGAAGTATGCTAAGAGTCGGTCCACCGTGGCAGCTATTAGATCTATTATATCAGGAATATTAAGGCGATTAGACTATTGATAGGAAGAGCTATGGTCGTCACCTTTCGGTCCTTAAACCGCCCTAGAGTGTAAACAGCTTAACTTTCGCCCTCACTGCAATACCCTATTGTAATTAAGCAAGCCTTCCCTTCCAATCTTTCGATCTAGGTCGGGGTTAACTAGAATTATGGTCTCCTGCATGCATACATTCGACCGGATAACAATTAAATTGCCTAATACAATTCCTACCGCAAGGCTAATCTATTTAATACAGTTAAAGCATCGCTACCACGGCTTCCCTAATCCTAACATACTACGGGAATTAGCTATGCATGATAAAATAAACAAGAACAATAATAAAAGAAGAAATAAACATTAAAAAGTGAATAAGGGAAGAAGAATTACTGAAATTAAGCGATCCGGAAATAAGAGAACAAAGTAACAGTGTATAGAGAAAAAGGAGAAAAGCAACGTGATCCCCGGATTATTGGATGATTACAAATGACAACCCTTACTCCTATTTATAAGAAATTAGGAGTAGGATTAAACCTAATGACGGAAAATAACTAAGAAGCCCAGCCCGTCATCAATATCCACTCGATCGACCACTTAAATCACTCGATCGAGTGAACTTGACTCAAAAACAGCTCGATCGACCAAGAAGGGTGCTCGATCGAGTAAGGCTATACAGGAACTGGTCGATCGAGTAGGAACACAACTCGATCGACTGATTATTCAACCTAAAACCACTCGATCGACCAAGAATGTCTTCGATCGAGTGATAATTGACTTCAGCAGCTTGTATTTCATGCTAGTTTGACTTTGACTTGTCCTTTTAGCTCCCGGAACACCTTCACGCATCCCAAGACAGCAATATTTCCCGCTCCAAATCTACTCTTCCTCCAAATGCATGCAAAATGGACGGTAAATGACTTGATTTCGCTACTTTCTGGTTCATTCCTGCAATTAAGACAAAATAACCCAAAGTAGCATATACGGGGCATTTCGTAGCATAAAACCACGATAAAAGCGTAGAAATACGTGCATAAAATAGGCTAAAAAGACTATACAAAATGCACGTATCAATAAACTCTTTATTATGTGACCAATTTTATTAGAAAATAAACTTTTGTCTGAGATTTCCTTATATGTTAACATGGTCTCATTTATTGCTTAACACTGTGACATATGTGTTATTGTTGAAATAGTGGCCACCATAGCTTAGCTTAATTTGGTGACATCTATGAAAAACATAGTGACATATTTATTAGTAGTGGAAATGTGACCATGTTAATTATGGTGACATATTCGTTAGTGTTAACATGTGACCATCTTGCATTATAGAAGTCATTGTAGAATGGTTACAATGTTATTCTTAGAATGGTAACATCAGTTATATGTCTGTTTAGGGTTATTAGGTGACCATCTTACGTCTAATATGTCTGTTTGTTTTAGTGAGATTAATATTCTAAAATGGTAACATCTGTGACATACTTTGATTCTAACATGGTGACATCTGTGATTGTAACTTGTACACATATTCTTTGACCATCAACCCTTTTTTTGTGCAAGCAGGGGCTCTCAAAGTGGCAGCTGTTGGGCAAACCCCGAAGGAGGTGAAGGTTGGCCAAGACTCAAAAAGAAAGTTAACAGATGGGCCAGTGCCTGGGAAAAAAACGACAGAGAAAGAAAGGAACGTATGTTTACAATCCTTTAAACTCTGTTACCATTTGATTGAGATTGCTTTGACTATTCCTCTTCATGCAACCATGTTAACTGTTTTCTTTAACGACTAGTTGATTGTGTCCGGATATAGGAAATTGAAGGGAGTGAAGGGACATTGGTCACCAGCTTTCCTACACTATGTCATCGAGCACTTATCGACAGCTCAGAGGAAGGACGTTGAAGATATTGGGTTCGGAGGGCTTCTTGAGTTGAAGGCATCTAAGTTTATTCATACCATGGTAGATTTGTTGTTGGAGCGTTATGATACGCATACTAGGCTGATGTTGTTTAATAGGTTTGTCCACTTCGCAATCAGTAAACACGATGTTTATGATGTGTTCATGTTGCCGTATGCGGGGGAGGATGTGCTGCTGGTTAAAGACGATAAAGAGTTAGTGCAGTCTTAGAGAGAGAGGTTCAGTGCTTTGCCGAAGAAAGACATACAATTGGACAAGGTTAGAGGTGAGATGCTGCAATTGGTAAAAGGTGGATCAGATTTTAAGAAAATATTTGTGTTGTTTGCAATGGGATCGTTCCTGTCCCCAACCGTTCACAAACGAGTTGACACAAGGTTAATTAGCGTGGTGGAGGATGTAGCTGCCATTCCGAAGATGGACTGTTGCTCTTATGTTCTGGATCGTTTAGACCATTCAGTGGAGTCGTGGAAGGACAACGAATCCAAAAGTATTGGCGGATGCATAATGTTCTTTCAGTTACTCTACTTTCACCGACTGACTTGGATGGGTGAACCTGCACTGAGTACACTACCCTTGATACAACATTGGACATATGATGAACTGAAGAAGCGAGTTAAAGAGGAATACAAAACTTACACTGTCCACAAGGGGGTTTGGTATAGGGGTGTGGGATTTGAAGATATACCCAATCTCCATTAATCTAGAAAAGTCATTCTACCAACAGACGGTTGAAAGGGTGGTTCCTGAAGTTAAAGCTACCATGCAGGAAGCAACTCGTCCGGCCCAGAACAGTGCAACTGTAGATGATAAAGGATGTAGGACTGTGTCTTTACCACTACCAGATAACCTCCCTACCGACGAGGATCTCCGCCGTCTGTATAACGACGTAAGTACCAACACTTGTCTAGCCTTCATAATCAATTTATACTGTATGATATATGAAGACGACCCTTAATCAGCATGTAATGTGTTGAAAACTGAAAATGGTGACATTTTTACTAAAGTTAGTTACATTTTGATTGAATCTTTAAATTTGACCATCATAGTATGAAATGTGACGGCATGTTATGTGTCATTTTAAAACTTAAAATGTTGACATTCTGGGTTAGGATGGTTACATTATGATTTATTTTTTAAATGTGACCATAGTTGTTGTGATATGTAGTTGTTTTAGTATGAAATGTGTCACCATATTCTGTGTGTTTAAAACTCTAAAGATGGTTAAAATCTTATGAACTGCTAAAATGGTGACACTGGGACTTAAGATGGTTACATTGGGAACACATTACTCTAAAGATGGTTACAGTCTTTTGGGTGTGTGGAACACTTAATATGGTGAAATTGGGACTTAAGATGGTTACATTGTGATTTATAAGGTGACCCTGGTTTAGTATAAAATGTGACCCTGTGTGTTTAAAACTCTCAATGTCACCATTTTGATAAACAATGGATATATTCTCGCGGACTGTTAACATGTGACCATCATAGCTGGGATATGTAGGTGTTGTAGTATTAATTGTGACAGCAAGTGGTGTATGTGTATAACTTAAAATGGCGACATTCTGAAATAAAATGGTTATATAATGATCTTATGTTAGAATGTGGCAATGGTAGTGGTGATATGTAGATCTTTTAGTATGAAATGTATCAGCATGTTCTCTATATATAAAACTAAAAAATATGGTGACATATTGACTAAAGATGGTTACATTCTTATAGACTATTGACATGTGACCATCGTAGCTGTGATATGTAAGTGTTTGTTGAGAACTTAAAATGGTGACATTCTAACTAAATGTTATTACATGTCAAAAGGTGAGCTTCATAGCTGTGATATATAGTTTTGTTTAAATGTGACATTATATGTATGTGTGTTGAACATTATTTTAGTGTATTCAAGTTAGTTAAATATGCTCATAATCAATATTGGTGAATGTGTAGGCGCGTGTACTGAAATGGTACTAGTCCAAAAGGTACCAGCAGTTGGTATCACGCTTACATCGTGAAATAGTAGTGGAAATGACGGTGGATCCTCCCCTGTCTCAGCAGGCGCGGCAACAGCAGCCCGCAGATGTTGAAGAGACGGGAGAAGTAACAGAGACGTTGACGCAGAAATTGGATAACGACCCCGTATTCTATGCTGACTTCATTGCCATGTTTGATCAGGTGGACCAGGATTTGGAGAACGTGGTTCTCTCACCCTCGTTTGACTTGGGGATAGATGACATTGGCAGACAACCACCCTCGTACGAGCTCAGGTACACGCGTGCTAGAGACTGTGCACCAGGAGCTCCTGTTTATAATTGCCCTAATGATGTAACCCGTGCCCCGAGCTGTCCAGTAACAAAGCCTGCCTGTAAGAAGAAGTGAAGTAGGGGCACATAACTGTCGTTTGCTGATAATGATGTAGTATTTTGGGACATCACTTTTGGTCCTTCGTGCTGTGAAGAGATTGTTCAATAGTCCTCGTTTTGTTAACAACTTATGATCTACAAATGTGTAGACTAATTTGGTATTAGTATTACGAGTACTGTAGTAACATTTTGAAGTTGTTTGGCACTCCTCCTATTGTAACAAATTTATGATGTACGAATATTGTGACATATGTGAACAAACATGGTCACATTGTTGTGTAAATTATTAACATTTTGATGTTGACCATAAATGTCAGCAAGTTATAAACCACGGTTGTTATCATGACCATAAATGTCAGCAGGTTATAATGCTCGCCTTTTAACATGTAACAACATAGAAACATGTCTCTGCTAGGGTGGTCAAATTTTTAACAATGACATATATGTCACCATGATTAGTCACTGATGTTCCCATGTTAACAGTTAAGTCACAATGTTAACTTTAGTATGCAACCAAATGTTAATAAAAGTTTGTTAAACAATGGTATCATCCACAGCTAAATTGCCCTCATATTGATCAACAAAAAGCCACTTTTGAAAGGTGGCAAAGGAACTTCAATAAAATTAGTTTATGAAAAAAAATGGTAACATTTGAGTATAACTAATAATGTCACCTCTTTCTTTTAGAAATGTGATCAGGGTAACCCATATTTTCAACAGAAACACAAATATTGAAGGTCGCAAGTTATCCAAAATAAACAGCCATACACTAAACTTCAAGTCAAAATAATTAGTTTATGACTAAAAATGGTGACATTGGAGTATAAGTAATAATGTGACCACCTTGTTATACAAATGTGACCAGTTGTAGCATCATAATATGGTAACGTGTATGAACGCAGATATATCAATTTGATTTCATATATGTTACAACATATATGAGTACAGTGTCAACACAAAATTAACTGGTCTAACAAGCAGTTCATCTTCAGCCAAAAAACTTCCCAAAATGTTTCACCTATTTCATGTGGAACCGTGTATTTCAAATCAGGCGCGGAACAGGGGTGTACATGGTACTGCCTTCTTCAGTCGCTTTATTAGCCTTCTTCTTTGGCACCAAATTCTTTTTTTTTTACGTGCACTACGTGTTGGAGCTGGTGTCCTCCACAAATTAGTGTGATAACATTTGTAAATCTCTTACAGGTTCACAAGGGTATACTTCGTATATTTAATCAGTTGATTAACGTTTACCTAATAACGGTTGGCTTGCTAGAAAGTTTGACGTTATTATCATACAGATGGCGGTGATCAACTGGTCCCTAAAGGTCACACCTATAGGACGTATTTGAGAAATGTGGTTATAGAAATATAATTACATTGATGCCCAAAATGACTAAAAAGTTAGTCAATGTGTTGATGAGATAATTATTTAATGAAAATTAAATAATATTAAGTTGAGACGAATTAACTGTCAATTCGTAAATTAAATATAATAAGTTATATTTAATTAAATATATATATATATATATATATATATATATATATATATATATATATATATATATATATATATATATATATATATATATATATATATATATATATATAAGGTTAGTTTGAAAGAATTAATCATTAATTCGTTATTAAATATAATCAGTTGTATTTAATATCAACAAGTTGAATGTGTCATAGTGGTAATAGTGAGGGTACACATACCAAGAGGTCATGGGTTCGATCCTCACTAGATGACAATTTAACACACTTTATATATTTTAGGAAAGACCAAAAATAAGGAAATTTAATTTTTTATTTTCGGTTCAGTTGGCCGAAATTAGGGAGGTTTCCCTTTTCTTAATTAATTTGGTAATTCGGTCTATATAAGAGAAAGGTAGAGAATTATTTCTAACCTAATTCTTTTTCTGACCTAGCCTCCTCTTTCTCATCACAAAAAAAAACACAAAGACAATAAAATTTTACAGAAAATTTTAGATTGATTTCTAGCATAATCAAAGGGTATATCTTAGATCGTTTTGGGTGCAACTAATAGGCGAATATCAATTTTGATATTGTTCTTAGGCCAATTTTGCAAGGACCCGAGGTTAATTCTAAATCTTTTTACTTATGCTTATGTATTTTATTTTATGACCATAGATCATCTTTATTATATCGTTATAATCCTTCATGTTAGAGGGAAGTATACAAATTATTTCCCACAAGTGGTATCAGAGCTTAAGGCTACGATTTTAATTTTGATGATTTTCATAAAATTTGTATGTAAACGATAAGATTTTCGAGAAGAAAAATTTGGGTTTCGATTTTTTTTGGATCGAAATTTTTATGCCATTATTGTTGTGCCGTTTTTTTTTCTGTTTGATGATAGTTTTTCCATTCTATTTTTCATATTATAGTTTATAATCAGTTAAAATTATCATATGAAGAATTGGTAGTTTTTGATTTAATGCAGATTAAGTTAAAATCAAATGGAATCGTCATGTTTATGATTAAAAGATTGTTTTTGCTATATAGTTTTTGGCATATAAATTAATCATGTTTATTTCATATGCTAATCATGTTCTAATAGCAAAGGTAAACAATTGATCATCAAATCTTGTTTTAGGGCATAATTGCCGCAAAAAGAAAAGAAAAAAAAAGTAGGCTGTTTTTTTTAGGGTTTACGAAAAAAAAAAAAATTGTTAATTTTATTTATGGTAAACCGTGAAAAAGAGAAAAAAAAAACATTAGGAAAGTTTTTTTTTGCCTTTTGCCGAAAAAAAAAATAGAGAAAAGTTTTTTTGAAAAGTTTTTTTTTTCCTTGTTTTTCCTATTTACCGAATTAGAATAGGAAAGGAGTTGTTTTTTTTTTTATTTTTTCAGCCGTGTCAAATAAAAAAAAAGGACTTTTCGTTTTTTTTGGGCCGAGTAAAATTTAGAGAATTGGATTTTATTTTTCTTTATTTTGGCCAATTAGTTATTGTGAATCGGTTCACAATTTAATGATACCGAGTTATTTTAAAGCAGTTTAAAATTTTTGACGGATAGAATTCATATTACAAGTATAATATGGATTAAGTATGAAATTAATGTGATTAAATTGCGGAATTGTCACTTAATTCAATTTAAATAGGTGGTTTGGATAAATTAATCAACATAATTTATTTATTGTATTATGTATGTTTAATTTATTTTTAGTTGATGCTTTTAATAATGTTGAATGAATCGAATGAATGAATTTTATTTACGTATTTAATTTTGCAATCGGTTGTAATTTGTAATACTTAGTGTGGCCTTAGTCAATTATGTTTTCGTAATGAAGGAAACATAATTTTTATGTAATTATGAGATCTCGAATCTCCTTTATTTTAGTTTTGGGTTTTTGAAATTAGAATGTAATTAATAGGTCAATTATGTAATTTTATTTATTGTAATTTCAAAGAAGACTAAAGATGAAGATTCAAGCTCACTCCCGCTACATGGATCAAGATGGAACATCAAGACAAGCTTCTCGGGTCCAAGGATGGATT
This sequence comes from Silene latifolia, assembly GCF_048544455.1. Taxonomy (NCBI): domain Eukaryota; kingdom Viridiplantae; phylum Streptophyta; class Magnoliopsida; order Caryophyllales; family Caryophyllaceae; genus Silene; species Silene latifolia. The sequence goes on along the minus strand of NC_133526.1, from coordinate 50,867,524 downwards.
CCAAACTTGTATTTATTGTTCATTTTGATAGGATAGGCCACACTAGGACTTTTACTGTTTTTTTTTACGTTTTTCATTTTATTGCTTTTCATTCACATGTTAGTTTATGCATCATTTTCCGCCTAAAACCAAACCACCTATTACTAAAATGCATGAAAATTGACTCATATAGGTTGTATGTTAGTTTTCATGGACATGCAGATGTCACAGTCTTTAAGCCATCACCTTAGTTTAAATCATTCTCGCATGCTAGATTATAGTTCACTTAAAATGAATTAAAAAGTTGATGGGATCTTCCTCTAAAACGGAAATTGAGATTAGTCTTTATAAGGGCAAACATCTATGAGTCCCTTCTTCGTCGGTAGGCCTAATATGACCCCTTCTACGTTGGGTAAGTAGTTGTGTTGACTTAGTTTACCTCAACATCATAGTCCGAAGAGTTTCTCGTGATTATGATGGACTATAGATAGAATTTACAGAAATTTATCGACCAAGAATTCTAACGGTAGAATTAGCTAAAAGTTTAGCATATCAATTTATAGAGAATTGAGTCTTGGGGTCATTTATATAATTCTTGAGGGAGGTCAATAGTATAAATGTCTTTGAGTCTTCGCGTTATGACATTAGTTCATTAGACTTAAAATAAAAACGATGCATGCTTATTATTTTATTCTTCTTTCGCAGTGTAGAACACACTTATTATCAATAATACTATTACAACAAATGGCTGGAAATAACGCAATCCCAATGCCTAGTGCCACACTAGATCGTTCGTCCTGGCTTAAAATGTTCATGGACCAAATGAATAAGTCCACTCGACTTAAGAATGATGGGTCAAATTTTGCGGACTGGGAGGCGGCACTACGGAATGTCGCCATGCGCGACGGTAAGCTCGGGTATTTAATCGAGCCAATACCGGTCAACCCAGGCCCAAATGCAGGAGCCAACGAGTCACTCGCTTATAGTGATTTCGTTATGGAAGCGGGTGCGATAAAGAACGTACTCATCTTTGCAATGGAAACCAATTTGCAGAGACGCTTCATTGCCCAAGGTGCAAACAAGATTTTCACCACGCTCACTAATGAGTTCTCAAAAGCACCGAGAATCATCACATATGAGCATACATGTCGCTTCTTTGATGCGAAACTCCAGAAGGGCCAACCGGTTAGCCCACACATTCTTCACATGATTGAGAATGTCGAGAAACTGGAGTCACTGAATTGTAGAATCAGTGAGAGCATTGTCATTGACCGAATGCTTCATTCTCTTCACGATGGTTTTGCCTTTTTCAGGGCGAACTACTACATGAATGACTTGAAAAAGAGTCCTCATGAGCTACACTCCCTTCTCGTACAGACCGAGAAGGATATGAAATTGAGTGGGAGCATGAAGCAGGATGCTCTCACGATTCACAACAAGAGTAAACGTAAGGGCAAGGCTCATGGCGACCTAGCTGTAGGTAAGCCAAAGTTTAAAAAGCCAGGAAACGGTAAGAGTGCGCCCGGTGAGACTAGTGGCTCACAGGGCAAGACAAAGAGCTAGGGCGGTGATATAGAGTGCCACCATTGTCACAAGACTGGACATTGGAGGAGGAACTGTCCTGTCTACCGTGAGGACATCAAAGCAGGCCGTGTCGCTCCTGTTGGTATGTCATCTTATATTCATATGATTGAGATTAACCATGCAAGTTTCAGAACTTGGGTACTAGATACTGGTTGTGGTTCTCATCTGTTTAATCATTTGCAGGGCCTAAAGAACATCATACCTCTCGAAAAAGGTGATGTGGACCTGCGAGTCGGGAATGGAGCACGAGTAGTCACGCCTCGAAGGGAACATATGTAATCCAACTCCCTAGTGGTTTTGAGTTATCATTAAATAACTGTTACTATGTACCCAGTTTATCTAAGAACATTATTTCTGTTTCCGTACTTGCTAAAGACGGTTTTACATTTTCAATAAAGGATAATAGTTGTATTTTCTCTTTTAATGAAATGATTTATGGCAAAGCAGTTTCCATGAATGGAATTTATATCTTAGATCAAACCACGGAAGTATTACACATGAATAATAAGAAATTAAAGGTTGGTGACAAAGATCAAACCTATCTATGGCATTGTCGAATAGGACACATAAATGAGAAACGCGTAAAGAAACTCGTCGATAATGGGACTATTCCCTCATTCGGATTTTCAGCATATGGCACATGTGAATCATGTCTCATTGGCAAGATGACTCGAATTTCCTTCAAAGGTATTGGAATGCGCGCTAGTGACCTATTGGGACTCATACATACGGACGTATGTGGACCTATGTCAATTACCGCTAGAGATGGCTATAGATATTTTATCACTTTCACGGACGATTTGAGTAGATACGGATATGTCTACTTAATGAAGCATAAAAGTGAGTCCTTTGAGAAATTTAAGGAATACCAGAATAGGGTACAGAACCAACTGGGTAGAAAGATTAAAGCACTCCGTTCAGATCGGGGTGGCGAATATCTTTCAAATGAGTTTGATCAACACCTGAAAGACTGTGGAATCGCTCTACAGTTAACTCCACCTGGAACACCTCAATTAAATGGTGTGTCCGAACGGAGAAATCGAACCTTACTTGATATGGTTCGATCCATGATGAGTCACACGGTCGTGCCTGATTCATTATGGGGTTATGCTCTTTTGTCAGCTGCTCTTATACTTAACCGAAGTCCGTCTAAAGCTGTCGACAAGACTCCATATGAAATGTGGAAGGGAACGGTACCTAACTTGTCCTTTATTCGGGTTTGGGCTGCGAGGCTTATGTCAAGTGGAGACACGAGGATAAGCTCGGCCCGCGATCGGTCAAGACATACTTTATAGGTTATCCAAAAGGAACATTTGGTCATTACTTCTATTCGCCAACCGAACATCGAGTATTTGTTGCGGCGAGTGCGACGTTCTTAGAGAAAGAATTTCTCGAGAACAAGTCGACTAATAGAACCTTCGAGCTGTCGGAGATTCCAGAACCAACAACCGAGGAACAGATAGAGGAAGCTGTACCTCCAACTGATGATACGGTTGATATTCCTGAGGAACCTAGGATGTCGGGTAGAGACTCTCATCCTCCAGACAGATACATTGGTATGGTCGAGGAGAATGATGTTTTACTTCTAGAAAGTAATGAACCCGCAACCTATAAAGGTGCTATGGCCTGTTCCGACTCAAAGCTATGGCTCGAAGCCATGCAATCCGAGATAGACTCCATATATGAGAATAACGTATGGGATCTAGTTGATTTACCTAATAAGTTAAAACCTCTACAGTGCAAATGGCTTTACAAAATAAAGCGTTCTGTAGACGCGCAACCAGATATCTATAAGGCACGACTTGTGGCAAAAGGTTTCACTCAAGTGCAAGGATTGCATTATGATGAGATTTTTGCACCTGTAGTCATGCTACGTTCCATTCGGATAATCTTAGCGATTGCCGCATTTCATGATTATGAGATTTGGCAAATGGATGTGAAAACCGCCTTCTTAAACGGTTATTTGGAGGAAGAGTTGTACATGGTGCAACCCGAAGGTTTCATAGATCCTAAACATCCTAAGAAAGTATGCAAGCTTAAGCGTTCCATTTATGGACTTAAGCAAGCTTCTCGGAGTTGGAATCATCGTTTCGACCAAGTGATAAAAGAGTATGGTTTCACTCGATCGGTCGAAGAACCATGCTTATATATCAAGTCGAGTGGGAGCAAGATTGTATTCTTGATATTGTATGTCGATGACATACTCTTGATTGGGAATGACATTCCTCTCCTTTCTTCGGTTAAAGAATGGTTGAAGAACCATTTCCAGATGAAAGATCTGGGTGAGGCACAGCGTATTTTGGGAATCCGTATCTACCGAGATAGAACACGACGGACGTTATCACTTAGTCAGGAGTCTTATTTAGATAAGGTTCTTGAGAGGTTCAACATGACCAACTCCAAGAAGGGGAACCTTCCTATGACGACTGGGATACAGTTGAGCAAGTCTCAGTCACCCACGACGCCTGAAGGTATTGAGCGCATGAGTCATGTTCCTTATGCTTCTGCAATAGGATCGATCATGTATGCCATGATATGCACACGTCCAGACGTGGCATATGCATTGAGTATGACGAGTCGGTACCAAAAGACTCCAGGTGAAACACACTGGATAGCAGTCAAAAATATCCTCAAGACTTATGGAGGCGATACTAAGCTATGCGCAACCGGTTACGCAGATGCTAGCTTCCAAATGGATCGAGACGATTCAAAATCTCAGTCCGGGTTCGTCTTCACTCTTAATGGTGCTGCGGTCAGCTGGAAGAGTTCTAAACAGAGTGTTGTAGCAGATTCTACTACTGAATCCGAGTACTATGCCGCTTCGGAGGCAGCAAAGGAAGCGATATGGATGCGTCAATTCTTACAAGGGCTTTCGGTAGTTCCTAGTTCGAATGACCCGATCACCATCTATTGTGACAATAGAGGTGCCATCTTCCAGGCTAAGGAGCCAAAGTCTAGCAACAAATCTAGACATGTACTACGGAAGGCTCACCTAGTCCGTGATTACGTGGAGCAAGAAGAGATAGTGATTGACAAGATTGCGACGGATGATAACATCGCAGATCCTCTCACGAAACCGTTGAATTATGATAAGCATGTAGGGCATGTTAATTCCATGGGAATTAAACATATTCCTAAGTTGTAGTACTTGATTATGGATTTGATACAATATCTTTTTCATATATTATTTATAACTTCATCGTTTTAGATATATAATATTTTGTTTTTCATGTGGATTGTACTGACAACATTGAACGCCACAAAGTGAACTGAATTACATTATATTTGTTTTTGTCTGTAATCGCTAATGTGAGCTGATAACTCCGGCTATTATATTGTGCAGTCGATTGATGGTGGGTTCAACGAGCCATAAGTTAAACGGTTGACTAATCGATCACAGATACGAGATTATGACGATACCTCGTAGGACAATTTTTATTTTGTGACAACGTAATGGAGACCTAAATGTTCTATAACATTCAGTGCCAGGTCGTGGATAGGACATCTATTGTGTACCTAGAGTCGATTCTTTTGACTATCAACTGTCTCTTGAGATTAAGGCAGTTTTTGGGTGACTGTGGTTTCTTTCTCACGGTCTACCGTGAATCGGGGCTAAGTAGATTTTTTTCGGGTCATTTCATACCGTGCTTACATCGCAAGATTTGAGTTGAGGAAAATATCCATCCCTTATCGGGTATAGTTATTTCTCAGGGCCACTCGAGGAGTTGTAAATGAAATGCATGGCCATGCTCGAATGTTGATTCGTTTATCGGTTAAGTTACTCTCTAGTCGGGAAAACCACTCTTGATATCGATCACTTGTAAAATACGACCTTTGTGAATTCGGATTTGCAAATTGTTTTACATTGAGTGGGAGAAATTTTAAAGGATATGAGAATCGGTTATCGCACATACACTTGTGAGGACAAGTGGGAGTTTGTTGGAGCTGGTGTCCTCCACAAATTTGTGTGATAACATTTGTAAATCTCTTACAGGTTCACAAGGGTATACTTCGTATATTTAATCAGTTGATTAACGTTTACCTAATAATGGTTGGCTTGCTAGAAAGTTTGACGTTATTATCATACAGATGGCGGTGATCAACTGGTCCCTAAAGGTCACACCTATAGGACGTATTTGAGAAATGTGGTTATAGAAATATAATTACATTGATGCCCAAAATGACTAAAAAGTTAGTCAATGTGTTGATGAGATAATTATTTAATGAAAATTAAATAATATTAAGTTGAGACGAATTAACTGTCAATTCGTAAATTAAATATAATAAGTTATATTTAATTATATATATATATATATAAGGTTAGTTTGAAAGAATTAATCTGTTAATTCGTTATTAAATATAATCAGTTGTATTTAATATCAACAAGTTGAATGTGTCATAGTGGTAATAGTGAGGGTACACATACCAAGAGGTCATGGGTTCGATCCTCACTAGATGACAATTTAACACACTTTATATATTTTAGGAAAGACCAAAAATAAGGAAATTTAATTTTTTATTTTCGGTTCAGTTGGCCGAAATTAGGGAGGTTTCCCTTTTCTTAATTAATTTGGTAATTCGGTCTATATAAGAGAAAGGTAGAGAATTATTTCTAACCTAATTCTTTTTCTGACCTAGCCTCCTCTTTCTCATCACAAAAAAACACAAAGACAATAAAATTTTACAGAAAATTTTAGATTGATTTCTAGCATAATCAAAGGTATATCTTAGATCGTTTTGGGTGCAACTAATAGGCGAATATAAATTTTGATATTGTTCTTAGGCCAATTTTGCAAGGAGCCGAGGTTAATTCTAAATCTTTTTACTTATGCTTATGTATTTTATTTTATGACCATAGATCATCTTTATTATATCGTTATAATCCTTCATGTTAGAGGGAAGTCTACAGATTATTTCCCACACTACGACCATTTATCGTAAAACGTACTGAATCTAGAATTGGGGGACCAGTCAGCTTTACGTTGGGTGGATCTTCGTTACGTAGTTCTTCTTCCATACTAAGTTTGGACAGTAACGACTGCACTTCTTCCTTAGCCTTCACACACGGCTTCTCAAAAACAATTCTTGCCTCAACCACATTGTGGCATTTAGTGATAAGGTGGTTTGTAGTAGAGCTGATCGTTTGCGGCCTTGGGCCGGACACGGGCCGAGCTAACCTGAATTAAAAGTGTCCGGTGAGCCTATTTTTCTTGTCTGTGTCCATTATAACATGCTTATTAAAGTTGTCCATACCCGTCCGATATCAGTTAGAGGGCCTGCCCATGGGCCGCCGCGCTTTAAAATATAGAAGACACGGACTAAAAATGATGTATTAACGTGCCAAAAATTGAACAATATACTACGTCTTTGTGCTACATATTACGTCCTCATACCGACATTAGTTGTTTTGAGGCATAATAAATTGCCCAAATTGATGATACAACAATTTGAGCGCTATTTTTCTTTCTTAATTTAATCGAGTGTTGGATTGTTACATGGACCTTGGTTAATTATTTAGTTTGGTAAATCATTTTAAGGAAGTAAAAATACATTATAAGCTATTAGCGGGTCTAACGGGCTGTCCACGAACATTTTTATTTAGTCCATACCCGCCCATTAATTTAGCGGGCCGAGTTTTCCATGCCGATTAACCATTAATTTAAAAAAAATTCGTGACCAAGCCCACTACTAAGTAGCGGGCCGGACGGGCCGAGCTAGGCGGGCCCGTCCGGATATGATCAAGTCTAGTTTGTAGCTATCAACATTGAACGACGCCAGTTGATGGCGTCATTAGCAGCGCTTCTTCGAATGTCGCTTGGGAGGAGCCTCTCCCACACATCTGTTTTTGAAAATTTAGTCCATATGCGTAATATATACCTGGACGGTATCTCCTCCACGCAATGCATGTGGAGGACGCGGATGATGTGACTTGCAAAACATACCCATAACTTGGAACTTTTGGAAAGTATATTCAATTAACTGATTAGAGCAATCATACGTAACATGATGTGGCCCTTCCTCAGAAACAGCAGGTTGGACGCGGTACACCAAGAGAGGATCATCGACTTGTAAGATAGTGGCCTGAGTTCCCATGGCAAGAGTGAATTCTCTATCAAATATGCGAAAGAGCTCGACAGTATACACTTGAGATGCATGCAGCAACAAATCAGCCAGTGGGTACACGGAGGTTGGGGTAGATCTTATACCGTTGAGTTCTTTCCGCTCCTCCTCACTTCTCCATCATTTCACCGTGGTTTCAAATATCCCAAAGAAAGCGGTGACTGAAGTGGTCTTTGAAGCTTGGAAACCCATAGCATGGTTTGTGCTCTCGCTCCTTTGAGACGATAATATCCCGGCTGAAAAGTATTCATTGTTCAATGCAGTGCTCCATTTCACTCTATGTTTATATAATCTCTTAAACCATGAATGGCCCTCAAACCCATAGTCTTTCAACATTTTCCGCCAAGTTTTCTTCAAATTCAGGCTCATTGTAACAACCTTTTAAGACATTTGTTTAATAAGTTCTGGAACGGCCAATCACCATTTAATTTCCCAAAGTGAGATATTGCGTTTTGTTGAATGTGCCACTAGCATAACCTATGTTTTGATGTGGGATACATCTGTGGACATGTCACCATTATTATATGTGATTACCAAAATATACATTAAGATGGTTACATCTGCTTTGTTCATGGTTTAGTGCATAAATGTAACCATTTTAATTGGCAGTTATGTGTCCACTTTCGAGTGTGTACAATATAACAATTGTAAAAATGGTAACATGTTAATTATAAATTTAAATGATGATAGGTTAGACAATATTGTAAAGAGTATACAAAATTATTTATATGAAGTGTCAAGATCTTATACCACAACATTTATAAATGAACAAGGTGACATTTGATAAATTTGTTGCAATGTTAGTGTCAAAGTTGTTAAAATGTAACCACTTTTCAGATTGATAACAGGAGGAACATATATCAGGTCAAATGGCAACATGTTAATAAGAAATAGAAAATGTTGGTAGTTTAGACAGTAATGTAAGGAGTCAAAACAAATATTTTTATGAAGTGTCAAAAACTTATACTAGTAACATTTATAAATGAAAATGGTGTAATTTGTTAAAAGGAGGTACATATACGGCCTCAGATGGTGACATGGTAATTACAATAAGAAATGTTGGTTGCTTAGACAACAATGTAAGCAGTATCAAAAAATTTATATATTGATAACATTTCTAAATGAAAATAGTGTCATCTGATAAATGTGTTACAATGTTACTGTCACAGGGTTTAAACGTCACCACTTTTCATATTGATAGTAGGAGGAACATATATCAGGTCATATAGCAACATGTAAATTAGAAATAGAAATGTTGGTAGCTTAGACAGTAATGTAAGCAGTATAAAAGATTATTTATATAACGTGTTAAAATCTTATACAAGTAACATTTATAAAGCAAAATGGTGTAATTTAATAAAAGAAGGGACATATATCAGCTCAGGTGGTGACATGGTAAATACAATTAGAAATGTTGGTTGCTTAGAAAGTAATGTATGCAGTATCAAAAATTATTTATATGAAGTGGCAAAATCTTATACTTAGAACATTTAGTCTGAAAATAGTGTCATCTGTTAAATGTGTTACAATGTTACAGTCATAGTGGTTTAGATGCTATCACTTTTAAGATTGGTAGCAGGAGGAACATATATCAGCTCAGGTGGTGACATGGTAATTATAATTAGAAATGTTGATAACTTAGACAGTAATGTAAGGTGAACTTGATAACATATATATGCAAAGACGTCTGACATGGTCTGTTTATACGTAATGTTGTCAGCTCTAATGAGATAATGTCAAACCTCTTTGATGGCATTTGTTATTGCTTTGTCTTGGTCTGTCGGATTTCATCGCCCGTGGATTCATTGAAGACTTTGAAAAGCCATTCAAATGATTCTTGATTCTCGTTGGACAAAAAATCACACCCAAACATAACATTCGACCAATGATTGTTGATACCAACAAAGGCGCCACAAATAAGATTGTGCCTATTCGTACGATAGGTAGTATCAAATGTGATAACGTCTCAGTACATCAAATAGTCCTCTCTCATCATCGAGTCCCGCCAAAATATGTTACTTAATCTTCCTTCTTCATTAAATGGAACACGGAAGAAGAAACCCGGCTCCTCCGCTGGCCTACTTGTTAACAGGTTGATCTCTGTTGCTGCATCACCTCCTTCAATTTTTTTCATCCTTAGTCTGTTAACATAGTTAACATGATCTCGCTTTGTGTGCCTAACGAACTCATCACCACCACCAGCAGCCGCAGCAACTTTGAACTGCACAGAAGGGGGCACATGCGCTTCAGTCATTGCCTTTATTAACTCGCCCTCCACTTCTGAAATTTTACGCTCAGACCTATGGTGATGCTGCCACTCGGGGGGGGGGGGGTGTTAATGGGTGACTATGTTCGATCTCATGCTGCAGTACCTCCCATAATCCTTCCTCATTTACTTGCGTCCAGACACAAGCCTTGCACTCACAACGAGTAATTGAAACATTCCTCAAATTGCTGTTGAAAATTTGAGCGCCACTATTTATACCACCTTTACTCTTGTTCCCGTGTATCCCTTTACAAGAGCATCGAAAGTATCGCTCAATGAACGATCGATCTTTTCTTGTTAGCCCTACGAGATGTCGATTTCTTGATACTGAATCCAATCTGTTCCGAATGTTTGATATAGATTGCTTAAATATGCTCCCATTTCGCAGCTTTGATACCAAGAAGAGACCCAGAAAGGTCAGTACATGCGACAAGAAATACCAAATTAAAAACGTCCTTTTAGAACAGTAGCCGAAAACCCTATTCTGCTCAAAACAACAAAACAACATACAGTGGATTATAAATTGTAAAACAAAATTGACAGAAAAATCACAGTAAATTAACGACAACAAGATGAATATATAAACTGTTGTTCTTGTTTGCAAGATTTCGAAAATCATGTTCATTAACAACAACAAAGCGATGAAAAGATTTTGATATAAGATACAGTAAATTACAATCTTAAGAGTATTATCATCATCGTCCCATATTCATCATCCTCCGAAATCCATTAACGACAAAGCTTTATCAGCCACATAAAAAATTAACAAGTTATAATATTATGTAGAACACAAAAAAATGAAGAACACACAAAATCTTGACCTAGATTGAGCTATAATGCCCTAAATATCATAAACAAACACAACAAAAGTATTTACCATCATTAAAAGGGACAAAAACGAACCTTTATTTATCATCATCGTCACAAATTCATCGTTAGTAACGACTTGCACCACACTATCATCGTTATCAATAACACCCATATGATCTTCTAAAACCGTCTCTAAAACCAAGCAAACATCTTCCTCTGCCATTTTTTATAGTGAATAATATTTGTAGAATAAATTGTTATTTTGGGTGATGATTTACATAATTTTACAGAGAAATTATGGATGAAAGAAAGAAGTTCACAGAAGATGAAGATTGCTTAGGATTTTTTTTTTGAAAAGTTGATTTGAGTGTGACTAACGTCAACACAAAGGGTGATGAGTTGGGATTAGTGTATGGTTGGGTTGTTAATAGCATAATATGTGTTGCACAAAAACCAAGAGTCTTTCACAATATAATAATAAGCCCACTAGCAATGCACCCGCCCATTTCAGCCGAATATGCAATTATTTGACTCGTCTTTCTCTTGTGACGGATATAGGCCGTCTTCAATGAGAATTTGTGTTATCTATATTTGCTGATCTCTTCTAATAATACAATCTTCAAATGAAAACTAGTAATATATCTACAATTTAAAGTGTCTGAACTTTATTTGCAATAATCCGAGGCAAAACAATCATTACGGGACCGTCTTATTTAATAAATTATGTTATTTAAATTAATACTTTGTTAACAAGTTTAATATAAATAATCTAATACTCCAGTCTAATCGCTATTTTTTTTTCCATAATTCCTTTTTTCGGATTATTCAAGTTTCTTCCCTATTTTCTTTTCTAGAAGATTTGCTTGGTCAAAATTTAATTGTACGTAGGATAGTGTGTTTGGTTTTCGCGAAAATGGTAATTAGCCTCCATAACTTTAGCCAATTGTGAGATTAAAGCTCATAACTTACAAATGTAATAATTAGGCCTCATAACTTTGACAAAAAGTGAAATCTAACTCAATTTCTCTTTTAAACTTAAATAATATCATCAAATCATTTTATATATAAGTTCATTGTACACTAAATAATTATTAACATCTTAATAGAATTTATTTAATTTATTAACATAATTTTTAGAATATTTTTAATATTTCATACTAGTTTTTTTTATAATTCACATACATATGACGGTACGTTTACAAGTTTTCAATTTTATTTAATTCATTCAAATATTTGTTTCCAATAATGTGTAATAAATTGCATACATAATTTTATATTTTTAATAAGTTTTATTGTGTACTTATAAATTGTATTGATGAATGAAATTGAATTTTTTGGTGTAATTTTGGTTGAAAATAAAAACCCGAGTTGAATATCACTTTTAATCAAAGTTATGGGGTCTAATTACTACATTTGTAAGTTATGGGGCTTAATCTCTGTGGACATGGGCCACCCGCGCGTTGGTTTTTAGGCGGCGACATTTCTCCCACGGAACCTTGGTTTGCCAAAGCACGTCATGGGCCGTTACCGATTTGTGAGACATTGAAACCGGTGAAAGGTTGAATAAGCCTGCATATGTGGAGTCGCCACCAATTTATTGTGGAAAAATTGGAAACCGTTCGAATACCTCGCATCATGTCAAGACACAAAGTAATGACATGAACACTAAGAACTCGTTACTCTTAGCATTCTATGTCTAGAATGATTCTCGAGATGCCAATGGACACGGATGTCCAGAGATAACTGGAGTAAGGAGTGAGGGTACGTATTAGAAAGCTCTTTAATCGAACACCTCGCCCGCCTCGATAGCGGCCTCTACTAATGATTAGGGAAATTGTTCATATTTGATATGTCGTTGATGTAATGCATGCAATGCAACAAACATAGATTAATCCTGGCATGTGAATTTAGACTATGTCGGTTAACACGTGTTTTAGCAAACAATTGGGTCAAAGTTGGAAATTAGATTAAATTACATATGGAAGCCAAGTAAATAAATCATACATAATAAATAAAATTACAATAATTAAAATTAAAATAATTACAAAGGATTACTTGATCTACGTCAAAAGCACGCTCAAAACCGAGATTTTGAAGAAGAAAATAAAAGAAAATAAAATTAGAAATCATAGTATGAAAATACGGCAGATTAGTTGCGGTAATACGGATAGTAGTTGATTTAAACCGTAATTAGAAGTTACGTCAAAGAGATAAAGAGTTCAGGGACAGAAGCCAAACCAGAACAGGCGTCTGCTGCGTCCTCTGGAAGAGGTGCATCACTTCCTGTGTCTGTTCTTGAGTTGGGTTCTGGCTATGAAGTCAGAATCACGGATTGTTTATGTTCATTGGTAGATTTAAGATCGATTGTTGACTTTAGACTCAAGTAAAAGTGTTTTAATTGATTACATGCATCTGGAACCGTCATAAAATTAATAAAAAAGAGAATTTACAGTGATTTACGTATTTATAATAAACTCGTGTCGGAAACACAAAAGAACAAAACTTTGAACTTGAAAGCGAAATTAAATTGGATAAACTGAAATCAAATAAAGAAAACTACGTACAAAAGATGAATTCTAGAGAATTGATATGAGAAAATCGAGCCTTTAAAATCCGGGTTTGAATAGATGACGAAAACCCGCAAATATTGAATTATAAAGGATTTATGTCGATTTATGCGTTATATTTAGAAAGGATTAGTTAAAAGCGTGTTTATATGCTTTAACAAACAAAAAAAACGAAAGAATAAAAGAAAAGGGGGAAATGCAGAAGGTCGAGGAAGAAGAAGAAGAGCAGCAGCAGCAGCAGCCTCTGGAAGAGGCGCAGCATATGCTGCGATTCTTCAAAGAGGCGCAGCTGCTGCTGCGTTTCTTCTCGAGGTCAGTCCTTCGCTGTTTTGTTAAAACGGTTTTAAAAGATGGTTTTTTAATACGGTTTTGAACGTGCTTTTGATATAGATTTTACATTAGACGATACAAAATAAAAGTACAATAAATAAAATGGCATTTTACACTCTCAGGCTTACATGTTTGACGAAACGAGATTGACTAAAGTTAACGTTTAGTGATTGTTCGACTCGAATATGCGTGAAAAGTGCCCTTGTTAAAGGATTTAAAAGATTGATTAGATTGATTAAGTGGAGTTGGTCAAATTGGTCGGTCTATGCAACGTGACTCGGACTCAGAATGATCTGAGCTTACGTGGTCGATTGATCAAGCACGTAGGCGTCAAAAGCAATAGCGTAGTCTAGAATGCAAAGAGAGAAGAGAAGGGCGGACACTCGCGTGCCAAATATGGAGACCGAAGGTCTCTATTTATACTAAACACATGAAGGAGTTTAGGAATGACACGGATACGGAAAAAAATCAAGGAAATATTCTGGAAATCATGGAAAGAGGGCTGGGGAAGAGGCGCAGTAGCCACTGCGACCCTTGGAAGAGGCGCATCACCTGCTGCGTCATTTTCTCCTCAGCAAGAAAGATTTCCGCGTTTTATTATGGAATTTCAGTAGATCTATATTTCCTTATTCCATAAAACACAATATACGGAAGATATTTCCTTAAAAATATTAAATTAATTAGGAATAAATATCCAGAGAATTCTAGAACACTCCGGAATATTCTGACTCGGAATTTAAACGGTGTTTAGAAAATGAAGTGGTTTTTGACCCGGACTCCAAATAAACTCTAATTACTGTCAAAATGACCGTATCGGCGCGTAGATGACGACCATGAGGTTGACTCGAGTATTTGAGCTATCACTTGTCGATGAACTTACGAATTGTCATAAAATCGTTCCGCGTATCAAACATGCAGCTTAATCATCACTGGGTGGTTGGCGGGATGTATAGAAATTAGGTATCTACAGAGCCCCTAGTTTGACTAAGGCTTGGACAAGGCAAAAGTCAGCCATCAGATCAATCGAAGATTACAACCTGACGACGTGAGCGGCTCAATGGGTCTGAATTAAGGACCTGTCGTCGGGAACATTTTAGAGTCTGTCGACTATCGGGGAGGGTCGTTTAAAGTCCATTAGACTATGTACGGAAGCTCGCCAGCCATAAGAAGAAACCATACCTGAGGAAAATAAAGGTCCGACACGCCCATTGTGTCGCTGAGGAAAATAAATAAAGGTTCGACACGCCCTTTGCATGCTGAGGAAAATAAATAAAGGTTCGACACGCCCTTTGACTCGTTGAAGAAGAAAAATATAGGTTTGACACGCCCTTTGCCTTGCTGAGGAGAAAATAAAGGTTCAACACGCCCTTTGCCTTGCAGAGGAGAAAATCCGCTCGGGTAGTCAAAAACAAAATTCCGATAAGGAGGATAAGCTCATGAACGGTATTTGGTGACCATGAACTCTCGCTGGGAAATAAAATGTCCTGGTTATCTGTAGTCTGTTTGAGGAGAAAATGTCGATTCGGACAAAGAGAACGCCCAAAAGGAGCCATATGTTGAGGAAGAGGCGCATGAAGCCTGGGCCCATAAATAACGAACTTATAACGAATTTCAACGAAATTTGAGGAAATTTGTTAAAGAAAAGGCGCAGCAAAAGATGCAACCTTTGGAAGCGACGCAGCAAGTACTGCGTCCTTTCCCGAGCTTATCCCTGTCTAGGTAAAATCCCGACTTAAGTCGTGTTTTGTTTTTATTTAAAAATACAAACATTTCGTTTCTTCATAAAAACTCAACAAAATTCCGCCAAGAACTTAATCAAATCGCGCTGTTAACCATGACTAATCAAGGTATGTGTCTTGTTCTTGCTTTAATTTTCATTTGAGCTAGATTTTTGGGTCGAAAATTAGGGTTTATACACCCATTTTTGTCGAAAATTTGGGGTTTTCGTCCCAAATGAATTTACCTCATGAAATTGACATTAGAAATGAGTAATTGGCCATGTTAGGAGTACAGCCATATATCACTTTCGAACTTTCATCAAGTATGAAAGATTTGGGGCGAATGTGACGATTTCTCTACTAAACCGTAAAACCCTTCGAAAATGGTCCTATGCTAGTCCATTTATGAAACTTGGTGATTTGGAACCCTTGAGTAATGGGTAAACTTGCTATCATGCTGGATTTTTTATTTGTGACAGCTCCTCCGGGACACTTTTATGTGGCATAATTGCTATTATAGCGAAATGTGTTGGAGTAGTGTCCTCCACAATAAGTACGTTTACATATTAAATCTCCTTAAAAGAATATCAGGGGATTATTTATTTATTTGTCAGCTGGTCATCGTTAATCGGTAATGATTGGCTGACTAGAGTTTGACATTACTGTCGTATGACGGCGGTGATCAGCTGATCCCTTTAGGTCACACCTATAGGATGGTGCTCAAATGGAAAAACTAATTATTTGTATGAGATACAAATTAATTAAATCCGTGTATTAATTGACTTTTAATAAGTTAAGTGAATGTATTATTTGATGACGAGTTATGAACTTGGGCCAAGGAGATCTATTATTTAATTATTCGATAATTAATTAATAAATGTTAATTGAAAGTTAATAATTAATAGTTAATTAATTAAATTTATACGTTGTGTATATAAGTTTTGAGGTAAAGGTTATTAGCTGTTTAAATTTACAAGAGGTTGTAAAATTAGCTAATAAGGGTTCATATGATACATTTTATATTGATAAAATGGTCCAATTACTACATAATAGTTAAGTAATCATTAGTTGTTAATTTGTATTATTTAAGTGTTAAATAATCATATTAATATTTAATTATGTCAGATAATTAAATATAAGAGTAATAAGCATTTGTGGGACAAATGTCGAAAATCGAAATGGACCCAAATGGATCCACGTGGACCGATTTTTATAAGGTTCAACATGACCTCCACATGTCATGTGTATTTGACAAAAACACATGTGATGTTCCTCTCAATTGTATACATTTGAGAGATCTATAAATACCCCTCATTACACATTAGCATGGGTTGATTTTGAAGACCAAAAATCCTCTAAAAACTAAGACTTGGCCGGTTCATAGAAGAAGGAAAAGAAGTCCATTTTTCTTCATTTTTTCTCATCAAAGCTTGATCAATTTGTTGATCATAAAACCAAAATATAATTCACAAATAATAATACACATTATATAATTATTATTAGTGTAATAATATTACATATTACAAGGTTATTACTACTATTACCTAGTTAGTAATTTTAGTAGTCATTTGGGTTAATCTTGGGTGCTAATCTAAGGAGGTACTCTACTTTGGGTACTAGTGTTTGGAGGATCATCCTTGACATATTTAGCACAAGAACTACAAAGGATAGGAGACCTTTGTAGTGCCCAAAATTTTCCTTATTCCAATGTAAGGAAATTCTCTCTTAAGATGGTTTTATACCATCTTCTTGTTATTTGTCTATGCATACATGTAGATTTAGACCACTACAAAATTAGTATGTAATTTTTTTTTTGATATCATAAGATGAGTCATATTTGGTATAAATAACTAACAAGTGGTATCAGAGCATTGTTATATACATGCATGTAGTCTTAAGACGATTTTAGTAATTTATGAGATAAATTAATAAAATTTGATATTATGTAGTTAAAATTAGTTTTATCACATAATTTGGTCTTGCATGTAAATAATCTGGTCTTAAAATGATATGGGATGAAAACTTGATTTTTGTAATATTTATTCACTTTTTATGACTTAAATTGGCATAAAATTGATTAAAAATGTAATAAAATTGATTAAGAGTTAACTAAATTATGTTACATATTAATTTTATGAATATTAATTTAGAAATAACTGTATGCATGTTCTATTTATGAGAAAAATAGAAATTTTAAATTACTGTGATTAATTTAGGTAGTTTATTAATTTTTATTTGATAAAAATTGGTAAATAATGGTTATTTTGCAAATAAATATTGATTTAATTTATGGGCTCAAAATTTTTGAATTTTTAGTTCCTGGAAATTTTTCCAAAATGTACAAAATTTTATTTTGAAGTTGTTTCAATTTTTATGGTTTGATTTAGAATTAAATCGTAAAAATTGCCGTTTTACCGAGTAAATTGTGAAATTGTTTTAAATAAATTTCAAAACCAAAAATTTTCACATGCATGTCATTTTTGGTGTAAGACCAGAATATACACAATTTTAAAATTTATTTTTCCATAAATATTTTAATCAAATGGAATTTTACCATAATAATTGTGAATTATTATGTCTTTTTGTCATAATTTATGTTTTAGTCCCATATAAATTCAAGATAATTAGTGAGAATAATTATTTTGATATTAGATCAGATTAGTATGATTAGTTAATCTTAAAATTATTTTAAGAATTGATTATGGAATTTTAATGGTAAGAATTCCGTCGAAACAAGCTCAAAAGATCGTTGTTGGTAAGTTAGACGATTTGGCATGACATATTTACATAATGCATTTTTATTATTCATTTGGATGAATAGTTTTTAGTATATTAATTATGTAATTTTTCCTAATATGACCATAGGTAGAAGTTCGTATTTCCCGTAATGTAAGGGAATATTGACTTGTTTTGTAATTAATTGCGATTTCGTATCGCCCAATTTGTAATTAATTAATAGTGTATTTTAATTTTATTACAAATTGTATAATAGGAAATTGTTATGTAATTTAATTATTAGTAGTTAGATGAAGCATCTAAAGACGGAGTTTTCACGAATCCCTTCTTCATTAGAGGTAGGTTCAGATCACCGAGGTACACTCTTTTTACGTTGGGTATGTAGGGTAATAAAAGTTATTACGAGTGAAAATTGGTTGGACTCAACGGAATAAATATGGGTTTAATCGGTCCACCATGCCTATATTTATTTCTGGGGCTAAAAGATAGATTTTAAGAAAATCCGTCGACCAAGAGTTCTAGTAGTAGAATCAGTCAAAGTTGTAGACTCACCAAATTTATATAAATATGGGTTGAATCGGTTCACCGTGCCCGTGTTTATATAAAATTTTGGATCTTGGAATAATTTATATAATTCAGTGGGAGATCATTTTATAAATGGGAACTTGTTAAATAGTTTCACAAGTTAAAATTTTTAGACGATAAATGTTATCTTTCCTTTCATTTCCTTTGTAGTAATCACGATGGCTTCTACTAGTGAAACCATCACTATAGCTAGAGATTCATGGCTACATTCTTTTATGGACAAATGTGTTTTAAAAGCCGACGGTAGTAATTTTAAAGATTGGGAGGAACAACTTCGATTAGCTGCCGCATGTGATGGCAAATTACGCTACCTTGTCGATCCCTCTCCCCTTCGCCTAGTTCTAGGGCCACTGCCAATGTAAGGGAGGCTTATTCTAATTATCAAAAGGAATCCGCTGGAATTAAAAATGTTTTGATTTTTTCAATGGATCCTGCTTTACAAAGGCAATGTGTCAAGTTTCGCGATGCACATGAAGTATTCTCGAGGCTTTCCACTATGTTTTCTCAAGCCCCAAGGATAATTCACTATAACACCGCAGTTCGTTTCTTTGAGGCTAACCTCAAAGATGGTCAACCTGTAAGTTCACACGTAATTAAAATGATTGAGTACGTGGAAACTTTAGAGGGGTTGGGATGTAAGATCCCCGATGAACTTGTGGTGGACCGAGTGCTCCACTCTCTCTCTCACGTCAAAGGATTTACCCAATTTAGGTTAAATTATAATATGACGAACATGAGAAAAAGTTTACATGAGCTCCATTCTTTGCTTGTGCAAGTAGAGAAGGATATGGGACTGAATGGGAGTAAGAGGATGGATGTACTTGCGATTAAAGTGAAGAAGGAAGAAGCAGTTTAAGAGGAACACAGGTAAGAAGCCCGTTCAGGTGGAGGGCAAAGGTAAAGCAATTGCGAATTGCTCTACCAAGCCTAAACCTATAAAGGGTAATCCTCTTAAAGATACTTGTAATTACTGTAATAACAAGGGACATTGGAGGCGTAATTGCACGAAATACTTGGATGACATCAAAGCTGGCATTGTGAAGCCAACATGTAATTTCTCAACTGAATCTTTTATGATAGACATAAATTATACTTCAAATACAACTTGGGTATTAGATACTGGTTGTGGTTCTTACTTGTGCAAACATTTGCAGGGCCTAAAAAGCATAAGAAAGCTAAACAAGGGTGATGTTGATCTCCGAATGGGTAACGGGTCTAAAGTAATCGCCGTCTCAGTAGGAACTTATATACTTAACTTAGCTTCAGGGTTGCAGTTATTTCTTAATAATTACTATTTTGTACCGACATTTTCTAGGAATATAATTTCAGTATCTGTGTTAGACACAAAAAGTTTTTCTTTTGTAATTAAAGACAAACGTTGTACTTTTTCCCTTAATGGGATTGTATATAGCGAAACTATTTCAATCAATGGTGTTTATATTCTAGATACTTGCAAAGATGTTTATCATTTAGATAATAAAAGATTCAAAACAGGTGATCCCGATCAATCTTTTTTATGGCATTGTCGATTAGGACACATTAACGAGAAACGCATTAAAAGACTAGTGTCGACTTGTATAATTAAACCTTTTGATTTCGAATCATTTGGTACATGTGAATCTTGTCTTCTTGGCAAGATGACTCGTTCACCTTTTCTAGGAAGAGGATCTCGAGCTAGTTAGTTGTTGGGTTTAATACACACCGATGTATGTGGTCCAATAACAGTCACTGCTAGAGGTAATTATGACTATTTCATTACTTTTACCGATGACATGAGTAGATATGGGTATATCTACTTAATGAGGTATAAAAGTGAAGCTTTTGATAAGTTCAAAGTGTTTCAGAATGAAGTAGAAAACCAATTAAATAAGAAGATTAAAGCATTACGATCAGATCGTGGTGGGGAGTATTTAAGCAATGACTTTAGAGATCACCTTAAGGACGGTGGTATTGTATCCCAGTTAACTCCTCCTGGCACACCACAGTTAAATGGTGTGGCTGAAAGGAGGAATCGAACTTTATTAGATATGGTCCGATCAATGATGAGTCAAACTGAGTTACCTAAGTCATTTTGGGATTTTGCCATTTCATCTGCTACACGCTCACTTAATCAAAGTCCCACTAAAACAACTGACAAAACTCCATATGAGATATGGAAAGGTAAAGTCCCGAATTTGCGATACATGAAAGTATGGGGTTGTGATGCTTATGTCAAGAGCAAGTCTGACGATAAGCTTGCACCTCATTCTGAAAAATGTATTTTTGTAAGCTACCCTAAGGAAACTTGTGGATATTACTTCTACAATAGTAGTGAGAACAAAGTATTTGTGGCTCGTGAAGATGTCTTTCTAGAAAAAGAGTTTATTTCTAGAAGACAGAGTGGGAGAAAATTTGAACTTGATGAAGTTCAAGAGCCACAAACTGATGTGACAGTAGAGGAAGATGTTCCTTCTACGTTTGAATCAGTTACTGTTCATTCTGAACCTAGGAGGTCAGAGAGGGTTAGTCGCCAGCCTGATAGATAGCTTGGTGTTATCGAGGAAGATGGTGAGTATGAGGTTTTACCTTTGGAAAGTGATGAACCTAAGACCTACAAAGCAGCTATTACGAGTTCTAACTCTAAGCTATGGCTCGAGGCCCTACAATCTGAGATGGATTCCATGTACGAAAATCAGGTATGGGACCTGGTTGACTTACCTAAAAATGTTCGAGCTCTTCACTGTAAGTGGATATTTAAGATTAAAATCGGCATGGATGGACATAAAGATGTCTACAAAGCTAGATTGGTGGCAAAAGGTTTCACCCAGGTTCATGGTTTACACTATGATGAAACTTTTGCACCAATTGCTATGCTTAGATCTGTTCGGATAATGTTAGCGATTGCTGCATTTCATGATTATGAGATATGGCAAATGGATGTCAAAACCGCTTTCCTGAACGGGTTTCTAGAAGAGGAAGTGTTCATGACACAATCTGAAGGTTTTGTGGATCCTAAAAATCCTAACAAAGTATGCAAACTTAAGAGATCCATTTATGGTCTTAAGCAAGCGTCAAGGAGTTGGATCATCGTTTTGATCATGTTATTAAACAGAATGGTTTTTCACGAAGTGTTGAGGAACCATGTTTATACATGAAGTTTAGTGGGAGTAAAGTTGTTTTCTTACTTCTTTATGTGGACGACATATTACTCATTGGGAATGATGTAGATATGCTTGCTTCTGTCAAGAAGTGGTTAGAAAATCACTTCCAAATGAAAGATTTGGGAGAAGCCCAGTGCATCTTGGGTATTCGGATCTATAGGGATAGATCCAAAAGGATATTAGCTTTGACTCAAGAAGCCTATATCGATAAGATTCTTGACCGATTCGATATGAAAAACTCCAAGAGAGGTTTTCTACCTATAAGCAGTGGGATTACTTTGAGTAAGTCACAGTGTCCTACTGAGCCTAAGGATATTGAACGCATGAAATCGATTCCCTATGCTTCCGTTGTTGGATCGATCATGTATGCTATGATGTGTTCTCGTCCAGACGTCTCGTATGCTTTGGTATGACGAGTCGTTTTCAGAAAACTCCAGGTGAGAGTCACTGGATAGCCGTCAAGAATATTCTGAAGTACTTGAGAAGAACTAAGGATTCATTCTTAGTGTTTGGAGGAGAATCTGAATTACGTATAAGAGGTTATACGGATGCCAGTTTCCAAACCGACAGGAATGATTTGAAATCCCAAGCTGGTTTTGTCTTTTTGTTGAACGGAGGGGCGGTTTGCTGGAGAAATTTTAAGGAGTATGTGACTGCTGATTCTACAACCCAAGCTGAGTACATTACAGCCTCTGAAGCTGCAAAGGAAGCTGTTTGGATTAGGCAATTCTTAGAGGGAATGAAAGTAGATTCGACGGCCAAGGATCCTATCACTTTATATTGTGATAACAGTGTGGCAATTTTTCAAGCAAAAGAGCCCAAGTCTAGTAACAAGTCTAGACACGTACTTAGGAAATTTTATGTAATTAGAGATTTAATTGAAAAGAAGGAAATTACAGTCTGTAAGGTTAGGCCAGCTGACAACATCGCTGATCCTTTAACCAAGCCATTGTCTCAAGCACGTCATGGGCCGTTACCGATTCTGCCTTTGAGTGTCTCTAACATGATCAAGTTGACGGAGCTTCCGGTATCCACCAAGATCTTTCTCAGCTCGCAATTTTCTATGGGGAGCGTGATGATTAGAGCATCGTGGTGCTGTTCTAGAGCGGACCCTGCATCTGTTTCGTCAAAGGTAACTGATGGCAGATTCTGGCGGTTGATCCTGCAGGAATTTTCTGGTATGTCTCGCTTAGTTCTGGTTGCGTGCCTCTTTGCTGCTGAATATGTCAGTCCGCACAGCTCCGATCCACCTGTAATAACATTCACAGTTCTAGTGCATTGAGGAGGAGGAGATGGCAGAACCTGATCTGCTGAGTTCACTCTGGTTATGCCTCTGGGTAGGAGGTGATCCAGGTTTCCTTGATTATAATGGAACTTGACTTCCTTTCTGAGGGAATGGCATTCGTCGGTGTCATGGGTGTTGCTGTCGTGGAACTCACACTTCTTGCCTGTTTCCTTTCTGATGTTGAAGTATCCTTCTGCTGGAGGTTTTGGCCATCTGAATCTGCGTCCCAACTCCTTCAAGGCTTTAAATAACCCTGCAAGATTAGTGGTAAAACAATACTCACTTACTTTCGGAGGCAAATCTGCTTCCCTCTTTCCTTCAGAACTTCCAGAAACTTTGTTTACACTCCTGTTGTAGGGTTTGGGTCTTTCACTCCTCTTCTCTACTGGATCTTTTCTGGATACTGGATCTGAATCATAGACGCCTCTAATGGGTGTAGAGTCTTCCTCTAGCCTTATGACAGCAATTGCCTTTGACTGTACTTCCTCAAAGGTGGTGCAAGGGTGCTTCGTCAGGTCCTTGTAAAGATCTGAATCTTGGTGCAGTCCTCGGCGGAAGGCTTGTATAGCGGTTGCTATATCACATCTCGGGATAGCCACCTTCTCTTTGTTGAACCTGTTCAAGTAATCACGGGTGGACTCTTCAAACCCTTGCACTATCCGGTAGAGGACACTTGTAACACCCCCATACTCCAAGTGCCTTACCAGGACCACTCAGGTATGAAGATATCACCATCTCGGTCGCCCGAGGTATGATAATCAAATAGACAAAACAGAAACAACGTTTATTATAAATAGTTTAATGAATAAATACAATCCTCAAAACCAAACCAAAGTACGATACAATATTCTCAAATGACTGTTCTAACTGAAACGTAAATAAACTAAGGCTACAGCGGAAGACTCCTATCATTTGTCGTGGCATCCCAGCTATCCCAGTACTCATCTCAATACCCGCTCAATATCTGCTCACCATCCCCGAATGGATCACCGCAGTTTACAAAACAACACCGGGGTCAGTACTAATCACACAATCAATATAGATAACAATAATAAGATAAACAGACAGCTGAACTGTCACACACACACACACACCACCAACTCCCATCATCTCAATACTGACTGTCCACTGGACCAGCCCTACCAGTGGGGGACCGCAGCCGTTCCCACCTAAGCCCCGCTCATCGTACGAGCGATAACCCTGTCCCATTAATGTGCACATCCCCTCCCGTGGCGGGTTCCACGGAGGGCGAAACTAGGGCGTGAAGTCACTCCCACAAGTGACCCCACTCAGCCGAGAACGCATCTCGAGAACCATAGACAACCAATCACAATCACAATTCACAATCATCATATCAAACAACTAACTACAGCACATCACCAATATCCCATTATGGGACTAATACTGAGTAGGAAATCCTACCTGGAAAGCACAACAAGCAGACGGTATCTACAGCTGTATCAAAACGCCTCTTCTACGAATCCTCCTCCTAACACATCACACATAAAGACTACACATCAGATACTACTCATAAAAACCCCCAAACCCTAAATTAGGGTTTAACCAAACTTAGCAAAACATTATAAAAATTACGTTAAAAGCTTACCCTCGACGCAAGGAACTCAACGATACGAACTATGACACGAACTGACCGTCTGAACTCCGGGAATTGCTAAGAATGCGATTAGGAAGATGAAGTGGCTGCTTTCTCTCTTAAACAGGGTTTTAGGTTTTGTAAAAGTGATTTAAAACAATGACGATTATGTTTAAATACCTTAATCGCATAATTAACAAAACCCGAGAAAAACTCCCCGTAAACCGGACACTCGATCGAGTACCCAAGGTACTCGATCGAGTACCCCCTTACTCGATCGAGTACCCCAGCTACTCGATCGAGTACCCAACAGGTCAGAAACTATTTTATTTCGCAACTTACCCTTACTCGACAGAGTAAGGGCTACTCGATAGAGTACCCCAAGACTTATAAATACGGAGTATTACAGTCTTCCCTCCTTAAAAGGAACTTCGTCCCCGAAGTTCAAACCACTACCAAACAAAGGTACTTCCACAACATTCCCGACTCAAAAGCCAAACAAAATTTTAACATAACATAAAACATGACACTAACCCAACTCATCCCGACAAACATACCGACACTACATATGAAAGGTGTACAAAACTCTTAAAAGCGCTCGCGATCATCTCCTACCCCCTAAAAGAAACAAGGTTACGTCCCCGTAACCATACATACCTGATCAAAAAGGAAAGGGTAACGCTCTTTCATGATATCCTCTGCCTCCCATGTAGCTTCCTCGGTCTCGTGGTTAGACCAAAGGATCTTAAGCAAAACTGTCTCACCACTCCTGGTCTTTCTAACCTTTCGGTCTAGAATCTGTTTAGGCACCTCCGGATATGATAAGGACTCATCTAGCTCTAAGCTCTCTGCCTCCAACACATGTGACGGGTCACTCACATACTTCGCAAATTGCGATACATGAAACACATTATGCACTCTCTCCAACGCATCTGGTAAAGCCAAACGATAAGCAACTTCCCCAACTCGCTCTAAGATCTCATAAGGCCCTATAAACTTCTGACTTAGCTTGCCTTTCTTCCCAAATCTCATAACTCCACGCATCGGAGACACTTTCAAAAGAACCTTGTCCCCAACTTGAAACTCTATGTCCCGACGATGTAGATCTGCATAACTCTTTTGTCGGTGGCCCCGGGTCGCTCTCATCCGTTCCCCGATCATCTTAACTGTTCCACCATCTCATGCACCATCTCTGGTCCTAAAACCCTTTGCCTCAAAGACTATCGTCCCAACAGATTGGACTCCTACACCTCCTCCCATACAAAGCCTCAAACGGTGCCATACCTATACTTGTGTGATAGCTGTTGTTGTAAGAAAATTCTATCGGTCCAACCTCTCGCTCCCAGCCTACCACCAAAATCCATTACACAAGCTGCGCAACATATCCTCAAGAGTCTTGATTGTTCTCTCGTCGCCCATCTGTCGCAGGATGAAATGTCGTACTCATCTTCAAAGTCGTTCCCAACGATTCCCGCAACTCCTTCCAAAATCTCGATATAAACCTCGCATCTCTCGTCGACATCGTGTCCTTAGGGACTCCATGTAACTTAAGCACGTTCTTTCGATAGGCCATAGCCGATTGTGCCTTAGTCCATGTATCTTTCATTGGAACAAAGTGAGCCGACTTGGTCGACGACGATCCACTATCACTCAAATCATGTTGTTACCTTGTTGACTCTTAGGCAAACCCACAATGAAATCCATGGAAATGGATTCCCACTTCCACTCAGGCACCTCTAAAGACTGAATCTTATCTTGTGGTCTTCTCTGTTCCCCTTTAACTCTTTGGCATGTCAAACAACGGGACACAAACTCAGCTGTGTCTTTCTTCATCCCAGGCCACCAAAACGTTTTCTTCAAGTCCTTGTATAGCTTGTCTCCACCTGGATGAACTGAATATGGTGTGCAATGCGTTTCTGTCATGATCGTCTTTTTCAACTCCTCATCATTAGGAACACACCACCGACCATCAAACCTCAAACTACCATCTGTATGAATAGAAAACCGGGACACTGTCCCTTTCTCTACTCCAGCTCTCCACTCAACTATCTTAGGATCTAAAGCCTGCTTATCCCGAATGTCATCATAAAACTCCAGATGTACTGTCATATCACCCATGGCATCTCCTTTCTGCATCATATGTATTCCAAAGCTCGCTACCTCATCCCTCAGCCTCATCAAAGATAGAGTTGTACACAAGGAATGTACACTCTTTCTACTCAAAGCATCAGCAACAACATTGGCCTTCCCTTCATGGTAAATAATTTCCATGTCGTAGTCGCCAATCAACTCCATCCACCTCCTCTGTATCATGTTCAACTCCTTCTGCGTGAAGATGTACTTAAGACTCTTGTGATCAGAAAATACCTTAAAGATTGCTCCATAAAGGTAATGTCTCCAAATCTTGAGAGCAAACACCACTGCACCCAACTCCAGATCATGAGTAGGGTAGTTCTCCTCATAAGGCTTCAACTGCCTAGAAGCATAGGCAATCACTTTACCATTCTGCATCAACACACATCCCAGCCCATTATTCGAGGCATCTGTATAAACCTCGAAATTCTCGCTCCCTTCAGGCGATGCGAGGACAGGAGCTGTGGTCAAACGCTCCTTTAATGTTTGGAACGCCGTCTCACAACTCTCATCCCAACGAAACCTGTTCTCTTTCCTCATCAACGCTGTCATCGGTCTAGCTACCTTGGAGAAATCTTTCACGAACCGTCTGTAGTATCCAGCTAAACCCAAGAAACTTCTAACCTCAGCAACATTCTTCGATGCTTCCCACTTTGTCACTGCCTCAATCTTCGCCGGATCCACAGCTACCCCATCTTTAGAGATTACATGCCCCAGAAAAGCAACTTTCTCTAACCAGAACTCACACTTGGACAGCTTAGCATACAACTCATGATCCCTCAAAGTCTGCAACACGATCCTCAGATGCTCCTCATGCTCCTCCTTAGTCTTAGAGTAGACTAAGATGTCATCGATAAACACCACCACAAACTGGTCCAAGAACTGTCTGAAGATTCTATTCATCAAATCCATAAACACCGCCGGCGCATTAGACAACCCAAACGGCATCACCACATACTCATATTGGCCATACCTTGACGTGAAAGCTGTCTTTGGTATGTCCACCTCTCTAATCTTCACCTGATGGTACCCCGACCTCAAATCAATCTTAGAAAAGATCATTTGCACCGCTCACCGATCAAACAGGTCATCTATCCTTGGCAAAGGATACTTGTTCTTTATTGTCACACGGTTCAGCTCCCTGTAATCTATGCATAGCCTCAAACTCCCATCTTTCTTCTTCACGAAAAGAACGGGTGCTCCCCAAGGCGATACACTTGGTCTAATGTATCCCTTCTCTATCAAATCATCCAACTGCTTCCTAAGTTCCTCCATCTCCTTAGGACCCATACGGTACGGTGCCTTACAGATTGGCCTCGTCCCTGGCTTCAACTCTACGGTGAAATCTATCTCCCTCTTCGGTGGCAACCCCGGAATCTCCTCTGGAAAAACATCTGCAAACTCTCCCACCACTGGTATCTCATCAACTGTCGGACTCTCTATCCGGTCATCTCTCACATGACACAAGATCAACGGACATCCCTTCCTCAGATAAGACTTCAAGGTGACAGCTGCAATCAACTTAACTTTGGGTTTGACTAGAAACCCACGATAAGACACACTAACACCCTTTGGACCTCTTAAGGACACTTTCTTTTGATGACAGTCTATCTTAGCTTTATACTTTCCTAACCAATCCATCCCAACTATCATCTCAAAACCATTAAAAGGAAACTCTAGCAAGTCTACAGGGAAATCAACTTGCCCAACTATCAAAGATACATCTCTAAACAACCTCCCACACGATACAGACTCACCCGAAGGTATGAAAACTTGCTCACTAACAGACTCATATACTCTCAAACCCAACTGTTTTACATGACTCAAGACACAAAACCGAGAAGCCCCCGAATCAAACAAAACAAACGTAGGAATACCATTAACAAGGAATTTACCGGTGATAACGTGCGCATCTTCCTCAGTTGCCTTCTTCTCCATCATGAACAACTTGCCATCGGTCTTCCGCCCACCTCCTGGGACAAGATCTTGGCCGACGCGGGTCGGCTTAGCACCCGACCCTTGATTGTTGTTGTTGTTCGTCGGTGTCTTCTGATAAGAATTACCGCCGTTGCGGTTGCCTCCACTCGGTAGCTCGACTTCCCGGTTTGGCCATGTTCCAGCCTTGGTCCGTTGCTCGCGAAGCTCGTGCGGAGTCTCTCGAAAAGATCCGGTGCGCTCGTGCACTCATGTCTCTTGTGGCCCACACCACCACAACCAAAGCAGGTCACTCCCCAACTATTACTCACACTCCCACGGCCACGCCCAAAGGAAGCCCCAAACACTAAACCCGGACCAGCAGAAAATCCCTTAGATCGATTGTGGTTGCCTTTCTTGTGATTCGATCGGCCACCACCCTCGCTCTCAGACTTCCTCTTCTCACCACCTGACCTCTCCTGAGCCATCTCCACCAACCTCTCAGCTCTCCCAGCCCTCTCATAAGCTTCCTTAACATCGGTAAGGATCCCCACGGGTAACTTATCCATAATCGTGGTAGTCAACCCTCTCTCAAACCTCAATGCCAGGTTCTCCTCACTCAAACCCATATCCAAAGATACCTGGACTTCTCATTGAACCGTCTCGTAGTACTCGGCTACGGACATCTCGCCGGTCATCTTAAACTTATCAAACTCTTCCCTCAACTTACTCCTCACGTGCTCCGGCACGAACTCCTTCCTCACAACCCTACGAAACTCCTCCCAAGGTATAGCAGGTAAGCCTTGGTTGGTGTATATCTCCTTAGCACTCACCTTCACCGAATCCACCACCACTTGCCCGCCGCCTCCCTCGATAGAACGCACTGTTCCACTCTCATCTCATCGGGCAATGAACCAAGTCTAAGATGTTCTCCATCTCTCTCACCCAACTATCGCTGATTGGGTTCCCCAACCCCTTGTATTCTTTCGGGTTAAACCTCGCAATGTAGAGGCTGATTTTAGAATGATCAACCTCCTTCTCCTTACTCTTATCCTTGTCCTCATTCACTCTCTTCAGGGTCTCAGTAAGAGCATCCTGGTGCTCTAACATCTTAACGATGTCATCCGTGGTCATAAGCTCAGCTCTTGCGTACAAAGCAGTTCTCTTGGGCGGCATCTTGAAGCTATATAAGAAAGGGGTAAACGTAAACACACGTACTAAACCTCAAAACACGGACACACGATGCCCAGAACCCACTCGATCGAGTTCCCAAACACACTCGATCGAGTAACGGGCTACTCGATCGAGTGCCCCCCGTACTCGATCGAGTACCCAAACTCCAGAACCAAACAGACCTTCTGATCTCTTACCTACTCGATCGAGTATCTAGGCTACTCGATCGAGTGACCCCCTACTCGATCGAGTACCCCTAGTTACTCGATCGAGTGCCCCAAAACTCGATTCTGGACTCAAAATCGCCAAAAACCCACCCGATCGAGTCAGTCTCACTCGATCGAGTACCACTAATACGTAAGAGCTACCCGCCTATTACGTCATATACTAACATGCTAAACTTTATAAAACCACATGATATCATAATAAATATGCTACGCATCTATTCTACTATCAACAAGATCAATTCATCATGCTATTAAAGCCACATTGTAAACATCCAACAGGTTATTCCAACATCAAGTCTACACATATATTACTTTTCTTTCACATTCTCAACTTCTCCTTCAACATCCAACAATCACACACTTCATCACATTGTTAACAAGTTAACAAAGCACACATATGACTCGACAAACACTTTCCCATGTGACCGGTTCAAAGTTGTAGGGCGACCCCCGCGACTTTAGGACGTCTCCCAAGCCTTTGCACTAGCTCCTACAACTTTTACCCCGGGTTCATTTTAATTGACTCCCTATGTTCATTAAGTTCATTGGTTACAGGTTTCAGGATCGTCGCTCTGATACCATTTGCAACACCCCCATAATCCAAGTGCCTTACCAGGACCACTCAGGTATGAAGATATCACCATCTCGGTCGCCCGAGGTATGACAATCAAATAGACAAAACAGAAACAACGTTTATTATAAATAGTTTAATGAATAAATACAATCCTCAAAACCAAACCAAAGTACGATACATTTTCTCAAATGACTGTTCTAACTGAAACGTAAATAAACTAAGGCTACAGCGGAAGACTCCTATCATCTGTCGTGGCATCCCAGCTATCCCAGTACTCATCTCAATACCCGCTCAATATCTGCTCACCATCCCCGAATGGATCACCGCAGGTTTACAAAACAACACCGGGGTCAGTACTAATCACACAATCAATATAGATAACAATAATAAGATAAACAGACAATTTGAACTGTCACACACACACACACACCACCAACTCCCATCATCTCAATATCGACTGTCCGGTGGACTGACCCCGCGCAGTGGGGGACCGCAGCCGTTCCCACCTAAGCCCCGCTCATCGTACGAGCGATAACCCTGTCCCATTAATGTGCACATCCCCTCCCGTGGCGGGTTCCACGGAGGGCGAAACTAGGGCGTGAAGTCACTCCCGCAAGTGACCCCACTCAGCCGAGAACGCATCTCGAGAACCATAGACAACCAATCACAATCACAATCACAATCACAATCATCATATCAAACAACTAACTACAGCACATCACCAATATCCCATTATGGGACTAATACTGAGTAGGAAATCCTACCTGGAAAGCACAACAAGCGAGACGGTATCTGGTGTATCAAAACGCCTCTTCTACGAATCCTCCTCCTAACACATCACACATAAAGACTACGCATCACATACTACTCATAAAAACCCCCAAACCCTAAATTAGGGTTTAACCAAACTTAGCAAAACATTATAAAAATTACGTTAAAAGCTTACCCTCGACGCAAGGAACTCAACGATACGAACTATGACACGAACTGACCGTCGAACTCCGGAATTGCTAAGAATGCGATTAGGAAGATGAAGTGGTGCTTTCTCTCTTAAACAGGGTTTTAGGTTTTGTAAAAGTGATTTAAAACAATGACGATTATGTTTAAATACCTTAATCGCATAATTAACAAAAACCGAGAAAAACTCCCCGTAAACCGGACACTCGATCGAGTACCCAAGGTACTCGATCGAGTACCCCCTTACTCGATCGAGTACCCCAGCTACTCGATCGAGTACCCAACAGGTCAGAAACTATTTTATTTCGCAACTTACCCTTACTCGACAGAGTAAGGGCTACTCGATAGAGTACCCCAAGACTTATAAATACGGAGTATTACAGTTGGTCTGCTTCTCCGGCTTTCTGCTGCTGGCAAACTGCTGGTTGAATGCATTGACTAGATCGGCGAAGTTGGCTATGCTCTTGTTGAGCAGGCCGACGAACCACTGCAGAGCTGCTCCAGACAAGGTTGACCCGAATCCTTTACACATACAAGCTTCCTTTAAGGATCCAGTTGCGGTTATCACCATCATTTTCTGCTTGTAGTGGTTGATATGATCGAGCGGGTCCGTGGTTCCGTAGTAGAGCATCATGGCCGGCGACACACATCCCTTAGGAACACCGACTAGGGCTATGTCGTCCACGAAAGGTGAGTCTGCGTAGCTGTCTCGGGCTGCTTTCTTCAACGGACGGGCTACGCCTGGTATCTTGTACATCAACTCCCTCAGCTCCTGGTACTGCTGCTCCAGCGAGTTACCTGCTCCTGCAAGAGGGTTAGAAACAGGCTGGAAGGAACCAGCAGGTGTACCTCCTAGCCAGGGCACTCCAGAAAATTGGCATGATGCTGAGTGACTGGTTACTAGGGTGGCACTGATTATGGATCCAGGCTGCCATCCTGGTGTCTACTGTAGTCCTCCGATCCAGGCTCCACTGGTGAACTGGCCGCAAGATGGGGCTGCTGCATTGATGACAAGTCTTGATTCCCATCCTAATGTCTGGTGTGCGGGGGTACCTGAAAAAGGTGGAAGATCAGATCCTGACGGGGTGTTAAACAAAGCATTACCTGATGTCTGCTGCAGGCTGGATGGGTTGTCAAATGACGGACATCCCAATCCTCTAGGCTCAATTGGTTCATTGGGTGTTACTCCTGCAAGGTCTAGTCCGGTGACTAGTTCTGACGGAATTGATCGACTCGATCCTCCACCGCTGGTTCGGGTCGGAGCCTCTGGCACTGATGTTGGCTTGGTCTGGACTACTGTTACGATCTGAGCAATCAGGTTCTAGTTGTCCTTCCTCAGATCCTCAACGGCCTGACGCAGAGTGTCCATCCCATGAATCATCACCTGCATCGGATCAAGCGTTGGGAGCCCTCTACTTCTGAAAACCTCTGCGCCCGATCCTTCCTGGGTCGGAGCTCTGGACACAGCTTCACCTCTGCTGGGGCTGCTTTGCCTGCTGGATCTGGAGTGACTGTGTGGGCCTGCTGCCTTGGGTATCTGCGGTGGCTTCTGAGGCTGGGGTATGGCTATGGTCGACATGCTAACGGGGATCATCTGACTGGACGCTGGGGATGCACTGACTGATCCTGCGGATGCAGAAGTAGGTCTTGCTCCAGAAGACAGGGCTAACATGCTCTAGGTGTTGGAAGGATTCTGGCTGGTTCCAGACATGGTGACGGCTGGTTCGGTTTTGCGAGATTTGGCTATAGAAAATGATCACTATGCCCCACGGTGGGTGCCAAATTGTTTTGGTAAAAATTTACCGGTTACGAATTAATTATGTGAGTGATAGTGATTAATCTAGTGCCAATTACGGTTTAGATGCAACAATGACAATGAACGAAGAAAAGACGAAATGAAAGAAAATGACACGGAGGATTTTTGGTGACGCGGAAAACCCGGTGTGGGAACAACCGCGGGGGGAATCGGAATCCCACCAACTTTGCACTATAATTGAGGGTCAATATGCAACTAAGAAAATACAATGATTATTTTAGCTAATTAATTATTGCCAAGTATAGACGGGATTTTTGAGGAATGACGAGTTGCTTGAGATGATTTTCGAATGCCCCTGAGTGTTGCTCTTCTCTTGCTTTTATACTGCTCAAGTCAGACTCAGAGTAAGAAAACCTCCATCCTATTTCTGCTCGTATATCCTTGGTCAACCCATAAGAATAGGGGGTTGTTGATGGACTTAGTTGTTAGCTTTCCTTCTGCACGCGTGTTTTCTTATTTGCCAACTTGTGTTTATTTGCTTTTTGATCTTGCGGCTCTCCTTGCGCCACGTCAGTGATCCCTTCCCCTTTCCATCTACCAATGATCCTTTGCCACGTCAACCATACAAATAAGTGATATTTTATCCCTAACACGTATCACCTGATTTTTAATCGCATTTTCTACCATACGCCTGAGTTTATGAGTAAATACCTTTCCCTGCATATATATTAGGCCGTAGATTTCACAAAATCACATGGAACATCTAGTGATACATCGATTTTAGTTGTGCCAATCAATATGGCAAAAACAACAAATATACAAACTACATATACTTAAGACGCGACATGTTAATTGGTATTTTAGGTAGATTACCATATTTGGTTAAAAATTGACCGAGATTGATCCATAATCACTTTAACAATTCGTATCATTTTACTTAAAATGAACATAACTGTTGGGTCAAATACTATTAGATGGTGCTAATAAAGAAAAACTTTTGGCATTTTTTAGGCAACGTGTCATGTGATTTGGTACATATTTGTTTCATTTTAAGCTTAAGACATATAGTACCGGTTTTAAATGAGTAATTGTGAAATTAAAAAGGTGACAACCATTTGCTAACACGATGGAAGTGAAAATAAAAGTTGACATTATAAAGTTGTAAGAAATTATAATAGGTTAAAAGAATAAAGCGTAACTGGAATAGAGGATGAGTTTTGTTTGTAGCTAAACTCTCCTTCACCGTTGTTCATGCGAATTTCCATTGCAAATTACTTCCTTGATGATTTGATAAGTTGATGGGATCCTCCTACTACAAGTTGTAGCCTTCCAGAATATAGGACATAGAACATATCCATTTATACATTTGAAACATACATCTCTTATGTTAATAGTTGACTTTTTATAATATCCAATTTTTCTTATTGCAATTATATTAGTACAAACATCTCAATCGCGTCAAAATAATTGGTCAAAAGCTTTGTTTAAACAATAGGTCTTGGTATAGACGGGTGGGGCGAACAGACGGGTAAAGACCTCTAATAAAATGGGTAGGGGGGCAAGGTGGGGCACCCCCCATGTGCTTCCCACTTTATGGCAAATGGGTATTTTATGAGGGGAAGTGGTATCCGTCTATACATATAGACGGATAGTGTCCGTCTATAATGAGAATTTGTGTTGTTTAAATCAGTCGGAGCTAACAACATATGACAAGTTCATATACTCTCTATTTTTTATATATATGACTTTCTCTTTCTTCAATAGTTCTTAAAATATAAACTAATTAAATATTGTATTATGAATTATGATAGGTATACTTATATGCATGAGCTTTTCGTATGAACCAGTTTTAAACCCGTGCATAATTGCACGTGATTGGATATCCAATAATTTGACAAAATGAATAAATATAAAAAATAAATTGCACATAATTATAATTTAAAATAAGAATAATTATATCTAAGTAATCAATATAAAAATGGACTTATAAATTAATATAGGTATATATGTTTAAAACGATAATCCCAACAATGATTTTCCAATTTTAAAACCAGTTGGAAGGTACAACTATAATAGTCATCCATATTTCAAATAATATATAATTTCGAAAACATAGATAAAGAATATAGCAATCAAAGATAACTAAACCCTATGCACCCTTCGTGTACACCCCACCCCCAAGTCCCGAACCCACATCTGTAAATTTAAATGATCTACCTCCTACTCTCTACAAACTCGAAACTTAACTTCAGCACTTAACACACATGAGAGATTATATTTTGTTTTTCGATTGTTTAAATTTATATAGCTAATGTTCTAAGTTCACCGCTTCCTTAGATTTTATGTTCTTTTTTGTATGGTATATATACAGTCTGAAATAAAACTGTGATGAATAAAACTGAATACTATAACATATCCTTGTGGTATATATACAGTCTGAAATCTGACCACTTTAGTGTAGAGTAAATATCTGAGCATGGTAACATAACAGAGTAGAGATATTGTGACATGAGCTTAACATCATAAAATTTATACTTATACATAGTGACATATTTTGCTTAACACTGTGACATATGTGTTGTTGTTTAAAAAGTGACCACCATAGTTTAAAAATGTATGCATGTGTTGAGTTTTTTAAACATTGTGATGAAATGTGACCACTTTATTATACAATAAATATCTTAACATGGTTACATAATAGAGTGAAGATGTGACATGAACTTAACAACATAATATATCTACATAACACATAGTGACATATTATAAAATGTTTATTATGTGACCACTTTTTGTTAGAAAATGTAGTTTTGTCTGAGTTTTCATAAATCTTAACATGTTGACATATATTGCTTAACAGTGTGACATATGTGTTGTTGTTTAAAAACTGACCACCATAGTTTAAAAATGTACGTATGTGTTGAGTTTTCTAAACATTGTGATCAAATGTGACCACTTTAGTGTACAGTAAATATCTTAACATGGTTATATAATATAGTGAAGATATTGTGACATGAGCTTAATAGCAT
Organism: Silene latifolia; assembly: GCF_048544455.1. Lineage (NCBI taxonomy): Eukaryota > Viridiplantae > Streptophyta > Magnoliopsida > Caryophyllales > Caryophyllaceae > Silene > Silene latifolia. Next base: position 50,831,050 of record NC_133526.1, on the reverse strand, counting down.
AACATATCTACATAACACATAGTGACATATTATAAACTCTTTATTATGTGACCAATTTTATTAGAAAATAAACTTTTGTCTGAGATTTCCTTATATGTTAACATGGTCTCATTTATTACTTAACACTGTGACATATGTGTTATTGTTGAAATAGTGGCCACCATAGCTTAGCTTAATCTGGTGACATCTATGAAAAACATAGTGCCATATTTATTAGTAGTGGAAATGTGACCATGTTAATTATGGTGACATATTCGTTAGTGTTAACATGTGACCATCTTGCATTATAGAAGTCATTGTAAAATGGTTACAATGTTATTCTTAGAATGGTAACATCAGTTATATGTCTGTTTAGGGTTATTAGGTGACCATCTTACATCTAATATGTCTGTTTGTTTTAGTGAGATTAAGATTCTAAAATGGTAACATCTGTGACATACTTTGATTCTAACATGGTGACATCTGTGATTGTAACTTGTACACATATTCTTTGACCATCAATCCTTTTTATGTGCAAGCAGGGGCTCTCAAAGTGGCAGCTGTTGGGCAAACCCCGAAGGAGGTGAAGGTTGGCCAAGACTCAAAAAGAAAGTTAACATATGGGCCAGTGCCTGGGAAAAAAACGACAGAGAAAGAAAGGAACGTATGTTTACAATCCTTTAAACTCTGTTACCATTTGATTGAGATTGCTTTGACTATTCCTCTTCATGCAACCATGTTAACTGTTTTCTTTAACGACTAATTGATTGTGTCCGGATATAGGAAATTGAAGGGAGTGGAGGGACATGGGTCACCAGCTTTCCTACACTATGTCATCGAGCACTTATCGACAGCTCAGAGGAAGGACGTTGAAGATATTGGGTTCAGAGGGCTTCTTGAGTTGAAGGAATCTAAGTTTATTCATACCATGGTAGATTTGTTGTTGGAGCGTTATGATACGCATACTAGGCTGATGTTGTTTAATAGGTTTGTCCACTTCGCAATCAGTAAACACGATGTTTATGATGTGTTCATATTGCCGTATGCGGGGGAGGATGTGCTGCTGGTTAAAGACGATAAAGAGTTAGTGCAGTCTTGGAGAGAGAGGTTCAGTGCTTTGCCGAAGAAAGACATACAATTGGACAAGGTTAGAGGTGAGATGCTGCAATTGGTAGAAGGTGGAACAAATTTTAAGAAAATATTTGTGTTGTTTGCAATGGGATCGTTCCTGTCCCCAACCGTTCACAATCGAGTTGACACAAGGTTAATTAGCGTGGTGGAGGATGTAGCTGCCATTCCGAAGATGGACTGTTGCTCTTATGTTCTGGATCGTTTAGACCATTCAGTGGAGTCATGGAAGGACAACGAATCCAAAAGCATTGGCGGATGCATAATGTTCTTTCAGTTACTCTACTTTCACCGACTGACTTGGATGGGTGAACCTGCACTGAGTACACTACCCTTGATACAACATTGGACATATGATGAACTGAAGAAGCGAGTTAAAGAGGAATATAAAACTTACACTGTCCACAAGGGGGTTTGGTATAGGGGTGTGGGATCTGAAGATATACCCAATCTCCATTAATCTAGAAAAGTCATTCTACCAACAGACGGTTAAAAGGGTGGTTCCTGAAGTTAAAGCTACCATGCAGGAAGCAGCTCGTCCGGCCCAGAACAGTGCAACTGCAGATGATAAAGGATGTAGGACTGTGTCTTTACCACTACCAGATAACCTCCCTACCGACGAGGATCTCCGCCGTCTGTATAACGACGTAAGTACCAACACTTGTCTAGCCTTCATAATCAATTTATACTGTATGATATATGAAGACGACCCTTAATCAGCATGTAATGTGTTGAAAACTGAAAATGATGACATTTTTACTAAAGTTAGTTACATTTTGATTGAATCTTTAAATTTGACCATCATAGTATGAAATGTGACGGCATGTTATGTGTCATTTTAAAACTTAAAATGTTGACATTCTGGGTTAGGATGGTTACATTATGATTTATTTTTTAAATGTGACCATAGTTGTTGTGATATGTAGTTGTTTTAGTATGAAATGTGACACCATATTCTGTGTGTTTAAAACTCTAAAGATGGTTAAAATCTTATGAACTGCTAAAATGGTGACACTGGGACTTAAGATGGTTACATTAGGAACACATTACTCTAAAGATGGTTACAGTCTTTTGGGTGTGTGGAACACTTAATATGGTGAAATTGGGACTTCAGATGGTTACATTGTGATTTATAAGGTGACCCTGGTTTAGTATAAAATGTGACCCTGTGTGTTTAAAACTCTCAATGTCACCATTTTGATAAACAATGGATATATTCTCGCGGACTGTTAACATGTGACCATCATAGCTGGGATATGTAGGTGTTGTAGTATTAATTGTAACAGCAAGTGGTGTGTGTGTATAACTTAAAATGGCGACATTCTGAAATAAGATGGTTATATAATGATCTAATGTTAGAATGTGGCAATGGTAGTGGTGATATGTAGATCTTTTAGTATGGAATGTATCAGCATGTTCTCTGTGTATAAAACTAAAAAAGATGGTGACATATTGACTAAAGATGGTTACATTCTTATAGACTATTGACATGTGACCATCGTAGCTGTGATATGTAGGTGCTTGTTGAGAACTTAAAATGGTGACATTCTAACTAAATGTTGTTACATGTCAAAAGGCGAGCTTCATAGCTGTGATATGTAGTTTTGTTTAAATGTGACATTATATGTATGTGTGTTGAACATTATTTTAGTGTATTCAAGTTAGTTAAATATGCTCATAATCAATATTGGTGAATGTGTAGGCGCGTGTACTGAAATGGTACCAGTCCAAAAGGTACCAGCAGTTGGTATCACGCTTACATCGTGAAATGGTAGTGGAAATGACGGTGGATCCTCCCATGTCTCAGCAGGCGCGGCAACAGCAACCCGCAGATGTTGAAGAGATGGGAGAAGTAACAGAGACGTTGAAGCAGAAATTGGATAACGACCCCGTATTCTATGCTGACTTCATTGCCATGTTTGATCAGGTGGACCAGGATTTGGAGAACGTGGTTCTCTCACCCTCGTTTGACTTGGGGATAGATGACATTGGCAGACAACCACCCTCGTACGAGCTCAGGTACACGCGTGCTAGAGACCGTGCACCAGGAGCTCCTGTTTATAATTGCCCTAATGATGTAACCCGTGCCCCGAGCTGTCCAGTAACAAAGCCCGCCGGTAAGAAGAAGTGAAGTAGGGGCACATAACTGTCGTTTTCTGATAATGATGTAGTATTTTGGGACATCACTTTTGGTCCTTCGTGCTGTGAAGCGATTGTTCAATAGTCCTCGTTTTGTTAACAACTTATGATCTACCAATGTGTAGACTAATTTGGTATTAGTATTCCCAGTACTGTAGTAACATTTTGAAGTTGTTTGGCACTCCTCCTCTTGTAACAAATTTATGATGTACGAATATTGTGACATATGTGAACAAACATGGTCACATTGTTGTGTAAAGTATTAACATATTGATGTTGACCATAAATGTCAGCAAGTTATAAACCACGGTTGTTATCATGACCATAAATGCCAGCAGGTTATAAAGCTCGCCTTTTAACATGTAACAACATAGAAACATGTCTCTGCTAGGGTGGTCAAATTTTTAACAATGACATACATGTCACCATGATTAGTCACTGATGTTCCCATGTTAACAGTTAAGTCACAATGTTAACTTTAGTATGCAACCAAATGTTAATAAAAGTTTGTTAAACAATGGTATCATCCACAGCTAAATTTCCCTCATATTGATCAACAAACAACCACTTTTGAAAGGTGGCAAAGGAACTTCAATAAAATTAGTTTATGACAAAAAATGGTAACATTTGAGTATAACTAATAATGTCACCTCGGATTTGCAAAGGGGATGAGAGATAATCTAGAGAGAGAAACTCCTCTCTAATTCTGAGTGTTTTCTTTTACTGCAAGCAATGGCTCGTAACAGAAAAACAACCAAAAATCCTCAGATTAGCGTCGTTTCTAAGCAAAAAAACAACAAAAATAATCAAAATAATGGACAATCTAGTGTTCAAACAAAGAATAAAGACAATTCTCATCATCGTCAGCTGGAATTCTCTTCGCAGGAGTTTGAGGGTGATTTGGAATCAATCCTGGAAGAGGAGGAACCTGACCATGAGGAACCTGAGCAGATAAGGACGGCACCGGTGGTTACCACGCCGACAATTCAGCTTACGCATGAAGATGTGGATGGTGAGCTACAATTCTGGTCCTCTTCTGTCTTTTGTTACGTTCTTGGAGCAAACCCTCCCAGTTCTGTTTTTACTGGTTTTGTCAAAAGTGTGTGGCAGGCTCAGGGGATTGATATGATCTCTTTTATGCCGAATGGGATCTTCTTAGTCCGTTTTAAAACGAAAGAACAACAACAATTTGTCCTTAATAATGGTCATCTACTCTTTGATAATAAGCCTGTAATTGTTAATGAGTGGAAGCCTGATACGGAGTTAGTTAAGCATGATGTGAAGCGTATCCCTATTTGGATGAAATTGTATGATTTGGATGTGAAGTTTTGGGGTCTGACAAGCCTGGAAAAATTGAGTAGTGCAGTGGGCAAATTCATTCGCTGTGAAGAGAATACACTGCATAAAAATTTTTTAGGTTTTGCCAGGATCATGATAGAGGTTGAAATTGGCCAGCAATTTCCTGATCAGATCTTGTTTTTGGATGAGAATGGAAAAACCAGAGAGCAAGAGTGCAGTATGATTGGTTACCTTTGTCATGTTCCAAATGTAAAGGATTGGGTCATTTGGCTGCAAACTGTAGGAAAGATGAGTCAAAACCTGTGACAAAAAAGGTCTGGAAACCTAGGAAGGTGGATAACAAGCCTGTGCAGAAAGTTCAACCTCCACCAAAAGTAGTAGCTGTGAAACCTAGGCAACCAGTTGTCCCTTCCACACCTTTGAATGTTCTGACAATCAAAACTCCTGTGATTGTTCCTAACACTCCAGTGGTGGAGAGCACTATGCCCATAAGATTGCTTACTCGTTTGATCAGGCATGGCACTGGGGAAAAGAGAACTTTTACTCCTGGTGGCTTGTGTTTCATGGAGTCCTTAACTCAATCTATTCAGAAAACTAGGTTGGGAATTATGGAGACTAGAGCTGTGGACAAAGGGGAGACTAGTAAGGGTAGTGCTCAATATGGGTAGTATTGGTCTATGGAATGTAAGGGGCATGAATAAACCTAATAAGGAAAAAGAAATAAAACGCTTGTTAGGAAGGAATAATGTAGGTTTATGTGGTTTGTTTGAAACAAAAATAAAAGCAAATAATGGGAATAATGTAAGGAATGTGTTATGTGATAGTTGGTCAATCTGTACTAACTCTAGCCTTCATCGTGGGGGTAGGATTTGGTTGTTATGGGACCCTATTCTGTATGCTGTTACTGTGCTTGACATCCAAGTCCAGTGTATTCATTCAGAAGTCTTTGATAAAGCAAGAAGGAATAGGTTTTGGTTTACTGTAGTGTATGGGCTGAATAAGCTTGCTGAAAGGGAGCCTTTATGGGATAGTCTTCGTTCTTACTATGCTATAATCACTGGTCCATGGATGGTGGGAGGTGATTTTAATGCTATTATGGCCTCTAATGAACGAGTTGGAGGGGCTCCTATCACTAATGCTGAGATGAGACCTCTTCTTCAGGTTACTCAGGATTGTCAATTGTATGATTTGGGTGCAAAGGGTGCTTTTTACACCTGGACAAACAAACATGAAGTTGGGTCTAAATTTTGCAGCAGGTTGGATAGAGTCCTCATCAATGATGAGTGGCTTGCTGATTTCCCTGATAGTTACACTCATTTCTTGCCTGAAGGTGTCTTTGATCATTGTCCTGCCATCATTAGGCTTGAAATGGAGAGGCAGAGGACTGGATACTCGTTTAAATATTTTAATATGTGGGCTTCTGCACCTGACTATAAGGAGATTGTGAGTAATGGGTGGAACCAACAGGTGTTTGGCTCTCCTATGTATAAGGTGATTTGGAAACTGAAGGCTCTAAAGGGTGGTTTCAGGAAACTGAATAGAGAGCAGTTTGGGGATATTGAAAATCTCACCCATTTAGCTGAGATTGCCTTGGCTCAATGTCAAGAATGTCTTAGTAAGGATCCTCTTAATGTGGAGTTGAATCAGGCTAAGAAAATTTATGCTAAGGAGGTGGAGAATTTGCAAAAGGCTAGAGACCGATTTTTGAGACAGAAAGCAAAGGTAGACTGGATGCAATTGGGTGACCATAATACTGCCTTTTTCCATGCCAGTATAAAGAGTAGGAGGTCTAAAAATAGGGTGTTCCAAGTCAAAGATATGAATGGCTAGATATGTAGTAGTCCTGAGAAGATTCAAGGTGCTTTTGAGGAGTATTATATATCTTTATTGGGTACATCACATGCAGTTAGACCTATAAACAGGAAGATTGTGCAGCATGGTAAATGTCTCACTACTGCTTATTGTACTTTACTGACTGCCCCTGTCACTGGTTTTGAAATTAAGGAGGCCATGTTCTCCATCCCTGGGAACAAGGCTCCTGGCCCAGATGGCTACAGTAGGCAGTTTTTTAAAGACAATTGGGAGATAGTTGGGAGAGATATCATTAATGCTGTCCAAAATGTGTTCGGGGCTGGAAAACTTTTAAAACAATGCAGTAATACTATTCTCACTTTAATTCCAAAAGTTGCTATGCCTGATTCTGTATTGCAATTTAGGCCCATTGCCTGTTGTAATACAGTTTATAAGTGTGTTTCAAAGGTGCTTTGTGGTAGACTTGGAAAAGTGCTGCCTGATATTATTAGTCAATCTCAAGGAGCCTTTCTTAAAAATATAGATATTGTGGGAAACATTCTAATTTGTCAGGATTTGATTAAGTTGTATAAGAGGAAGAGTTGTTCTCCAAGAGCTATGATGATGATTGATCTTCAAAAAGCCTATGATTCAGTGGAGTGGGCTTTTGTTGGGGAAATGTTAAATGCTCTGGGATTCCCTTTACATATTTGTAATATTATGAAAGAATGCATCTCAACTACTTCTTACTCTATTTCCCTAAATGGGGAGATTTTTGGATTTTTCAAAGGCAAGAGGGGGCTTAGGCAAGGGGATCCCCTCTTCCCTTTGCTGTTCACAATTTGCCTTGAGTATCTGAGTAGAGTTCTCATGGTGGTTCAGAAGCATCATTTGTTTAGATTCCACCCTTTATGCAACAGGATTCAGCTTTCTCACCTATGCTTTGCTGATGATCTCATCTTGTTTTGTAAAGGGGATAGTGGTTCCATTGATTTGATGATGAAAGCTTTTAATATGTTCTCTAAAGCTACTGGGCTTGTGTAACACCCCCATACTCCAAGTGCCTTACCAGGACCACTCAGGTATGAAGACATTACCATCTCGGTTGCCCGAGGTATGATAATCAAATAAACAATGGAGAAACAACGTTTAATTATAAATACTTAGCGAAGAAGTACAATCCTCAAAACCAAACTGAAAGTACAATGCATGTTCTCAAACTGACTGTTCTAACAGAAATGTAAATAACTAATAAGCTACAGCGGAAGACTCCTATCATCATGTCGTGGCCATCCCAGCTATCCCAGTACTCATCTCAATACCTGCTCAATATCTGCTCACCATCCCCGAATGGATCACCGCGGGTTTACAAAACAACACCGGGGTCAGTACTAATCACACAATTCAATATATATACTAACAATAAGGTAAACAGACAGCTTAACTGTCACGCACACACAATCACGCCAAATCCAATCATCTCAATCACTGACTGTCCACTGGACCAGCCCTGCCAGTGGGGGACCGCAGCCGTACCCACCAAATCCCCGCTCCACACAGTGAGCGATAACCCTGTCCATTAATGTGCACATCCCTTCTATGGCGGGTTCTACATAAGGCGAAACTAGGGCGTGAAGCCACTCCCGCAAGTGACCCCACTCAGCCGAGGCCACGCCTCGCGAACCATCAACAACGATCACAACCACAATCACAATACAATTACTATATCAAACAACCAAACACAATACATCAACCAATATCCCATTATGGGACTAATACTGAGTAGGAAATCCTACCTGGTAAGCACACAATCAGACGGTCTCTACTGCTGAATCAAAAAGCCTCCTCTATGAACCCTCCTCCCTCGACGCAAGGAACTCAACGGTATGAACAACGATAAGAACTGACCCTCCAAACTCCGGGGATTGCTAATAATGCGATTAAGAAGATGAACTTGCTTGCTTTCTCTCTTAAACAGTAATTTAGGTTTTGCAAAAGTGATTTAGAATAACGACGACAAAGCTTATATACCTTAATCGCATATTTAACAAAACCCGAGAAAATTCCCCGTAAAACCGGCTACTCGATCGAGTACCCAAGATACTCGATCGAGTACCCCCCTACTCGATCGAGTACCCCAGCTACTCGATCGAGTACCCAACAGGTCAGAAACTTTTCCAAAACACAACTTACCCTTACTCGACAGAGTAAGGCCTACTCGATAGAGTACCCCAAGAATTATAAATACGGAGTATTACAGTCTTCCCTCCTTAAAAGGAACTTCGTCCCCGAAGTTCAAACCACTACTAAACAAAGGTACTCCCACAACATTCCCGACTCAACAATCAAACAAAATTCAACATAAAACATGATACTAACCCAACTCATCCCGACAAACATACCGACACAACATATAAAAGGGGTATAAAACTCTTAAAAACTATTCGCGATCATCTCCTACCCCCCTAAAAGAAACAAGGTTACGTCCCCGGAACCATACATACCTGATCAAAAAGGAAAGGGTAACGCTCTTTCATAGCTTCCTCTGGCTCCCATGTAGCTTCCTCGGTCTCGTGGTTAGACCAAAGGATCTTAAGCAAAACTTTCTCACCACTCCTAGTCTTTCTAACCTTACGGTCTAGAATCTGCTTAGGCACCTCAAGATATGATAAGGACTCATCTACCTCTAAGCTCTCTGCCTCTAACACATGTGACGGGTCACTCACATACTTCCGCAGCTGCGATACGTGAAACACATTGTGTACTCTCTCTAACGCAGCAGGTAAAGCCAAACGATAAGCAACCTCTCCCACTCGCTCTAAGATCACATAAGGACCGATGAACTTCTGACTCAGCTTACCTTTCTTCCCAAATCTCATAACCCCACGCATAGGAGACACTTTCAGAAGAACCTTATCCCCAACCTGAAACTCTATATCCCGGCGATGTAGATCTGCATAACTCTTTTGTCGATCCCGAGCCGCTCTCATCCTTTCCCTGATCATTTTAATCTGTTCCACCATCTCATGCACCATCTCTGGTCCCAAAACCACTGCTTCAGCACTATCGTCCCAACAGATTGGACTCCTACATCTTCTCTCATACAAAGCCTCAAACGGTGCCATACCAATACTCGTGTGATAGCTGTTATTGTAAGAAAATTCTATCAAGTCCAACCTCTGCTCCCAGCTACCACCAAAATCCATCACACAAGCTCGCAACATATCCTCAAGAGTCTTGATTGTTCTCTCAGTCTGCCCGTCTGTCGCAGGATGAAATGATGTACTCATCTTCAAAGTTGTTCCCAACGATTCCTGCAACTCCTTCCAAAACCACGATATAAACCTCGCATCTCTGTCAGACACTATGTCCTTAGGGACTCCATGTAACTTAAGCACGTTCTTTCGATAGGCCATAGCCAATTGTGCCTTAGTCCATGTATCTTTCATTGGAACAAAGTGAGCTGACTTGGTCAGTCAATCCACTATTACCCAAATCATGTTGTTACCTTGTTGACTCTTTGGTAAACCCACAATGAAGTCCATGGAAATGGATTCCCACTTCCACTCAGGTACCTCTAAAGACTGAATCTTACCTTGTGGTCGTCGCTGTTCCCCTTTAACTCTCTGGCATGTCAAACAACGGGACACAAACTCCGCTGTCTCTTTCTTCATCCTGTGCCACCAAAACGTTTTCTTCAAATCCTTGTATAGCTTGTCTCCACCTGGATGAACTGAATATGGTGTGCAATGCGCCTCTGTCATGATAGTCTTTTTCAACTCCTCATCATTAGGAACACACCACCTACCATCAAACCGCAAACTACCATCTGTATGAATAGAAAAGCGGGACACTGTCCATTTCTCTACTCCAGCTCTCCACTCAACTATCTTAGGATCCAAAGCCTGCTTACCTCGAATATCATCATAAAACTCAAGTTGTACTGTCATATCACCCATGGCATCTCCTTTCTGCATCATATGTATCCCAAAGCTCGCTACCTCATCCTCGGCCTCATCAAGGATAGAGGCGTACACGAGAGAATGTACACTCTTCCGACTCAAAGCATCAGCAACAACATTGGCCTTCCCTTCATGGTAGATGATTTCCATGTCGTAATCGCCAATCAGCTCCATCCACCTCCTCTGTCTCATGTTCAACTCCTTATGTGTGAAGATGTACTTGAGACTCTTGTGATCAGAAAATACCTTAAAGATTGCTCCATAAAGGTAATGTCTCCAAATCTTGAGAGCAAACACCACTGCACCCAACTCCAGATCATGAGTAGGGTAGTTCTCCTCATAAGGCTTCAATTGCCTAGAAGCATAGGCAATCACTTTACCATTCTGCATCAACACACATCCCAGCCCATTCTTTGAGGCATCTGTATAAACCTCAAAGTTCTCGGTCCCTTCAGGCAATGCTAAGACAGGAGCTGTGGTCAAACGCTCCTTTAATGTTTGAAACACCGTCTCACAACTCTCATCCCAACGAAACCTGTTCTCTTTCCTCATCAACGCTGTCATAGGTCTAGCTATCTTGGAGAAATCCTTCACGAACCGTCTGTAGTATCCAGCTAAACCTAAGAAACTCCTAACCTCAGCAACATTCTTCGGTGCTTCCCACTTTGTCACTGCCTCAATCTTCGCCGGATCCACAGCTACCCCATCTTTAGAGATTACATGCCCCAGAAAAGCAACTTTCTCTAACCAAAACTCACACTTGGATAGCTTAGCATACAACTCATGATCCCTCAAAGTTTGCAACACGATCCTCAGATACTCCTCATGCTCCTCCTTAGTCTTAGAGTAGACTAAGATGTCATCGATAAATACCACTACAAACTGGTCCAAGAACTGTCTGAAGATTCTATTCATCAAATCCATAAACACTGCTGGCGCATTAGAAAACCCAAACGGCATCACCACATACTCATAATGGCCATACCTCGACGTGAAAGCTGTCTTTGGTATGTCCAACTCTCTAATCTTCACCTGATGGTACCCGACCTCAAATCAATCTTAGAAAAGACTGATGCACCACTCAACTGATCAAACAGGTCATCTATCCTTGGCAAAGGATACTTGTTCTTTATCGTCACTCGGTTCAGCTCCCTGTAATCTATGCATAACCTCAAACTCCCATCTTTCTTCTTCACGAAAAGAACTGGTGCTCCCCACGGCGATACACTTGGTCTAATGTATCCCTTCTCTATCAAATCATCCAGCTGCTTCCTAAGCTCCTCCATCTCCTTAGGACCCATACGGTACGGTGCCTTAGAGATCGGCCCCGTCCCTGGCTTCAACTCAACGGTGAAATCTATCTCCCTCTTCGGTGGCAACCTCGGAATCTCCTCTGGAAAAACATCTGCAAACTCTCCCACCACTGGTATCTCATCAACTGTCGGACTCTCTACTCGTTCATCTCTCACATGGCACAAGATCAAAGGACATCCCTTCCTCAGATAAGACTTCAAGGTGACAGCTGCAATCAACTTAACTTTGGGTTTGACTAGAAACCCACGATAAGACACACTAACACCCTTAGGACCTCTTAAAGACACTTTCTGTAACACTACGGATTTCCTTTGGAGCCTACTCGACCGAGTAGAGCCTACTCGGCCGAGTAGTGCTCTTTGCGTGAGTTATTTCGGTTCTGCCGAGGAACACTCGGCCGAGTGTAGTGAACACTCGACCGAGTGTAGGCCACTCGGCCGAGTGCCGTCACACTCGACCGAGTGTCCGGTTTGGCGAGGTTATATTTCGACGGTTTGATTAGGGAATGATTAGGTTATTTTATATTTTCGCGTCGTTTTCTAATATCGTTTTCAAGCGTTATCACTTCTACGTTACCCTAATCACATCCAAATCATTCCCTAATCCTTCCCTTGAGCATTTCATAGCATCTTTGTGTGGATTCTAGCGGTGATTATTCCGTATAACTCTTGTTGCACTGTTGGTAAGTTTTATCTTTGTAATTATTGTATATTTTGGGTTACTGTACATTTATATGGGAAGGGAATGTCGGGAATGGTACAAAGTGTAATTGTATTGTGTGATCATTGTATAGGAGAAGACTTCGTAGAGGAGCCTTTTTGATTGACCGTGCTTGCATACTGCTGTGATTGCTAAGGTAGGGTTTCCTACTCGGTTGATGTGCTTTACATGACATATTGTTGTATTTATCGTTGTCTATTGATCATCGTTATATGGAGATTGTTGTGACAGTGTTGGTGTGAGGGGATTGAGATGACGGTAATGTCATGTGTTTGGAATTGTGGTGGAGTCACTTGCGGGAGTGGCTTCACACCCTAGTTCGCCCTCCGTGGAACCCGCCACGGGAGGGGATGTGCACATTAAGGGACAGGGATTTTTGTCGCTCGTTGAGGAGCTGGACTAGGTGGGATCGGCTGCGGTCACCCACTGGCGGCGAGGATTACCTGTTGCGATGGGTAATCTGGCAGGGCTACACGCTTTAGTGTGTAGTCAGTTACTGTGTGAGGCAGGGTGATTGGGAGTTGCCGATGATCGGACGTGTATTGCATTTGTTTGTCTTGTTGTTGCATAATACTGACCCCGTTGTTGTTTGTGTAATCTGCGGTGATCCATTCGGGGATGGTGAGCAGGCTTGACAGGTTGTTGCTAGTGAGAGCTTGGGGATTTCACTGGGAGCATTATCACCACGAGTCATAGCATCACCGTCTAAGTCTTAGCGAGTTTCCTTTTATTGTTAAGACTTTGAAGTTGTACTCGTTAGGCAATATTTGGATTTGGATATTGTAAACTTTACATTCTACATTACTTTAATAAATGTGCTCAGTTCAGACGCTTGTGATATGTACTAACCTCGGGCAACCGAGATGGTAACAGTCTTTCATACTTGGGTGGTCCTGGTAAGGTACCTTGGTATGAGGGGGTGTTACAAAGTGGTATCAGAGCCGAAGATTCCGGCACCTAAACAAAATGAATTAATGAACCTAGGGAGTCTAAATAAAATGAACCCGGGGAGAGTTGTCTGGAGCCACCGCAAAGACTCGGGAGACGTCCCGGAGTCGCAACTTGGCCCTCACGAACTCAAACCGGTAACATGGGGAAAAGTGGTGAGAGTAGGTTTTGTATGTACATGTATGTGATGATGAAAGCTAGTAAAAGTTGATAGTTGAATGTGTATATGTGTTAAAGTTGTGAAGGTGATGAAGGGAGAAATGATAGAAGAGATGGATGGTAGATAAGCACGAATAGTATGCTGATATGTTTACAATGTGGCATTAAAGATTTTGATATGTGCATTGCATGTTGATATGTTTATAACATGGCTTTTGAGTTTTACGCAATTGTTATGAGAATACTGACATGTTAGAGGATCGTACAGTGTAAACCTGCAAATGGTGTTACTCGGCCGAGCATGATAGGCACTCGACCGAGTATTGATTACTCGGCCGAGTATACGGGAACTCGACCGAGTGTTGGTTGGGGGAAAGTAGCAATCGCTACTGTTTATAGTAACTCGACCGAGCATGGGGGTACACTCGACCGAGTATGGTCCACTCGGCCGAGTGTTGCTCCACTCGACCGAGTGCTGCTGTTTGTGTTTTTATGTTTGTCTCTGGAGTCGATACTCGACCGAGTATCTGGGAGGATACTCGACCGAGTGTTCTATACTCGACCGAGTATGATGTATACTCGGCCGAGTGTTCTTATGGCGGAAGAGTATTACATTTTGAGCATGTGTTTACGTTTCTTTCATTCTTATCAGCTCAAAATGCCGCCCAAAAGAACTCCCGCGCAGATCCAAGCTTCGGAGATGTCTGTTGACGAGGTTGCTCGCATGATTGAGCAACAAGAGGCTCTCCTTGAAGCTCTCAAAAATGTGGGAAAAGGAAACGAGAAGAGGATGGATGCAACCCAGCTTAGCATCAACATTGCTCGTTTCCACCCTCCCACATATGACGGGGTAGGTGAACCAAAGCTGCTCGAGAAGTGGCACCGTGAGATTGAAGCTCTCATGGAAATGGTTAAGTGCCCCGAGGATATGATTGTTGAACAGGTTGTCTACTACCTAAGAGGAGAAGCTGCAGTTTGGTGGCAGAACGTCAAGGATGATGCTAGAGCTTACTACCAGGAGGAAGGGGCTATTCCGTGGTCTGGGTTGAAGAGTGCTATGAGAGAGCAGTTCGTGCCAGAGCATATCCGACACAAGATGAGATCCGACTTTGAATCTTTCACTATGTCCGAGGAGATGACGATCATGATTACTATCATCGATTTGTGGAGCTATCTCGTTATGTGGAAGATTTGCAGCTCGGACAGAAAGGTTTGGCCCTCCGATTTGAGAGGGGCTTGTCTGCTAAGATTGTGAGTCGTATGCGGTCGGGGTTGCTACGACCTCAAGGAAGTGTATCGAGAGCGGGTCAAGTGAGAGGATGGTGGATCTCTCAAGGGAGATTGAGGAGAGGATCGCTGCTACGAAAAAGAGGAAGGGCGATAGTGGGAACAACAATCACCAACCAAAGAAGAAAGGGAATTTCAATCATGCCAAAGCTTTCTCTAGTGGAGCTGGTTTCTCGGGAGGTTCTCGTGGTTGGGGAAAGAACGGAGGTCGGGCTGTGAGTGACAACACCAATCTTACGTGTTTCAACTGTGGTGGTATAGGTCACAAAAGGCGGGAATGCACGAGCTACAAGCCCGGCAATGGTTCGGGGAGCTCGATCGGAAATTTCTCTCGGGGCCGACTCGAGTTTTGCTAGTAGCCGACCGGGAGGTGCATGGGGCAACAGGGGTGGACGGGGGTAACCGGGCGGTTACAACCGCGGTAGTGGTGGATCTTATCGGCGCTGAATAACGGTGTCACCCAGGATTCGGCAGCTAAGCCAAGTACCTCCAATGCTTGATTCGGGGTGGAGGACGGAAGAATAGTGGGAAGCTCTTCATGATGGATAAGCGGGAAGCACAGGATGATGCTCATGTAGTTACCGGGTACCTTTCTTGTTAATAATGTACCGTCTTTTGTTTTGTTTGATTCCGGGGCTACACATTCGTTTGTGTCTAAGAGTCATGCAGTGTCTATGGGCTTGGGCAAGTTTGAGGTTGTAAAAGATGATGTGTTCATACCTTCAGGGGAGTCCGTGTCGTGTCTCAAGTTATATAAGGGTATATCCATGGTGATTGGAGGGGTAGATTTACCAGTTAACCTGTTAGAGTTTCCTAAGGATGGGTTTGAGGTGATTGTCGGGATGGATTGGCTGGGTAGGTATGATGCCAGGATAGATTGTAGACAGAAAAGAGTGTCTTTAAAGAGTCCCAAGGGTGTTAAAGTGTCCTATAGAGGGTTCGTGGTAAAGCCTAAGTGTAGGTTTATAGCAGTTATGACTTTAAAGTCATGTTTAAGGAAGAAGTGTCCCTTAATCCTTTGTCATGTGAGAGATCATCGAGTGGAGCCACCGACCACTTCTGAGATTTCCGTGGTGAAGGAATTTGAAGATGTATTTCCCGAGGAGATACCGAGTTTGCCTCCCAAGAGGGATGTCGATTTCAGCGTGGAGCTTAAGCCGGGAACGGGTCCTATATCTAAAGCACCATATCGGATGGCACCTAAAGAGTTGGCTGAGTTGAAGAAGCAGTTACATGAGTTGCTAGACAAGGGTTATATCAGGCCTAGCGTGTCACCGTGGGGAGCTCCAGTCCTTTTTGTAAAGAAGAAAGATGGGAGTATGAGATTGTGCATTGACTACAGAGAGCTCAATCGGGTTACAGTAAAGAACAAGTATCCGTTGCCAAGGATTGATGATTTGTTCGATCAGCTTAGTGGAGCTGGTGTGTTCTCCAAGATCGATTTGAGGTCGGGGTATCATCAGCTGAGGATAGCAGACGAAGATATTCCTAAAACAGCGTTCCGATCTCGCTATGGTCACTACGAGTATGTAGTGATGCCTTTTGGGTTGACCAATGCGCCAGCAGCTTTTATGGATTTGATGAACCGGATCTTCACACCGTTTTTGGACAAGTTTGTGGTTGTTTTCATCGATGATATCCTGGTTTATTCCAAGACTAAAGAAGAGCACGAAGAGCACTTGAGGATAGTTTTGCAGACCTTGAGAGTAAATCAGCTCTATGCCAAGTTATCCAAGTGTGAGTTCTGGTTAGAGGAAGTGGCTTTTCTAGGCCATGTAATATCCAAGAAAGGGGTATCTGTGGATCCTAGTAAGATTGAGGCCGTTACCAAGTGGGAATCGCCGAAGAATGTTGCTGAGATTCGGAGTTTCTTAGGCCTTGCCGGTTACTACAGGAGATTTGTGAAAGATTTCTCTACTATAGCACGGCCTATGACATCCTTGATGAGGAAAGAAGTCAGATTTGTTTGGGATGAGAGTTGTGAAAAGGCGTTTCAGACCCTAAAAGAACGCTTGACCACAGCTCCTATCCTAGCCTTGCCAGAGGGTTGTGAGAACTTTGAGGTGTATACCGACGCTTCAAAGAACGGTCTTGGTTGTGTTTTGATGCAGGGAGGGAGAGTTATAGCTTATGCTTCGAGACAGCTGAAGCAATATGAGGAGAACTACCCTACTCATGATTTGGAGCTGGGTGCAGTTGTGTTCGCTCTTAAGATTTGGAGGCACTATCTGTATGGCGCAACTTTTAAGGTGTTCTCTGATCATAAGAGTCTAAAGTATATCCACACTCAGAAGGAGCTTAACATGCGACAGAGGCGGTGGATGGAGTTGATTGGAGATTATGATATGGAGATCATCTATCACGAGGGTAAAGCTAATGCTGTCGCAGATGCTTTGAGTAGGAAGAGCGTTCATTCGCTATGTACAGCTATGTCCTTGCTGAAGTTGAGAGATGAGATGTCTAGGTTGGGAATCTTTATGATTCGAGAGGGGAATACCATCGGGGATTTGACGATCGAGCCAGAGCTGTATGAAAACATCAAAGGGAAGCAAGAGCTTGATCCTAAAATCCAGGAGTGGAAGTCAACGGTAGAGAGCGGAGCAGCTTCTAGGTTCTCTATACATCCAGATGGGAGTGTTCGTTTTGATGGGAGATGGTGTGTTCTGACGATGCGAGTTAAGGAGGATGATCTTGTCGAGGCTCATTGTACTCCTTATTCAGTTCACCCGGTGGTGACAAGCTTTACGAGAGACCTTAAGAAGACTTTTTGGTGGCCGAACATGAAGAGGGATGTAGCTGAGTTTGTGGCTAGGTGCTTGACTTGCCAAAGGGTCAAAGGTGAACAGAGGAGACCTCAAGGTAAGATTCGGTCTTTGTCGTGCCCGAGTGGAAGTGGGAGTCGATCTCTATGGACTTTATTGTGGGGTTACCTAGGTCACAACAAGGTAACAACATGATTTGGGTGATTGTTGACCGGCTAACCAAGTCAGCCCATTTTGTTCCAATGAAAGATACTTGGTCTAAGATGCGGTGGCTTTGGGCTACGAGAAAACACGTGGTTCGGTTACATGGAATTCGAAAGATATTGTTTCCGATCGTGATGCGAGGTTCATATCAAAGTTTTGGCAAGAACTGCAAGAGTTGATGGGTACAACGCTGAAGATGAGTACAGCTTTTCATCCGGCAACCGATGGTCAAACAGAACGGACCATCAAGACCTTAGAAGACATGCTAAGGGCATGTGTTATGGACTTTGGAGGTAGTTGGGAAGACAGACTTGATTTGATCGAGTTTTCATATAATAATAGTTATCACACAAGCATTGGGATGGCACCTTTTGAAGCTTTGTATGGCCGGAAGTGTCGGAGTCCAGTTTGTTGGGATGATAGTTCTGAGGCAGTGGTTTTAGGACCACAGCTGGTTCAAGATATGGTTGAGCAAATCCAGTTGATTCGACAAAAGATGAGAGCACTCAAGATCGTCGGAAGAGCTACGGCGACTTACACCGCAGGACATTGAGTTCGCGCATTGGCGACAAGGTGCTTTTGAAAGTGTCACCTATGCGAGGTGTTATGAGGTTTGGGAAAAAGGGTAAGTTGAGCCAAAAGTTTATAGGCCCTTATGAAATTTTGGACCGTGTTGGCGAGGTAGCTTACAGGTTAGCTCTACCACCAGCTTTGGATAGAGTGCACAATGTTTTTCATGTGTCTCAACTCCGGAAATATGTAAGTGATCCGTCGCACATCCTTGAGATAGAGAACATCGAGCTTGATGAATCCTTATCCTATGCCGAGATTCCTAAGGAGATTCTTGATCGCAAGGTTCGTAAGACCCGGAATGGCGAAACGGTCTTACTCAAAGTCCTATGGTCTAATCATAATGTGGAGGAAGCAACATGGGAAACCGAGGAAGCTATGCGAGACCGCTTCCCTAACCTTTTTGATCAGGTATGTTTGGTTACGGGGACGTAACCGTTGTCTTTTTAGGGGGGTAGGAGATGGTCGCGATAGTGTTTTGCGTTTTCTTTGCTTTGGTTGTTTCGTGTCGGGAGAGGTGTTTGGGGTAATTTGTAGTGATGCTCGTGTAGTTCCTTGGAATTGTCTCATGTGTTTGTTAGAGTCTTGTGTCGTGGTGTTGTGTTTGTGTATAGTTGAGTGTGAACTTCGGGACGAAGTTCTTTTAAGGGGGAAAGATTGTAACACTACGGATTTCCTTTGGAGCCTACTCGACCGAGTAGAGCCTACTCGGCCGAGTAGTGCTCTTTGCGTGAGTTATTTCGGTTCTGCCGAGGAACACTCGGCCGAGTGTAGTGAACACTCGACCGAGTGTAGGCCACTCGGCCGAGTGCCGTCACACTCGACCGAGTGTCCGGTTTGGCGAGGTTATATTTCGACGGTTTGATTAGGGAATGATTAGGTTATTTTATATTTTCCGCGTCAGTTTTCTAATATCAGTTTTCAAGCGTTATCACTTCTACGTTACCCTAATCACATCCAAATCATTCCCTAATCCTTCCCTTGAGCATTTCATAGCATCTTTGTGTGGATTCTAGCGGTGATTATTCCGTATAACTCTTGTTGCACTGTTGGTAAGTTTTATCTTTGTAATTATTGTATATTTTGGGTTACTGTACATTTATATGGGAAGGGAATGTCGGGAATGGTACAAAGTGTAATTGTATTGTGTGATCATTGTATAGGAGAAGACTTCGTAGAGGAGCCTTTTTGATTGACCGTGCTTGCATACTGCTGTGATTGCTAAGGTAGGGTTTCCCTACTCAGTTGATGTGCTTTACATGACATATTGTTGTATTTATCGTTGTCTATTGATCATCGTTATATGGAGATTGTTGTGACAGTGTTGGTGTGAGGGGATTGAGATGACGGTAATGTCATGTGTTTGGAATTGTGGTGGAGTCACTTGCGGGAGTGGCTTCACACCCTAGTTCGCCCTCCGTGGAACCCGCCACGGGAGGGGATGTGCACATTAAGGGACAGGGATTTTTGTCGCTCGTTGAGGAGCTGGACTAGGTGGGATCGGCTGCGGTCACCCACTGGCGGCGAGGATTACCTGTTGCGATGGGTAATCTGGCAGGGCTACACGCTTTAGTGTGTAGTCAGTTACTGTGTGAGGCAGGGTGATTGGGAGTTGCCGATGATCGGACGTGTATTGCATTTGTTTGTCTTGTTGTTGCATAATACTGACCCCGTTGTTGTTTGTGTAATCTGCGGTGATCCATTCGGGGATGGTGAGCAGGCTTGACAGGTTGTTGCTAGTGAGAGCTTGGGGATTTCACTGGGAGCATTATCACCACGAGTCATAGCATCACCGTCTAAGTCTTAGCGAGTTTCCTTTTATTGTTAAGACTTTGAAGTTGTACTCGTTAGGCAATATTTGGATTTGGATATTGTAAACTTTACATTCTACATTACTTTAATAAATGTGCTCAGTTCAGACGCTTGTGATATGTACTAACCTCGGGCAACCGAGATGGTAACAGTCTTTCATACTTGGGTGGTCCTGGTAAGGTACCTTGGTATGAGGGGGTGTTACACTTTCTTTTGATGACAGTCTATCTTAGCTTTTTTTTTTGGTGAAAGGTTAGCTTTCCATTAAAACCATGAACAAACTATTACAAACTACCCACAAGTGGTACAATTTTAAGGAGAATACAATACAATTAGGAGCTAATTGTAAGTATCCATGCCTTATCTCTATCTACCATTACATTTTGAAGCCAATAAATAGAACGAATTCTTATCATGCTACATATTTCCTGGAACACTCTCTCAGGCCGTGCAAGTGCTCCATTGACTCGAACCAAGTTCCTCTGTCTCCAAACTAGATAATATGAAGCCTGTATCCACGCATTAGTAACCCTTTTCTTGATTTTTGACCAAGGTTTAACCTGCAGCCAGGCCAAGACATTGACTGCAGGAAGAATGATATGCAATCTGGTACTGATCAGTTTCAGAATTTTTCTGATATACACGCACTGTTGAAAAACATACAGGTGTGTTTCAGTGCCTATATCACACAGCAGGCAAGATTGATCAGAGCAAATCCCTAAGTGGAATAAATGATCCCTTAGCAGAAGAGCCTCCCTTGCAATTAGCCAATTAATAAAAGTGTGTTTTGGGACACACCAAGAATTCCAAATACTCTTATACCAAGTAACAATAGGATACTTCTGCCTAATCCAATGATGTGATGTGAGATAACCGTAGCCTGAACAGTCCATTGGCCAGCAGAAAAACCCAAGGCAAATTGATCTTTGATTTTACAGATCTTCTTCCAACTCCAAGAAGCATCTGAATTGGGAGAGTAAGAAGACCAGTCAGCTCCTTTGATGTAGACATGGTTAATCCACCTAACCCACAAGCTATCAGGTTTAGAATGGATCCACCAAGCTAATTTGGCAATAGCAGCAGCATTCCAATAGTAGCTATCTCTTATACCTAATCCCCCTTCATTTTTTGGGGCACAAACTTTCCCCCAACTAACTAAAGGTGACTTAACATAATCAGCAGAGCTATCCCATAGATAGTTCCTACAAATAGCATCAATCCTCCTTAAGACACCCTTAGGAATAACAAAAATAGTGGCCCAATAACTATACATACTAGTCAGCACAGATTTCACCAAGACAAGTCTGCCACTATAGGATAATTTCCTTGAACCAAAACTCCGATTTTTCAAAGTGATATTGTCAATCAAAAACGCACAATGCTTAAGAGAGAGTCTGCTTTCAACAATAGGTACTCCCAAATATTTGAAAGGGGTAGTACCTTCAACAAAACCAGAAACTTGAAGGATATCTGCTTTCACTGAATGAGAAACTCCATTAAAGTAAATATTGGATTTCATAGAGTTCATGCTTAATCCAGTAGCAGCTGAAAAAGTGGCAAAAGCTCTCAATAGAATCATCATAGATTTGATATCCCCTTTGGAAAACATAAGCAAATCATCAGCAAATAGCAAGTGGGATAAGCTAAGATGTCCACACAAAGGATGAAACTTGAAAGGCATTGTAGAGGTGACATAGTTCAGAATTCGAGTAAGATACTCCATGGTGATGGTAAATAAAAGAGGAGATATGGGATCCCCTTGTCTTAGCCCTTGAGCTCCTTTGAAATACCCAAAGTTCAGGCCATTAAGGACTAAGGAATAAGAAGCAGTGGAGACACAAGTCATAACCATGTGAGTAAAATGATCAGGAAAATTTAAAGCCTTCAGCATCTGTTCAAGAAAGGACCAATTCACTGAGTCATAGGCCTTCCTTAAATCAATTTTCATGAGACACCGAGGAGAAACTGATTTTCTATTGTAAAGCTTTACAATGTCCTGGCAAATTAGAATGTTCTCAATGATGGTTCTACCTTTGACAAAACCCCCTTGGTTAGGGCTAATAATGTCAGGTAAAATAGCTGATAATCTGGTGCAAAGAATTTTTGATATGGCCTTTGTAGAGAACATTACAAAGCAAGCTATAGGTCGATATTGAGTGACATTTTGGGGCAAATCAACTTTAGGAAGGAGAGTGACAAAGGTATGGTTAACCTGTTGAAGCAACTTCCCAGTAGTAAAGAAATCAAGCACTGCAAAGACATACATCATCCCCCACAATGGACCAAGAATCTTTGAAAAATGCACTGGAGTAACCATCTGGGCCAGGAGCCTTATGGTTAGGAATGGAAAAAATGGCATCTTTAACTTCAGCTTTTGTAACTGGCCTCAGAAGAATAGAATAGTGTTCTGAAGTACAAATCTTCCCTTGCTGTACCACAGAAGCACTGACCTTCGTTGTTGATCCAGTAGTACCCAGCAATTTCTGATAGTAAGATAAAAAGGCATGTTGAATTTGATTGCCATCAGTGAAAATATTTCCATCAGTATCAGAAATTCTGAAGACTTTGGCTTTGGTAGCCCTACTCTTTAAAATGCTATGGAAATACTTAGTGTTGTCATCAGCATTATTAACCCATGTAACTTTAGATTTCTGCAACAGGTAGCTGTCACGAGCTAATTGAAGGTCCCTGTAGATTTTGGCAGCTTCCTTTTCTTTAGTGATGAGCAAGGAGTCATTAGGATTCTGCTGCAGATCACTCTGAATTTGATCAAGTACTTTCCAAGCATGAACAGTACTATTTTCAATGTCAGCAAACAAACTCTTGTTCAAATCTTTTAGAGGTTGCTTTAAACTCTTGAGTTTCATAACAAGCTTGAACATCTTAGTGCCTTGCCATCTAATCTCCCATTTCTGCTGAATGCAAGGCAAAAACTCCTCAGTATGACTCCACATGTTAAAATATTTAAAGCTCCTCCTGCCATTAAGATTAGACATTGCATCTTGCAGGATACAGGGGGAGTGATAAAAAATTCCTTCATTATAGAAATTTGCATAAGCTCCAGATCTAGCCTGAAGCCATTCAGAGTTGACCAGTACTCTATCAAGCCTAGAGTAAACCCTAGTAGATGGATCCTGCTTGTTATTCCGACTATCTTAGCTTTATACTTTCCTAACCAATCCATCCCGACTATCATCTCAAAGCCGTCAAAAGGAAACTCTAGCAAGTCCACAGGTAGATCAACTTGCCCCACTATCATAGATACATCTCTAAACAATCTCCCACAAGATACAGACTCACCCGAAGGTATGAAAACTTGCTCACTAACAGACTCATATACTCTCAAACCCAACTGTTTAACATGACTCGAAGACACAAACGACTTAGAAGCCCCCGAATCAAACAAAACAAAGGTAGGAATACCATTAACAAGGAATGTACCGGTGATAACGTGCGCATCTTCCTCAGCTGCTTTCTTCTCCATCATGAATAACTTGCCACTGGTCTTCTGCCCACCTCCCTGGACAGTACTGGCTGATGTGGTCGGCTTAGCACCCGACCCTTGATTGTTGTTGTTGTTCGTTGGTGGTTTCTGATAAGAATTACCGCCGTTGCGGTTGCCTCCACTCTGGTAACTCTGACCTCCCCGGTTTGGCCATGATCCAGCCAGTCTGTTGCTCGCGAAGCTCTGTGCAGGTCTCTGGAAAGATCCCGGTGCACTTGTGCACTCATAACTCTTGTGGCCTATACCACCACAGCTATAGCAGGTCACTCCCCAACTATTACTCACACTTCCACGGCCACGCCCAAAGGAAGCCCCAAAGATCGAACCTGCACCCGTAAGAAAATCCCTTAGACTGATTGTGGTTGCCTTTCTTGTGATTAGATTGGCCACCACCCTCGCTCTCAGACTTCCTCTTCTCACCACCTAACCTCTCCTGAGCCATCTCCACCAACCTCTCAGCTCTCCCAGCCTTCTCATAAGCTTCCTTAACATCAGTAAGGACTTCCACGGGTAACTTGTCCATAATCTTAGAGGTCAACCCTCTCTCAAACCTCAACGCCAGGTTCTCCTCACTCAAACCCATATCCTCAGCATACCTAGACTTCTCATTGAACTGTCCGTCGTAGTACTCGGCCACAGACATCTCGTGATCATCTTAAAACTGTCAAACTCTTCCTTCAACTTACTCCTCACATGTTCCGGTACAAACTCCTTCCTCACAGCCCTACGAAACTCCTCCCAAGGTATAGCAGATAACCCTTGTTTTGTATATATCTCCTTGGCACTCACTTTCACTGTATCCCACCACTTGCCACCGCCTCTCTCGGATAGAACGCACTGTTCCACTCTCATCTCATCAGGACAGTGAACCAAGTCTAATATGTTCTCCATCTCTCTCAGCCAACTATCAAGAAGATTAGGCTCCCCAACTCCCTTATATTCTTTCGGGTTAAACCTCGCTATATAGAGGCTGATTTTAGAGTGATCAACCTCCTTCTCCTTATCTTTATTCTTATCCACATTCACTTTCTTTAGGGTCTCAGTAAGAGAATCCTGGTGCTCTAACATCTTAACGATGTCATCCATGGTCATAAGCTCAGCTCTCGCATACAAAGCAGTCTTCTTGGGCGGCATCTTGAAACTATACATATATAAGAAAGGGTAGATATGAACACACGTACTAAACTTCAAAACACGAAAACACGCCACCTAGAACCTACTCGATCGAGTGCCCAAACATACTCGATCGAGTAACGGGCTACTCGATCGAGTGCCCAACATACTCGATCGAGTACCCAAACATCAGACCCCTTACAGACCTTCTGATCTCTAACTTACTCGACCGAGTAGATCGAGTGACCCCCTACTCGATCGAGTACCCCTAGTTACTCGATCGAGTGCCCCAAAACTCGATTCTGAACTCAAAATTATCAAAAACCCACCCGATCTAGTCAGTCCCATCGATCGAGTCATGCTAATTCAGAATCGCTACCCGCATGCTATATCATATGCTAACATGCTAAACTTTATAAAACCACATTACATCATAACTAACATGCTACGCATCTTTTCATACGATCTACGAGTTCATTTCATCATGTTATTAAACGCCACATTGTAGAACATCCAACATGTTATCATTCCAACAACAAATCTATATATTTCATTAACCTTCCTTTCACATTCTCAACCTTCCACTTCAAACATCCAACAATTAACACATTTTATCACATTCTTACACAAATTAACCAAACACACATACGACTCGACAAACATTCCCCCCCATGTGACTGGTTCAAAATTGTAGGGCGACTTCGCGACTTTAGGACGTCTACCAAGCCTTTGCATTAGCTCCTACAACTTTTACCCCGGGTTCATTTTAGTTGACTCCCTATGTTCATTAGGTTCATTGGTTATAGGTTTCAGGATCGTCGCTCTGATACCATTTGTAACACCCCCATACTCCAAGTGCCTTACCAGGACCACTCAAGTATGAAGACATTACCATCTCGGTTGCCCGAGGTATGATAATCAAATAAACAATGGAGAAACAACGTTTAATTATAAATACTTAGCGAAGAAGTACAATCCTCAAAACCAAACTGAAAGTACAATGCATGTTCTCAAACTGACTGTTCTAACTGAAATGTAAATAACTAATAAGCTACAGCGGAAGACTCCTATCATCATGTCGTGGCCATCCCAGCTATCCCAGTACTCATCTCAATACCTTCTCAATATCTGCTCACCATCCTCGAATGGATCACCGCAGGTTTACAAAACCACACCGGGGTCAGTACTAATCACACAATTCAATATATATACTAACAATAAGGTAAACAGACAGCTTAACTGTCACGCACACACAATCACGCCAAATCCAATCATCTCAATCACTGACTGTCCACTGGACCAGCCCTGCCAGTGGGGGACCGCAGCCGTACCCACCAAATCCCCGCTCCACACAGTGAGCGATAACCCTGTCCATTAATGTGCACATCTCTTCTGTGGCGGGTTCCACAGAAGGCGAAACTAGGGCGTGAAGCCACTCCCGCAAGTGACCCCACTCAGCCGAGGCCACGCCTCGCGAACCATCAACAACGATCACAACCACAATCACAATACAATTACTATATCAAACAATCAAACACAATACATCAACCAATATCCCATTATGGGACTAATACTGAGTAGGAAATCCTACCTGGTAAGCACACAATCAGACGGTCTCTACTGCTGAATCAAAAAGCCTCCTCTATGAACCCTCCTCCCTCGACGCAAGAAACTCAACGGTATGAACAACGATAAGAACCGACCCTCCAAACTCCGGGGATTGCTAATAATGCGATTAAGAAGATGAACTTGCTTGCTTTCTCTCTTAAACAGTAATTTAGGTTTTGCAAAAGTGATTTAGAATAATGACGACAAAGCTTATATACCTTAGTCGCATATTTAACAAAACCCGAGAAAATTCCCCGTAAAACCGGCTACTCGATCGAGTACCCAAGATACTCGATCGAGTACCCCCCTACTCGATCGAGTACCCCAGCTACTCGATCGAGTACCCAACAGGTCAGAAACTTTTCCAAAACGCAACTTACCCTTACTCGACAGAGTAAGGCCTACTCGATAGAGTACCCCAAGACTTATAAATACGGAGTATTACAGCTTGCAATGAACAAAAGCAAATCTAGCTTGTATTGTAATGGAATGGAGGAGCATACTATCAGAGGTGTGGAAATGATCACCGGAATGAAAAGAGAGACAGTGCCCTTCACTTATCTAGGGGTCACTGTGTCTCCAAAAAGGCTCTCTGTTCAGGATTGTCAATGCTTGATTGATAAAGTGGTGGATAGAATTAGAGGGATGGGATCCAGAAAGCTCTCTTATGCTGGAAGACTGGTGCTTATTAAAGCTATTCTAAGCACCCTTCATTGCTATTGGGCTAGGATCTTCATTCTTCCAAAAATTGTGATCTCAAAGATTGAATCTATTTGCAGGAAGTATTTGTGGCATGGTGCGGATCATAAGGAGAGCCCAGCTCTTGTTTCCTGGGACCAAATTTGTCAACCAAGGAAGTAAGGGGGATTGAGTTTGAGGGATTTTCATGTTTGGAATCTGGCCACGGTGGGAAAGTATGCCTGGTGGGTGACAAACAAGGAAGATCATTTGTGGGTGAGATGGGTGCAAGCAGTGTACATCAAATCTTCATCCAGGTGGGAGTATATTCCTGGGTCTGGGTGTAGCTGGGCTTGGCGAAAAATTTGCCAGGTCAAGCAATTATTGAATCCTTATCTATCTAATTTATCTAGTGAGGAGCATTATACTATAAAAGCGGGATATCAATGGCTTAAACCTACTGCAGGAAAAGTTTCCTGGTATCCTTGGATGCTGAATGAATGGTTGATTTCAAGGCAACAGTTTCTGTGTTGGCTGTTAGCACATAGAAGGCTTCTAACCCAAGACAGACTACTGAGAATGGGAATCATACAGAGTAACACTTGCTTTCTGTGTGGGCTGCAGGAGGAAAGTATGAATCATCTTTTCTTTGAATGTCCTTTTAGCAGACAGTGCAGGGATCTGGTCAGTGACTGGTGCAGAGTTCTTCTTCCATTACAGAACTGCATCAACTGGTGGATTGAGCTTAGACAGGCAGTTGCTTGCAAGAAAAAAGTGATTGCTGTCATTTTATCAGGATTATTGTATCATGTTTGGCACTGTAGAAATAAGTGTCGTGTTGAAGAGTCTGTTGTCAGGCCTACAGTGGTCTTAGCAAATGTTAAAAATGATGTGAAACTGCGTCTAGGTCAGTGTGATATTAGAGGTAAGAATGCTCTTGTCCTGGAGTGGGTAGAGTATCTTAAGACTTAGATGTGTGACAAACTGATGTTGGGAGTATGGTTCCAATAGGTTGTATTGTATGGGATATTATTGATTTTTAATGAAAACTTACATTTTCCCAAAAATAATAATGTCACCTCTTTCTTTTAGAAATGTGATCAGGGTAACCCATATTTTCAACAGAAACACAAATATTGAAGATCGCAAGTTATCCAAAATAAACAGCCATACACTAAACTTCAAGTCAAAATACTTAGTTTATGACTAAAAATGGTGACATTGGAGTATAAGTAATAATGTGACCACCTTGTTATACAAATGTGACCAGTTGTAGCATCATAATATGGTAACGTGTATGAACGCAAATATATCAATTTGATTTCATATATGTTACAACATATATGAGTACAGTGTCAACACAAAATTACCTGGTCTAACAAGCAGTTCATCTTCAGCCAAAAAACTTCCCAAAATGTTTCACCTATTTCATGTGGAACCGTGTATTTCAAATCAGGCGCGGAACAGGGGTGTACATGGTACTGCCTTCTTCAGTCGCTTTCTTAGCCTTCTTCTTTGGCCCCAAATTCTTTTTTTTTACGTGCACTACGACCCTTTGTCGTAAAACGTACCGAATCTAGAATTGGGGGACCAGTCAGCTCTACGTTGGGTGGATCTTCGTTACGTAGTTCTTCTTCCATACTAAGTTTGGACAGTAACGACTGCACTTCTTCCTTAGCCTTCACACACGGCTTCTCAAAAACAATTCTTGGCTCAACCACATTTTGGCATTTAGTGATAAGGTGGTTTGTAGTAGAGCTGATCGTTTGCGGGCTTGGGCCGGACACGGGCCGAGCTAACCTGAATTAAAAATGTCCGGTGAGCCTATTTTTCTTATCTGTGTCCATTATAACATGCTTATTAAAGTTGTCCATACCCGTCCGATATAAGTTAGAGGGCCTGCCCATGGGCCGCCGCGCTTTAAAATATAGAAGACACGGACTAAAAATGATGTATTAACGTGCCAAAAATTGAACAATATACTACGTCTTTGTGCTACATATTACGTCCTCATACCGACATTAGTTGTTTTGAGGCATAATAAATTGCCCAAATTGATGATACAACAATTTGAGCGCTATTTTTCTTTCTTAATTTAATCGAGTGTTGGATTGTTACATGGACCTTGGTTAATTATTTAGTTTGGTAAATCATTTGAAGGAAGTAAAAATACATTATAAGCTATTAGCGGGTCTAACGGGCTGTCCACGAACATTTTTATTTAGTCCATACCCGCCCATTAATTTAGCGGGCCGAGTTTTCCATGTCGATTAACCATTAATTTTAAAAAATTCTGTGACCAAGCCCACTAATAAGTAGCGGGCCGGACGGGCCGAGCTAGGCGGGCCCGTCCGGATATGATCAACTCTAGTTTGTAGCTATCAACATTGAACGACGCCAGTTGATGGCGTCATTAGCAGCGCTTCTTCGAATGTCGCTTGGGAGGAGCCTCTCCCACACATCTGTTTTTGAAAATTTAGTCCATATGCGTAATATATACCTGGACGGTATCTCCCCCACAGAATGCATGTGGAGGACGCGGATGATGTGACTTGCAAAACATACCCATAACTTGGAACTTTCGGCAAGTACATTCAATTAACTGATTAGAGCAATCATACGTAACATGATGTGGCCCTTCCTCAGAAACAGCAGGTTGGACGCGGTACACCAAGAGAGGATCATCGACTGGTAAGATAGTGGCCGGAGTTCCCATGGCAAGAGTGAATTCTCTATCAAATATGCGAAAGAGCTCGACAGTATACACTTGAGATGCATGCAGAAACAATCAGCCAGTGGGTACACGGAGGTTGGGGTAGATCTTATACCGTTGAGTTCTTTCCGCTCCTCCTCACTTCTCCATCTTTTCACCGTGGTTTCAAATATCCCAAAGAAAGCGGTGACTGAAGTGGTCTTTGAAGCTTGGAAACCCATAGCATGGTTTGTGCTCTCGCTCCTCTGAGACGATAATATCCCGGCTGAAAAGTATTCATTGTTCAATGCAGTGCTCCATTTCACTCTATGTTTATATAATCTCTTAAACCATGAATGGCCCTCAAACCCATAGTCTTTCAACATTTTCCGCCAAGTTTTCTTCAAATTCAGGCTCATTGTAACAACCGTTAAGACATTTGTTGAATAAGTTCTGGAACGGCCAATCACCATTTAATTTCCCAAAGTGAGATATTGCGTTTTGTTGAATGTGCCACTAGCATAACCTATGTCTTGATGTGGGATACATCTGTGGACATGTCACCATTATTATATGTGATTACCAAAATATACATTAAGATGGTTACATCTGCTTTGTTCATGGTTTAGTGCATAAATGTAACCATTTTAATTAGCAGTAATGTGTCCACTTTCGAGTGTGTACAATATAACAATTGTAAAAATGGTAACATGTTAATTATAAATTTAAATGTTGATAGGTTAGACAATATTGTAAAGAGTATAAAAAATTATTTATATGATGTGTCAAGATCTTATACCACAACATTTATAAATGAACAAGGTGACATTTGATAAATTTGGTGCAATGTTAGTGTCAAAGTGGTTAAAATGTAACCACTTTTCAGATTGATAACATGAGGAACATATATCAGGTCATATGGCAACATGTTAATTAGAAATGAAAATGTTGGTAGTTTGGACAGTAATGTAAGGAGTCAAAACAAATATTTTTATGAAGTGTCAAAAACTTATACTAGTAACATTTATAAATGAAAATGGTGTAATTTGTTAAAAGGAGGTACATATACGGCCTCAGATGGTGACATGGTAATTACAATAAGAAATGTTGGTTGCTTAGACAAGAATGTAAGCAATATCAAAAAAAATTTATATTGATAACATTTCTAAATGAAAATAGTGCCATCTGATAAATGTGTTACAATGTTACTGTCACAGGGTTTAAACGTCACCACTTTTCATATTGATAGTAGAAGGTGTTGGAATATGTGTCCTCCGACAATAATGCGATCACAACTGTCGATCATGATGATCACATGTTTAAATCTCATTTTAAGAATACATGTGGGGAAGTAATATTTTACTGTCAACTGGTCCACACATATCGGTAATGATTTGCTGACTAGAGTTTGACATTACTGTCGTGCGACGGTGGTGACCAGTTGATCCCCTTAGATCATACCTAAAGGGTGACACTCTTAATTGTTTATTTAATTGATCGTATGTCGATACGAGTTAATTAAATTGCTTAAAATTGACGGATGATTTTGGAAGTAATATTTACGTGTCTTATTGTAATTTGATTATAATAAGATACGGTCTAAGTAATCGAATTGTTTTATTACTTAGATGAAATTATTGTTTACGGAAACAACTAGAACTGAATGAATAATTTATTAAAAATACAAGACGTTGTGATTTATAATTGATAAACCATTTTGGTACAAGTAATTATGAATTACTAAGTCGATTTTGTACATGACTTAATTTTATTAATACGTTGATTTTTAATATGTTAAAAATACATGACAATTTCACATGACTAATAACATGTGACAATTGACAAATGACAAATATAAAATGGACTTTCCATTTTATATAAGTGCCGAAATGGAGGGAGTATTAGGATAAAAATTGTGTTGATTATTTTTAAGTGGAAAACATGATCATTAAACTTAATATGTAGCAATGCACACCTAGTTGCTTTTGTGAAGAGTATCTTAATTTTATGACTAAATTAAATTGTAACATATATGAATATGTCAAATAATGAGATTATTAATTCTAACAAGTGGTATCAGAGCCTTAGGTTATTTGCATGCAAATCGGTTATTGTTTTTCCGAGTTATAAGATTAACAAACAAAACTTATAAATTTGTGTTTATTATGACATATCACGAAATTTATTTGCATGTTAAAGTTTCTGGTTCTAAAATGCTTTTAGGATATTTTGGGTTATTTATGGATTTTATTGTTCATTTTATATAATAATGGCATTAAAATGTGATTTCTTATGATAAAAATGTCATTTTTGGACTAAAAATAGCTATACTTCGATTTTTTCAGTGGTGTTTGGATATGTTTTCACATATATTATCTACTGATGGCCTGTAAATTTTCATGATAAAATGAGTTGTTATGCTCGAAATATGGATTTTTTAAGTTAAAATCGTATTTAAATGATTAAATAGGTTAATATGAGTTATATTTTGAATCTGGTCATAAATATTTAGTATGTTGTCCCATGAAATTTTACAAGATGTGTATAAAATATTTGGCTATAATAAAGTCTTTATGCATGATTTATGAATTTTTGATGAAAAATCACATAAATAGTGACTTTAATTAGCAAAAATGCTAAAACATACTTCATGACTAAGGAAAAACGTCACATGTTGCATTTTATCATATTTTTCAGATCTAAAAGTGAAAAGTTGATAAAAATAATTTTTCTCATATTTTTATGGTAATAATTGATAAAACCGATAAACCGCAACATTGTTTTTCTCGATAAATTTTCGAAATTTTTAACCTAAGTTTTTGAACATTATGAGTGTCATGGTATTTTTTTCCAGAATGTTCATGTGTTTAAATTTCAAATTTTGAATTTATTTGAAATTTTTATGATTTATTTGAAGTTTATGAAATAATTTTTGTATTTTAGGTCCATTTATGAACAATATTAAGAAATCTAGGTTAATTATTGTCAAATGTTAGCGGAGACTAATTTTGAGTCCTAAGATGGTTAGGGTAATTAACTTGTACATTAATATGATTTTATGTAATTATTGTGATTTTAAAAGGTTAAATCACGCAAATCCGTAAAAACCGATTAATATACGATATTGGCTCCTTAACAGCGATTTAGCATAATATTGGGCATGTTCATATATATTATAATGCTGCATTTTATTTATGATTGTCATATTTTAATTTTATGTAATTTTTGAATTATGTAATTTTACTTAGTATGGCCTTAGTTTTTAATTGATATTACCCGAAATGTATGGGAATATCGATTCGGTTGTAATTTATTGTGATCTCGTATCACCGTTTTGTAATTTAATAGATTTATTTTATTTTAATTACAAATGTATAATAGGAAATTATGTAATTTATTATGTAATTCATTTATTCCGGAGTTCCTTGAAGACGGTGCCACTCGAGAAGGCGATTCAACAAAGAAAAAGTTACCTTGAAATGCGTGCCAAAACCGAAGTTCAAGGGACCAAAGGAGTTGGTTTCCGAATTTGTAATAGTTTATTAGATTTACTATTTTAGAAAGGCCATACTAGGATTTTATTTATGCTTTGCATTTTATTTATATGTTGCATGCATCGCTAAATCGCCATAACTAAAACATGCATTATCATTAAATCGAGTATATCGACCGTGTCAATTACAATTATCGTAGTTCACCGCTTTAGTTCACTTAAAACGTGATAGATAATAAATTGACATGACCTCTTGCTTAAATAAACAATTGAGACTTAGCCTTACCAAAAAGTAGAAACCATGAAAACCTATTTCGTGAGGGAGTGCACTCGGCCTTACCGGGGTACAAACCTTGCTACGTAGGGGAAGTGGGTGATAAATGTCTATCCACCGAATTTATGTTAATGAAGGGTATTTCGGCACACCGTGCCCTAAGTTGATATGAATTTGGATCATGGACACATTTATTCGAAATTTGGGTTGAACTCAACGAAAGTATTCACGACGATTTCCGGATGTGTTTCGGGCTAGAGATAAATATTAGTGTAATTTTATCGACCAAGAGTTCTAAAAGTAGAATCGATTAAAGAGTTAATCCACCAAGTTATGTTAATAAAGGGTATTTCGGCACACCGTGCCCCAAGTTAATATGAATTTGGATCTTGGAATCATTTATTATAGTTGGGTAGAGGTCACTATATAAATGTTCATATCTTGTTAAATTATTTACAAGTATGATTAAAAATGACAAATGTTAATATTTCCTTTTCGTCCATACTTGTAGTTCATTACAATGAATCCATCAAACGCTACTACACCGATAACTATTGAGTTTTGCCACAATGTTTTTGACGACGTTTGCTTCAACAATGATTTCAACACTACTAGAGAACTTCATTTTCGGATAGGTTCGGATGGAAACATAAACTTTATCACTTCTTCTAAACCTCCTACTACTACAAGATCTCTTGCGAGCCGGTCTCAGGAAGACCGCCTCATAAAATCTATAGGATCTTTGTCTTTGGAAGAGAAAGATGACAAAACTAGTGGGAGCTCAAGCAATCAAGTTCTTGCTTCCAAGGGCAAAAAGTTTAAGAAGAAGGGAAAGAAAGGGAAAAACTTCAAGCAAGTTGAGGATGAGTGCCATTATTGCTATGGCATGGGACATTGGCTTAGGAATTGTCCCGTATATTTGCGAAATATAAGGGAAGGAATCATCGTTCCAAAAGGTAAAATTCCTAAGGAAATTTATGTTATTGATGTAAATTATACTTCCACTACGACATGGGTACTGGATACCGGTTGTGGTTCTCACCTTTGTAATCATTTACAGGGGTTAAGAGACGTGAAGAGGCTTAGCAAAGGAGATGTGGATCTACGCCTTGGAAATGGAGCTCGAGTAGCGGCCGAATCCAAGGGAACTTATGTATTAGCTTTGCCTAATGGATTCAAGTTGTATTTACATAATTTTTTTTATGTGCCTACACTTTCTAAAAACATTATTTCTATCGCTATGTTAGACATGGACGGTTTTTGTTTTGTCATTAAGAACAATCGTTGTACTATTTCAAGGAATGACTTGGTTATAGGCCAAGCTCCTTCCATTAATGGCATTTACATTTTAGAAACCTTGAATCCGACTAATAACATCTACAACATTCAATCAAAGAAACTCAAATCAAGTGATCCAAATGAATCGTTCATTTGGCATTGTCGATTAGGTCACATAAACGAGAATCGC
Organism: Silene latifolia; assembly: GCF_048544455.1. Lineage (NCBI taxonomy): Eukaryota > Viridiplantae > Streptophyta > Magnoliopsida > Caryophyllales > Caryophyllaceae > Silene > Silene latifolia. The sequence continues at coordinate 50,796,145 of NC_133526.1, read as the reverse complement.
ATCAAAAGATTAATTTCGACTAATGTGATTACACCATTTGACTATCAATCATATGGAACATGCGAATATTGCCTTCTTGGCAAAATGACTCGAAATCCTTTTAGTGGTAAAGGGACACGAGCAAGTGAACTATTGGGACTCATACATACCGATGTATGTGGACCAATGAGTATCACCGCTCGAGGAAATTATGACTACTTCATAACCTTCACCGATGACTTGAGTAGATATGGGTATATCTATTTAATGAAGCATAAAAGTGAAGCTTTTGAGAAATTCAAGGAATTTCAAAACGAAGTAGAGAACCAATTGAACAAAAGGATAAAGGCACTACGATCCGATCGTGGTGGAGAATATCTTAGCCTTGAATTCGATTCACACTTGAAAGGTTGTGGTATTATATCACAACTTTCTCCACCCGGAACACAACAACTCAATGGTGTTGCCGAAAGGAGAAATCGAACCCTACTTGATATGGTTCGATCTATGATGAGTCAAACCGAGTTACCGAACTCGTTTTGGGGATTTGCGATTCAAACCGCAATAAAATCTTTGAACGTAAGTCCAACCAAAGCAACTGAAAAGACTCCATATGAGATATGGAAAGGAAAGGTTCCAGTTCTATCCCATATGAAAATTTGGGGTTGTGATGCTTATGTCAAAATTAAAAATGACAATAAGTTGGCACCACGATCCGAAAAATGCATTTTTATAGGATATCCTATGGCCTCCCGAGGCTATTACTTCTATAAGCCTCAAGAAAACAAAGTGTTTGTGTCTCGAGATGCTGTCTTCCTAGAAAGTGACTTTATTTCTAGGGGACAGAGTGGGAGAAATTTTGAACTTGATGATGTTCAAGAGCCACAAACCGAGGTAGAGACGCAAGAAGATGTTCCTTCGTCGTCTAACACGGTTGTCCCTCCTCCACTTAGAAGAACGGGCCGAGTTATTCGCCATCCCGATCGATATGCGGGACTTATCGAAGAAGATGGAACACTCGATGTGTTGCTTTTAGAAATTGACGAGCCCGCCACCTACAAAGCCACAATCTCTAGTCCAAATTCCTCCTTATGGCTTGAAGCCATGAAGTCCGAAATGGATTCTATGCATGAAAACCAAGTTTGGAACTTGGTGGATTTGCCTAAAGGGGCAAGACCTCTTCAATGCAAATGGATTTTCAAAGTCAAGAATGGCATAGAAGGACATGATGATGTCTACAAAGCTAGGCTAGTGGCAAAAGGATTTACCCAAGTCCAAGGTCTCCATTATAATGAAACCTTCGCCCCCGTAGCCATGCTAAGATCCATACGGATTTTGTTAGTGATTGCCGCATTTCATGATTATGAAATATGGCAAATGGATGTCAAAACCGCTTTTCTAAATGGGCATTTAGAAGAGGAGGTGTACATGATACAACCCGAAGGTTTTGTCGATTCTAAAAATCCTAACAAAGTGTGCAAACTTAAGAGATCCATTTATGGTCTTAAGCAAGCATCCAGAAGTTGGAATCATCGATTCGATCATGTGATAAAAGAGAATGGTTTCACTCGAAGTGTTGAGGAACCATGTTTATACATGAAATTTAGTGGGAGCAATGTAGTGTTCCTAATCTTGTATGTTGATGACATACTACTCATTGGAAATGATATTCCGATGTTGTCTTCCGTTAAGAAGTGGTTAGGTAACCACTTCCAAATGAAGGATTTAGGATAGGCACAACGCATATTAGGTATCCGGATCCATAGAGATAGATCCAAGAGGATATTGGCACTAAGTCAAGAATCTTATGTTGATAAGTTTCTTCGACGTTTCAGCATGGACAAATCAAAAAGGGGATTGGTACCTATGGTAACTGGGAGGATATTGAGCAAGTCTCAATCACCCTCCGAACCCCATGATGTTGAACGCATGAAGTTGATCCCTTATGCTTCCGCTGTTGGATCAATCATGTACGCCATGATATGCACACGTCCTGATGTCTCGTATGCCTTGAGCATGACGAGTAGATATCAAGGAAATCCAGGTGAGAGTCACTGGATAGCCGTCAAGAACATCCTTAAGTACTTGAGAAGCACTAAGGATTCTATCTTAGTGTTTGGAGGAGACACCAAGCTCTGTGTTAATGGTTACACGGACTCAAGTTTCCAAATGGATAGAGATGACATGAAATCACAAGCTGGTTTCGTTTTCATGCTCAATGGTGGTGCCGTTAGCTGGAGAAGCTTCAAGGAAGCGAGATCATGGATTCAACAACGGAGGTGAGTACATTGCAAAGATCGAAGTCGCCAAGGAAGTCATTTTGTGCGGATCAGGCAATTCACGGAAGGCTAAGAGTAGTACCTACCGCCAATGATCTCATCACTCTCTATTGTGACAATAGTGGGACAATATTCCAAGCTAAAGAGCCAAAGTCTAGTAATAGATCTAGACATGTACTTAGAAAATATCATGTAATTAGAGATTTTATTGAAAGAAAGGAAATTGCGATATGTAAGGTTGGGACGGATGATAACATAGCTGATCCGCTCACCAAGCCTTTATCGCAGGCTAAGCATGATGGACATGTTGCGTCCATGGGACTTAAACGTGTACCAAGTTTGTGTTAGATTTTGAAATGAAATAAAAGTGTTATTTTGTTCATGTTCATAATCGCATTTGTCTTTTATCTTTTATTTATACATTGTTACATCCAAACGGGTTGTAGTGACAATTGACCCCCGTTAAAGTGAACACGGATTAACATAGTATTCGCCCATAGTCACTTGTATGAGGTGACGTCTTGAAGTGACTAGAGTGTGATGCGATTGATGGTAAGTTCAAGTGCCATGAAGTCATGTGCGATGACTAGTCGATCACATAGGCAGACTGTTAGGAACACTTTGTCGGGCTAATGACCGCTTATAGAGTTCTGGCAAATTTATATGGCCTGGTCGTGGCAAGAGCTGCTATAGTATTCTAATGAGTCGATTCTTTTGACTAAAGACTGTTCGCCTAAGGTGGCACAGTTTCAGATTAACTTTGATTTATGTTACTACGACCTTCGTAAATGGGGTCAAATGGGCATATTTTGGGTTATGATGGATGTGGCTAGTCGAAGGGAATGAGTGCGATAGGAATTGTCCACCCTTTGTCAGGGTTATAACAATATCTCAGGGCCACTCGAGGAGTAATGAACTGGAAATGCGTGGCCACTCTCGGAAGGTATCTATGGTAGATAATTCCGGTCAATCAGTTATTCTCCAGATCGAGGAAACCACTCTCGATATGATCACTTGCAAGTACGACCTGAAAGACACCTTGCATTGAGTGGGAGATAGTAATAGGACAAGAGAATTGGTGACGCGCACTTATCGAGGATAAGTGAGAGATTGTTGGAATATGTGTCCTCCGACAATAATGCGATCACAACTGTCGATCATGATGATCACATGTTTAAATCTCATTTTAAGAATACATGTGGGAAGTAATATTTTACTGTCAACTGGTCCACACATATCGCAAATGATTGGCTGACTAGAGTTTGACATTACTGTCCGTGCGACGGTGGTGACCAGTTGATCTCCTTAGGTCATACCTAAAGGGTGACACTCTTAATTGTTTATTTAATTGATCGTATGTCGATACGAGTTAATTAAATTGCTTAAAATTGACGGATGATTTTGGAAGTAATATTTACGTGTCTTATTGTAATTTGATTATAATAAGATACGGTCTAAGTAATCGAATTGTTTTATTACTTAGATGAAATTAATGTTTACGAAAACAACTGAAACTGAATGAATAATTTATTATAAATACAAGACGTTGTGATTTATAATTGATAAACCGTTTTGGTACAAGTAATTATGAATTACTAAGTCGATTTTGTACATGACGTATTTTTATTAATACGTTGATTTTTAATATGTTAAAAATACATGACAATTTTACATGACTAATAACATATGACAATTGACAAATGACAAATATAAAATGGACTTTTCATTTTATATAAGTGCCGAAATGGAGGGAGTATTAGGATAAAAATTGTGTGGATTATTTTTAAGTGGAAAACATGATCATTAAACTTAATATGTAGCCATGCACACCTAGTTGCTTTTGTGAAGAGTATCTTGGTCATGCATTGGCCCTTGCCACACCCCATACCCGGTTTTCTAAGGGTAATTATAGAGAGTTTTTCTTTCTAATTCATTCATTCACAACTTGAATAATTTTCTAGTGTAAGAAAATATATAATACTCTCTACATCTTATGAATAATTAGAGAGATAAAAATCTCCAAAAATCCTTCCTCTTGGCCGAAATACAAGAGACAAAAATAAATAGTTTTGGGTCAATTTTAGCTAGATTAATATTGTTCTAGTACAAATAATATTAATCTATTAAGAGGTCATCTTGGGTATAATTCTTTGGGAGGGATTCTAAGCTTGAATCCTTGTTCATCCAATATTAGGAAGCTCAAGAACAAGTAAGAAGGAGATCTTACTTGTGCCCAAAAATCCGAAACTTTCATAGTAAGGATAGATGATTTCTTCTCTATTTCTATTTATGTTTGCATGCATAAGATCTAGATTTAATTTTATGACTAAATTAAATTGTAACATATATGAATATGTCAAATAATGAGATTATTAATTCTAACAGGAGGAACATATATCAGGTCATATAGCAACATGTAAATTAGAAATAGAAATGTTGGTAGCTTAGACAGTAATGTAAGCAGTATAAAAGATTACTTATATAACGTGTCAAAATCTTATACAGGTAACATTTATAAAGCAAAATGGTGTAATTTGATAAAAGAAGGGACATATATCAGCTCAGATGGTGACATGGTAAATACAATTAGAAATGTTGGTTGCTTAGAAAGTAATGTATGCAGTATCAAAAATTATTTATATGAAGTGGCAAATCTTATACTTAGAACATTTAGTCTGAAAATAGTGTCATCTGTTAAATGTGTTACAATGTTACAGTCATAGTGGTTTAGATGCTACCACTTTTAAGATTGGTAGCATGAGGAACATATATCAGCTCAGGTGGTGACATGGTAATTACAATTAGAAATGTTGATAACTTAGACAGTAATGTAAGGTGAACTTGATAACATATATATGCAAAGACGTCTGACTTGGTCTGTTTATACGTAATGTTGTCAGCTCTAATGAGATAATGTCAAACCTCTTTGATGGAATTTGTTATTGCTTTGTCTTGGTCTGTCGGATTTCATCGTCCATGGATTCATTGAAGACTTTGAAAAGCCATTCAAATGATTCTTGATTCTCATTGGACAAAAAATCACACCCAAACATAACATTCGACCAATGATTGTTGATACCAACAAAGGCGCCACAAATAAGATTGTGCCTATTCGTACGATAGGTAGTATCAAATGTGATAACATCTCAGTACATCAAATAGTCCTCTCTCATCATCGAGTCCCGCCAAAATATGTTACTTAATCTTCCTTCTTCATTAAATTGAACACGGAAGAAGAAACCCGGCTCCTCCGCTAGCCTACTTGTTAACAGGTTGATCACTGTTGCTGCATCACCTCCTTCAATTTTTTTCATCCGTAGTCTGTTAACATAGTTAACATGATCTCGCTTTGTGTGCCCAACGAACTCATCACCACCACCAGCAGCCGCAACAACTTTGAACTGCACAGAAGGGGGCACATGCGCTTCAGTCATTGCCTTTATTAACTCGCCCTCCACTTCTGAAATTTTACGCTCAGACCTATGGTGATGCTGCCACTCGGGGGTGTTAATGGGTGACTATGTTCGATCTCATGCTGCAGTACCTCCCATAATCCTTCCTCATTTACTTGCGTCCAGACACAAGCCTTGCACTCACAACGAGTAGTTGAAACATTCCTCAAATTGCTGTTGAAACTTTGAGCGCCACTATTTATACCACCTTTACTCTTGTTCCCATGTATCCCTTTACAAGAGCATCGAAAGTATCGCTCAATGAACGATCGATCTTTTCTTGTTAGCCCTACGAGATGTCGATTTCTTGACACTGAATCCAATCTGTTCCGAATGTTTGATATAGATAGCTTAAATATGCTCCCATTTCGCAGCTTTGATACCAAGAAGAGACCCAGAAAGGTCAGTACATGCGACAAGAAATACCAAATTAAAAACGTCCTTTTAGAACAGTAGCCGAAAACCCTATTTTGCTCAAAACAACAAAACAACATACAGCGGATTATAAATTGTAAAACAAAATTGACAGAAAAATCACAGTAAATTAACTACAACAAGATGAATATATAAATTTTTGTTCTTGTTTGCAAGATTTAGAAAATCATGTTCATTAACAACAACAAAGCGATGAAAAGATTTTGATATAAGATACAGTAAATTACAATCTTAAGAGTATTATCATCATCGTCCTGTTGGAGCTTGTGTCCTCCACAAATTAGTGTGATAACATTTGTAAATCTCTTACAGGTTCACAAGGGTATACTTCGTATTTAATCAGTTGATTAACAATTACCTAATAACGGTTGGCTTGCTAGAAAGTTTGACGTTATTATCATACAGATGGCAGTGATCAACTGGTCCCTAAAGGTCACACCTAAAGGATGTGTTTGAGAGATGTGATTATGGAAATGTAATCACATTGATGCCTTATATGACTAAACAGTTAGTCAATGTGTTGATGAGATGATTTTTTAATGCCGATTAAATAATATTAGTTGAGACGAATTAACTGTCAATTCGTAAATTGAATATAATAAGTTATATATTTAATTAATGTATATGATGTAAGCTTGGACGAATTAATATGTTAATTCGTAATTAAATATAATCGGTTATATTTAATCAACAAGATGAATGTGTCATAGTGGTAATAGTAAGGGTACTCAAACCAAGAGGTTATGGGATCGATCCTCACTAGATGACAATTTATATTTAACACATTTTATACATTTTTGGAATAACCGAAAATAAGGAAATTATACTCCTTATTAGTTTCAGATTTGGGCCGAAATTTTGGAGAAAAATATCTCCCTCATTTAACTCTTATTCGGTTTACATAAGAGGAGAGGGGGGATCATTTTTCTCCCCTAATCCTATTCCCATTCTTGCCTCTCATCTCAACAAAACACAAAACCCTAATTTTACAGAAAATTTGAGGGATCGATTATAGCAAAAGAACAAGGGCATATCTCATATCGTCTTGGGTGCAACTGATAGGCGAATATCAACTTTGATATTGTTCTTAGGCCGTTTTTGCTAGGACCGAAGGTTATTTCTTAATCCTTTATGCTTTTGTTTATGCAATTTAGTTTTATGACTCGTAATCATCACTTTATAATTCGTTATAATCCTTAAATTAAAGGGATGCATACAGATAAATCCCACAAGTGGTATCAGAGCCAAGGCCACGAATTTTATTTTGATGATTTTCATAAAATTGGATTAAACAATTTTTAGGGTTTCAAAAAAAAAAGAAAAAAAAACCCACGGCTGAAAAAAAAAATTTATGCCGATTAAAAATTTTTTTTGCAGCCGGTTTTTTTGTTCTTGTTTTGATGATTTAATTTCCATTTGATTTTTCATATTGTTGTTTTAATCAGTTAGAATGATTATATGAAGAATTGGTAGATGTTTTGATTTAATGCAGATTAAGTTAGAATGTAAATGGGTATTGTCATGTTGATGATATAAAAATTTGTTTTTGCTATATAGTTTTTGGCATATACGGTTAATCATGTTTCATTAATTCATATGCTAATTTTGTTAATAGCAACAATAAACTATTTTTGTTCATCAATATCATGTTTTTGCAATTAGGGCATAATGCCGTATTGATAAAAAAAAAATTGGGGCTGTTTTGTTTTTTTTTTTCAGCCGAAACACAAAAATAATTAGGGTTTCTGTTTTTTTTTTTGTTTCGGTTTTCAGCCGTGAAAAATAAAAAAAAAATAAAAAACAAAATATTTCCTGTTTCTGTTACTGTTCACGTTCACAGAATAAAAAAAAATTGTTTTTTTTTCGGTTTTTGAAGAAAAACCGAGAAATTTTTTTTTGGGCTGTTTGTTTATGCCGAGAGTTTTTTTTTTGAAAAAAAAAAAAAATTCTGTTTTTTCTTTGTTGTTTTTGGCCTAGAATGATTATACATTAAATTTATAATGTATGATAATTATTGTGAAGCGGTTCATAATTCATAGATACCTAATTATTTTAAAGCAGTTTAAAATATTGATGGATTAAATTCATATTACAAGTTTAATATGAATTAAGATTGAAATTAATGTGATTAATTGAGGAATTGTCACTTAATTTGATCAATTAAATAGGTGGTTTTGATAAAATTAATCAACATAATTAAAGAATTATGTCTTGCATATTTTTTTTAGTTGATGCTTTACTTTTGTTGAATGAATCGTTGAATGAATTTATTTACGTATTTTTGCAATCGGTTGTAATTTGTAATACTTAGTGTGGCCTTAGTTAATTATGTTTTCGTAATGAAGGAAACATAATTTTTATGTAATTTTGAGATCTCGAATCTCCTTTATTTTTCTTTAGTTTTTGGGTTTTGAAATTAGAATGTAATAAATAGGTATATTATGTAAATTTATTTATTGTAATTTTCAAAGAAGACTAAAGATGGAGATTGGAGCTCACTCCCGCTACATGGATCAAGATGGAACATCGAGACAAGCTTCTCGGGTCCAAGGATGGATTCCAAATTTGTATTTAATGTTCATTTTGATAGGATAGGCCACACTAGGACTTTTTATTGTTTTTACGTTTTTCATTCCTATTGCTTTTCATTCACATGATAGTTTATGCATCATTTTCCGCCTAAAACCAAACCACCTACTACTAAAATGCATGAAAATTGACACATATAGGTTGTATGTTAGTTTTCATAGACATACATATGTCACATGTTTATTAAGCCATCATCTTAGTTTATTCATTCACGCATGCTAGATATTAGTTCACTTAAAATGAATTAAAATAAAGTTGATGGGATCTTCCTCTAAAACAGAAAATGAGACTAGTCTTTATAAGGGTAAACAACTATGAATCCCTTCTTCGTCGGTAGGCATAATATGACCCCTTCTACGTTGGGTAAGTAGTTTGTGTTGACTTAGTTTATCTCAACATTATAGTCCGAAGAGTTTCTCGTGATTATGATGGACTAAAGATAAAATTTACAGAAATTTATCGACCAAGAATTCTAACAGTAGAATTAGCCAAAAGGTTGGCTTATCAATTTACAGATAATTGAGTCTTGGGATCATTTATATAATTCTTAAGGAAAGTCAATTGTATAAATGTTTGAGTCTTCGCGTTATGACACTAGTTCATTAGACTTAAATTAAATCGATGCACATGCTTATTATTTATTCTTCTTTTCGCAGTGTAGAACAAGTTTATATTACTGTTACAACAAATGGCTGGAAATAACGAAATCCCAATGCCGAGTGTCACACTTGGACGCGAGTCCTGGCTTAAAATTTTTATGGACAGCATGAATCAGTTCACACGTCTGAAAAATGACGGGTCCAACTTTGCGGACTGGGAGGCAGCACTACGGAATGCTGCCATTGCTTACGGTAAGCTCAAGTACCTAACTGAGCCAATACAGCCAAACCCAGGCCCAAATGCAAGAATCAACGATATTGATGCTTATAGTGACTTCGCTATGGAAGCGGGTGTGATAAAGAACGTACTCATCTTTGCAATGGAAACCAATTTGCAGAGACGCTTCATTGCCCAAGGTGCAAACAAGATTTTCACCACGCTCACTAACGAGTTCTCAAAAGCACCGAGAATCATTACTTATGAGCATACCTGTCGCTTCTTTGATGCAAAACTCCAGAAGGGCCAACCGGTTAGCCCACACATTCTTCACATGATTGAGAATGTCGAGAAGCTGGAGGCACTTAATTGCAAAATCGGTGAGAGCATTGTCATTAACCGAATGCTTCATTATCTTCACGATGGTTTTGCCCTTTTCGGGGCGAACTACTACATGAATGACTTGAAAAAGAGTCCTCATGAGCTACACTCCCTTCTCGTACAGACCGAGAAGGATATGAAATTGAGTGGGAGCATGAAGCAGGATGTTCTCACGATTTCCAACAAGGGTAAAGGTAAGGGCAAGGCTCATAGCGACCTAGCTGTAGGTAAGTCAAAGTTTAAAAAGCCAGGAAACGGTAAAAGTGGGCCCGGTGAGACTAGTGGCTCACAGGGCAAGGCAAAGAGCAAGGGCGGTGACATTGAGTGCCACCATTATCACAAGACTGGACATTGGAGGAGGAACTTTCCCGTGTACCGTGAGGACATTAAAGCAGGCCGCGTCGTTCCTGTTGGTATGTCATCTTATATTCATATGATTGAGATTAACCATGCAAGTTTCGGAACTTCGGTACTTGATACTGGTTGTGGTTCTCATCTGTGTAATCATTTGCAGGGCCTAAAGAACATCATACCACTCGAAAAGGGTGATGTGGACCTGCGAGTCGGGAATGGAGCACGAGTTGCTGCAGTCTCGAAGGGAACATACGTAATCCAACTCCTTAGTGGTTTTGAGTTATTTTTATAAATGTTACTATGTACCCAGTTTATCTAAGAACATTATTTCTATTTCCGTACTCGATATAGACGGTTTTGCATTTTCAATAAAGGATAATAGCTGTATTTTCCTTTTAATGAAATGATTTATGGCAAAGCAGTTTCCATGAATGGAATTTACATCTTAGATCAAACCACGGAAGTATTACACGTGAATAATAAGAAATTAAAGGTTGGTGACAAAGATCAAACCTATCTATGGCATTGTCGAATGGGACACATAAATGAGAAACGTGTAAAGAAACTCGTCGATAATGGGACTATTCCCGCATTCGAATTTTCTACATATGGCACGTGTGAATCATGTCTCATTGGCAAAATGACTCGAATTTCCTTCAAAGGTGTTGGAATGCGGGCTAGTGACCTATTAGGACTCATACATACTGATGTTTGTGGACCTATGTCAATTACCGCTATAGATGGCTATAGATATTTTATCACTTTCACGGACAATTTGAGTAGATACGCATATGTCTACTTAATGAAGCATAAAAGTGAGTCCTTTGAGAAATTCAAGGAATACCAGAACAGGGTTGAGAACCAACTGGGTAGAAAGGTTAAAGCACTCCGTTCAGATCGGGGTGGCGAATATCTTTCAAATGAGTTTGATCAACAGCTTAAAGACTGTGGAATCGTTCTACAGTTAACTCCACCTGGAACACCTCAGTTAAATGGTGTGTCCGAACGGAGAAATCGAACCTTACTCGATATGGTTCGATCCATGATGAGTCACATGGTAGTGCCTGATTCATTATGGGGTTTTGCTCTTTTGTCAGCTGCACTTATACTTAACCGAAGTCCGACTAAAGCTGTCGACAAGACTCCATATGAATTGTGGAAGGGAAAGGTACCTAACTTGTCCTTTATTCGGGTTTGGGGCTGCGAGGCTTATGTCAAGTGGAGACACGAGGATAAGCTCGGCCTGCGATCGGTCAAGACATACTTTATAGGTTATCCAAAAGGAACATTTGGTCATTACTTATATTCGCCTACCGAACATCGAGTTTTTGTTGCGGCTAGTGCGACGTTCTTAGAGAAAGAATTTCTCGAGAACAAGATGAGTAATAGAACCTTCGAGCTGTCGAAGATTCCAGAACCAACAACCGAGGAACGGATGGAGGAAGTTGTTCCTCCAACTGATGATACGGTTAATATTCCTGAGGAACCTAGGAGGTCGGGTAGAGTCTCTAATCCTCCGGACAGATACATTGGTATGGTCGAGGAGAATGATGTTTTCCTCCTAGAGAGTAATGAACCCGCTACCTATAAAGGTGCAATGACCTGTTCCGACTCAAAGCTATGGCTCGAAGCCATGGAATCTGAGATGGACTCCATGTATGAGAATAATGTATGGGATCTAGTTGATTTACCTAATAAGGTAAAACCTCTACAGTGCAAATGGCTTTACAAAATAAAGCATTCTGTAGACGCGCAACCAGATACCTATAAGGCCCGACTAGTGGCAAAAGGTTTCACTCAAGTGCACGGATTGCATTATGATGAAATTTTTGCACCTGTGGTCATGTTACGTTCCATTCGGATAATCTTAGCGATTGCCGCTTTTCATGATTATGAAATTTGGCAAATGGATGTGAAAACCGCCTTCTTAAACGGTTATTTGGAGGAAGAGTTGTACATGGTGCAACCCGAAAGTTTCATAGATCCTGAACATCCTAAGAAAGTATGCAAGCTTAAGCGTTCCATTTTAGGACTTAAGCAAGCTTCTCGGAGTTGGAATCATCGTTTCGACCAGGTGATAAAAGAGAGTGGTTTCACTCGATCGGTCGAGGAACATGCTTATATATCAAGTCGAGTGGGAGCAAGATTGTATTCTTGATATTGTATGTCGATGACATACTCTTGATTGGGAATGACATTCCTCTCCTATCTTCGGTTAAAGAATGGTTGAAGAACCATTTCCAGATGAAAGATCTGGGTGAGGCACAACGCATTTTGGGAATCCGTATCTACCGAGATAGATCACGACGGACGTTATCACTTAGTCAGGAGTCTTATTTGGATAAGATTCTTGAGAGGTTCAGCATGACCAACTCCAAGAAGGGGAACCTTCCAATGACGTTTGGGATGCAGTTGAGCAAGTCTCAGTCACCCACGACGCCTGAAGGGATTGAGCGCATGAGTCGTGTTCCTTATGCATCTGCAATAGGATCGATCATGTATGCCATGATATGCACACGTCCAGACGTGGCATATGCATTGAGTATGACGAGTCGGTACCAAAAGAATCCATGTACCTACGGAGGACTAAGGATTGGGTATTGACTTATGGAGGAGATACTAAGCTATGCGCAACCGGTTACGCAGATGCTAGCTTCCAAACGGATCGAGATGATTAGAAATCTCAGTCTAGATTCGTTCTTACTCTTATTGGTCTTTGTCGGTCATTTGGAATAGTTCCAAACAGGAAGTTGTAGCAGATTCTACTACTGAGCCATTGAAATATGATAAGCATGGAGGGCACGTTATTTCCATGAGAATTAAACGTGTTCCTGAGTTGTAATAGTTGATTATGAATTTGATACATTATCTTTTTCATATACTATTTATAACTTCATCATATTAATATAATATTTTGTTTTTCATGTGGATTGTACTGACAACTTTGAACGCCACAAAGTGAACTGAACTACATTATATTTTGTTTGGTCCGTAATCGCCTTCAAGAGCTGATAACTCTGGCTATTATATTGTGCAGTCGATTGATGGTGGGTTCAACGAGCCATAAGTCAAACTGTTGACTGATCGATCACAAATGCGAGATTATAACGATACCTCGTAGGACAATTTTTTTGTGACAACGTAATGGAGTCCTAAATGTTTAAAAACATTCGGTGCCAGGTCGTGGATAGGACATCCATTGTGTTCATAGAGTCGATTCTTTTGACTATTGACTGTCTCTTGAGATTAAGGCAGTTTTTGGGTGACTTTGGTTTCGTTCTCACAGTCTGCCGTAACTAGAGGCTAAGTAGATTTTTTCTGGGTCATTTTATACTGTGCTTACATCTGCAGGATTCGAGTTGAGGAAAATATCCAACCCTTATCAGGTATAGTTATTTCTCAGGGCCACTCGATGAGTTGTAACTGTAATGCATGGCCATGCTCGAATGATGATTCGTTTATCAGTTAAGTTACTCTCTAGTCGGGGAAACCACTCTTGATACAGATCGCTTGTAAATTGTTTTACATTGAGTGGGAGAAATTTTAGGATATGAGAATCGGTTATCGCACATACACTTGTGAGGACAAGTGGGAGTTTGTTGGAGCTTGTGTCCTCCACAAATTAGTGTGATAACATTTGTAAATCTCTTACAGGTTCACAAGGGTATACTTCGTATTTAATCAGTTGATTAACGATTACCTAATAACGGTTGGTTTGCTAGAAAGTTTGATGTTATTATCATACAGATGGCGGTGATCAACTGGTCCCTAAAGGTCACACCTAAAGGATGTGTTTGAGAGATGTGGTTATGGAAATGTAATCACATTGATGCCTTATATTACTAAACAGTTAGTCAATGTGTTGATGAGACGATTATTTAATGCCGATTAAATAATATTAGTTGAGACGAATTAACTGTCAATTCGTAAATTGAATATAATAAGTTATATTTAATTAATGTATATGATGTAAGCTTGGACGAATTAATATGTTAATTCGTAATTAAATGTAATCGGTTATATTTAATCAACAAGATGAATGTGTCATAGTGGTAATAGTAAGGGTACTCAAACCAAAAGGTTATGGGATCGATCCTCACTAGATGATAATTTATATTTAACACATTTTATACATTTTTAGAATAACCGAAAATAAGGAAATTATACTCCTTATTAATTAAAAAAGATGAGAGATAAGCTAGAGAGAGAAAAGCTCTAAAATTCAGGAAACCAAAAAATATGACAGCCGTTAAGCTCAATAACCATAACCGTTTTTCGCCTTTAGAAAAAAATTCGGCTTCATCTTCGGCTACTGTTGCTAAGAATGCGTTGCTGGGTAATTCTAGAGCAGGATCTTCACAGCTGGGACCTAAAGTTCCTACCTTTAGGGGTCCTAATTCTGCAGAAGCTACAAAGGTGCGATCTTTACATGAGATGCAGGGGATTCCTGTTCTTAACCTGTCTGAGGAAGAAGAGATCAATTCCCAGGATAGGTGGGTGCTTAGACGAAATGGTAAAGATCAACCGATCATGGAGCCTATTGCAGAGGAGGAAGAGTTGGTGGAGCTGCTTCATTTTACATCAGAGGACATACAACCTGAGGTAGAATTTTGGAAAAACTCTGTCTTTTGTTATGTTTTAGGCGCTAATCCGCCATAGAAGCTTATTGAGGACTATGTATATGATGTTTGGGGAGATTTTGGCGTTGACAGAGTGTCGTTTTTGGATATTGGAATTTTTCTTGTTAGGTTTACTAAACAGGGTAGTAGGGATGCTTTGTTAAAATCTGGGTATTATTTGTTTGATAATAAACCTATTGTTATTAAACCCTGGGAAGTTTCGTCTGAATTAGAGAAGGGTAAGGTTGATGTGGTCCCTGTTTGAATTCGTCTTGCTGGTATACCACTGAAATTATGGGGGAGATGTTTACCTAAGATAGCTGGTCTTGTGGGGAACTTTGTTCAATTGGATGGACCTACTGTTGATAAAGTTCAGTTAAGCTATGCGAGGGTTTTGGTAGAATTGAAAATGGATCAAAGTTTGCCTGATGTGGTTAAGTTTCTAGATGAACATGGCAAGGTGGTTAATGTTTCTGTTTCTTATGAGTGGAAACCTATTACCTGTACTAGTTGTACTGGTATAGGTCATCTTGCTACACAGTGCAGGAAGCCTGGTCCTAAAAAAGGGAAGAAGCAGGGTCCAGGAAGTGTACCTAAATCAAAAAATGTTTCACAACAAGTTTGGAGGCCAATTCAGAAAGCTCAGACTGGTGTTCAATCCCCTACTATTCTTACACCTGAGGCTTTCCCTCCTTTGGGTCAGGTTAAAATGACGCATGTAGTCAAATCTACACCTGCTAAGCAGATTATGAGGATTAATAGGCAAGGGGCGTTGGCTGGTGTCAGATTGTCTGGGAAATTTAGCCCATATACCTTTGCTGATGTCTTGGTTAATAATGCTACTCCTGGAGGGGGAGTGGTTGAGAGTGGTAAGGACCCTCCAGTAACCATCTCTGATGCATAGTATTGGATTCTGGAATGTTAGGGGTCTTAATAACCTGAATAAGCAGAAAGTGGTCAAGTGGTTTATGCACAATAATGGAGTTGGTTTATTTGGCTTGCTAGAAACTAAACTAAAGCCTAGTAATTTACTAAAGAGACCTACTTCTATTTGTGATGGTTGGAGTGTGACCACTAACTGCAGGTGGCATAAAGGGGGGAGAATCTGGTTTTTTTTGGAAATCTGATTGTTTTGATATACAGTTCTTGGCTTATAATGCTCAATATATCCATATGTTTGTACAGTCTCAAACTGATGGTAGGAAGTTTTATTTGACAATGATTTATGCTTCTAATGACTTACATGAAAGGGTGGAGCTGTGGGATTTTCTTAAACAAGTGGCTACTAATTGTACTGACCCTTGGCTCTGGCTTGGTGATTTTAATACTGTTCTTTCTCCTGTTGAAAGACTTGGTGGAAACACTACTGAGATTGAAATGGAACAGTTTCAAGAATGTGTCTCTTTATGTTGTATGGATGACATTTCTGCTACAGGGGCACTTTACACCTGGTCTAATAAGAAGGCTGCTTCTGATAGAGTGTATAGCAGATTGGACAGGGCAATGGGGAATCTTGAATGGATGGCTATCTATGGTGATTATATTGCACATTTTCATCCTGAGGGTCCTTTTGATCATTGTCCTTGTACTGTGGTGCATAGGAGAGCTGATTTGGGAGGAAAAAGAAATTTTAAGTATTTCAATATGTGGGGCACAGCTGCTGAATTCAAACCTAGTGTGCTTCATGTTTGGAGTAGATCTTTTCCTGGCACTAAAATGTTTGGAGTAATTAAGAAGTTAAAAGCTCTCAAACCAGTTCTGAAGAGGTTAAATACTGCTTGCTTTTCTGATATTGAAAACACTACTACTATTGCTAGTTTGGCTTTGGCTAATATTCAGCAAGCTTTGGTGGACAATCCTGAGGATGTAAATCTAATTCAACCGGAACTGGACTTAGCTAGGGATCTTAAGGAGCTTACTGTGGCAAGGGATAGTTTCTTATCTCAGAAAGCTAAAGTCCAATGGTCTATTGAGAGAGATTTAAACACTGCTTATTTCCATCATGCCATTAAAAAAAGAACTATGATGAATAAGGTTTTCCAAATTGAGGATAAGGATGGGAGGCTTTGTACTGAGGGAGCTGATATCCAGATGGCTTTCTTGGATTATTACCAGGTTCTGCTGGGTTCTCATACTCAGACTCTTTCTGTACAGCAGCATGTGGTGACTGGTGGTCCTTGCTGTACTGAGGAACACTGGCTCATTCTAGCCCAGCCAGTTACTATAGAAGAGGTTAAACAATGCATCTTCAGTATTCCTAATGGTAAATCTCCTGGGCCTGATGGCTACTCAAGTCAATTCTATAAGGATGCATGGGATATTATAGGAGATGAGGTTGGAGCTACTGTTATCAACTTTTTTGAGGCTGGGAGGCTTTTGACTCAGGTTAACTCAACTGTTATCACTTTAATCCCTAAAATGGATAGACCTACAAGTGTTAAACACTTCAGGCCCATCTCTTGCTGTAATGTCCTCTATAAGGCAATTTCCAAGATTATGTGCAATAGACTAGCAAGGATCTTACCAGACATTATTAGTAGGAATCAAGGAGCTTTTGTTAAGGGGAGGAGTATACTTGAAAACATACTCATTTGTCAAGATCTGATTAGATTGTATAATAGAGGTATGGTTTCACCAAGATGTATGTTCAAGCTTGACTTACAGAAGGCCTATGATTCAATTGAGTGGCAGTTTGTGGACCAAATGTTAGATGCTCTTAACTTTCCTGAGCATTTTGGGAAGTTGATTATGCTGTGCCTTACTACTCCATCTTATACTCTCAATTTAAATGGTTCACACTTTGGATATTTTCATGGCAAAAGAGGATTGAGGCAGGGAGATCCTATTTCTCCTCTCATTTTTTGCATTTGTATGGAGTACTTGACTAGGGTTATGGAGTATGCCACTAGCAGATGGTATTTTAGATATCATCCTCTTTGTAAGAGCCTGAAGTTGACATATCTTCTTTTTGCTGATGACTTGCTTATGTTCTGTAAGGGTGATATCAGGTCAATTATGCTTCTACTGAGGGCCTTATCTACTTTCTCTGCAACTTCTGGCTTGAGGGTCAATGCTTCTAAGTCAGAGGTGGTGTTTAATGGGGTCCCTAATGAGGTGAGAATGGATGTAGTTCAGGTTTCAGGATTCCAACAATGGGTGTTACCCTTCAAATATTTGGGAGTGCCCATCCAACCTGGCAGATTGTCTAAAGCTGATTGTCATATACTTTTGGATAAGGTGGTTCATAAGATCAGAGGCATTGGTGCAAGGAAATTAAGCTATGCAGGCAGGCTTGTTTTAATCAACTCTGTGTTAAATACTCTCCATAATTATTGGGCTTCTATATTTCTTATCCCTAAAGGTGTTATTAGAAAAGTTGAAGCAATTTGTAGAAATTTCTTTTGGAGTGGGGAGTCTGAATATCACAGGGTACCTCTGATAGCTGGAGAGAAAATTTGTTGCAGGAAGAAGGAAGGTGGACTAGATATAAAAAGTGCAGAGGTGTGGAATAAGGCTACTGTTGGTAAATTATTCAACTGGATACATACTAAAGCTGACAGGTTGTGGGTTCTATGGATTGATCATGTCTATCTAAAAGGAGCTGACTGGCATAGCTATCAACCTCCTCCTGATTCCAATTGGAACTGGAGGAATATCTGTAAAGTTAAGGATCTTCTGAATTCTGGTTTTGTGGGTGGTCACTGGCAGTCTGATGCTAGGGGATACTCAATTCAATCTGGTTACTACTGGTTGCAAGGTCCACACCCCCTAGTCCAGTGGTATAATAGTGTTTGGGCTACTTGGAACATACCTAAGCATTCTTTAGTTGGATGGATGGTTAAGCATCAGGGTCTGCAGCTGAGGGATAAGCTATTCCAGCTGCAGATTTGTGACAGCAACAGTTGTGTGAATTGTGAGCAAGCTACTGAGACACATGAGCATCTGTTTGGCAGCTGTGTGTATAGTTCACAGATTATTGATGGGGTTGAACAATGGTTATGCAGGAGGTTATCTGGTTCTAATCTGAACTGTACAAAGTTGCAGAAACTTGTGGTTAGGATGACATTAATGGCTACTTGGTATTGTATCTGGAAACAAAGAAATGAATGCAGGCTCTCCTTAACACTAGCTACACCAAGAAGAGTGATTAAGGAGATTCAATCTATAGTAAAGGCGCGAATTCTTCAGAAAATTCAGACTATTATCCCTCAAAGGGATAAGGAGTGGCTACTTAGTTTGGATATTCATGTTTAATTTTCAGCTTTTGTAGCTTCTAATTGTATTAAATCATATTGTAATATTGTTTTATTTTAATGAAAAGCTCACATTCTACCAAAAAAAATTCGGATTTGGGCCGAAATTTTGGAGAAAAATATCTCCCTCATTTAACTCTTATTCGGTTTACATAAGAGGAGAGGGGAGATCATTTTTCTACCCTAATTCTATTCCCATTCTTGCCTCTCATCTCAACAAAACACAAAACCCTAATTTTACAGAAAATTTGAGGGATCGATTCTAGCAAAAGAACAAGGGCATATCTCATATCGTCTTGGGTGCAACTGATAGGCGAATATCAACTTTGATATTGTTCTTAGGCCGTTTTTTCTAGGACCGAAGGTTATTTCTTAATCCTTTATGCTTTTGTTTATGCAATTTAGTTTTATGACTCGTAATCATCACTTTATAATTCGTTATAATCCTTAAATTAAAGGGATGCATACAGATAAATCCCACACGTCCCATATTCATCATCTTCCGAAATCCATTAACGACAAAGCTTTATCAGCCACATAAAAAATTAACAAGATATAATATTATGTAGAACACAAAAAAATGAAGAACACACAAAATCTTGACCTAGATTGAGCTATAATGCCCAAAATATCATAAACAAACACAACAAAAATATTTACCATCATTAAAAGGGACAAAAACGAACCTTTATTTATCATCATCGTCACAAATTCATCGTCAGTAATGATTGGCACCACACTATCATCGTTATCAACAACACCCATATGATCTTCTAAAACCGTCTCTAAAACCAAGCAAACATCTTCCTCTGCCATTTTTTATAGTGAATAATATTTGTAGAATAAATTGTTATTTTGGGTGAAGATTTACATAATTTTACAGAGAAATTATGGATGAAAGAAAGAAGTTCACAGAAGATGAAGATTGCTTAGGATTTTTTTTTTTGAAAAGTTGATTTGAGTGTGACTAACGTCAACACAAAAGGGTGATGAGTTGGGATTAGTGTATGGTTGGGTTGTTAATAGCATAATATGTGTTGCACAAAAACCAAGAGTCTTTCACAATATAATAATAAGCCCACTAGCAATCCACCCGCCCATTTCAGCCGAATATGCAATTATTTGACTCGTCTTTCTCTTGTGACGGATATAGGCCGTCTTCAATAAGAATTTGTGTTATCTATATTTGTCGATCTCTTCTAATAATACAATCTTCAAATGAAAACTAGTAATTTATCTACAATTTAAAGTGTCTGAACTTTATTTGCCATAATCCGAGGCAAAACAATCATTACGGGACCGTATTATTTAATAAATTATGTTATTTAAATTAGTACTTTGTTAACAAGTTTAATATAAATAATCTAATACTCCAGTCTAATCGCTATTTTTTTTCCATAATTCCTTTTTTCGGATTATTCAAGTTTCTTCCCTATTTTCTTTTCTAGAAGATTTGCTTGGTCAAAATTTAATTGTACGTAGGATAGTGTGTTTGGTTTTCGCGAAAATGGTAATTAGCCTCCATAACTTTAGCCAATTGTGAAATTAAAGCTCATAACTTACAAATGTAATAATTAGGCCTCATAACTTTGACAAAAAGTGAAATCTAACTCAATTTCTCTTTTAAACTTAAATAATATCATCAAATCATTTTATATATAAGTTCATTGTACACTAAATAATTATTAACATCTTAATAGAATTTATTTAATTTATTAACAGAATTTTTAGAATATTTTTAATATTTCATACTAGTTTTTTTTATAATTCACATACATATGACGGTACGTTTACAAGTTTTCAATTTTATTTAATTCATTCAAATATTTGTTTCCAATAATGTGTAATAAATTGCATACATAATTTTATATTTTTAATAAGTTTTATTGTGTACTTATAAATTGTATTGATGAATGAAATTGAATTTTTTGGTGTAATTTTGGTTGAAAATAAAAACCCGAGTTGAATTTCACTTTTAATCAAAGTTATGGGGTCTAATTACTACATTTGTAAGTTATGGGGCTTAATCTCTGTGGACATGGGCCACCCGCGCGTTGGTTTTGCGGCGGCGACATTTCTCCCACGGAACCTTGGTTTGCCAAAGCACGTCATGGGCCGTTACCGATTTGTGAGGCATTGAAACTGGTGAAAGGTTGAATAAGCCTGCATATGTAGAGTCGCCACCAATTTATTGTGGAAAAATTGGAAACCGTTCGAATACCTCGCATCATGTCAAGACACAAAGTAATGACATGAACACTAAGAACTCGTTACTCTTAGCATTCTATGTCTAGAATGACTCTCGAGATGCCAATGGACACGGATGTCCAGAGATAACTGGAGTAAGGAGTGAGGGTACGTATTAGGAAGCTCTTTAATCGAACACCTAATCCTGCCCGCCTCGATAGCGGCCTCTACTAATGATTAGGGAAATTGTTCATATTTGATATGTCGTCGATGTAATGCATGCAATGCAACAAACATAGATTAATCCTGGCATGTGAATTTAGACTATGTCGGTTAACACGTGTTTTAGCAAACAATTTGGTCGAAGTTGGAAATTAGATTAAATTACATATGGAAGCCAAGTAAATAAATCATACATAATAAATTAAATTACAATAATTAAAATTAAAATAATTACAAAAGATTACTTGATCTACGTCAAAAGCACGCTCAAAACCGAGATTTTGAAGAAGAAAATAAAATTAGAAATCATAGTATGAAAATACGGCAGATTAGTTGCGGTAATACGGATAGTAGTTGATTTAAACCGTAATTAGAAGTTACGTCAAAGCGAGAAAGAGTTCAGGGACAGAAGCCAAACCAGAACAGGCGTCTGCTGCGTCCTCTGGAAGAGGTGCATCACTTCCTGTGTCTGTTCTTGAGTTTGGTTCTGGCTGTGAAGTCAGAATCACGGATTGTTTATGTTCATTGGTAGATTTAAGATCGATTGTTGACTTTAGACTCAAGTAAAAGTGTTTTAATTGATTACATGCATCTGGAACCGTCATAAAATGAATAAAAAAGAGAATTTACAGTGATTTACGTATTTATTATAAACTCGTGTCGGAAACACAAAAGAACAAAACTTTGAACTTGAAAGCGAAATTAAATTGGATAAACTGAAATCAAATAAAGAAAACTATGTACAAAAGATGAATTCTAGAGAATTGATATGAGAAAATCGAGCCTTTAAAATCCGGGTTTGAATAGATGACGAAAACCCGCAAATATTGAATTATAAAGGATTTATGTCTATTTATGCGTTATATTTAGAAAGGATTAGTTAAAAGCGTGTTTATATGCTTTAACAAACAAAAGAAACGAAAGAATAAAAGAAAAGGGGAAAATGCAGAAGGTCGGGGAAGAAGAAGAAGAACAGGAGCAGCAGCAGCCTCTGGAAGAGGCGCAGCTGCTGCTGCGTTTCTTCTCGAGGTCAGTCCTCCGCTGTTTTGTTAAAACGGTTTTAAAAGATGGTTTTTTAATACGGTTTTGAACGTGCTTTTGATATAGACTTTACATTAGATGATAAAAATTAAAAGTACAATAAGTAAAATGGCATTTTACACCCTCAGGCTTACATGTTTGACGAAACAAGATTGACTAAAGTTAACGTTTAGTGATTGTTCGACTCGAATATGCGTGAAAAGTGCCCTTGTTAAAGGATTTAAAAGATTGATTAGATTGATTAAGTGGAGTTGGTCAAATTGGTCGGTCTATGCAACGTGACTCGGACTCAGAATGATCTGAGCTTACGTGGTCGATTGATCAAGCACGTAGGCGTCAAAAGCAGTAGCGTAGTCTAGAATGCAAAGAGAGAAGAGAAGGGCGGACACTCGCGTGCCAAATATGGAGACCGAAGGTCTCTATTTATACTAAACACATGAAGGAGTTTAGGAATGACACGGATACGGAAAAAAATCACGGAAATATTCTGGAAATCATGGAAAGGGCTGGGGAAGAGGCGCAGCAGCCACTGCGACCCTTGGAAGAGGCGCAGCAGCCACTGTGACCCTTGGAAGAGGCGCAGCACCTGCTGCGTCATTTTCTCCTCAGCAAGAAAGATTTCCGCGTTTTATTATGGAATTTCAGTAAGAGGGGGTTTTATATAATTGGTTTTCTAAACTACGAGTTCGAGAGAGTAAGAGAAAAACTAGGGAAGAGGGATAGCTAAGACAGTCGGTTCACCATGATTAATCAGTTTAGCAATCTAGGTCTAAGATCAAGCAAATAGATTTAAGGGGTAACGAACGTCACCTTTCGGTCCTTAATTCGCCCTAAAACACAAATAGCTTAGCTTTCGCCCTCACTACCGTGCCCTAATGTATCGCTACGAGTCTCACCCTATCCAATCTTTCGATCTAGAACGAGGTTTACTAAGGTTTATAATCTAATTGCGTCGACTCAATTAAACTATAGCAATTAAATGTAGCGACAACAACATAAATCATACGAGCATTATCATAATAAACTGATTACTAATCTAACAAGATCATGGATCCCCTATTGTCTTAGCAAGAGAATTAGCAATGCATAATTAAAGAGTAAAGCATCAAAGAAGGGGAAGAAAATACCGAAATGAATTAAGAATAGAATAGAGTTTCAAGATCCGGAATAAGAAAGGGTCGAAACTGGAGAAGAGCTCCAGTCCCGTCTGTGTATATCATGTGTTTGGCGTGCAAGCCTATTTATAACAAAATAATGACTTGCTAAACCTAAATAACAAAACAGGCCAAGCCCGTCAAAGATTGTTGCTCGGTCGAGCACTTAAGGCTCTCGATCGAGTGATATTCCTTAGCATTCCTCTCGATCGAGAACAATTCCTCTCGATCGAGGACTTCTTTCCCTTTAATCACTCGATCGAGAAGAAGTAGCTCTCGATCGAGCAAATGGGCTCTCGATCGAATAGAAATAGTTCTCGATCGAGCACTTCTCAGCGCGTAATTCCTGCTTCGCGCACTGAACTTCAAACGGCTGCCATTTCTTCGTTACTTGTCTGAATCAAGCGATATTTGTGGCGTTGGAAAGCTAAGAGGATAAGCTTTCATCTCCAATTCGAATCACCTGAATATCAGTTGTAGAACTCGAGATATGGCTCTTTGAATTGAGCACTCGTAATTTGGAGTTCTTGTTTTGCTCGCCTAGCTTCTTTACTTCCGCGCGCATCTCAAATCAATAGTTCCCAAGCTCCACTTCAACTCATCTTCTAAATGCATGCCTAGGGACATGTTTTAGGCTTGATTTACTCATTTCTGGCTCATACCTGCAAATATGACAAGACAACCCAAAGTAGACTATTCGGGGCATATTCGTAGCAAATTACTACTAAAATAGCATAGAAATGTGTGCATAAATGGCCTATAAAGACTATGTAAAATGCACACATCAAACTTCCCCAAACCAAACCTTTGCTTGTCCTCAAGCAAGCTAAATGCAATTAACTAATGAGCAAAATGGAAAGGAACAAAAACTAGGACAAGCTGAAACCGTTTACTCAAACCGATTTAATGCAAAAGAGTCAACTACTAATAGCGCAATAACAAAGCAAACGAATATATACATATCTCATAAATAGTTGAACTTTTGACCTTGCAAGACTTCCAATATTGGACTCTCCCGGGTCACTCTCTCTCAATTAAGCACAAGGTAAGCATTATATGTAAGAGAGAAAGAAAAATAGACGCTCACCTAAACTACGACCCACATAAACATGCATGCAACTAATATGATAGACAATTCTAGCTACCGTACACATACATTCCAACCAAACGAGGTCCGTCACAGCCAAGAGCTTACAAAATTATGGTAAAGTGAGGCAATGGGTAAGAATAGGCAAAACATTTTTCGGAAATGTGAAGGTATAGGTGACCAAGCTAGCACCCTAACAGAACCAAATGGAACATATCCATCTCTTATCCATCAAAATTATGCAGAAGTGCTCTTCATTTGGCACAAAACTCACTGAAAATACTCCTCATATGATTATAATAAAGCATAGGAGTGAAACATCTTTCTTTCTTTTTTCTTTTGATTTTTCTTTTTCGTTTTTTTTTTTCTTCTTTTGATTTTTTCATTTTTTCCTCCTTTCCTTCATAAATTACCAACTCCCAGAACTTTAGATATAAGACCAAACTTGGCACAATAAATAATATACCACAAAACAATCTAAACTAGCTTGACAGGGCAGGCTAAATTTGGATGTAGTTAAGGGACAAAAGGCAAATTTGGCTAAATGTGGAGTTATATGGGTAAAAATGAAAGAAAAGGTAATGTAAGCATCTCCCTGCATGTGACACCAACCACTAACCCGAATGTATGTAGGCAATAAGCAATTGAATTTCATAAATGTGCAAATTGATGATACATGATATGCAAGGAGTACTACTCTCAATTCCTATATGAAACTGGTCATAGATGTCACCAGTTTATAAAGCTCTAAACCTCAGAAAGTTATTGTAGTTTGCCAAAATTTCAAGTCAAGTCTAATTGTTCAACATATTTAGAAACGAAATTCGAGAAATTGCTTTGAAAATTACTAAAAGTCGTGAGAAATTTGCAAGGCTTAAGTGAAAACAATTCTAGCATAGAAATGTTCCATTCCGACACAACCTAAATGCAAAATTAAACGTGATTTTTTTTTTTTTGAATTTTTGTGAAATTTTTAAGTTTTTATGGGTTTAAAAATTTTTCGAAATTAAGTGCAATGCATACGGAAATGCAAGAAATATGAATGCAAAACGAATGCAAATGCAGACTCAAAAGGATGCAAATACCCTCCCCAAACCAAAACAGACAATGTCCTCATTGTCTTCACAGCTAACCAACAGCAGCAAAAAGGGAGATGGGGTACGCAAACCTAATACAAGTTCCTAAAATACAGTAAATGAGATGGAAAAGCAAGGGAAGTCGGTACTCACAGGACGGCTTCCCCAAACCAGCATCAAACTAAGGGGACGAGTAGCCAGCGTACTACTCAGTAAGCGCGCACGAGACAAAAGCACAGCAGAAGAGGTGGCTACGGCAACAGCAGGGTCCGTAGTCCGATTTGGTATTTTCTGGGCTAATATAAATAGATAGAAAATTAAGGGAGAGGGGGTGCACGAAATTGGGAAGTAACAAGAGGAGGAAATAAGGCGAAAAGAAATAAGAAAAGTCAAAAACTCCCCTATCTTCTCGATCGAGATGTTCTTCCTCCATAACCCTCTCGATCGATTAACAAAGTTACTCGATTAAGCCTTCACTAGGGTCTGCTTCCTCGATCGACCAGAATGGCCTTTCGATCGAGGCCTTGACTTTCCAATTTCCCCTTGATCGAGTAAAAACTACTCGACCAAATCCTTTATCAGCTACCTGCAAAACTAAACACAAAAATGCATCCAAATACCAAATAATTGTTTCACGCAAAACATTGTCTTAGAAATGCCTAACAAAAACAGAAATGGTTTTAAGTATATAATTTATTACAAATTGCACGGGGTTGCAAACCTGGCTTAACGAATAACGAAATACCCTCCTCGAGGCTTTTGACTGAAAGCAGTTATTTCAGCCATCGACAGCTTCACTACCGTCCTCCATAGTATAGCAGCAGCAAGGCAGCGGCCTATCATAGCATCCATCACGACTCTATCAGCTCTTTGTCGTGCTTTCTTCCTAGGCGGGATAGAATCTTTCGATCCCTTTCCCGGGTCACAACTCGTTAGACCTGCATAAGAAGAAATATAGCGATTTTCCTCCAAATTGCTCCCGAGTCGGGGCGGAGGCGTCAATTCAAAGGCAGTGTATGAATTGACGGAAGGATGAAAAGTAGTCGTACTAATGTCAAAAAAAGGAGTGATACTACCTTTCATTGAAGCGGTATGGTCTTCGTTCACCTTCTCATCGCCAATCTGGACAGAGTCGGATGCTAACTCAATGCTGCCCGCAGCTATTGTGCTCGATCGAGCAACTAAATCACTCGATCGAGACTCTTCTTCACCAAATCCACTCGATCGAGTAATGGTAACAGCTCGATCGATCAAATTTTCCCCACCAGCAGTCGATCGAGAGCTTTGAGGAGCTCGATCGACCAATTTTTCTGCTGGGATTTCCTTGTCAAATGTCGCAATAAAGTAATCGTCCTCGAAGTCCGAGTTGTACACATCAAAATCCGTCTCGACTGTTACCTGAGCGACCTGGTGCGTAAGACTTTCAATTGAGGCATTCCTCAATTGTTCCATTTGTTGCGATTGAAGAGTGAGTGACGCTAATAGCGATTTTAACTCATCGAACTCTTCATTGTTGACAGCGGGAGTGGGGGTTGGTTGCTGCGGCGAAAAAGGATAGGAGGGCTCTTGGAAACCTCGTTGATAGTACGGATGCGGTGGTGCATGACTGCGAGGTGGGGACGAAACATAGTGACTTTGTTTATACTGTCGATAAGCATAAACTTGGTCACGATCTGCAAGGCAGTGAACTGCATCGTGTCCCACAGTACCGCATCTCTCACAAAATACCTCCTGAAGCATCGCCATAGGACCTGTAGGACCTATCAAACAACACTAGCAAGGAAGATAAGAACTGTCTCAGGAAATAAAATTCCCTGAGACGGAGGGGAAATAAACGAAACAAAAAAAAACAAATAGGGCAATTGCCTCCCCGGCAACGGCGCCAAAATTTGATACCGTCATTTTAGTATCAAAAATAATATTTCTAAAACCAAATTACTAATAGGTAGTAATAAGGGTCGATCCGCAGGGAGGCAAGATATTTGTTTTAACGGTTCGTGTATTCGGTCACAAGTGGGGGTTTTATATAATTGGTTTTCTAAACTACGAGTTTGAGAGAGTAAGAGAAAAACAAGGGAAGAGGGATAGCTAAGACAGTCGGTTCACCATGATTAATCAGTTTAGCAATCTAGGTCTAAGGTCAAGCAAATAGATTTAAGGGGTAACGAACGTCACCTTTCGGTCCTTAATTCGCCCTAAAACACAAATAGCTTAGCTTTCGCCCTCACTACCGTGCCCTAATGTATCGCTACGAGTCTCACCCTATCCAATCTTTCGATCTAGGACGAGATTTACTAAGGTTTATAATCTAATTGCGTCGACTCAATTAAACTATAGCAATTAAATGTAGCGACAACAACATAAATCATACGAGCATTATCATAATAAATTGATTACTAATCTAACAATATCATGGATCCCCTATTGTCTTAGCAAGAGAATTAGCAATGCATAATTAAAGAGTAAAGCATAAAAGAAGGGGAATAAAATACCGAAATGAATTAAGAATAGAATAGAGTTTCAAGATCCGGAATAAGAAAGGGTCGAAACTGGAGAAGAGCTCCAGTCCCGTCTGTGTATATCATGTGTTTGGCGTGCAAGCCTATTTATAACAAAATAATGACTTGCTAAACCTAAATAACAAAACAGGCCAAGCCCGTCAAAGATTGTTGCTCGATCGAGCACTTAAGGCTCTCGATCGAGTGATATTCCTTAGCATTCCTCTCGATCGAGAACAATTCCTCTCGATCGAGGACTTCTTTCCCTTTAATCACTCGATCGAGAAGAAGTAGCTCTCGATCGAGAAAATGGGCTCTCGATCGAATAGAAATAGTTCTCGATCGAGCACTTCTCAGCGCGTAATTCCTGCTTCGCGTACTGAACTTCAAACGGCTGCCATTTCTTCGTTACTTGTCTGAATCAAGCGATATTTGTGGCGTTGGAAAGCTAAGAGGATAAGCTTTCATCTCCAATTCGAATCACCTGAATATCAGTTGTAGAACTCGAGATATGGCTCTTTGAATTGAGCACTCGTAATTTGGAGTTCTTGTTTTGCTCGCCTAGCTTCTTTACTTCCGCGCGCATCTCAAATCAATAGTTCCCAAGCTCCAATTCAACTCATCTCCTAAATGCATGCCTAGGGACATGTTTTAGGCTTGATTTACTCCTTTCTGGCTCATACCTGCAAATATGACAAGACAACCCAAAGTAGACTATTCGGGGCATATTCGTAGCAAATTACTACTAAAATAGCATAGAAATGTGTGCATAAATGGCCTATAAAGACTATGTAAAATGCACACATCAAATATTCTGACTCGGAATTTAAACGGTGTTTAGAAAATGAAGTGGTTTTGGACCCGGACTCCAAATAAACTCTAATTACTGTCAAAATGACCGTATCGGCGCGTAGATGACAACCTTGAGGTTGACTCGAGTGTTTGAGCTATCACTTGTCGATCAACTTACGAATTGTCATAAAAACGTTCCGCGTATCAAACATGTAGCTTAATCATCACTGGGTGGTTGGCGGGAAGTATAGAAATTAGGTATCTATAGAGCCCCTACTTTGACTAAGGCTTGGACAAGGCAAAAGTCAAGTATAGCCATCAGGTCAATCGAAGATTACAACCTGACGTCTATGGCGACGTGAGGCGGCTCAAGGGGTCTGAATCAAGGACCTGTCGTCGGGAACATTTTGGAGTCTGTCGACTATCGAGGAGGGTCGTTTAAAGTCCATTAGATTATGTACGGAAGCTCGCCAGCCATAAGAAGAAACCATACCTGAGGAAAATAAAGGTCTGACACGCCCATTGCGTCGCTGAGGAAAATAAATAAAGGTTCGACACACCCTTTGCATGCTGAGGAAAATAAATAGAGGTTCGACACGCCCTTTCCCTCGTTGAAGAAGAAAAATATAGGTTCGACACGCCCTTTGCCTTGCTGAGGAGAAAATAAAGGTTCAACACGCCCTTTGCCTTGCTGAGGAGAAAATCCGCTCGGGTAGTCACAAACGAAATTCCGATAAGGAGCATAAGCTCATGAACGGTATTTGGTGACCATGAACTCTCGCTGGGAAATAAAATGTCGTGGTTATCTGTAGTCTGTTTGAGGAGAAAATGTTGATTCGGACAAAGAGAACGCCCAAAAGGAGCCATATGTTGGGGAAGAGGCGCATGAAGCCTGGGCCCATAAATAACGAACTTATAACGAATTTCAACGAAATTTGAGGAAATTTGTTAAAGAAAAGGCGCAGCAAAAGATGCAACCTTTGGAAGCGACGCAGCAAGTGCTGCGTCCTTTCCCGAGCTTATCCCTGTCTAGATAAAAACCCGACTTAAATCGTGTTTTGTTTTTATTTAAAAATACAAACATTTCGTTTCTTCATAAAAACTCAACCAAATTCCGCCAAGAACTTAATCAAATCGCGCTGTTAACCATGACTAATCAAGGTATGTGTCTTGTTCTTGCTTTAATTTTCATTTGAGCTAGATTTTTGGGTCGAAAATTAGGGTTTATACACCCATTTATGTCGAAAATTTGGGGTTTTCGTCCCAAATGAATTTACCTCATGAAATTGACATTAGAAATGAGTAATTGGTCATGTTAGGAGTACAGCCATATATCACTTTCGAACTTTCGTCAAGTATGAAAGATTTGGGGAGAATGTGACGATTTCTCTACTAAACCGTAAAACCCTTCGAAAATGGTCCTATGCTAGTCCATTTTTTTATGAAACTTGGTGATTTAGAACCCTTGAGTAATGGGTAAACTTGCTATCATGCTGGATTTTTTATTTGTGACAGCTCCTCCGGGACACTTTTATGTGGCATAATTGCTATTATAGCGAAATGTGTTGGAGTAGTATCCTCCACAATAAGTACGTTTACATATTAAATCTCGTTAAAAGAATATCAGGGGATTATTTATTTATTTGTCAGCTGGTCATCGTTAATCGGTAATGATTGGCTGTCTAGAGTTTGACATTACTGTCGTATGACGGCGGTGATCAGCTGATCCCTTTAGGTCACACCTATAGGATGGTGCTCAAATGGAAAAACTAATTATTTGTATGAGATACAAATTAATTAAATCCGTGTATTAGTTGACTTTTAATAAGTTAAGTGAATGTATTATTTGATGACGAGTTATGAACTTGGGCCAAGGAGATCTATTATTTAATTATTCGATAATTAATTAATAAATGGTAATTGAAAGTTAATAATTAATAGTTAATTAATTAAATTTATACGTTGTGTATATAAGTTTTGAGGTAAAGGTTATTAGCTGTTTAAATTTATAAGAGGTTGTAAAATTAGCTAATAAGGGTTCATAAGATATATTTTATATTGATAAAATGGTCCAATTACTACATAATAGTTAAGTAATCATTAGTTATTAATTTGTATTATTTAAGTGTTAAATAATCATATTAATATTTAATTATGTTAGATAATTAAATATAAGACTAATAAGCATTTGTGGGACAAATGTCGAAAATCGAAATGGATCCATGTGGACCGGTTTTTATAAGGTTCAACATGACCTCCACATGTCATGTGTATTTGACAAAAACACATGTGATGTTCCTCTCAATTGTATACATTTGTGAGATCTATAAATACCCCTCATTACACATTTGCATGGGTTGATTTTGAAGACCAAAAATCCTCTAAAAACTAAGACTTGGCCGGTTCATAGAAGAAGGAAAAGAAGTCCATTTTTCTTCATTTTTTCTCATCAAACCTTGATCAATTTGTTGATCATAAAACCAAAATATAATTCACAAATAATAATACACATTATATAATTATTATTAGTGTAATAATATTACATATTACAAGGTTATTACTACTATTACCTAGTTAGTAATTTTAGTAGTCATTTGGGTTAATCTTGGGTGCTAATCTAAGGAGGTACTCTACTTTGGGTACTAGTGTTTAGAGGATCATCCTTGACATATTTAGCACAAGAACTACAAAGGATAGGAGACATTTGTAGTGCCCAAAATTTTCCTTATTCCAATGTAAGGAAATTCTCTCTTAAGATGGTTTTATACCATCTTCTTGTTATTTGTCTATGCATACATGTAGATTTAGACCACTACAAAATTAGTATGTAATTTTTTTTTTTTTGATATAATAAGATGAGTCATATTTGGTTTAAATAACTAACAAGTGGTATCAGAGCATTGTTATATACATGCATGTAGTCTTAAGACGATTTTAGTAATTTATGAGATAAATTAATAAAATTTGATATTATGTAGTTAAAATTAGTTTTATCACATAATTTGGTCTTGCATGTAAATAATCTGGTCTTAAAATGATATGGGATGAAAACTTGATTTTTGTAATATTTATTCACTTTTTATGACTTAAATTGGCATAAAATTGATTAAAAATGTAATAAAATTGATTAAGAGTTAACTAAATTATGTTACATATTAATTTTATGAATATTAATTTAGAAATAACTGTATGCATGTTCTATTTATGGGAAAAATAGAAATTTTAAATTACTGTGATTAATTTAGGTAGTTTATTAATTTTTATTTGATAAAAATTGGTAAATAATGGTTATTTTGCAAATAAATATTGATTTAATTTATGGGCTAAAAATTTTTGAATTTTTAGTTCCTGGAAATTTTTCCAAAATGTACAAAATTTTATTTTGAAGTTGTTTCAATTTTTATGGTTTGATTTAGAATTAAATCGTAAAAATTGCCGTTTTACCGAGTAAATTGTGAAATTGTTTTAAATAAATTTCAAAACCAAAAATTTTCACATGCATGTCATTTTTGGTGTAAGACCAGAATATACACGAGTTTAAAATTTATTTTTCCATAAATATTTTAATCAAATGGAATTTTACCATAATAATTGTGAATTATTATGTCTTTTTGTCATAATTTATGTTTTAGTCCCATATAAATTCAAGATAATTAGTGAGAATAATTATTTTGATATTAGATCAGATTAGTATGATTAGTGAATCTTAAAATTATTTTAAGAATTGATTATGGAATTTTAATGGTAAGAATTCCGTCGAAACAAGCTCAAATGATCGTTGTTGGTAAGTTAGACGATTTGGCATGACATATTTACATAATGCATTTTTATTATTCATTTGGATGAATAGTTTTTAGTATATTAATTATGTAATTTTTCCTAATATGACTATAGGTAGAAGTTGGTATTTCCCGTAATGTAAGGGAATATCGACTTGTTTTGTAATTAATTGCGATTTCGTATCGCCCAATTTGTAATTAATTAATAGTGTATTTTAATTTTATTACAAATTGTATAATAGGAAATTGTTATGTAATTTAATTATTAGTAGTTAGATGAAGCATCTAAAGACGGAGTTTTCACGAATTTCTTCTTCATTAGAGGTAGGTTCGGATCACCGAGTACACTCTTTTTACGTTGGGTATGTAGGGTAATAAAAGTTATTACGCGTGAAAATTGGTTGGACTCAACGGAATAAATATGGGTTTAATCGGTCCACCATGCCTATATTTATTTCTGGGGCTAAAAGATAGATTTTAAGAAAATCCGTCGACCAAGAGTTCTAGTAGTAGAATCGGTCAAAGTTGTAGACTCACCAAATTTATATAAATATGGGTTGAATCGGTTCACTGTGCCCGTGTTTATATAAAATTGGATCTTGGAATAATTTATATAATTCGGTGGGAGATCATTATATAAATGGGAACTTGTTAAATAGTTTCACAAGTTAAAATTTTTAGACGATAAATGTTAATCTTTCCTTTCATTTCCTTTATATTAATCACGATGGCTTCTACTAGTGAAACCATCACTATAGCTAGAGATTCATGGCTACATTCTTTTATGGACAAATGTGTTTTAAAAGCCGACGGTAGTAATTTTAAAGATTGGGAGGAACAACTTCGATTAGCTGCCGCATGTGATGGCAAATTACGCTACCTTGTCGATCCCTCTCCCCTTCGCCTAGTTCTAGGGCCACTGCCAATGTGAGGGAGGCTTATTCTAATTATAAAAAGGAATCCGCTGGAATTAAAAATGTTTCGATTTTTTCAATGGATCTTGCTTTACAAAGGCAATGTGTCAAGTTTCGCGATGCACATGAAGTATTCTTGAGGCTTTCCACTATGTTTTCTCAAGCCCCGAAGATAATTCAGTATAACACCGCAGTTCATTTCTTTGAGGCTAACCTCAAAGATGGTCAACCTGTAAGTTCACACGTACTTAAAATGATTGAGTACGTGGAAACTTTAGAGGGGTTGGGATGTAAGATCCCTGATGAACTTGTGGTGGACCGAGTGCTCCACTCTCTCTCTCACGTCAAAGGATTTACCCAATTTAGGGTAAATTATAATATGACGAACATGAGAAAAAGTTTACATGAGCTCCATTCTCTGCTTGTACAAGCAGAGAAGGATATGGGAATAAATGGGAGTATGAGGATGGATGTACTTGCGATTAAAGTGAAGGGAGAAGAAGCAGTTTAAGAGGAACGCAGGTAAGAGGCCCGTTCAGGTGGAGGGTAAAGGTAAAGCAATTGCGAATTGCTCTACCAAGCCTAAACCTATAAAGGGTAATCCTCTTAAAGATACTTGTAATTACTGTAATAACAAGGGACATCGGAGGCGTAATTGCACGAAATACTTGGATGACATCAAAGCTGGCATTGTGAAGCCAACATGTAATTTCTCAACTTAATCTTTTATGATAGACATAAATTATACTTCAAATACAACTTGGGTATTAGATACTGGTTGTGGTTCTCACTTGTGCAAATATTTGTAGGGCCTAAAAAGCATAAGAAAGCTAAACAAGGGTGATGTTGATCTCAGAATGGGTAACGGGTCTAAAGTAATCGTCGTCTCAGTAGGAACTTATGTACTTAACTTAGCTTCAGGGTTGCAGTTATTTCTTAATAATTGCTATTTTGTACCGACGTTGTCTAGGAATATAATTTCAGTATCTGTGTTAGACACAGAAGGTTTTTCTTTTGTAATTAAAGACAAACGTTGTACTTTTTCCCTTAATGGGATTGTATATAGCGAAACTATTTCAATCAATGGTATTTATATTCTAGATACTTGCAAAGACGTTTATCATTTAGATAATAAAAGATTCAAAACAGGTGATCCCGATCAATCTTTTTTATGGCATTGTCGATTAGGACACATTAACGAGAAACGCATTAAAACACTAGTGTCGACTTGTATAATTAAACCTTTTGATTTCGAATCATTTGGTACATGTGAATCTTGTCTTCTTGGCAAGATGACTCGTTCACCTTTTCTAGGAAAAGGATCTCGAGCTAGTGAGTTGTTGGGTTTAATACACACCGATGTATGTGGTCCAATAACAGTCACTGCAAGAGGTAATTATGACTATTTCATTACTTTTACCGATGACATGAGTAGATATGGGTATATCTACTTAATGAGGTATAAAAGTGAAGCTTTTGATAAGTTCAAAGTGTTTCAGAATGAAGTAGAAAACCAATTAAATAAGAAGATTAAAGCATTACGATCAGATCGTGGTGGGGAGTATTTAAGCAATGACTTTAGAGATCACCTTAAGGACGGTGGTATTGTATCCCAGTTAACTCCTCCTGGCACACCACAGTTAAATGGTGTGGCTGAAAAGAGGAATCGAACTTTATTAGATATGGTCCGATCAATGATGAGTCAAACTGAGTTACCTAAGTCATTTTGGGGTTTTGCCATTTCATCTGCTATACGCTCACTTAATCAAAGTCCCACTAAAACAACTGACAAAACTCTATATGAGATATGGAAAGGGAAAGTCCCGAATTTGCGATACATGAAAGTATGGGGTTGTGATGCTTATGTCAAGAGCAAGTCTGAACATAAGCTTGCACCTCATTCTGAAAAATGTATTTTTGTAGGCTACCCTAAGGAAACTTGTGGATATTACTTCTACAATAGTAGCGAGAACAAAGTATTTGTGGCTCGTGAAGATGTCTTTCTAGAAAAAGAGTTTATTTCTAGAAGACAGAGTGGGAGAAAATTTGAACTTGATGAAGTTCAAGAGCCACAAACTGATGTGACAGTAGAGAAAGATGTTCCTTCTACGTTTGAATCGGTTACTGTTCCTTCTGAACCTAGGAGGTCAGAGAGGGTTAGTCGACAGCCTGATAGATACCTTGGTGTTATCGAGGAAGATGGTGACTATGAGGTTTTACCTTTGGAAAGTGATGAACCTAAGACCTACAAAGCAGCTATTACGAGTTCTAACTCTAAGCTATGGCTCGAGGCCCTACAATCCGAGATAGATTCCATGTACGAAAATCAGGTATGAGACCTGGTTGACTTACCTAAAGATGTTCGAGCTCTTCAGTGTAAGTGGATATTTAAGATTAAAATCGGCATGGATGGACATAAAGATGTCTACAAAGCTAGATTGGTGGCAAAAGGTTTCACCCAGGTTCATGGTTTACACTACGATGAAACTTTTGCACCAGTTGCTATGCTTAGATATGTTCGAATAATGTTAGCGATTGCTGCATTTCATGATTATGAGATATGGCAAATGGATGTCAAAACCGCTTTCCTGAACGGGTTTCTAGAAGAGGAAGTGTTCATGACACAATCTGAAGGTTTTGTGGATCCTAAAAATCCTAACAAAGTATGCAAACTTAAGAGATCCATTTATGGTCTTAAGCAAGCGTCAAGGAGTTGGATCATCGTTTTGATCATGTTATTAAACAGAATGGTTTTTCACGAAGTGTTGAGGAACCATGTTTATACATGAAGTTTAGTGGGAGTAAAGTTGTTTTCTTACTTCTTTATGTGGACGACATATTACTCATTGGGAATGATGTAGATATGCTTGCTTCTGTCAAGAAGTGGTTAGAAAATCACTTCCAAATGAAAGATTTGGGAGAAGCCCAGTGCATCTTGGGTATTCGGATCTATAGGGATAGATCCAAAAGGATATTAGCTTTGACTCAAGAAGCCTATATCGATAAGATTCTTGACCGATTCAATATGAAAAACTCCAAGAGAGGTTTTCTACCTATAAGCAGTGGGATTACTTTGAGTAAGTGACAGTGTCCTACTGAGCCTAAGGATATTGAACGCATAAAATCGATTCCTTATGCTTCCGTTGTTGGATTGATCATGTATGCTATGATGTGTTCTCGTTCAGACATCTCGTATGCTTTGGTATGACGAGTCGTTTTCAGAAAACTCCAGGTGAGAGTCACTGGATAGCCGTCAAGAATATTCTGAAATACTTGAGAAGAACTAAAGATTCATTCTTAGTGTTTGTAGGAGAATCTGAATTACGTATAAGAGGTTATACGGATGCCAGTTTCTAAACCGACAGGGATGATTTGAAATCCCAAGCTGGTTTTGTCTTTTTGTTGAACGGAGGGGCGGTTTGCTGGAGAAATTTTAAGGAGTATGTGACTGCTGATTCTACAACCCAAGCTGAGTACATTGCAGCCTCTGAAGCTGCAAAGGAAGCTGTTTGGATTAGGTAATTCTTAGAGGGACTGAAAGTAATTTCGACCACCAAGGATCCTATCACCTTATATTGTGATAACAGTGTGGTAATTTTTCAAGCAAAAGAGCCCAAGTCTAGTAACAAGTCTAGACACGTACTTAGGAAATTTTATGTAATTAGAGATTTAATTGAAAGGAAGGAAATTACAGTCTGTAAGGTTAGGACAGCTGACAACATCGCTGATCCTTTAACCAAGCCATTGTCTCAAGCTAAACATGGTAGTTATGTAGTTTCGATGGGATTGAGACGAATGTCAGAACTGTTGTAAATTATATGATATGTAATAATTAAGATATTGTATTTATTATTTCATATATGATAATTATATTTATCATTGTATTCAGTTTTATATCTGAAATTATATACTTTGTTTTTATCCAAATAGGTTGTAGTGACAATGTCGAACCCAATTAAAGTGAACTTGATTAACATTGTATTTTGTCCCTAATTACTTAATGTGGTGACGTCTCGGAGTGACTAGATTGTAAGGCGATAGATGACAAGTTCGACTGTCATATGGTCATAAGTGATGGCTGGTCGATTACATAGACAGATTATGAGACGATTTGTCGGACAGTGACCGTTTGTAGAGTCCTTTTATTGCTGAGTCGTGGCGAGAATTTCAATATATTCCTTCGAGTCAGTTCTTTAGACTGGTGACTATTTGTCTAAGTTGGTGCAGTTTTCCGGTGGCTTAGGTTTTTGTTCTAGGTCGTGCCGTAAAAGGAGGCCGATGAGCATTTACTGGGTCATTGTGATCTGTATCGAACGAAGAAAATGGGTCAACGGGATTGTCCATTTAAGTCATATTTTATCTCAAGGCCACTCGAGGAGAGGTGACTGGAAATGCATGGCCACGCTCGGATGAGATCTATAGTAGATTATAAATTTTAGGATTATAACGAAATTATAATAATGAAATTGCTAGTCATAAATGAAATTGCATAAACAAAATAGTATAGATTAAGAATCAGCCTTTGGTCCTAGCAAATATGGCCTAAGAACAATATCGAAATCGATATTCTCCTAATCGTTGCACCCAAAATGTTATGAGAAATGCCCTTGTTCTTGCTAGAATAGATCCCCAAAATTGTTAATTAATTTTTAGGGTTTTTGTGTGAGTGATGAGAGAATTAGGTTAAGAAAAACAAGTAAGTCAAATGACTCCCTTTTTCCTCCCTCTTAACCGTGTAAATGAGAGATAAATTAGGAAGATATTTTCTCCTTTTTTTCTCTTATTTCGGTTAACCACCAACCAAAAGAATAAGGAGATTAAATCTTCTTCTTTTTGGTAGTTTACAAAAATGTATATAAAGTGTATTATTTATAAATTGTCATTAATGTTGTTCCGTATTAATAAGTCTAGACACAACAGCTTGCAGTCGATTTATTAATACCGGTCTGTAATAATTTATTATGACAATCTCGTATAATATAAACTTTAACTATAAATATCGCATATTTATAATTAGCTAATTAAATATAACCGATTACGTTTAATTACGAATTAACATCTTAATTCGTTCAAGCTAACATTATATACATTAATTAAATATAACTGTTTATATTCAATTTACGAATTGACAGTTAATTCGTCTCAGCTGGTATTATTTAATTGTATTAAATAATCGTCTCATCATCACATTGACTAACTGTTTAGTCAAATACGTGGACTAACCTTTTAGTCAGGCATCAATGTGATTATATTTTCATACAATCACATCTCTCATACACATCCTTTAGGTGTGACTTTTAGGGACCAGTTGATCACCGCCATTAGTATGATAATAACGTCAAACTTCTAGCAAGCCAACCGTTATTAAGTAATCGTTAATCAACTGATAAAATACTAAGTATACCCTTGTGAACCTATAAGAGATTTATAAATGTTATCACACTAATTGTGGAGGACACTAGCTCCAACAATCTCCCACTTGTCCTCACAAGTGTTTGTGCGATAACCGATTCTCATATCCTAAAATTTCTCCCACTCAATGTAAAACAATTTGCAAAATCCGTATTCACAAAGGTCATATTTTACAAGTGATCAATATCAAGAGTGGTTTTCCCGACTAGAGAGTAACTTAACTGATAAACGAATCATCATTCGAGCATGGCCATGCATTTCAGTTACAACTCCTCGAGTGGCCCTGAGAAATAACTAAACCTGATAAAGGTTGGATATTTTCTTCAACTCGAATCCTGCAGATATAAGCACAGTATGAAATGACCCTGTGACAATCTGCTTAGCCTCCTGTTACGGCAAACCATGAGAAAGAAACCAAAGTCACCCAAAAACTGCCTTAATCTCAAGAGACAGTCGATAGTCAAAAGAATCGACTCTAGGAACACAATGGACGTCCAATCCACGACCTGGCACCGAATGTTTTTAAACATTTAGGACTCCATTACGTTGTAACAATTTTTGTCCTACGAGGTATCGTTATAACTCGCATCTGTGATCGATCAGCCAACTATTTTACTTATGGCTCGTTGAACCGACCATCAATCAACTTCACAAAATAATAGCCAGAGTTATCAGCTCATGTAGGCGATTACGGACCAAAACAAATATAATGTAATTCAGTTCACTTTGTGGCGTTCAATGTTGTCGTACAATCCACATGAAAAACAAAATATTATAATAAAACGATGAAGTTATAAATAGCATATGAAAAAGATAATGTATCGAATCCATAATTAACTAGTACAACTCAGGAACACGTTTAATTCCCATGGAAATAACGTGCCCTTCATGCTTATCATATCGTAATGGTTTAGTGAGAGGGTCCACGATGTTGTCATCCGAAGCAATCTTGTCAATCACTATCTCCTCTTGCTCCACGTAATCACGGATCAGGTGAGCCTTCCGATGTACATGTCTAGACTTATTGTTAGACTTAGGCTCCTTGGCCGGGAAGATGGCACCTCTATTGTCACAATAGATGGTGATCGGGTCATTCGAACTAGAAACTGTCGTAAGTCTTTGTAAGAATTGACGCATCCATATAGCTTCCTTTGCTGCTTCCAAAGCGGCATAGTACTCGAATTCAGTGGTAGAATCTGCTACAACATTCTGTTTGGAACTCTTCCAGCTGACCGCAACACCATTAAGAGTAAAGACGAACCCGGACTGAGATTTTGAATCATCTCGATCCGTTTGGAAGCTAGCATCTGCGTAACCGATTGCGCATAGCTTAGAATCTCCTCCATAAGTCAATGCCCAATCCTTAGTCCTCCGTAGGTACTTAAGGATGTTTTTAACAGCTATCCAGTGTGTTTCACCTGGATTCTTTTGGTACCGACTCGTCATACTCAATGCATATGCCACGTCTGGACGTGTGCATATCATGGCATACATGATTGATCCTATGGCTGATGCATAAGGAACACGACTCATGCGTTCAACCCCTTCAGGCGTCGTGGGTGACTGAGACTTGCTCAGATGCATCCCAGACATCATTGGAAGGTTCCCCTTCTTGGAGTTGGTCATGCTGAACCTTTCAAGAATCTTATCTAAATAAGACTCCTGACTCAGTGATAACATCCGTTGTGATCTATCTCGATAGATACGGATTCCAAATATGCGTTGTGCCTCACCCATATCTTTCATCTGGAAATGGTTCTTCAACCATCCTTTAACCGAAGATAAGAGAGGAATGTCATTCCCAATCAAGAGTATGTCGTCAACATACAATATTAAGAAAACAATCTTGCTCCCACTCGACTTGATGTATAAGCATGGTTCCTCGACCGATCGAGTGAAACCATACTCTTTTATCACCTGGTCGAAACGATGATTCCATGTACAACACCTCCTCCAAATAACCGTTTAAGAAGTCCATAAATGGAACGCTTAAGCTTGCACACTTTCTTAGGATTTTGAGGATCTATGAAACCTTCGGGTTGTACCATGTACAACACCTCCTCCAAATAACCGTTTAAGAAGGCGGTTTTCACATCCATTTGCCAAATTTCATAGTCATGAAAAGCGGCAATCGCTAAGATTATCCGAATGGAACGCAGCATAACTACGGGTGCAAAAATTTCATCATAATGCAATCCGTGCACTTGAGTGAAACCTTTTGACACTAGTCGTGCCTTATAGGTATCTGGTTGCCCGTCTACAGAATGCTTTATTTTGTAAAGCCATTTGCACTGAAGAGGTTTTACCTTATTAGGTAAATCAACTAGATCCCATACGTCATTCTCATACATGGAGTCCATCTCGGATTGCATGGCTTCAAGCCATAGCTTTGAGTCAGAACATGTCATGGCACCTTTATAGGTAGCGGGTTCATTACTCTCTAGGAGCAAAACGTCATTCTCCTCGACCATACCAATGTATCTGTGTGGAGGATTAGAGACTCTACCCGACCTCCTAGGTTCCTGAGGAATATTAACCGTATCATCAGTTGAAGGAACAACTTCCTCCATCTGTTCCTCGGTTGTTGGTTCTTGAATCTCCGACAGCTCGAAGGTTCTATTACTTGACTTGTTCTCGAGAAATTCTTTCTCTAAGAACTTTGCACTAGCCGCAACAAAAACTCGATGTTCGATAGGCGAATAGAAGTAATGACCAAACATTCCTTTTGGATAACCAATAAAGTATGTCTTGATCGATCGCGGGCCGAGCTTATCCTCGTGTCTCCACTTGACATAAGCCTCGCAGCTCCAAACCCGAATAAAGGACAAGTTAGGGACCGTTCCCTTCCACATTTCATATAGAGGCTTGTCGACAACTTTAGACGGACTTCGGTTAAGTATAAGAGCAGCTGACAAAAGAGCAAAACTCTATAATGAGTCAGGTACTACCGTGTGACTCATCATGGATCGAACCATATCAAGTAGTGTTCGATTTCTCCGTTCGGACACACCATTTAATTGAGGTGTTCCAGGTGGAGTCAACTGTAAAACGATTCCACAGTCTTTAAGGTGTTGATCAAACTCATTTGAAAGATATTCGCCACCCCGATCTGAACGGAGTGCTTTAACCTTTCTTCCCAGTTGGTTCTCAACCTTATTCTGGTATTCCTTGAATTTTTCAAAGGACTCACTTTTATGCTTCATTAAGTAGACATATCCGTATCTAATCAAATCGTCCGTGAAAGTGATAAAATATCTATAGCCATCTCTAGCGGTAATTGACATTGGTCCACATACATCAGTATGTATGAGTCCTAATAGGTCACTAGCGCGCATTCCGACACCTTTGAAGGAAATTCGAGTCATTTTGCCGATAAGACATGATTCACACGTGCCAAATGTAGAAAAATCGAATGTGGGAATAGTCCCATTCTCGACGAGTTTCTTTACACGTTTTTCATTTATGTGTCCCATTCGACAATGCCATAGATAAGTTTGATCTTTGTCACCAACTTTTAATTTCTTATTATTCACGTGTAATATATCTATGGTTTGATCTAAGATGTAAATTCCATTCATGGAAACTGCTTTGCCATAAACCATTTCATTAAAAGAGAAAATACAGCTATTATCCTTTATTGAAAATGAAAAACCGTCTTTATCAAGTACGGAAATAGAAATAATGTTCTTAGACAAACTGGGTACATAGTAACAGTTATATAAATATAACTCAAAACCACTTGGGAGTAGCATTACATATGTTCTGTTGTGAATTTAGCGGAAGCGGAAGACTCGTG
Organism: Silene latifolia; assembly: GCF_048544455.1. NCBI lineage: Eukaryota > Viridiplantae > Streptophyta > Magnoliopsida > Caryophyllales > Caryophyllaceae > Silene > Silene latifolia. The sequence goes on along the minus strand of NC_133526.1, from coordinate 50,753,030 downwards.
ATTTTGACTCGACATTTTGAACTTTGTATTTTTTTAGCCTTTTCGAAAATGAGGGAAAAGAAAGGGATATTTGTCGCGGTTAGACCTATAACCACGCCAATGGTTGAATTATCCGATACTCGTCGAATAACTCAACTCAAACTAAGGAGCACGTCCCTCGTTTAAGCAAGGTTCGAAATACTCGTTTCGACCTCTTAAGCCAAAGCATTTGTGTAACGACACAAATAACCGACACAAGATTTTAGAGATTCAACTCAATTTTTATCAGAACAACATATGTCCAAATGATTACACCAAAGAGGCTATATAAAGCCTACATCACACGGCAAACCCAAGGGGTTTTGGTGGTGTTTTGGACCCTTAATTAAAATGCTAATTAATCTATCCTAGTTTTCCTACAAGCTTATTTAATTTTTATGGGAAAAACATACTATAACAAAATACTAGAAACAACTACAAATAACTAAAAATGGGATTAAATGATTATGCATTAATCTTCTTCTCCCTCTTTCCCATGCTTGGCCGTGAGCCTCAAGCTTATTCCCGCTGTTTTCGTTTTATTTTTCGCAATCCGTGATACGGTAATTTTCCCGTAGAATTTTCGTTAAAGACACCGTACCGTATTCACATCAATTCCTCCTTCTTTTAGAAGAATCGACCTGATTCTTCATGGTTCCCAATTCTTCGTTGCTTCCTTTTGCGGTTTACATTCTTAAAATGCCTAGGAAGTCGTGGCTGTAACGCCTTATCTACGACCCTTGAAGTGGCCGTGCTGCCTTCGTCGCTCGACTCAATTTTGTTGCTTCCAATCGACTCCCATATCCTTGTCCACGGTGCTATCGTCTTGCCCCTGCCCCTTCTAGCATAAGGATTCAGACCAATCCAATCGGTCTCCCCCTCGACTCTCCTTTCCATGGCCCCTTGAGTCCCGCCCATCTTTGGTGGGTCATTAGTCCGAACTCGTCTAAGGATGAACGTAAGGCCTCCTTGACCCTTCGCTTCAAATCGATACATGCTTGCAATCTCGGACGGTTTCTCCTTTTGCATCGCCCCTGTTGGGGGTAGCGGGGCGGGTAATGGTGGACCTCTGAAGTTAGCCGTGAGCCATCCACCTTGGCAAGTCTCGTTATGGGGCGGCAAAGGGAACCCGTCTTTTTGGACGGCCATGTCGATGGTGGGATGGTTGGGTGGTGCAGGACCGTGGCCTGCCAGTGCCTCTGGGTTGCGGCCTGGTTGTGCCGTGAGTTGATCCGGCATGGATTGCTCGCCACCAAGATCGATACTAGGGGTTAGCCAACCTCCTTGGCAGCCTTGTTCGACGCGTGAAGTGGGCATGAAACCATCATGGGTTGGGTTAATTAAACCAACATTGTCGCGGTTGTTGGGGCCTGATTCGCACCAATCATCATGTTGGTCTACTAACCCGTGTTGGAGCTCCGACCAACGGAGTCCGTCCTCGTCGTTGTACGTGTCGAAGATAGGTGGTAGTGAAAGGTCGAGAGATGGTTGGTTGAAGACGGAATCGCATTCCACAGGATCTTCTATGCTCAAGATATCCGAGAGCCGAAGCTCTGATACCACTTTTGATGTGAATTTAGCGGAAGCGGAAGACTCGTGATTTTGACTCGACATTTTGAACTTTGTATTTTTTTAGCCTTTTCGAAAATGAGGGAAAAGAAAGGGATATTTGTCGCGGTTAGACCTATAACCACGCCAATGGTTGAATTATCCGATACTCGTCGAATAACTCGACTCAAACTAAGGAGCACGTCCCTCGTTTAAGCAAGGTTCGAAATACTCGTTTCGACCTCTTAAGCCAAAGCACTTGTGTAACGACACAAATAACCGAGACAAGATTTTAGAGATTCAACTCAATTTTTATCAGAACAACATATGTCCAAATGATTACACCAAAGAGGCTATATAAAGCCTACATCACACGGCAAACCCAAGGGGTTTTGGTGGTGTTTTTGACCCTTAATTAAATGCTAATTAATCTATCCTAGTTTTCCTACAAGCTTATTTAATTTTTATGGGAAAAATATACTATAACAAAATACTAGAAACAACTACAAATAACTAAAAATGGGATTAAATGATGATGCATTAATCTTCTTCTCCCTCTTTCCCATGCTTGGCCGTGAGACTCAAGCTTATTCCCGCTGTTTTCGTTTTATTTTTCGCAATCCGTGATACGGTAATTTTTCTGTAGAATTTTCGTTAAAGACACCGTACCGTATTCACATCAATTCCTCCTTCTTTTAGAAGAATCAACCCGATTCTTCATGGTTCCCAATTCGTCGTCGCTTCCTTTTGCGGTTTACATTCTTAAAACGCCTAGGAAGTCGTGGCTGTAACGCCTTATCTACGACCCTTGACGCGGTCGTGCTGCCTTCGTCGCTCGACTCAATTTTGTTGCTTCCAATCAACTCCCTTATCCTTGTCCACGGTGTTATCGTCTTGCCCCTGCCCCTTCTAGCATAAGGATTCAGACCAATCCAATCGGTCTCCCCCTCGACTCTCCTTTCCATGGCCCCTTGAGTCCGGCCCATCTTTGGTGGGTCATTAGTCCGAACTCGTCTAAGGACGAACTTAAGGCCTCATTGACCCTTCGCTTCAAATCGATACATGCTTGCAATCTCGGACGGTTTTTCCTTTTGCGTCGCCCCTGTTGGGGGTAGCGGGGCGGGTAATGGTGGAGCCCTGAACTTAGCCGTGAGCCATCCACCTTGGCAAGTCTCGTTATGGGGCGGCAAAGGGAACCGGTCTTTTTGGACGGCCATGTCGATGGTGGGATGGTTGGGTGGTGCAGGACCGTGGCCTGCCAGTGCCTCTGAGTTGCAGCCTGGTTGTGCCGTGAGTTGATCCGGCATGGATTGCTCGCCACCAAGATCGATACTAGGGGTTAGCCAACCTCCTTGGCAGCCTTGTTCGACGCGTGAAGTGGGCATGAAACCATCATGGGTTGGGTTAATTAAACCAACATTGTCGCGGTTGTTGGGGCCTGATTCACACCAATCATCATGTTGGTCTACTAACCCGTGTTGGAGCTCCGACCAACGGAGTCCGTCCTCGTCGTTGTACATGTCGAAGATAGGTGGTAGTGAAAGGTCGAGAGATGGTTGGTTGAAGACGGAATCGCATTCCACAGGATCTTCTATGCTCAAGATATCCGAGAGCCGAAGCTCTGATACCACTTTTGATGTGAATTTAGCGGAAGCGGAAGACTCGTGATTTTGACTCGACATTTTGAACTTTGTATTTTTTTAGCCTTTTCGAAAATGAGGGAAAAGAAAGGGATATTTGTCGCGGTTAGACCTATAACCACGCCAATGGTTGAATTATCCGATACTCGTCGAATAACTCGACTCAAACTAAGGAGCACGTCCCTCGTTTAAGCAAGGTTCGAAATACTCGTTTCGACCTCTTAAGCCAAAGCACTTGTGTAACGACACAAATAACCGAGACAAGATTTTAGAGATTCAACTCAATTTTTATCAGAACAACATATGTCCAAATGATTACACCAAAGAGGCTATATAAAGCCTACATCACACGGCAAACCCAAGGGGTTTTGGTGGTGTTTTGGACCCTTAATTAAAATGCTAATTAATCTATCCTAGTTTTCCTACAAGCTTATTTAATTTTTATGGGAAAAACATACTATAACAAAATACTAGAAACAACTACAAATAACTGAAAATGGGATTAAATGATGATGCATTAATCTTCTTCTCCCTCTTTCCCATGCTTGGCCGTGAGCCTCAAGCTTATTCCCGCTGTTTTCGTTTTATTTTTCGCAATCCGTGATACGGTAATTTTCCCGTAGAATTTTCGTTAAAGACACCGTACCGTATTCACATCATGTTCCCTTTGAGACTGCAGAAACTCTAGCTCCATTCCCGACTCGCAGGTCCACATCACGCTTTGCGAGAGGTGTGATGTTTTTTAGGCCCTGCAAATGATTACACAGATGAGAACCACAACCAGTATCAAGTACCCAAGTTTCGAAACTTGCATGGTTAATCTCAATCATATGAATATAAGATGACATACCAACAGAAGTGACGCGGCCTGCTTTTATGTCCTCACGGTACACGGGACAGTTCCTCCTCCAATGTCCAGTCTTGTGACAATGGTGGCACTCAATGTCACCGCCCTTGCTCTTTGTCTTGCCTTGTGAGCCACTAGTCTCACCAGGCCCACTCTTACCGTTTCCTGACTTTTTAAACTTTGGCTTTCCTACAGTTAGGTCGCCATGAGCCTTGCCCTTACCCTTATTCTTGTTGGAAATCATGAGAACATCTTGCTTCATGCTCCCACTCAATTTCATATCCTTCTCGGTCTGTACGAGAAGTGAGTGTAGCTCATGAGGACTTTTCTTCATGTCATTCATGTAGTAATTTGCCCTGAAAAGGGCAAAACCATCATGAAGTGAATGAAGCATACGGTCAATGACTATGCTCTCACTGATTTTGCAATCAAGTGCCTCCAGCTTCTCGACATTCTCAATCATTTTAAGAATGTGTGGGCTAACCGGTTGGCCCTTCTGGAGTTTCGCATCAAAGAAGCGACAGGTATGCTCATAAGTAACGATTCGCGGTGCTTTTGAGAACTCATAGTGAGCGTGGTGAAAATCTTGTTTGCACCTTGGGCAATGAAGCGTTTTTGCAAATTGGTTTCCATTGCAAAAATGAGTACGTTCTTTATCGCACCCGCTTCCATAACGAAGTCACTATAAGCAATTGACTCGTTAGCTCTTGCATTGGGGCCTGGGTTTGGCGGTACTGGCTCAGTTAAGTACTTGAGCTTACCGTCAGCAATGGAAGCATTCCGTAATGATGCCTCCCAGTCCGCAAAGTTGGACCCGTCATTCTTCAGTCGTGTGAACTGATTCATGTGGTCCATGAATGCTTTTACCCAGGACTCGCGTCCAAGTGTGGCACTTGGCATAGGGATTTCGTTATTTCCAGCCATTTGTTGTAACAGTATTATCAATATAAACGAATTCTACACTGCGAAAAGGAAAAAGATATAATAAGCATACTCATCGTTATGATTTAAGTCTAATGCAATACTGTTATAACGCGAAGACTCAAGCATTTATACAATTGACCTCCCTTAAGAATTATATAAATGATCCCAAGACTCAATTATCTGTAAATTGATAAGCCAACCTCTTGGCTAATTCTACTATTAGAATTCTTGGTCGATAAATTTCTGTAAATTCTATCTATAGTCCATCATAATCACGAGAAACTCTTCGGATTATAATGTTGAGGTAAACTAAGTCAACACAAACTACTTACCCAACGTAGAAGGGGTCATATGGAGAGTAAGGTCCTATATGCCTACCGACGAAGAAGGGATTCATAGCTGTTTGGCCTATAAAGACTAGTCTCAATTTCAGTTTTAGAGGAAGATCCCATCAACTTTATTTTAATTCATTTTAAGTGAACTAATATATAGCATGCGAGAATGAATAAACTAAGATGATGGCTTATAATTGTGTGACATCTGTATGTCTATGAAAACTAACATCCAAACTATATGAGTCAATTTTCATGCATTTTAGTAGGTGGTTTGGTTTAGGAGGAATATGATGCACTAACTATCATGCGAATGAAAAGCAATAAGAATGGAAAAACGAAAAACAAAAATAAAGTCCTAGTGTGGCCTATCTACCAAAATGAACATTAATACAACTTTGGAATCCATCCTTGGACCCGAGAAGCTTGTCTTGATGTTCCATCTTGTTCCATGCAGCGGGAGTGAGCAATCCAATCTCCATCTTTAGTCTTCTCAAAAATTACAACTTAAAATTACATAATAAACCTATTTACATTCTAATTTCAAAACCATAAAACTTAAAGAAAACCAAAAGGAGATACGAGATCTCAAAATTACATTAAAAGTATGTTTCCATCATTACGAAAATATAATTAACTAAGGTCACACTAGGTATTACAAATTACAACCGATTGCAAAAATACGTAAATAAACCATTCAACAAAACATTCAACTAAATAAAAATGCATCAACTATAAAATTAATCATTCAAGACATAATTCCTTAATTATGTAGAGTAATTTATCCAAACCACCTATTTAAATGATCAAATTATGTGACAATTCCTCAATTACTCACAATAATTTTAATCTTTATACATATTAATCTTGTAATATGAATTAATCCAACATTATTTTAAACCTCTTTAAAATAATTAGGTATCTTAAATTTGTGAACCTCTTCACAACAAACAATTATACATTATAGAAATGATGTATAATAATAATCATTGGCCAAAACAAAACCAAAAAAAACAGAAAAAAAAAATTTTGTTATACTTGGCTGCTCTCGGCATTTTTGCCAAAAAAAAAAAAAAATTCTTTTGCTCACGGCATATACACACAAAAACGAAAATTTTTTTTTTTTTTTATTTTTGCTCTCTCGGCAGAAATGCCCTAAAACAAAAAAAAACAGATTTTTTTTTCTCTAATGCTGGCGGCATATCTGCCCAAAAAGAAAAAACCGTTTTTTTTTTATTGAAATAACTCATTTGTTATGAACAATTGTTTAAAGTTGCAATTATAACAAGATTGGCATAATCATCTTTTTAATTTAAACATATATTCAAACTAGATGATTCAATTTAACCTATTAAAATGAATATCTAAATCATGATTAAACCGATTATCACAATTGATTTGAACATTTGTTAAATTAACTTGTATGCCAAAAATATATAGCAAAAACAAATCATCAACAAACAAAAACGATTTCCATTTACATTTCAATTTAATTTTCATTAAATCAAAACATCTACAAATTATCATATTATCATCTTAACTAATTAAAACAACAATATGAATGAATCAAATGGAAATACAAACATCAAAACCGGAAAAAAAAATAACTCGGCAAAAAAAAATTTTTTCGGCAAAAAAAAAAAAAATCTTCACTGCCGGAAATTTTTTTCTTCAAATTTTTTGTTTTGTTTAAATTCATTTATGAAAATCATATAAAATAATTTCGTGGCCTATGCTGTGATACCACTTGTAGGAAATATCGGTATACTTCCTCTATAAATTTTAGGATTATAACGAAATTATAATAATGAAATTGCTAGTCATAAATGAAATTGCATAAACAAAATAGTATAGATTAAGAATCAACCTTTGGTCCTAGCAAATATGGCCTAAGAACAATATCGAAATCGATATTCTCCTAATCGTTGCACCCAAAATGTTATGAGAAATGCCATTGTTCTTGCTAGAATAGATCCCCAAAATTGTTAATTAATTTTTAGGGTTTTTGTGTGAGTGATGAGAGAATTAGGTTAAGAAAAACAAGTAAGTCAAATGATTCCCTTTTTCCTCCCTCTTAACCGTGTAAATGAGAGATAAATTAGGAAGATATTTTCTCCTTTTTTTCTCTTATTTCGGCTAACCACCAACCAAAAGAATAAGGAGATTAAATCTTCTTCTTTTTGGTAGTTTACAAAAATGTATATAAAGTGTATTATTTATAAATTGTCATTAATGTTGTTCCGTATTAATAAGTCTACACACAATAGCTTGCAGTCGATTTATTAATACCGGTCTGTAATAATTTATTATGACAATCGCGTATAATATATACTTTAACTATAAATATCGCATATTTATAATTAGCTAATTAAATATAACCGATTACGTTTAATTACGAATTAACATCTTAATTCGTTCAAGCTAACATTATATACATTAATTAAATATAACTGTTTATATTCAATTTACGAATTGACAGTTAATTCGTCTCAGCTGGTATTATTTAATTGTATTAAATAATCGTCTCATCATCACATTGACTAACTGTTTAGTCAAATACGTGGACTAACCTTTTAGTCAGGCAACAATGTGATTATATTTTCATATAATCACATCTCTCATACACATCCTTTAGGTGTGACTTTTAGGGACCAGTTGATCACCGCCATCAGTATGATAATAACGTCAAACTTCTAGCAAGCCAACCGTTATTAAGTAATCGTTAATCAACTGATAAAATACTAAGTATACCCTTGTGAACCTATAAGAGATTTATAAATGTTATCACACTAATTGTGGAGGACACTAGCTCCAACAAAGCAAGTTTGCTTACAAATGGAAAGGACCGTATCAGGTCGAGAGCATTGTTAAGAATGGGGCATACAGGTTGATGATCATGCAAGGTCAGATCCTGCACAAACCCTGGAACATTCCCCATCTGAAACAGTACTTTGTCTGATAAAGTGCTGAAACCTTAGTGTACAGAAGACCTTTCAACAGTCCATGAAGCAAAAAAAAGGGAAAAAAAGGGGTGGGGTGTAGTATATGATTTAGGTTATGGTTTGTTTGTACTTTTCATAAATTTTAGTTTTTTTGTTTGCAAAGCAAATTGAGTCATTTTTAAACCAAGTAGTCCGGGCTGTGGCTTCCTGGATCCAGCTGTTGCCTTACAACATCATGAGATAGCACCGGGTAATTTGTACTACTTTGGAATTTTACGCTTCTAGGAAGAATGGCTTTGAGTACTAATGTTGGTTGCTTGTCAGGCAAGGTAAACTTTAAGGGTCTAACACCTGCCATGTGGGCTACGAGACGTTTACTAAGTCAGCCACATGGAGGGCATACTGTAGGATAGAGGTAGCAGGGCACGGCGATATCAAGACCGCATGTACCTCACCGTTAATCTCAGATAAAACCATAGCTACGACGTAGGGCCATATACATAGGTGCATGCACCAAACTACAAACGCTGGAACCACAAGGAACGCAACATTCCTTGTTAACCGGAAAAGGACAATGAGAAGTACGCTTTAACGAGCTATCCTATTGATAAGATATTTTACGTCATGGGTAAAATATGTTATCAAGCATCTGTCACCAGGGGCAGAGGTTGTGTACCTGGAACCAGGTCAACCTCCTGAATAATCAATGTGGAAAACAAACCCCAGACACCGAAAGCGCAACATAAGACATAGCAAAAGGGGCCACAATAGTTTCAAGCCTGCACACCAGCAGGCGCAAGCAAGCAAAACAAGAAAAAAAAAAGAGTTCGAAGTATAATTACAAAACTTGCACCACACAGGACCAAGTACCCAGAAAATATGATTAAAAATTTTAAAGATAGGTCAATCCTCTCAACAGAAGCACTCTGACCATTGCCTTGCTCCCCATGTTCCGTCTGCTCCTCTGATGCAGGTACCTGAGCAGCTCCAGAAGCCACAGCAACATCACCACCAGCCTCCTCCGCCAGGATCTCCTCTATAGCATTGGTCCCAGAGATAGTTCCAGAGATGTCCATGGCAAGAAACTCAGCATCAGGATTGGCAACCTTAGTATCAGCAGGGAATAGAGTACTCAGATCCATACCATTGGGGAAAACACGGGCAAATTCTGCCTGCTCCTCCTCCAAATTCCAAGAGGTGTGCCTCCCTTCAGTGTAAGCTCGGATGCAGTCAATCCTCTCTTGAAGTGGTGTAGGCCCCCATGTTTCTGGCCAGCTCAGCCATCTCTTCACATGCCTCAGCTTTTGTCAGTCTAGTGGTCAGAACACGGTTAGCCTCCTGCGTCCTAGCAAGCTGGTCCTTGGCTACCTCTTTCTCCCTCTTGGCTGCATGGAGCTTCTCCCTCAGTTTAGCACAGGTGGCCGTGAGCTCCTTGTTCTTCCCCACAGATGCCAGACATTCAACCTTGGCTCTCTTCAACATCTTACGGAGGTAAAGGGACGATTGTAGAGCCTAGGGCACATGAGGAGACCGTCAGTCAAAAATAAAATTAAATGTTATAAACAAGAGACAGGGGCAATAGAAAACAGACTTACAAGGAAGCATTGTTCAGCAGCCAGAGCAGCCATCTCCTGAGGATCAGTCTCATCAAACATCCGGGTGCAGGTTGGTGTCAAGAGCCGCTCCAACGAGGGCCAGTAGCTGACACGTTCAGCATCCCCAAAGCCAGCAGGAAGGCGAATTAACTGATCATCAGCACGGGTTGGGGAACAGGAGCACGTGATATGGGAGTGACCTCAATAGGCTATGGAGCAGGTCTAGCAGCAGACCTCCTTTTGGACGAAGCAAGTGAGGGTGTGGAGTCAGCTGTCCTTTTTCTTGCCTGACGCATCGGGATCTCGGAGGCAGTAGGGCGGGTACTTCCTGAAAACACGCCAAAATGCAGATATGGGTATTCAAAGTAAATGGTTGCAGAAACAAGCAAGAGTCAGAAAGAAGCGCTTACCAGAAGACATGGTTTCTTCAGCGGTGGAGTTATCAAGACCAGAGAGCAGAACAGGGAACAACCTTTGTTCTTCAGGGATGGAGAAGAGCTTGGCAACGGAAGCGTCCTCGTCCTCATATTTTTCAGGGTTCTTGAGTTCCGCTGCAACCACAGGGTAAGAAAGGTGAGTAGCAGAAAGAATCAGGGAAAAAGACATGCAGGTATACTTACTCTTGGCCAGAATCCGGTGTTTAAAGAGATACTCGGCGTGTAAAGGAAGGGAGTCAAGCTTGATGTAAAAGAAGTCCTCATACCAACCGTCATCTTTGCCTTTTGCCGAAGATTGAAGGAAGTTTTCAGTCTTCTCCATGGCCCTAAAACTGTATTGGCCATTCCCAAGTGACCGACACTCAAACCTATGGGCCAGATCTGATAGCCCGATCTCAGCACCCAGGCTATTGTTAAGGGCGACAGTGGATAGAAGGATCCTCCATGCATATGGAGCGATTTGGACCATAGGCAGAGAGTTCAAACGAATGAACTCTTGGATCATTAGAGGAAAAGGAAATCTGAGACCAAGGACAAAGGGGTACGTGTACAAGCAGATCCACCCCTCACGAAATCCGTCAGCTTTCTGACCAGGGCCAGAGATGTGAATCACCACATCATCACCCAGACCCATGAGAGCTTTGATTTTGGGGATGTCGTTTTGGGTCAGGTAGGACTCACAGGAGTGCGGTTTTTTAAGGATACCTTGAGAAGGGAAGACGTCGTCCTCGACGAGGTCGATGGTGGTGGACGAAGAGGCGGCGAAACGAGTTTTTGGCATAGAATAAACGAAGAAAAGAGAGGAGTGAAAGTACCTGGAAGACGAAAGGAGAAGGCGGCGTTGACGGCGAGAGGAAGGTGGGAAGATGGATTTGGAAAATCGAGGTTTTGAGGGGATGAAATGATTGAAGAGAGAGAGAAGGGGGACAGATGCAATTAAATTAAAAAGGTGGAAGTAGTTTGGAGTTTTAAATGTAAATTGGAAAAGAGTATGCGAGAAGTCATTTAACGGTACACTGCAATTGCCCGCTCAAATATCAAGGGTTTGACTTTCGCGGAAAATTGGGGACAAACTGTTAGGCCCAAATTCTGGATATGGGCTGAGTCAGGGAAGCAGATCAGGAAGCAAAGAAATCGGAATGAGGGACAGCAGCAGTGCGTATTGAAGAAGTGGGCTCGGACTTGGACACCCGTCTATTCACGAATAAAATAAGGAAATCCTACCTATTACCATATTCGGAATAAGGAAAGTCCTACCTTATGCACAATTAGGAATACTTGACGAGGAAGCAAAGAACTCTAGAAGGAGGAACTCCACTATATGAGGGGCATCAACGCAAGACAAAACGATCATCCAAAAATACAGAGAAGAACCCTAGCCTCCACAATATAGCAAAATCGTCTATCTTGTATTCTCCATCGAATTATAGTGAAAATATTGGAGGGATTCCGTCTCCCCTCGCGGTTGTTTCCCATATCGGGTTTTCCTTGTAACCAAAATTGCATGTGTCATTTATTTACGTTTGCATACAATCCAACATACATACAAAATACAATCATCAAACAATCGTAATATTGATTCAACGCTAAGACCACTTTAACCCTAAATTGATAGAAATTTACCAAAACAAATAAGAACACAATTTATTTACGTCTTCACTCTGAACAATTAATCAACTTTCTTCTTCAACAAATTACATCTGATCTTCAATCAACAATGGCGTTCATCACAATTTCTACTACTACTCACTTTTCATTAACAATGAAGCTTTTAATTCGAGTTCACGTTAAGTGTTTTCTAACGTGCGTTAAACATGAGTTCATCGCGTTTCTTTTTCGACACACATTGAAATCAAATCCAGTAATACACGACGGTATAATCTCAATTCTCGTTTAAGATTATACTAGGTTTGGTGCCCGGCTACGCCCGGGCTACTTTTATTTACTATTTAAATTTTATTATCTATGAAATATGATTCGCTATATTTGGTTAACACATATATTTACAATTTATATCTTGAAATTATAATGAGAGGTAAAATTAATCAACAAATTATGAGACACTTTTATCTCTCCCGCTGTTAATATTATTATTTTCACTACATCCCCTGTTAATACTATTACGTTCACTATTTCTTCGGTTACTGTTGTTAGTATAACTACTCATGCTATTTTTACGGTTAACCTGTTAGTTTTATCAAACTCATATATTTAAATAAATTAATATTTTCTTAAAATCGAATTGTTAGTTAATTTTCATACTCTCTCCGTTATTCCTACTGTTACTTTTATTACATGTGTTGTCACTACTATTACTTTCACTTCTCCCGCCGACATTATTTTTTCTTTCACTACTCCCGCATTTATTATTGTTAATTTTGCTACTCCCGTTGCTCCTAGTATGACTTTCACTACTCTCGTTGCTATTATTGTTCCTTTTACTATTCATATGGGTGGTTACTATCATAGTAGTTGATTATCTAATTGTATTAGAATTATATATCAATACTATATATTAATTCCAGGAACCAAGGGACTTCCATGTGATTAAATAAATCTATACAAATTAATTATACTATATAGTTTAAAATTAATAGCACTGTGCGATGGACCTGAGCAAGGGACTTCAATGTAAATATTATATAGTTTTGGTTGAGATATAAATTTAGAAAACACCGGAATATGGTGATTTTCCTTAAAATAAACATGTCTCACTTATGGTATTAATTAGTATAAAGATAATTATTTTAACATAAACAAATATGATATAAGTATATTATATTTTAGAAACTATTAAAAAGTAAATAAATCAAGCTAGATTTCCAAAAAATATAATATTCCATAATTATTTCGACTTAATTAATTTAATGCATAACAGAAGTAACAACGGGGGTAGTGAAATTATCAATATTAATGTACAAGTAGTGAAAGTAACAATAATTACGACGGGAGTAGTGAAAGTAAAAGTAATAATAACAAATGTAATAAGAGTTAAAAATTCTAAGAACAAAAGGAAGTATATATGAAAAATTAGCTAAGTAATTGATTTAAGTAAAATATTAATAGCGGGAGTAGTGAATTTGTCTCATAATTTATTTCATTGTAATTTTAAGATATACTTCGTATCATAGAAAAATATATTAATGATAATTTATAAGTTATGCAACTTTAAAATAGTTTTAGTTAATTCAAAATATATTTTAATGCTAAATAGAGGTAGCCCGGGCGAAGCCGGGCACCCATACTAGTTTAAATAAATCTGAAATATTATATTAGAATGTTATTTAAGAGTAATAATTATTATTTACTATTTAAATTACAAATCTAATGAATTATGGAATATTATATTTTTTGGAAATCTGGATTGATTTAGTTACCTTTTAATAGTTTCCAAAATATAACATATACTTATTATATTATATTTGTGTATGTTAAATAATTAATATCTTTATACTAATTAATATCATAAGTAGGACCCGTTATTTTAAGGAAACTCGCCATATTCTAGTATTCTCTAAATTTATACTTTTAACCAAAACTATATAATATTTACATTGAAGTTCCTTGTTCAGGTCCATCACACAACGCTAGTGATTAAAAACTATATATTATAATTAATTTGTATAAATTTATTTAATTATATAGAAGTCCCTTTATTTCTGAAATTAATATATAGTATTGATTTCTCAATAAAACAACGGTAGAGTCAAGATAAAAGAAAAGTCATACTATATGGCCAATATGAATCTCGTCCTCTCACTATCTGTCTATCTAAGTTTCAATAAAAAATTTTCATTCGTACTACTACAAGAGTACTAGATGATGGCATTCGGATTTATTGACCGACTTATTTAATATAGCACCTGAAATAAATCACCTCCTTTACGGTGGGAATAATACAAAAAAAAGCTCACATACACAATATGAGTTACTTTTTTTCATACATAACAACCAATTACAACGTGACATAAAATAACAAGAACTATTTATGTTCTTTGTATATAAATCATGGACACAGGACACCAAACCGGAAGAACTATCGAGTATAAATGAATTACATGTGTTAGGGATAAAAATGGAATTTTATCATCCGTGACATGGCAGTGTTTTACTGGCAAAAAGGACAACAATCAAGGGACAACGTGGCACGCTATAGTTGGTAGAGGGGAGGAGAGAGGGATAGCTGAGGTGGCGCATTCAAGACCACAAGATCAAAGTAAAAACAAACACAAGTTGGGCCAAGGTGAAAACCCACGTACAAAAGGAAGGAGATATTGGGCTTGGACTTTTTCAACAACTGCTGCCTATCTTCATGGTAAGTAGATCCGAGATTCCAGTGAGCGGATGATGTAGGGAGAAGTCCAGCAACCCTAGACCCAATTCTAGCAGCTATATAAGGATAAGAAGACCATCACACAAAGGGCATTCAACAATTATCTCAAGCAACACTTTACTCCTAAACATCCCACCTACGATTGGCAATATCTCTCTTGCAACATAACACTTGTGTAACACCCCCATACTCCGAGTGCCTTACCAGGACCACTCAGGTATGGAGACATCACCATCTCGGTTGCCCGAGGTATGATAATCAAATAGACAAAACAGAAACAACATTTATTATAAGTACTTTAATGAATAAATACAATCCTTGAAACCGAGCTGAAAGTACGATACATTATTCCAAACTATCTGTTCTCAACTGAAATATAAATAAATACTAAACTACAAAGCGGAAGACTCTATCGTCATGTCGTGGCCATCCCAAACTATCTCGACTCATCTCTTTACCTGTTCAATATCTCGCTCACCATCCCCGAATGGATCACCGCAGTTTCACAAAACAACACCGGTCAAGATTAATCACACAATCAAAATAGATAACAACAATAAGACAAACAGACAAATTGAATCACACACACACAAACACCACCAACTCCCATCATCTCAATACCGATCGTCCACCGGACCGCCCGCGCTGGGGGACCGCAGCCGTTCCCACCTAAGCCCCGCTCATCGTACGAGCGATAACCCCGTCCATTAATGTGCACATCCCCTTTCGTGGCGGGTTCCACGAAGGGCGAAACTAGGGCGTGAGATCACTCCCGCAAGTGACCCCACTCAGCCGAGAACGCATCTCGAGAACCATCACAAACACAACCACAATCACAATCACAATTACAATTACAATCATCATATCAATCAACTAACTACAAAGACATCACCAATATCCCATTATGGGACTAATACCGAGTAGGAAATCCTACCTGGAAAGCACAACACGCAGACGGTATCTACAAATTGCCTCAAAACGCCTCTTCTATGAACTCTCCTCCTACCATACAACACATAGATACTACTATTCAATTACTATTCATAAAAACCCCCAATTCCTAAATTAGGGTTTCACTAATCTTAACAAAACATTATATAAATTACATTAAAAGCTTACCCTCGACGCAAGGAATCCAACGACACAAACTATGATGCAAACCGACCGTCCGAACTCCGGAATTGTCAAGAACGCGATTAGGAAGAAGACAAGTTGCTTTCTCTCTTAAACAGGTTTTAGGTTTTGTAAAAAGTGATTTAGAACAAAGACGAATTGGTTTAAATACCTTAATCGCGTAATTAACAAAACCCGAGAAAACTCCCCGTAAAACGGGACACTCGATCGAGTACCCAAGGTACTCGATCGAGTATTCTACTCGATCGAGTGCCCCGGCCTACTCGATCGAGTGCCCAACAGTCGGAAACTATTTTATTCTGCAACATACCCTTACTCGACAGAGTAAGGGCTACTCGATAGAGTACCCCCAAGACCATAAATACGGAGTATTACAGTCTTCCCTCCTTAAAAGGAACTTCGTCCCCGAAGTTCAAACCGCTACCAAACAAAGGTACTCCCATAAGCTTCCCGACTCGAAGGTCAAAATAAACACAACGTAAAACATGCTACTAACCCAACTTATCCCGACAAACATACCGACACAACATATACAAGGGGTGTAAAAACTCTTAAAAACTCTCGCGATCGTCTCCTACCCCCCTAAAAGAAACAAGGTTACGTCCCCGTAACCATACATACCTGATCAAAAAGGAAAGGGTAACGCTCTTTCATGATATCCTCCGCCTCCCATGTAGCTTCCTCAGTCTCATGGTTAGACCAAAGGATCTTAAGCAAAACTGTCTCACCACTCCTGGTCTTTCTAACTTTTCGGTCTAGGATCTGCTTAGGCACCTCGAGGTACGATAAAGACTCATCCAGCTCTAAGCTCTCTGCCTCCAACACATGTGACGGGTCACTCACATACTTCCGTACCTGCGATACATGAAACACATTATGCACTCTCTCCAAAGCAGCTGGTAAAGCCAAACGATAAGCCACTTCCCCAACTCGCTCTACGATCTCATAAGGCCCTATAAACTTCTGACTTAGCTTGCCTTTCTTCCCAAATCTCATGACTCCACGCATAGGAGACACTTTCGAAGAACTGGTCCCCAACCCGAAACTCTATGTCCCGACGATGTAGATCTGCATAACTCTTCGTCGATCCCGAGCCGCTCTCATCCGTTCCCCGATCATCTTAACTGTTCCACCATCTCATGTACCATCTCTCGGTCCTAGAACCTTTGCCTCAAAGACTATCGTCCCAACAGATCGGACTCCTACATCTCCTTCCATACAAAGCCTCAAACGGTGCCATACCAATACTAGTGTGATAGCTGTTGTTGTAAGAAAACTCTATTAAGTCCAACCTCTCGCTCCCAGCCTACCACCAAAATCCATCACACAAGCTCGCAACATATCCTCAAGAGTCTTGATTGTTCTCTCATCCGCCCATCTGTCGCAGGATGAAATGTCGTACTCATCTTCAAAGTCGTTCCCAACGATTCCCGCAACTCCTTCCAAAACCTTGATATAAACCTCGCATCTCTGTCAGACACTATGTCCTTAGGGACTCCATGTAACTTAAGCACGTTCTTTCGATAGGCCATAGCCAGTTGTGCCTTAGTCCATGTATCTTTCATTGGAACAAAGTGAGCTGACTTGGTCAACCGATCCACTATCACCCAAATCATATTGTTACCTTGTTGACTCTTAGGTAAACCCACAATGAAATCCATGGAAATGGATTCCCACTTCCACTCAGGCACCTCCAAAGACTGAATCTTACCTTGTGGTCTTCTCTGTTCCCCTTTAACTCTCGGGCATGTCAAACAACGGACACAAACTCACTGTCTCTTTCTTCATCCTGTGCCACCAAAACGTTTTCTTCAAATCTTTGTAAAGCTTGTCTCCACCGGATGAACCGAATATGGTGTGCAATGCGCTTGTCATGATTGTCTTTTTCAACTCCTCGTCATTAGGAACACACCACCTACCATCAAACCTCAAGCTACCATCTGTATGAATGGAAAATCGGGACACTGTCCCTTTCTCTACTTCAGCTCTCCACTCCACTATCTTAGGATCCAAAGCCTACTTATCCCGAATGCCATCATAAAACTCAAGCTGTACTGTCATATCACTCATGGTATCTCCTTTCTGCATCATATGAATCCCAAAGCTCGCTACCTCATCCCTCAGCCTCATCAAAGATAGAGCTGTACACAAGGAATGTACACTCTTTCTACTCAAAGCATCAGCAACAACGTTGGCCTTTCCTTCATGGTAGATGATTTCCATGTCGTAATCACCAATCAGCTCCATCCACCTCCTCTGTCTCATGTTCAACTCCTTCTGCGTGAAGATGTACTTGAGACTCTTGTGATCAGAAAATACCTTAAAGATTGCTCCATAAAGGTAGTGCCTCCAAATCTTGAGAGCAAACACCACTGCACCCAACTCCAGGTCATGAGTAGGGTAGTTCTCCTCATAAGGCTTCAACTGCCTAGAAGCATAGGCGATCACTTTACCATTCTGCATCAACACACATCCCAACCCATTCTTCGAGGCATCTGTATAGACCTCGAAATTCTCGCTCCCTTCAGGTAATGCCAAGACAGAGCGTGGTCAAACGCTCCTTTAAGGTTTGGAACGCCTTCTCACAACTCTCATCCCAACGAAACCTGTTCTCTTTCCTCATCAACGCTGTCATCGGTCTAGCTATCTTGGAGAAATCCTTCACAAACCGCTTTGTAGTATCCAGCTAAACCCAAGAAACTCCTTACCTCAAGAACATTCTTCGGTGCTTCCCACTTTGTCACCGCCTCAATCTTCGCCGGATCCACTGACTACCCCATCTTTAGAGATTACATGCCCCTAAAAGCAACTTTCTCCAACAGAACTCACACTTGGACAGCTTAGCGTACAACTCATGATCTCTCAACGCCCCGCAACACGATCCTCGATGCTCCTCATGCTCCTCCTTAGTCTTAGAGTAGACTAGGATGTCATCGATAAACACTACTACGAACCGATCCAAGAACGTCTCAAGATCCTATTCATCAAATCCATAAACACCGCCGGCGCATTGGACAACCCAAATGGCATCACCACATACTCATAATGGCCATACCTCGACGTGAAAGTCTGTCTTCGGTATGTCCACATCTCTAATCTTCACCGATGGTATCCCGACCTCAAATCAATCTTAGAAAAGACTGTTGCACCACTCAACTGATCAAACAGGTCATCTATCCTTGGCAAAGGATACTTGTTCTTTATCGTTACACGGTTCAGCTCCCGGTAATCTATGCATAACCTCAAAGTTCCATCCTTCTTCTTCACGAAAAGAACTGGTGCTCCCCAAGGCGATACACTTGGTCTAATGTATCCCTTCTCTATCAAATCATCCAACTGCTTCCTAAGCTCCTCCATCTCCTTAGGACCCATACGGTACGGTGCCTTAGAGATTGGCCCCGTCCCCGGCTTCAACTCAACGGTGAAATCTATCTCCCTCTTCGGTGGCAACCCGGAATCTCTCTCGGAAAGACATCGCATACTCTCCCACCATGGTATCTCCTCAATCGCTAGGGCTCTCTATCCGGTCATCTCTCACATGGCACAAAATCAGAGGACATCCCTTCCTCAGATACGACTTCAAAGTGACAAATAATGCAATCAACTTAACTTTGGGTTTGACTAGAAACCCACGATAAGACACACTTACACCCTTAGGACCTCTAAGGGACACTCTCTTTTGATGACAGTCTATCTTAGCCTTATACTTTCCTAACCAATCCATCCCAACTATCATCTCAAAACCATTAAAAGGAAACTCTAGCAAGTCTACAGGGAAATCGACTTGCCCAACTATCAAAGATACATCTCTAAACAACCTCCCACACGATACAGACTCACCCGAAGGTATGAAAACTTGCTCCCTAACAGACTCATATACTCTCAAACCCAACTGTTTTACATGACTCGAAGACACAAACGATTGAGAAGCCCCCGAACCAAACAAAACAAACGTAGGAATACCATTAACAAGGAATGTACCGGTGATAACGTGCGCATCCTCCTCAGCTGCCTTCTTGTCCATCATGAACAACTTGCCACTGGTCTTCTGCCCATCTCCCTGGACAGTACTAGCTGATGCAGTCGGCTTAGCACCCGACCCTTGATTGTTGTTGTTGTTCATCGGTGTCTTCTGATAAGAATTACCGCCGTTGCGGTTGCCTCCACTCGATAGCTCGACCTCCCGGTTTGGCCATGATCCACCGGGTCCGTTGCTCGCAAAGCTCGTGCAGTCTCCGAAAAGATCCCGGTGCGCTCGTGCACTCATGTCTCTTGTGGCCTACGCCACCACAACCAAAGCAGTCACTCCCCAACTATTACTCACACTCCCACGACCTCGCCCAAAGGAAGTTCCAAAGACTAAACCCAGAAACTGTAAGAAAATCCCTTAGATTGATTGTGGTTGCCTTTCTTGAAATTAGATTGGCCACCACCCTCGCTCTCCGACTTCCTCTTCTCTCCACCCGACCTCTCCCGAGCCATCTCCACTAGCCTCTCTCGGCTCTCCCACCCTCTCATATGCTTCCTTCACATCGTAAGGACTCCCACGGGTAACTTATCCATAATCTTCGTGGTTAGCCCTCTCTCAAACCTCAAAGCCAGATTCTCCTCACTCAAACCCATGTCCTCAAAGATATCTGGATTTCTCATTGAACCGCCTGTAGTACTCACCCACGGACATCTCACCGTCATCTTAAACTTGTCGAACTCCTCCCTCAACTTACTCCTCACATGTTCGAATACGAACTCCTTCCTCACAAACCCTCTACGAAACTCCTCCCAAGGTATAGCAGGTAACCCCCGGTTGGTATATATCTCCTTGGCACTCACTTTTACGGAATCCCACCACTTGCCACCGCCTCCCTCGGATAGAATGCAGCCTGATCCACTCTCATCTCATCGGGACAGCGAACTAAATCCAAAGATGTTCTCCATCTCCCTCACCCAACTATCAAGGTGGTTAGGCTCCTCAACTCCCTTGTACTCCTTCGGGTTAAACCTCGCGATATAGAGACTGACTTTAGCATGGTCAACCTCCTTCTCCTTACTCTTATCCTTGTCCTCATTCACTCTCTTCTTGGTCTCTCAAGAAGAGCGCCCCGGTGCTCTAACATCTTGACGATGTCATCCGTGGTCATAAGCTCAGCTCTCGCGTACAAAGCATTTCTCTTGGGCGGCATCTTGAAGCTATATAAGAAAGGGATAAACATAAACACGCGTACTAAACCTCAAAACACGAACACGCGCTGCATAGGACCTACTCGATCGAGTATCCAAACCCACTCGATCGAGTAACGGGCTACTCGATCGAGTGCCCCCATGTACTCGATCGAGCACCCAAACTCCGAACCAAACGGACCTTCGATCTCTAACCCACTCGATCGAGTATCTAGGCTACTCGATCGAGTGATTTCTACTCGATCGAGTACCCCTAGTTACTCGATCGAGTGCCCCAAAACTCGATTCTGGACTCAGAATCACCAAAAACCTACCCGATCGAGTCAGCCTCACTCGATCAAGTACCCCCAATACGTAAGAGATACCCGCATATTACGTCACATACTAAGATGCTAAATTTATAAATCATATTATATCATCATAAACATGTTACGCATCCTTCTACTAACTACGAAATCATTTCATTACGCTATTAAAAGCCACATCGTAAATCATTCAACTTGTTATCACCCATTAACATGTTCAACATATAATCATTCTCTTTCACATGCTCAACCTCCTATTTCAACACCAAACAATCAACACACTTCATCACTTTGTTGCACAAGTTAAACAATCACACAGACGACTCAACAAACACGTTCCCATGTGACCGGTTCAAAGTTGTAGGGCGACCCCCGCGACTTTAGGACGTCTCCCAAGCCTTTGCACTAGCTCCTACAACTTTTACCCCGGGTTCATTTTAATTGACTCCCTATGTTCATTAAGTTCATTGGTTACAGGTTTCAGGATCGTCGCTCTGATACCATTTGTAACACCCTCATACTCCGAGTGCCTTACCAGGACCACTCAGGTATGGAGACATCACCATCTCGGTTGCCCGAGGTATGATAATCAAATAGACAAAACAGAAACAACATTTATTATAAGTACTTTAATGAATAAATACAATCCTTGAAACCGAAATTTGAAAGTACGATACATTATTCCAAACTATCATTTCTCAATCGAAATATAAATAAATACTAAACTACGGCGGAAGACTCTATCGTCATGTCGTGGCCATCCCAGCCTATCCCAAAGACTCATCTCTTTACTGTTCAATATCGCTCTCCATCCCCGAATGGATCACCGCAGTTTCACAAAACAACACGGGGTCGTACTAATCACACAATCAAAATAGATAACAACAATAAGACAAACAGACAAAGTGAACTGTCACACACACACAAACACCACCAACTCCCATCATCTCAATATCGACCGTCCTTTGGACCCACCGCCAGCTGGGGGACCGCAGCCTGTTCCCACCTAAGCCCCGCTCATCGTACGAGCGATAACCCCGTCCATTAATGTGCACATCCCCTTTCGTGGCGGGTTCCACGAAGGGCGAAACTAGGGCGTGAGATCACTCCCGCAAGTGACCCCACTCAACCGAGAACGCATCTCGAGAACCATCACAAACACAACCACAATCACAATCACAATTACAATTACAATCATCATATCAATCAACTAACTACAAAGACATCACCAATATCCCATTATGGGACTAATACCGAGTAGGAAATCCTACCTGGAAAGCACAACACGCAGACGGTATCTACATTTTGTCTCAAAACGCCTCTTCTATGAACTCTCCTCCTACCATACAACACATAGATACTACTATTCAATTACTATTCATAAAAACCCCCAATTCCTAAATTAGGGTTTCACTAATCTTAACAAAACATTATATAAATTACATTAAAAGCTTACCCTCGACGCAAGGAATCCAACGACACAAACTATGATGCAAACCGACCGTCTGAAC
Organism: Silene latifolia; assembly: GCF_048544455.1. Taxonomy (NCBI): domain Eukaryota; kingdom Viridiplantae; phylum Streptophyta; class Magnoliopsida; order Caryophyllales; family Caryophyllaceae; genus Silene; species Silene latifolia. The sequence goes on along the minus strand of NC_133526.1, from coordinate 50,730,286 downwards.
TCCGGGAATTGTCAAGAACGCGATTAGGAAGAAGACAAGTTGCTTTCTCTCTTAAACAGGTTTTAGGTTTTGTAAAAAGTGATTTAGAACAAAGACGAATTGGTTTAAATACCTTAATCGCGTAATTAACAAAACCCGAGAAAACTCCCCCGTAAAACCGGACACTCGATCGAGTACCCAAGGTACTCGATCGAGTACCCCCCCTACTCGATCGAGTGCCCCAGCTACTCGATCGAGTGCCCAACAGGTCAGAAACTATTTTATTCTGCAACATACCCTTACTCGACAGAGTAAGGGCTACTCGATAGAGTACCCCCAAGACCATAAATACGGAGTATTACAACTTGTATTTCCTTACTTGCTTATTAAACCTCGACGATAGTGCAAATTTGGTGGGATTCCGACTCCCCCCGCGGTTGTTCCCACACCGGGTTTTCCGCGTCACCAAAAATCCTCCGCGTCATTCTTTTCATTCGTCTTTGTTTCGTTATTCCTATCGTTACATTTAAACCATAATTGGCATTAGATTAATCACTATCATCCACGTAATTAATTCATAACCGGTAAAAATTTACCAAAACAGTTTGGCGCCCACCGTGGGGCATAATGATCATTTTCTATAGCCAAGCCTCACCAAACCGAACCAGCCGTTACAATGTCTGGAACCAGCCGAGTAATCCTTCCAAGAGACGTGAGTATGTCACCCTATCCTCTGCAGCAGACTTACTCGCATCCGCGGATCTGTCGGTGCATCCTCAAAGATCCACCAGACGATCCCCACAAGATGTCGCCCGAGCCATACCCCGGCCTTCGTAAGCCACCACAGATTCGAAGGCGGCGCAGTGCACCCGGTCGATCCAAATCAGCAGGGAAGGCGGCCCCAAGAGAGAGGAGGCGATAAAGATCCGAAGCCCGACCAGAAAGCTCAGCGCGAAGTTCTCCGCGCAGGATCTCTAGCACTCGATCCGATGCAGGTGATGATTCAAGGGATGGACACTCTGCGTCGGGCCGTTGAGGATCTGAGGAAGGACAACCAGAACCTGATGGCTCAGATCGTTACAACAGTCCAATCCAAACCAGCATCAGCACCAGAGGCTCCAGCCAGAACCAGCAGTGGAGGATTGGGTCGACTAATCCCGTCGGAACTAGTTACTGTGTCGGATCTTGCGGGGGTAACACCAGCCGAACCAATCGAGCCAAGAGGATTGGGATGTCGTCATTCGATAATCCACCCGTCTGCAGCAGACAACAGTAACGCTTTGTTTAGCACCCTTCTCGGATCCGACCTTCCACCCTTTTCGGGTACCCCGCACACCGACACCAGGATGGCAATCAACATGTCCCCCAATGCAGCAATTCCATCCCCCGCAACCGGTTTACCAAAGTGGAGCCTGGATCGGAGGATTACAAGCAGAGACACCAGGATGGCAGCCTGGATCCATAATCGTGCAACACCAAGAACTGGTCACCCAAAGACCAGGCCAACTTTCTCGGAGCACCCTGGCTAGGAGGTACATCTCGCCGGTTCTTTTTCACTGTTTCTAACCCTCTTGCAGAGCGGGTAATTATTTGGAGCAAAGAATACCAGGAGTTGAGGGAACTAATGTATAGGATACCGGGCGTAGTCCGTTTGGAGAAAGCGACCAAAGATAGCTACGTGACTCACCTTTCGTGGATGATATAGCTCTAATCGGTGTTCCTAAAGGATGTGTGCCGCCAGCTATGACGCTCTACGACGGAACCACAGACCCACTTGACCATATCAACCACTACAAGCAGAAAATGATGGTGATAACCGCAACTGGATCTCTAAAGGAAGTTTGTATGTGCAAAGGTTTCGGGTCAACACTGTCAGGAGCAGCCCTGCAGTGGTTCGTTGGTATACCTAACAAAAGCATATCCAGCTTCTCCGACCTAGTCAATGCCTTCAACCAGCAGTTCGCCAGCAGCAGAAAGCCGGAGAAGCAGACCAGTGACCTCTACCGGATAGTACAAGGGTTTGAGGAATCTACCCGCGATTACCTGAACCGATTCAACAAAGAGAAGGTGTCAATTCCGAAGTGTGATATAGCAACCGCTATACAAGCCTTCCGCCGAGGGCTGCACCAGGATTCACAACTATACAAGGAACTAACCATGCATCCATGCACTGCCTTTGAGGAGGTGCAATCGAAGGCGATTGTTGTCATGAGGCTGGAAGAAGACTCTGCACCTGTAAGGGGCACCTATGATTCAGACCCAGTATCCAGGAAGGCTCCAGTAGAGAAGAAGAGCGAAAGATCCAAACCCTACAGCAGGAGCGTGAATAAAGTTTCTGGAAATTCTGAAGGAAAGTCCGAAGCAGACCTGCCTCCGAAAGTAAGTAAGTATGGTTTCACTACCAATCTTGCAGGACTATTCAAAGCCTTGAAGGAGCTGGGACGCAGAGTCAGATGGCCAAAACTTCCAGAAGGAAACCCCAGCAGCAGAGACACAGGCAAAAAGTGTGAGTTCCACGGCAGCAACACTCACAACACCGATGAATGCCACGCCCTCAGAAAGGAAGTCAAATTTCACTATGACCAAGGAAACCTGGATCATCTCCTACCCAGAAAAACAACCAGAGTAAATTCTGCGGATCAGGTTCTGCCCTCCCCTCCTCCTCATTGCTCTAGAACTGTGAATGTCATTACAGGTGGATCGGAGCTGTGTGGGCTGACCTACTCAGCAGCCAAGAGGCACGCAACTAGGACTAAGGGAGACTGAAGAGTCTATTGATCCAAAATACTCAAGAGGGGGGGGGTGAATTGAGGATTTAAAACTTTTGAAAGCTTTTTCGATTATGTATGTATAATTAATTATTTAAAGTTTATTGATTAAACTTTAACTAATTAACTAATTAACGAATTAAAAACAAAACAAATAAACGAAAGAAAGAGAGACACACGGATTTTTGAAGTGGTTCAGTTTCACAAGTCGAAACCTACGTCCACTATTCTCGATTAATAAATTTAGTACCTTTCTCCGGATTACAAATTTACTAACCCAACTCGTACAACTAACTCTAGCTGTAACTCAATGAGTACCGTTAAATACTCGAGTGACTAACTTACGCTAATAAGAAAGCACTAATGATTCTAACAAAGGTTCACGTTAATGAACAAGTTCAGAAATCAACTAAGCACTATTATCTTATAACGATAAATGAAGAACAAGTATGCGAGTTTGTAGAACACGACCTTTCGAAATTTGCAAATCGGTTTTCGCTAAAAACACACGGTTTGCACTTTTAAAATATGAAAACAATTTTATGCTTAAGGTCTCTATTTTAGATGTTGCAAATGACAAAGTATTTATAGGCAAAGAGAAGGAGAGCTACACGGTTTCAAGGAAACCCTAATAGCCGAATAATAGGATATAATTATAAATTATATCTTCTTATTATCTCTTACCTAAAAGCCATAGAAGATAATAAAGAATATTCTAAAAGATAGAATATAATCTTTCTAATATTATCTTTACTATAAATTCTAAGATTATGATAAGATTTCCTAAAACAAGAAAATCTTTTACCATAAACAAATATATAAGTAAGATATACAAGATATGTAAAGATTATTTTATAGAATAAAATCTTTACCTAATCTCTTAGGCAACACGGCATAACACGGCTCATGGGCTCGTGAATCCATGCAAACCCTAATCTTATTATATAATTAGAATTTAGGTTTTAGGAGAGGTCAGATGAAAACCCTAATTGATAGTAAAGTCCAACTCATAAGTTGACCTAAAACCCATCAACTAACGCCAACCATAAAACCGGATTCCTCACTAAACCGGGCTTTATAAAATAAACACTTTCATTAAAACATATAAAATAAACTTTAAGAAATTACAAAACAATTTTCGAACCATTTAAAAGTCGTGTATAAAAACTCGCATTTCAATGTTATAGTAGAAGAGCTATAACATTGAACTCTTTTACTAGTAATGTTATAGCTGCAAAGCTATAACTTTACTAATTAAGAAACTCATACTTGATTACCATTACGAGATAATCACCTATACTACTCTAATCTTCAAGGAGATCTTCGAGTATAGGCTACATCATCATCCAAGCTTGATTTAATCTTCTAGACGAACTCCGTCTTTTCATAATACTTGAATGAATCTTTGAATTGTTTGATCTTTAATAGAGACTTGAACTTCTCATGTAATCGTCACAATCCTCTTGGTTGCTCGTAATAGGTTAATGCTAAAACACTTAACAAACAATTACACGCAACAAGTATATAATATATAAGGCACGTTGACATCATCAAAACATAAACATATAAACCATATGGTCCAACAAATTCCCCCTTTTTGATGATGGCAAGTCTCCTAAAATTATGACTAATGAAAAAGTTCCCCCTTAATATAATACCATTATCTTGATAATAAAGATTAACGCAAGATCAAACAATTATATTCAAAACCAAAGCTTTAAGGACTTTAAGAGACAATTGGTCTTGACAAGGAGCAAGCGTAGGTAGATGCGAAATCATGGTTATTTCTTCCCCCTCTTGACATCATCGAAAAGACGAGAACAGACATAAAACGACTAGAATGATATCAACCGAGGCAAGAAATATATATTAATCAAAGCACATATTATAGTATAAGAACGATTTCAACATAAGCAAGCTCTAAATATAGAGTGTGTAATACAAACCAAGATGAATAGAGATTTTGTAGGAGAGAAGAAAATTAGTCACTCACCTAACTACGACCTACAAAAGCATGCATGCAATCTAACATGATAGATATCTCTAGTAACCGTACATATACACTCCAACCAATCGAGGTCCAAAACACATGCCGAGGACTTACATATGAATGTGAGGTGAGGTAATTGGGTAAGAAGGGGCAAAATAATTTGGATATGTGAAGGTAAAAGCCAAGCTAGCACCGAACACAACCAAAAGTAACCAAATTCCACTTTCCAACCCAACATGATGGATGATACACCATGCCAAGTATGGCACACACTTACTCACATCATCAAGTACTTCTCCTCAAGTAATATGGAATGATAAGAATAGGAGTAATAAGAGATTTTTGTCTTTCCATTTTTTATAGTATCATTTTTCTTTTTTTTTTGTATTTTTCTCCTTTTTTTTTTTTTTTTTTTTTTTTTTTCTTTTTTTTTTTTTTTTTTTTTTTTTTTTTTTTTTTTTTTTTTTTTTTGTGTTTCATTCCTTTTTTTTTTTTTTCTTCTTCCTTCCAATATCCATCACAAAAGCAACAAAGTTAACCACAACAAGACTTCCAAATATACCAACAAGACTAGCTTGACAAGGGTAGGCTATATGGAATGTAGTAGAATAAATAGGTCAAAACAGGACAAATTTGGCTAATGTGAGGTTAATAGGTAAAACGTAAAGGAAGGGTCGCCTCTCCACATGTGTCACCACCACAAACCCGAGTGTATACAGGTAATAAGAGACAAATTTCATGCTTATGCAATTTGATGTTACATGCCATGTAAGGAGTACTACTCACATCCTAAATGAAACCAATCATGAATGTCATTGGTTTATGAATCTCTAAACCTTAGAATGTATATGTGATGAACAAGAGTTATGGTTTGTATACAACACAAAATATAACAGACTAGCAAATGGAATATTCTCATAAGATAATAAAATACTATATAAGAATGTACTTGCAACGGAAAATACGAACACAGTCATATAATCTCATCTTAACTAGTCAGTCATACGGTTAGGAAATAATTATGATAGTTTAGGTGCCACCGATTAAACCAATTTCCAACCGTAAAGTCTCAAAACGTCCTCTAGCTAATGATTTTGTCAAAATGTCTGCCCATTGTTTTTCAGTACTACAAAATTCAAGTTTTATATTCCCCTTCTCAACATGGTCTCTAATAAAATGGTGTCTTATTTCAATGTGTTTGGTACGAGAATGTTGTGCGGGATTTTTAGAGATTATTATCGCACTAGTATTATCACATAAAATAGGAATACATCCTACGTCAACACCATAATCACGTAATTGTTGCTTAAGCCATAAAAGTTGAGTACATACCAGTCCTGCATGAAGAATATATTCGGCTTCAGCAGTTGAGAGAGCAACCGAATTTTGTTTCTTCGAACCCCACGTGATGATACACGGTCCGACAAATGTGGCGACACCCGACGTGCTTTTCCTATCTAGAGAACATCCCGCGTAGTCGGCATCGGAATAACCGATTAGATCAAAACTGCACTCCATTGGATACCATAGGTGTAAGTTGGCCGTTCCAATTAAGTAACGTAAAATTCGTTTTACCGCCGTCATATGCGATTCTTTGAGAGATGATTGATATCTCGCACAAACGCATACGCTAAACATAATATCGGGTCTACTTGCGGTCAAATATAACAGTGACCCAATCATCCCACGGTAAGTAGTCTCATCAACTGATTTACCGTTTTCATCCAATGTCAATTTCTTGTTCTCGACCATTGGAGTAGGCATAGCATGTGAATTTTCCATTCCAAATTTCCGAATCAACTCCTTAATGTATTTCTGTTGATGGATTTTAATGCCTTCATCTGTTTGTTGTATTTGCAGACCTAGGAAGAATTTCAATTCTCCCATCATACTCATCTCGAACTCGGAAGTCATCAATTCAGAAAAGTATTTGCATAGGCTTCGGTTGGTCGATCCAAAGATGATATCATCGACATATATTTGAACAACCAAAAGGTCAGAATCCTCAGTTTTTAGAAAAAGGGTTTTGTCGACGGATCCTCTACTGAATCCACTGTCAAGTAGAAACTTGGATAATCTGTCGTACCAAGCCCTAGGTGCTTGCTTCAATCCATATAAGGCTTTATCTAATTTGAACACATGATCCTCAAATTTGATATTCTTAAAACCAGGGGGTTGTTCAACGAAGACTTCCTCTTGCAAATATCCATTCAAAAATGCCGTCTTGACGTCCATCTGGAAGAGCTTCATTCCTTTGTGTGCGGCGAATGCTATCAGAAGTCTAATAGCTTCAAGACGTGCAACAGGTGCGAAAGTCTCGTCATAATCTATTCCTTCTTGTTGATTATATCCTTGGACCACCAATCTTGCTTTGTTTCTGACAATGACTCCGGCATCATCCAATTTATTCCGGAAGACCCACCGTGTTCCAATAACTGTCCGATCTTTTGGTCTAGGAACTAAATGCCAAACCTTGTTTCTTTCGAACTGTTGTAACTCTTCTTGCATAGCTACAATCCAATCCGATTCAGCAAGAGCTTCATTGATATTCTTTGGTTCGATCATGGATAGGAAAGAGTAGAAAGAGCAGAAATTGTTCAAGGAACGTCTTGTCTGAACACCCTTCTTAATATTCCCAAGAATATTGTCCATGGGGTGTGAATTCTTGTATTTCCACTTCGTTGAAGTGCTTGGTTCACCATCGTTATTTGAGCTTGTCCCGACTTCATTTGGTTCGGAATTAGGGGAAGTTCCCCCTGAATCCAATTCGGGTGTTGTGTTTGAGTCGATTATAACCTCGGACTCTACACCTTGATTTGGATTCAATGTTATAGTAACATCATCTATAACATTGGTTTGGGAGTTCTTATTTTGAGTGGATGTTATAGTATCATCAACTATAACTTTGTCCTTCTCCTTTTTGTCTTTGGAGGAACGATCAAGTTCATCGTTTATTCCCTCAATATCATTATCCTCTAATTCCAAATCCGGGGGATCGTCTCTAGAGAGACGAAAGTCGGGCTCATCCAAATCTTCTTCCTCATCCTGTAATGGCTTATCGAACACGTTGTCCTCATCAAAAATAACGTGTACACTTTCTTCAATACAAAGAGTCCTTTTATTGAAGACCTTATAAGCCTTGCTATGATCTGAGTATCCTATGAAAATCGCCTCATCACTCCTAGGGTCGAACTTACTTAAGCAGTTTTTACCGTTATTATGTACAAAACATTTACTCCCAAAACAACGTAGATGAGAGATATTGGGTTTTCGACCTCTAAGGAGTTCGTAGGGGGTTTTCTTAAGAATAGGTCGGATCATAGCACGATTATGGATGTAGCAAGAAGTACTAATGGCTTCAGCCCAAAAGTTACGAGGTAAACCACTACACAAGAGCATTGTACGTGCCATATCTTCTAAGGTTCTATTCATACGTTCAACGACACCGTTTTGTTGAGGAGTTCTTGGTGCAGAAAAGTTATGCCCTACACCATTAACTCGACAATATTCTATAAAGGTTTGGTTATCAAATTCAGTGCCATGATCCGTACGAATAGACACTAGTTTAGTCTTATATTTGTTTTGAACAAGTTTCATAAGACAATCAAATTCCTCAAAAGTCTCATCTTTTGAGTGAAGAAAGATAGGCCATACATACCTTGAGTAGTCATCTACAAGAACAAAGACGTACCTGGATCCTCCTCTACTCCTTACCTTCATAGGTCCACATAAATCCATGTGTACTAATTCCAAGGCTTGATCTGTGCTTACTACTCTTTTTGGCTTGAACGATGATCGTACTTGTTTACATCTTGCACACGTGTCACACATCTTTTCTTGGTCAAACTTGATCTTAGGTAACCCTTCTACCAAGTCCCATTTCTTGAGTTTGTTCAAGGTTAGAGAGCTAATGTGACCAAAACGCTTATGCCATAAACAAGGATCATCTAATATAACTTTCATGCACGAAAAAGAGTTAGTAGGTACAGCATTTAAATCCACCATGTAAACGTTCCTTTTTCTGTGGCCTTCAAGAATAACATTGCTAGTTCCTTCAATAATAATGCGGCAACTATCAGTATGAAAAACTACTTTGTTACCTTTGTCGCATAGTTGAGATATACTTAGCAAGTTATGCTTTAGACCATCCACAAGATAAACATCACTGATTGCGTGATCCTTAGAAATTCCAATTTTGCCAACGCCAACAACCTTTCCCTTTTTGTTATCCCCGAACGTCACTTTTCCTCCATTGAAGGGCTTGAGTGAAAGAAATAGATTCTTGTCTCCGGTCATGTGTCTTGAACATCCACTGTCAAGATACCATTGGTTGTTTTCTTTCACTACTTCCTCTTCATCGTCATCCTCGTCTGATTCTCCAAGAAAGCAATAGTTTGAATGAGAATTTGTGCTTTCATCGTCACTGTCGGAGATTAGGTCAAGACTGACACTGCTGAGACAAAGGTTTGCTACTTCGTCGTCTTTAGATTCCTCGTCATCTTCTGAGTCAAGGTCTCCCCAACACGAAGCCATCATAACTTGCTTGAATTCTCTCTTTGTCTTTTCACGTTTCGTCTTGTCCTTTATTTTCTCCCATGTTGGACAATCTTTGATCATATGACCAGATTCTCCACACTTAAAGCAACTTCTATTTGCAAAGGACGACTTTGAGTCATTAACCTTCTTGTTGAATGACTTGCTGTTGTTGTTGTAGGATGATTTTGTTTGTTTATTTCGAAATATTTTATTTTTGAAACGTCGTGCAAACAAAACGGTTTCATCCTCTAATTCAGAGTCAACCTCCTCACTATTTAAGGCCATACTATTATTACGACTTGGTTCAGCGTCATCTTTGTTAAGAGTAATTTCATGGGCCATGAGAGCACCAATGAGTTCTTGATAAGACAGGGTTTCAAGATCTCGTGATTCCTCCATTGCGGTGACTTTAGCACGCCACTTTTTAGTAAGGCTCCTAAGAACCTTTCTAGCAATGTCCTCGATCATGAGAATTTCCTACCTAGGTTTTTAGTTCGTTTATGATGCTTGAAAACCTTGCGGACATACTATCTAAGGACTCATTAGGCTCCATGATGAATAGCTCATATTTTTGCATAAGCAAATCAATTCGGTGCTTCCTAACAATGGAAGTACCTTCATAAGCTAATTCGAGCCCGTCCCATATCTCCTTGGCCGTGGAACATGAAGAGAACCGATCAAACTCAGTGGAAGTCATTCCGTTTTGCAGAAGACTTATTGCTTTGGAGTTTTTCTCGGCTTTCTTGTAGTCGGACTCGACATAGTCCTCTTCTTTCTTTTCATAGGTAGTGCCTTCCTCGGATGCCACAAGAATTTTGTGTGGTCCGTTTTGAATAATCCTCCAGCACTCCCAATCGTGTCCTTTCACATAGTGAGTCATCATGTTTTTCCACAATCCATAATTCTTCCCATCAAAGACGGGACATTTGAGATATTTGGAATCCATTTATCACGTGATAGGCGTGAATATAAAACAATAAGATAAATGAAAAACAAGATAGATCAGCCTCTTTGCGGTTAGGCAATCAAGAGCACGAGGCTCTGATACCAATTGAAGAGTCTATTGATCCAAAATACTCAAGAGGGGGGTGAATTGAGGATTTAAAACTTTTGAAAGCTTTTTCGATTATGTATGTATAATTAATTATTTAAAGTTTATTGATTAAACTTTAACTAATTAACTAATTAACGAATTAAAAACAAAACAAATAAACGAAAGAAAGAGAGACACACGGATTTTTGAAGTGGTTCAGTTTCACAAGTCGAAACCTACGTCCACTATTCTCGATTAATAAATTTAGTACCTTTCTCCGGATTACAAATTTACTAACCCAACTCGTACAACTAACTCTAGCTGTAACTCAATGAGTACCGTTAAATACTCGAGTGACTAACTTACGCTAATAAGAAAGCACTAATGATTCTAACAAAGGTTCACGTTAATGAACAAGTTCAGAAATCAACTAAGCACTATTATCTTATAACGATAAATGAAGAACAAGTATGCGAGTTTGTAGAACACGACCTTTCGAAATTTGCAAATCGGTTTTCGCTAAAAACACACGGTTTGCACTTTTAAAATATGAAAACAATTTTATGCTTAAGGTCTCTATTTTAGATGTTGCAAATGACAAAGTATTTATAGGCAAAGAGAAGGAGAGCTACACGGTTTCAAGGAAACCCTAATAGCCGAATAATAGGATATAATTATAAATTATATCTTCTTATTATCTCTTACCTAAAAGCCATAGAAGATAATAAAGAATATTCTAAAAGATAGAATATAATCTTTCTAATATTATCTTTACTATAAATTCTAAGATTATGATAAGATTTCCTAAAACAAGAAAATCTTTTACCATAAACAAATATATAAGTAAGATATACAAGATATGTAAAGATTATTTTATAGAATAAAATCTTTACCTAATCTCTTAGGCAACACGGCATAACACGGCTCATGGGCTCGTGAATCCATGCAAACCCTAATCTTATTATATAATTAGAATTTAGGTTTTAGGAGAGGTCAGATGAAAACCCTAATTGATAGTAAAGTCCAACTCATAAGTTTACCTAAAACCCATCAACTAACGCCAACCATAAAACCGGATTCCTCACTAAACCGGGCTTTATAAAATAAACACTTTCATTAAAACATATAAAATAAACTTTAAGAAATTACAAAACAATTTTCGAACCATTTAAAAGTCGTGTATAAAAACTCGCATTTCAATGTTATAGTAGAAGAGCTATAACATTGAACTCTTTTACTAGTAATGTTATAGCTGCAAAGCTATAACTTTACTAATTAAGAAACTCATACTTGATTACCATTACGAGATAATCACCTATACTACTCTAATCTTCAAGGAGATCTTCGAGTATAGGCTACATCATCATCCAAGCTTGATTTAATCTTCTAGACGAACTCCGTCTTTTCATAATACTTGAATGAATCTTTGAATTGTTTGATCTTTAATAGAGACTTGAACTTCTCATGTAATCGTCACAATCCTCTTGGTTGCTCGTAATAGGTTAATGCTAAAACACTTAACAAACAATTACACGCAACAAGTATATAATATATAAGGCACGTTGACATCATCAAAACATAAACATATAAACCATATGGTCCAACAGAGACAGACCAGAGAGCTCCTGCAGGGTTAACCACCAGAATCTGCTGTCAGTCACCTTCGACGAAACAGACGCGGGATCTGCTCCTGAACAGCACCACGATGCCTTAATCATCACGCTCCCCATAGGAAATTGCAAGGTGAAAAAAATCCTGGTGGATACCGGAAGCTCCGTTAACTTGATCATGATGGAAACACTCAAAGGAACGGGATTCACCGAGAAAGATCTGGCAAAGAAGGCAATTCCCTTAGTTGGTTTCAGTGGCGAAACAAAGCACTCCCTAGGAGAAATCATCATCCCAACCTACGCCGGAGGTGTAAACAAACAGGTAAGGTATTTGGTTATTGATGGGCCCTCTACTTACAATGTAATCCTTGGCAGGCACTGGATCCAAGACATGAAAGCAATTCCCTCAACATACCACCAATGCCTGAAGTTTCCAACACCTTGGGGGGTGCAAGAAATACGTGGGGATCAGGAAGAAGCTAAGGATTGCTACAAGGTGGCTCTAAAGCCGACAACAGCTTCACCCGCATAGCAATTACAGAGCCAGCGCATCCAGGATGAGTACATTGAGCCTCGGCAGGCAGAACTAGACGAAGTCATCCTGGACTCGCTGCACCCAGAACGAACTATTCTCATTGGATCTGAGTGTAGAGGTAAGATTCGTGAAGAACTCGTTCGGTTGTTGAGAGCTAAAATAGATTGCTTTGCTTGGTCACATGATGATATGGTAGGGATAGATCCAAGTGTGATAACTCACAAGCTAAGTGTGGATCCAAGCCATAAACCTGTGCAGCAGAAAAGAAGAAAATTTGCTTCTGAAAGAAACCGGGTCATAAATCAAGAAGTAGATAACCTGCTTGCTGCAGGAAAGATTCGTGAAGTAAAATACCCGGAGTGGTTGTCTAATGTGGTAGTGGTCCCAAAAAAGAATGGCAAGTGGAGGGTCTGCGTCGATTTCACGGATTTAAACAAAGCTTGCCCAAAGGATCCATTCCCTCTACCACACATAGACGCCATGGTGGATGCAACTGCAGGCCACGAGATGTTGACATTTCTGGATGCCTGGAGCGGATATAACCAGATAAAAATGCACCCCAGTGACCAGGAAAAGACAGCATTCAGATCCGAGAGAGGTATTTATTGTTATAATGTCATGCCTTTTGGACTGAAAAATGCAGGATCTACCTATCAGAGGCTGGTAAACATGATGTTTAAAGAGCAAATAGGCCAAACTATGGAAGTATACATAGACGATATGGTCGTTAAATCGAAGCAGGCTTCACAGCACCATCAGCACCTGGCAGAAACTTTCAATACCCTCAGGAAATACCAAATGAAGTTGAATCCCACAAAGTGTACCTTTGGAGTATCCAGTGGGAAGTTTCTGGGGTATATGGTGACCCAGAGGGGGATAGAGGCCAGCACCGAGCAAATAAGAGCAATTCTGCAGCTGGAATTGCCGCAGAAACCAAAAGACGTCCAAATACCGATCGGAAGAGTGGCGCCTTAAACAGATTCATATCCAGATCCTCGGACAGATGCAGGCTATTCTACGATATACTCAGAAAAAGCCAAAGATTTGAATGGACGGACGACCACGAGAAAGCATTTCAGGAGCTGAAACGTTATCTCAGCACCCCACCTCTCCTGTCGAAACCAGAGCCAGGAGAACCACTTTTCCTGTATCTATCAGTCACAGAAGCAGCAGTCAGTGCAGTGCTAGTACGAGAGCAGAAAGGATCACAAAGATCCAAAGATACTACATCGTAAGTCTCGCTCCGGCAGAGACCAGGTACACATCGCTAGAAAAACTTGTCCTTGCACTAGTTACTGCATCCTATAAATTGCGTCCCTACTTCGAGTCTCATGCTATTTCTGTGATAACTAATTACCCTCTTAAAACTATCATGAGAAAACCAGAATTGTCAGGAAGAATGGCTAAATGGTCCGTGCATTTGAGCGGGTACGATTTGAAGTTTGAACCCCGTACGGCCATAAAGTCTCGTGCCGCGGACTTTGTGTCCGACTTGCATCAAAGACTCCGGACCCGGGCCGAAGGACATCCTGAATCTGGAAGAAGACAAAGGAGAGCAAGTATGGGAGCTACATGTGGACGGAGCCTCCAACGCCAAAGGAGCAGGAGTAGGGCTGGTCCTCAAATCACCCCAGGGAGACCTCATAGTCCAAGCCGTACGATGTGAATTCAAAGCCACAAACAACGAAGCAGAATATGAGGCACTAATCCTGGGTCTAAAGCTGGCTCTGGATCTGAAAATCAAACACCTTCAGGTCTGCAGTGATTCTAAGCTTATAGTTAACCATGTTAATGACTGCTATGAGGCCAGGGATCCCAGGATGATGGCATATCTAGATGTAGCAAAGGAGGTGAAAATCAAATTTGTCACATTCAATATCAAGCAAATCCCCAGGGAGCAGAATGCAGAAGCAGACGCACTAGCCACCCTGGGGGCAACCTTCAAGGCAGGAACTATCTCCACGATACCAATTGTCCACGTGCTAGAGCCAGCAACACTAAAATCTCAACAGGAAGCAGAAAAAGTGTGCAGCACCAGCAATGAAGAAAATACTCCAGATTGGAGGAAACCCTACCTAGACTGGTTGCAGAATGACGTCCCACCAGCAGATAAAAAGGGGAGCTTTAAAATGAGAGCATCCAGATTCATACTAATTGATGATGTTCTTTTCAGGAAATCCCTCGCTGGACCCTACCTCAGATGCCTAGATCGGGAAGAGTCTCAGGCTGTTTTGCATGCTCTCCACAGTGGAGAATGTGGAAACCATGCAGGGGGCAGGAGCCTGTCCAACAAGGCATTGAGGCAGGGATACTTCTGGCCCACAATGCGCAAAGATGCCATGGAATTCGCAAAAAGATGCGACGCTTGCCAGAGGCACGCCCATGTTAGCCACCAGCCAGCAGAGCCTCTGCACCAGGTTATCTCACCATGGCCCTTCATGAAGTGGGGGATGGATATCGTGGGACCACTACCCAGAGCACCAGGAAACAAAGTCTACATGCTCGCCATGACGGATTACTTTTCCAAATGGATAGAAGCAGAATCATTCTCCCAGGTTACAGAAACCCAGGTGATATCTTTCATTAAACGCAATATCATATGCAGGTTAGGCATCCCATCTGAGATTATATGTGATAATGGGTCTCAATTCATTGGAAATAAGACAGAAGCTTTTTGTTCTAGGTGGAATATCTCGTTGCAGAAATCTACTCCTAGGAACCCCCAGTCCAATGGACAAGCGGAATCCAGCAATAAGATTATCATTGAAAACTTGAAAAAGAAACTAGAGGAGATTGGGGGCAAATGGGCATAAGAGCTACCTCGGTTCTCGGGGTCGAGAACCACACCAAAGGTTGCAACGGGCAAACCCCTTCACCCTAGTGTTCGGAGCAGAAGCAGTCATCCCATCCGAAGTTAGGGTCCCAACCCACAGATATGGATGCATCACAGAAGACCGGAACCAGGTGGAAATGGCAAGCAGCGTGGACACGATAGATGAACTCGGAACCAGCGCCCAGATCAGGATGGCCTCCTACCGACAGACTGTGGCTAGAAGCTACAACAAGAACGTAAAAGTAAGAACTCTGCAGGTAGGAGATCTGGTCCTGAGGAAAGTCTTCCAGAACACCAAGAACCAGCAAGCAGGGAAATTCGCCTACAACTGGGAAGGGCTATACCAAGTAGAAAGCGCCGTTGGAAATGGAGCCTACCGACTCATGACTATGGACGGGCAAATGGTTCCCAGATCCTGGAATATCACCCACTTGAAAAAATATTTTACTTAAGTCACCAGCATGGTCAACAACTGGGTACTCACCTACGTGAGATACTGATCCACCCAGGTTCTAGATATTGCCTTACATATTTTCTGGCTCTGAATATTTTTCTGTCTCTGAGTATCTTTATGTCTCCAAATATTTTTCTGGCCCCAAGATATTTTCCTGCTTCTAAAATATTTTTCTATTCCTAAATGTTTTTCTGGGTCTGAATATCTCCTGATTCTTAATGTTTTCTGGCTCTAAAACGTTATTTTTGAATTCAACATTTCTGGTTCTAATAGCCTTGCTCGTATTTTAATTCTAACAAGTTTTAAGTTGTAAAACCACCTTGAATAAATTAAATTTTTTCAAATAAGCCAAGTAAATAAGATGCAAACTAATCTGGCAGAGCCTGTATTCATTACAGAAGGCGTGTGTCCATGGCTAAGCACGTACAACCGGGACAACCAGCCTCTCGCGATGCATTAGCACCCACGCAAGCCTGGCTCCTCTGGACGAGTGGGCATACTAGACCCCTTAGCCAAAGAATCTAACAAACGATGGCCAAACAAACGACGTGCATGCACAAATCAAAGCACCAGAAACGGTACGACACAAAGAGATAACCATTAGAAAATACTTAAGTTTCAAAAGCAAAGTATGTCTGGCACCAGAGCCAGACCAAAAGTACATAAACCATTCAAAATAAAGATGTCATGCCCCGTAGGGCCAAAAACTAACTAAGCAAAAGTCTTTCAGATGCAGGGAAAAAACTAATCTATGTCAATATGCTCCACAGCTTCAGAAGCAGCTGCCTGAGTATCAGGAGCAGGAGAATTCACCTCTTCCTCAACATCCTGATCCTCAGCAGAAGCAGCACCAGGTTCCACCAAGCCAGCCAGCACATCTAGATTCAGACCATCCGGGAAAGCAGCAGCAAGCTTCCCCTCTTCAGCTCCTAAGTCCCAGGCCAAGTGCTCTCCCTTCTGAAACATCTTTATGCATTTGATCTTCGTTTCCAGAGCAGCGTAGGATAAAGCATTCATCAGAGTCCCTTTCAACTCCCACACATCCGAAGCCTTCTCCTCCTGGATCTGAGCAACACGAGAATCAGCATCTGAGGCACGTTTCTCAGCATCTGTAACACGTTTTTCCACTACAGAAATATGACCCTCAGCTTCTGAGGCACGCTTTTCAGCATCGGCAGCCTTCTTCTCAAAGATCGCAATCTTCCCTCAAAGACTAAATCCGCCCTTCAAAGAATAGAGAGATCGTTACGCAAACTCTGCTTCTGAGTGGCCTCCTCCAACAGCAAACTCTGGGACTTGTTCAGATCAGCCTGAGTCTTAAGCCTGTCCTCATTGGCTTCTTTCGCCAGCTTCTGGAGTTTTGCATTTTCTGCTACCGGGAGAGACACTTTCTCCCGCAGATACAGAGCCATCTAGAAAGACTGGAGCACCAGAACCAGTTGTTAAAAAAAAAAAAAAAAAAAAAAAAAAAAAAAAAAAAAAAAAACGAAATGGCAGCGGCCAGTGGTCGTTTACCTCAAAAGAATGCTCAGTTGCACGGTCCACCGAGTCAAGCAAAGGTTTGCTATCCAACGCAGACCTAGGAGCTGGGAGAAGCATCTGGTTCATTAAATCCAAGTTACTCGCAGACCTAGCCCTTCCAAAATCATTTGGAAGTGTGAAGACAATAACCCCAGAAGCAGGAGCAGATTTAGAACCCGAGGCAGCCGGGAATGGGGAACTCCCTGAATGGGGGCACTTAAGAAGGGGCACTCGAAGCGGGGAAGGGTTTCGAGACGTTGGGGACCGGGCCGAAGCGGACTTGGCGGAATGAAGCGAGGAATAGGCTTAGGGACCGGGAGACCTCCAGAAGCAGTTGACCCATGCCTAGGTAGTGGAGGCCTCACAGCTAAGGGAGTAGCTTCGAAAGGAGTCTGCTCCTTAGCCCGGCTAGCAGCAGCAGACCTTCTCTTGGGATGAGGTCCAGAGCCAGGGGCAGGGGTAGACTTCCTTTTCTCAGTAGGCTTGGGGGCAGCCGCAACCTGCTCCTTTTCCTTCTGAGCCAGAACATCATCCAGGGAAATTATATATTTTGCGGAACCTGGAAGCAGCAAAAATCAAGTCAGAACCAGATATATGAAATATCCAGAAACAGAACCTAGTTAAAAAAGGAAGAACAACGCACTAGTCGACATTGAATATTTCTCTTCAGCAGCTGTTTTCTTCGCCACAGCAGTAGAATCCTGAACCAGATTGGGAAAAGTCCTATTTTCTGGAGGTGGACTAAAGAGCTTAGAAAGAGAGGCGGTTCCGTCAGGAGACAAAGGCAAAGGGCACAGACCTGCACAAAAAACCAAGTAAGGAAAGATAAGCATCAAAGGCAAATACACAGGAATAAGGGCATGCAAATACCATCTGTTGATCGCCAGGCACTGACAATATAGTCAGTAGGAGCAGGAAGAGTGTCGGTTTTCACGAAAATAAAGCGGGAAAACCACTTGTTGTCGTCCGGCTTCACGGGAAAGATGATGCAATTCTTTTCCCCATCTCGAACCCGAATGGTCACTTGACTACGGGTGAGGGACCTTACCGAAAACAAGTGTGCAAGGTCCGGAAGGCCAATCCCATAACCAAAACGGTTATTCATGGCATCAATTGCAAGCAAGGTCCGCCAAGTATATGGAGCCGCTTGGCAGATAGCCAAATGATTCAAGTTCAGAAACTCTTGAATCAAGGGAGGAAAAGGAAACCTCAAACCCAGACGGAAAGCATATTCATATAAACATATCCACCCCTCCCTCACTGAGTCGGCTTTTTGGCCAGGGGTCGGGATGTGAAACACCACATCGTCAGAGAAACCAAAGGTTTTCTTGATATAATCAAGATCCTCGGAAGTAAAGTCGGAATTACAAGAATGTTTGTCGGAAAGGACGCCGCCGGAGAGAAAGTCGTCAGACGGCATCACTGGATCCGAGGCCGAGGTCGAAGAAACAGATTTTTGTGACATGGTGTGCAAAGAAATGAAAAGAAATAAGTAGGAGACGAAGTACCTGTGGAGTAGCGGCCGGTAGAGAAGAGGATTTATGAGAGAAGAAGATGAAGGTGATTGATAGTGATGGAAAGGTGAGAAAATAGAGGGAGGGGAGATACCGAGGGAGTTATATAAAAAGGAGAGTTTGAGGGCAAGTGGGGAGTTAATTGGCGGTTGAGAGACATTAAGTGGAGGAAGTTGAAGAAACCAAGGTAACTGCTAAAACTTCGTCAGTTTTCCGCATCGCAACAGAAATTCCCGCCTAAAAATATTTGAGACGGAAATTTGGGGGCAATTGTTAGGGATAAAAATGGAATTTTATCATCCGTGACATGGCAGTGTTTTACTGGCAAAAAGGACAACAATCAAGGGACAACGTGGCACGCTATAGTTGGTAGAGGGGAGGAGAGAGGGATAGCTGAGGTGGCGCATTCAAGACCACAAGATCAAAGTAAAAACAAACACAAGTTGGGCCAAGGTGAAAACCCACGTACAAAAGGAAGGAGATATTGGGCTTGGACTTTTTCAACAACTGTTGCCTATCTTCATGGTAACAGTCCGAGATTCCAGGAGCAGATGTAGGGAGAAGTCCAGCAACCCTAGACCCAATTCTAGCAGCTATATAAGGATAAGAAGACCATCACACAAAGGGCATTCAACAATTATCTCAAGCAACACTTTACTCCTAAACATCCCACCTACGATTGGCAATATCTCTCTTGCAACATAACACTTGTATTTCCTTACCTGCTTATTAAACCTCGACGATAGTGCAAATTTGGTGGGATTCCGACTCCCCCCGCGGTTGTTCCCACACCGGGTTTTCCGCGTCACCAAAAATCCTCCGCGTCATTCTTTTCATTCGTCTTTGTTTCGTTATTCCTATCGTTACATTTAAACCATAATTGGCATTAGATTAATCACTATCATCCACGTAATTAATTCATAACCGGTAAAAATTTACCAAAACAACATGTCGCCTTATTTTACATTTGTTTATTATTTTCGGTTTATTAATGGTACATCAATTAAACTCGTACGATCGATCACACATTGGCTTAAAACATCAATCCGCCATTTTCCTAAGGACAATAACAATGTTGAAAATGTCACTGGGATAGGTACCCAATTTCAAGTGCTTCAAAATAACTTGATAGATGGCATCGTACAATTCATCCCAAATATCATCTCCAAAATGATAGGAAATCAAAGCTTCAGAGATAGATCTTGCAACTTTAGCTAGGAATTCAGCTCCTGATGTAAAGTCTTTCACTTGATTTTGAACTTCATCGTACGTAACTTCCAAATGTTCGATTGCAAATGATCCTTGTTTTAATACAAATTCATGAATTTCTTCTTTGCATGGGAAGTACACTGGCAGGTTGAATGAGTCAAGTTTTTCCTGCTTAATTACTCCCTGATTTCCATGTGTAAAGTTACCGTGCGTTAGGAGGTTATTTCACAAAATACACAACCGTCTTACATGTAATCAAAAAAATATGACCGTTTTTTGATAAATAGTCACCACTCTTTAATAAACCGTAACTACTATTTACCAAAAAATGGTGATCACATTTTACCAAAAAACATGGGAAAAACGGTCCCAAAAAGATTTGTTTCACAAAATAATATATACGGACTATGTCAATGTGTAGATAATAATCTGGAATTATGATAGATAATTAATTACGTAATGGTCAACAATTGACAATATTTTTTTAAGAGCAGTTTTTGACAATATTTCAGGCAAAGCGGTGCAAGCTTATCAAGTGACGTAATACACATACTTTCAAGTAGTGACGTAATAGGGGTAATACACTTACTTTCATAAATTTTATAAACGTAATATTTTTTTAAAAAAAAAAAAAGTTGTAAGTAACTAGACTATACAACCAGAATAACTGATTGTATAATTTTTGAACTTTATAATACATTATTTGAGCTTAAATAATGTACATTATATAAGCTTTAATTTATTGGAAAGAATATGAACTCCTTTATATAAATAAATATTAAACTCAAAAATTAATAATGAAACTTAAATATAATATATATAAGCTCAATTAGATTTTAATGTTGATATCAAATTTTAAAAGCTCGAAAAAAATACATATAAGCTCAGTTAAATTTATTAAGGTTGTACAAGTGGTTGTATAATCCTCTATATATATAATGTTATTGAGTATTTGTTATATGTGAAATTTTTGAAATTCATAAATGTAAAGGAATTATCCATTTAGAGAGGTTAGATATGCAATTTTGCCTTTAGATTAAAATCATTTATGAAGTACCTATTATTTATTTAAAGGTATTGATAATTTACTCATGATGGAACAAGTAATAAATCTCAAATTTGGATCCATCCGTAGATCATATCTAATTTGATAAAATTTGTTATTGAAATTTTTGTGGAAGAAAATTTATAGTAGATAGATACAGATGAATAGTGTTAAATAAGAAATGAGGGAGATGG
Source organism: Silene latifolia (assembly GCF_048544455.1). Classification (NCBI taxonomy): domain Eukaryota; kingdom Viridiplantae; phylum Streptophyta; class Magnoliopsida; order Caryophyllales; family Caryophyllaceae; genus Silene; species Silene latifolia. The sequence goes on along the minus strand of NC_133526.1, from coordinate 50,709,065 downwards.
AACAGTATGAAAATGTGGGAGTATTTAGAAATAATATGGACGAAAATGAGAGATATACCTTGTAAACAAGACGAGCTAATGCTTGATAAAGGAACTTGAGCAAACGGGTTTCCATGGGTTTAGTGGATGGACGACAAAGAGTAGCAAGTACCATGTAACCATTGGGTACGACTTCATTAGAACGACAGTTGAGAAAGTTAGTAAAGTCTTGTTGAAATTGATCATAGTATGCTTTTAGTGCTTCTGGTTGACTCGTTTCCGACGCAACTATCTTTCCTTTATTCATTTGTGTCCCCTTTTCATCACTAAGACCCTTTGGTACCTTCAATATCACGGCACACCACACCACTTTATTAGATAATACTGTAACTAACATTAATTTTATTGTTAGCAAATACAATGTTAATTTCGTATCTGAAATTACTTTTGATTAAGGTCTGTAAGAGATTAATTATAGAGAAGAACCTGAGAGAGCCAATGAATGGCATAATTGGAAAGAACAAGTTGCAAAGAATTACAAGGGAAAAGTCTTCCATGGAAGGAGCCAGGAGCACCCATCACAAAGCAAGAGGGTTTACCATTTTGTATCTTTCCCACTTCTCTAAATAGTAAGTTGAAATCATTTGATGGAAGATCGCTCATAAATATTTGTACTTGTGGCACTTCCTCATCATCAAATTTCAACTCGGAACATATCTTGTTCACCGTTTTTAATAGCGTTGAGATCACTGAAATTGGAGTCGGACCGACTCCACACCCTAAATCGGCCACGTTTAGGACTTTGCATGGTTTCATATCGTAAAGCACAGATCTTACCGAAGCCTCAAGTAGTGGTTTGATCACACAAGAGAATGCTCGATTCTGTGTACATACATACATACATACATACATATAACTCATATGTTATGCACTTCATTAAATACGATAGTCTTACAGTACTATATCACGTTAATCGGAATATATAATGGTCATTACTACTCTTATTTAAATTTGTAGATGAATAATTTTGATTATAGAAAATAAGAAATGTTACCTGAGAGTTGGAGTTGTGAGCATAGCTAAACTCTCCATCACCAATGGTCATGTGAAGGATATTCTTTGTCTCCATCACAACTATTTTGTCTTAATTCTAGCTTGAGTAGTCAAAAAAATAAAAATTATAGTAGTTTGTTATACTTGTTGTACATTGCCCTTGAAACCATTCTTATTTATAGTGGTGGAGTTTCTCCTTTAGTCAAAATTAGAGTTCCATTGATTTTTCTAGGCTTAATTATCTTTTTTCTGATTTGTCTACATATTTTGGTTATTTTAAAATTAATTGTGATGAATTGTGTTAAAAGAAACTAATTGGTCTTATTATCGACATCATTCAAATAATCGTCATGTTTTAGGGTTAAGTAATTCATGTTTGAAGATAATATAGTTTGAAAAGTTGTTTGATTGGCCAACTTTAATTTGACAAGTATTTCCCTATAGCTCCATCACAAATCATATGGTTGGTCACATAATTAATTTTGGATTGATATCATGCTATTAACTCCATAAATTTGCGTAGATTAAAGAAATGATAGAAGAGTCAAAATAATGGAGACGTTTTGTTGTAAACTATCTCAATTAATAACTAGATACAACTATAGAGGAGGGAGTACTCAATTAGTAAGTACAACTATTAGCAAATAATATGCCATAATCAAGACAATGCACTAACTTTCATCCGCATAATTAGGTATTCAATTAACTACCGCCTAATAATTACGAAATAACTAACATTTGACCAATTATTTTGGATCATAAAAACATATACTTCAAATTTCCTACATACAAGTTTTTTTTCTTTTTTTTTTTTTTTTTTTTTTTTTTTTTTTGGTACATATGAGGGGCTAAGGCCCAAATTTCCTACATACAAGTGAGATTGTGCAGTCTCTACGTGCTATTTTTACAAACTTGGTGCGAGCGACACACCTTTGCTAACCACTGACAAAAGAGGTTCATTTTATAAGGATGAATTACATTTTTATCATAAAATTGATTTACTTTGTAATATCATAATAGTGGTACGTACCTATAACATGTGTTCAAACCAGCTCAGCATTAATCATAAAATTGATTTACTTTGTAATATTATAATAGTGGTACATACTTATAACCTGGATTCAAACCAGCTCTTAATAAAGTCTTTATGACTCCTTTTATACTAAATAAAAACAATAGAGGAAGAAAAGTCAATTATCAAGTAGTCATTTAGTGCTAGAGTGCTAGATAGCACGGACACTCCTCCTAATCGGCTTTTTCGTGTCGGACATCCATGTCGAACACGACATTCGTCGGACACGCGTCAAAACATGTCGGACACCTCTAAAGCCGTGTCTAACTTTCATCTTTTATTTGGGCACGTGTCCGATACGTGTCCATGGTATTTTGAGCCGTGTCCATGGTATTTGGACACACCTTCAAACGGAATCAAGTTGAATTTAAGTTAAATAGCTTGGATTGTTATATGGTTAAATTTGGTGGGGAAACAAGTTGAATTGAGGCCAAATGATATTCTTTAGACGAGTAACGAGATTTCGAAACAGACTGATTATAAGTTGGATTTTGGTTTTGTAAATGAGAATGAGTTATAATTAACCTCAAATTTTACCTTCACTTATTTAAATTTAATATCATATACTTTTTCAATCAAAAATAAAATCACACATATATAACTATAAAATATGTATTTTATTAAATTTAAATAACGTGTCCCGTGTCCTAAATTTGATGGGATGCCGTGTCACGTATCCGTGTCATGTCTGTGTCTGTGTCCGTGTCCGTGTCAGTTTTGGTGCTACCTAGCTAGAGTGTAAAATTAAAGAAATACGTGAGATATAAGGAGTATATTTATGATCGAATTATTTATTTCTTATTATGGAAAGGTGTTTGTGTGGAAACAAGTACAGTATCTTAAGGTAGCTTGGAGGTACAAGTTTTTTCAAAGATACTAATTGTATATAAAAAAACTAATCACAAGATCAACTAAAATCTTCACAAGAGTATTTGTCGATGCTAAATTACAAACTAAGTGATAGATGGTAGATTACCTCCATGATCACATAGGCTCGCCATGCTAAATCTAATGCTAATGCAAATTAATCTAATCTAAGAGTAAGAATCTAATTAGATCAAAGGATAGACTAATTAAGATGTTGTTTGAGTTGTATGTTTTTACTCGAGAAAATGCCTCCTTTATATAGGCTTCTTCACCAGCTCCTTGTAACTAGTCCTTCGTGGGGAACGGTTAAATAACCACTTGTGTTATCTGAAAACTGCACCCGAGCGCTTGAAGACTTCCCATGGTCGAACGTTCTCTTCCTGGGCTCTTGATCTTCTTCTGGAAGGATTACTTTATATGAGCCCAAATACTTATTATTCCTTAAACAATTAATCAAACAAATCTATAAAATAATAAATTTAGTTCCCTAACTAAATTGAGCGCTAAGAAACATAAATTAAATTAAATGATCCTTCAAAGTATTTCAAAAATTCAATTATCCCAGCTAAACAAAACCTAATGTTCTTTCATATATAGCATATAGATTCCATTTACCAACAGGATCACCTCACTTGAAGCCCACCAGTTCCAAAAGTTGTCTATATCAATTCCTTTTTCTTTATTACTCCCTTTTATTCACTATATTCTTCCCCTTTCCTTTTTGCACAAGAAATAAGAAAGTGAATTTGGACCACACAAAACACACACTACCCCATATGCAATTTAATTTGGACCACACAAATCAACCCAAAAAAGGAAATAGGGAAGTTAACCCAAATAGGAAAATAGGGAAGAATATAGTGAATAGGAGGGAGTACTACGGAAGAAAGATGAATTTATAAAGGAGTTAAAATACAGAGTACATTAGAAGCACGAGTTAGAGAAAAGTCGAGTAATGGCCGCAGTAACATTACAATTTACAATGTATTAACTATTAACAGCCAAAATGATGATTTGTCGCTGCAGTAGCGGTCACATTTCTTCTCTTACGCAGCCTTGATATATAATCTGGCCACTTATATTGATTTACGTACACTTTTATGTATAATAATCAAATTGATTAAATTTCTTCACTAATCAATCTATCCTGCAAGGAAAACCGGACTAGTGTAATATAATACGGTAATACCTACCGTTTGTCTACCGTTTATTTCAGACCAGACGATAATTTCTTTATCCTGAATGATGTTATACCAAAGAATATAACCTCATAGTAAACCCACTAAATTTGGGTCAAAATCAATAAAATGGAACAAAGATATTATTATAGTAAGTCTCCCTTAAGATAATATTATCCGTCTTAACTTAAGACAGGTCAAGTGCTGAATTACATATCACTTATGTATATAAAAATGAATAGGAAAAGCAATATATTTTTGAGTTATATATACAAGTGATATGAACTTAAAACGTCTTAAGCTTAAGACAGATAATATCGTCTTAAATTAGAATTTGTCAAGACATTAACATTGTACATTATTTATTTCGATTCAAATCCTTGATACTGTTGTGCTGAATTCTACGTCAAAAAGTATATTTTATACGGAGTACTCTTTAGTCTAACGTTGAGTGTTGACTGTAAAATAATTGAATCGTGTACTTGGACTTTCAAGTCATGCATGGATCTGTATAAATCATATCTGAGATGATCAAGTATATATCCATAGGCATTAATAGCTAACAATAATGACGAATATGTCTTTAGCGTATTAATTACGAATTTTAGATAGAGCTACTTCAATAATAGTCACAGGTTAATATTTTGTTCTCTTATGAGTACCAAAAGAAAAAAAAAAAAATTTGTTCTCTTACGTTGTATTATTGCCGTTATGCTTTTTATTTTTTAACACAAAAGAAAATTTGTAAATAATAGTCAATAAAATCCATTCGTAAATAATAGTCAATAAAATCCTTTTGAATTTTCTGAGACAATATGTAGTTTAAAATTTTAAAATTGATAGATATTCTATATACGTGTAATAATATAAAAATAAAGAGTATTTAGTTGGTTGGTCATAAATAATTACAAGTACCAATCTTTCTGATATAACCTTATATAAGTTGTGAACGTTGTTATATTCTTACACCCAACTTTTGACGCCGAAATGCTTTTGCCTATTAAACGAACATAAGATTGGAAAAATGGAAGTAGATTTTTCTTGGCCAAGCTACCAAATTGGTAAAAAAAAAAGAGAGTTTTGGACAAATTAGTAAAAAAGTACCATTGCCCCTAATAAATAGACCCGAAAAATGGCCCAAATCCAAAATGGTTCGACCCGACCAGATATATATTATTTACCATTAAAATATTACGAAAAAATATTTAATATTATTTTTTTTTATTTTGGCCTAAATATCACTTAATCAAGTTTTTTTTTTTTTTTTTTTTTTTTTTTTTTTTTTTTGTCCAATATGCTATTTTTTTTTTACCACTTATCCAACATGTTACTTTCTTTTACCAATTTGTCTAATAGTCTCTACTTTTTTTTTATCACTTTGGTAGTTTGGCCGATTTTTCTTTAAGCAAATGAATTTTTTGGGAATTATAGTGCATTATCTTGTTTTGTTTAGTGGAAGGATAATTACCGTTAAGAGATACTCAGGGCCGTCTTGGGGATTTAGGGTGCCCTGTGCGAAATTTAAAAATGGGGCCCGTATAATTGTTCATAGATGGAAAATTTTAAGTTTTATATAAATGTAAATGTAAATTTGAACATATTGTGAAACATAACCTAAATTTTACAAGTAAAGTTAATTTAGAATATCTAATGAAATATAGAGTAATAAATTAAACCCACGTAAGAATATAAAATTATTAGTTACTCCCTCCATTCAACTCCACAAGGCCATTATGATTTATCACGTTTGCCAACGCGGCTTTTACTCGTTAAATATCTTTAGTTACGTATTTGCAAAAATTATAAAAGTTAGATACTTTTAATGTACTCTTAAAGACAAACCAAATAAGATCTCTCACATGAATATATTTTCACTTATGTATCGAGAGAAAATTGAAGTTGAATGTCCGCTTGTAAATAGCGTGCAAAAGAGATAATGACCTTGTGAAGTTGAATGGAGGGAGTATTTAGTTACGTGAACCAAAGTGAGAGGCATCACCCAATATTTTGAGTTCTTTTTAAGTGAAATTTTACTTCATAAAAATTATTTTAAATTAGATTGAACTTTCAAGAGTTAAAAATATTATCCTATAATAGTCTAATACCCTATATACATTATATAAGCTCTCATATGCTAAAAACCTAGAAATAGAGTATGGAAATAAAAGGATTTATGTGGGCCCAACTATTAAATGCAACAAAATAAAAGACGGAATGCTACCAGGCGTAAGAATCGAACACTGGACTTCTGAAATGGAAGGCAAAAGACAAACCACTGACACACTTTGCTTTTGGTACTACAATCATGCGCTACATTTACGTGACTCATTATTAGTGTTTTTGGGCAAAAATTTTGGAGGCCCTGTGCAGCCGCACATGGTGCACGGGCTAAAAGACGGGTCTGGAGATACTCCCTTCTATTCAAAATAACTCTTCCTCTTTCCTTTTTCATCTATTCATATAACTCTCTCATTTCCTTATTTAGTAAAGTTTTATTCTTATTTTAACCACCTCACCCCACAGCAATACCCCACAATACTCATACTTTGTCTTATTTTAATCACCTTACTCCACAAGTCCACAACAATACTTATTTTAATCATATTACCCCACAATAATATCTTTCTGCTCTCTAATTACCTTACACCACCACATTACTTTACAATAAAATAACCCTCCCCTTAATTTGCGTGTCCTTTTGAAAGGGGAGAGTTATTATGAATAAGAGGGAGTATTATTTTGCTACAAAACTCGAAAATCCTAGTGAATAGATTAGGAAAGAGGGGTTATTTGTTCCGTAGATTTCTCTTAAGAACTTGTTTTTACCACCCTTTCACATAGAGTGAATGGAAATCCTTCAATTAAGAATGATTGTGAGAGGGTGACACCCAATTTGGACGTCACTCGGTGACGCCCTATCACTATTCTAAAAATAATAAGGATCATTTTCCTATTCTTCATACATGGTATTTTGGAATATTAGAAACTTAACTCTTAATCAAATATTAGACATCCCCTATCTAATAAAAGAATAGGTGAACTCTATTATTTTCCCACAAAAAAGCATATTCTCAAAAAAGGAAACTAATGATAATTATGTTGACTAACTAAGGAAACTAACAATTACAATTCAATTCATCTATTATATATATTTTCATTATAATTAATCTTTTCATCAAATTATATTATTTTTACTAAACTCTAAACTATATTATTTTATTTTAATTAAAATAAAATAAAATTGATATAAAACTATATAAATTGCTAAATCTTTTATTGATCATATTATTGGATGATGAGTTATTACTTTCGTGACAAAAAAATGATCATTGTTATTACTTTCGTGACAAAAAAGAAATTGAAAAGAATAATATAAATTGAAACTCATTAGTTTTATGATATAAAAATGTTTTCATTAAAATATATTTCAACTCGTTACTCAATTATTTTAACTAATTTTCAGTTCTAACTTTTATTTATCAAAGCAAAATAGAATGATGACAAATGTAAAAAATTATAAGGTATCTATATCCCCCTACTACTAAGAGAATAAAAATTCTCTTAGTTTTCCCTCCAAAATGCATTTGTCTTAATAAGGAAACAATTAAAACTTTTTTTTAATGAACTACTATATGTTTCTTAAAATATAATTTTATTATAATTATAATTATACTCTAATATTTTAATTAAATTCAAAATTATGATTTTTTTCATTATAATAAAATAAATTGGTATTAAATTATAAACTATAATTTGCTATATTTTTCATAATGCAATAATTATTACTTTAGAAGGTAACTTAACACATCCCTCTTCTACTAAAAGAATAAGAGGTCTCTCAATTTTTCCCGCTGAAGTGAAATATTTTATATTGGTCCTCACTCCTCACACTATATCATACAAGTATTAAATATATATACCATAAATAGGAGATACTATTACTAATTTTTAATTTGTAACATTAATGAGATATTTTGATTTACAATACATGTGGGTCGTGGGATCACATTAATAATGAGGATGATATGAGAAAAATATTATCCACATTTTTTTTCATAGTTCTATTTCCCCTTTTTTTTGTTGCTACAAAGGTATTCTACAAGTTGACTATCTCATTTTGCAAATTCTCTAATTTTATTATATAATTAAGTCATTACATGAGGTTATTCTTCCGGTAAATATAATTGATGGGGCATATTCTGCACCGCTGACCAAGTCAACACACTGAGCAAGGTCAAAGATATCCACAGCAAGTCAACGACTTAGATCGCTTGCCTAGCCGATGCGTCTGACCCATCGGCTCGCTAGCAGTGGTCTCGGCATGGCAACCCGCCAGCCGGGGCACATATCCGCGTACTCACATCCAAGACCCTCGGCCGGCCTGCCGTAGGTCCATCGGCCGAGGGTAGAACGGTCTTTCCACCTGATAGCCACTTGGCCACTTGGCCACTACGTGACAAAAGGTGAAAGCCTATAAATACTCCTCAACCTTCATTGAGGAAAGGATCTCACAACTTAACCTAAATACACTATTCATCTGGTAATATCTTCCTTATCTCTCTACAATACATACCTAGCCAAGTAACACAACTTAAATCCTTTAAGTTTACTGACTTGGGCGTCGGAGTGAGTACGCTTGGCACAAAGCCAAGCCCTCAGTTCGTTCATTGTTGCAGGAGAAGCCGAGAGGAACGATAAAGACAAAAAGGGTCCAACTCAAGACATTATTCTACAAGCCACGGGTGGTAACGATACTTGCTCTGGAATTACACCCGGAACAATTGGCGCCGTCTGTGGGGAAAGACACTAGAAGCTAGTCACATTCATTCCCAAAAAAAAAAAAAAAAAAAAAAAAAAAAAACCAACAAAAACCCACCCAAAAAGCTAAGAAAATGTCGAAACAACAAGATGCAGTCGTAACCGACGAAACTGCATTTTACCAAGATGATACTTTCAACAATTCTGGAGTCATACAGCCCTCCACCGGCGGTGCAATCCAGCCGGAGTTCGGGATGCCATCAATACCCGACACGCCGCTGCCAGCCAACCAGGTCACCGTCATGGGACATGTGGTTGACGTAGCAAAACTGAAAATGCTCCTAGACCTAATTAGTAGTACGCCTGCTCACACTGTCACATCGACAAGAGCAAAGTGAAAGCGTCCGGGAGACCAGGGCCCAAAATGTGACTCCGAGAAACTTGAACGGAGCACTAGGAGAAGCCGACCCAGCCCAAGTCCGGGGAGCCCAAAGTGGGCGCGGTAGACCTAAGTCCTTCCCGCACTCGTGGGAGGACAGCGTCCCCGCCACACGAACGAGGCTCACCCCGAAGAAGGAGCGGAGGAGTCCGACTCGGCGAGTTGGAGAAGAAGTCCGAGCCGAAGAAGGAGCCCCTCCCGCTACGGGGGGAGGAGCCAGGTTAGGGACGCAAGGAGCCGATCGCCGCGTGTCGTTCGACACGTGGTCAGGCAGCCCCTTAACGCCTACGTCTTAGAAGTCCCGGTGCCAAATAAGCTCAAGCTGCCACCCCTGTCATACAAGGGGGATGGTGACCCAGTCGACCACGCTGAGGCCTTCGAGTCTTACATGTCGGTATGGGAGCAGCCCGACGAGGTCTGGTGCCGAATTTTCCCAACAACTTTGCATGGGATGGCTCAGAGCTGGTATAAAGGGCTTCCTGATGGCTCGGTGTACTATTACGCCGACCTGAAGGGCGCCTTCCTAGCCCAGTACTCCTGCAATAAGAGAAGGGCCGTAGAGACGTCTGACCTCCTGACTATCAGGCAAGAGGGGGGCGAGTCTCTCCGGAGCTACGTGAAGAGGTTCGATGGAAAGGTCCAGCAGATTCGAGAAATTAATCCCGAGTGGCGGCCTTCGCATCGATGAAGGGCCTCCCAAGGGGAGCCTTAAAAACGAGCTCATCAAGAGCGGAGGCTGGGCCCGGACGCCGCGAAAGTTGGCCGACCAAGCCATCAAGGTGGAAGACTACCACAAGACTCGGGAAGATCCCCGCGAAGCCGAGCAACCGGAAAAAGAAGAGTCACAGCGGGGGTCGGGACGAAGGACGCCGCGACAACAACGGCACGCGGTCCGACAAAAGAGACGCCGTGAGAATACAGATCACGATCGGACGATCCGACCGGAAGCAAGACTCGGCAGGTGCCGGTGGAATTCAGAACGTACCACCAGAGGCGGTATAGTGAAAAAACCCCTCTCGTCGTATCGGCCGCCGAAGTCTTCGCCCGAGCAAAACGAGGGCCGAAGTGGGAGAGACCCCCAAGCCAAAAAGTGACGGTGACACGAGCCGATCGTGAGTACCACGGCCACACGGCCATTTAACCAACGACTTCCGCCACCTGAAGAATGCTATAGAGGAGCTGATCCGGAAGGGAAGCCTCGGCAAGTACGTTGCAAAAGGCCAAAAGACTGACGCCAGCGGTTCAGATAGGAAGTCCGTCTTCGAGCGGATAGGCGTGATTCATGTTGTCATCGGGGGCAACGAGAACGGAGGGTCCGCTCATGGGCACAAGCGGCACCTAAACGAGCTATATCAGGCCATCAACTTTGTGCCCAACTCAAGGATCCCCTCTGCAAGCATCCCCGATATAACTATCGGAAGAAAGGACTACGAAGGGGTCATCGCCCCTCACAGCGACCCGCTTGTAGTCAATTTGGACATATCCAACCACCTGGTCAAGAGGTGCCTGATTGACACAGGTGCATACACGAACATCATGTTTAGAGAGTGCTTTCTCGGCCTCGGCCTGAGGATCAAGGACTTAAGCCCCTGCACCAACCCCTATACGACTTCCGGGGCCGGGCTGGTACCGCTGGGATCGATTAAACTCCCGGTGACGTTCGGCGAGAAGAACGCGGCTAAAAACATCCTAGCTGAGTTCGTCGTCATCGACGGCTCGTCTGCCTACAACGTTCTCATAGGCCGAGTCACCCTGAGCGAGGCCGACGCAGTGATGATGATGTCTATCAGGGCCCTAACACCGATGTATGTCTCGGACCGGGGGGAAGCGCATAAGCTCGTCTCCAAAGACGAGAAGGATGAGGTGGTCAACGTCCAGATAGCTGCCCGAGGCTGCAACATGCAATCCCTCAAAGAGGCGAAGAAGTCCGAAAAAGGAAAAAGCCCGTCCTTACAGCAGGGAGGCGACCTCATGGATACGGCTAGTGGCTGATTGGGGGGGGATGTGCCTGTGATGAGCCGTTAGGGCATTGGTAATCTTGTAAAATTTATGTAGCTACGGAGGTGTCCAAGATAGCTGTGGACACCCCAACGCATGTTTTTACCTAGTGAAAAGCCATCCACGCCTTCCATCAAAACGAAATTTTCCCCTCAGTCATTTATCAAGAAATAGACGCCGGCTCACACTGTCATACCGACAAGAGCGGCGGTCTATATCAAGAAACGGACGCCGGCTCACACTGTCATACCGACAAGAGCGGCGGTCTATATCGAGAAACAGACGCCGGCTCACACTGTCATACCGACAAGAGCGGCAGTCTCCATCAAGAGTCTAGCGCCGTCGCAGTCACCCCAAGTAGTAGACGCCACGGCAGTCACCCCAAGAGGTTTGATGCCGTCGCAGTCACTCCAAGTGGTAGACGCCACGTAACACGCTATCGAGAAACGGACGCCGGCTCACACTGTCATACCGACAAGAGCGGCGGTCTATATCGAGAAACAGACGCCGGCTCACACTGTCATACCGACAAGAGCGGCAGTCTCCATCAAGAAACTAGCGCCGTCGCAGTCACCCCAAGTAGTAGACGCCACGGCAGTCACCCCAAGAGGTTTGATGCCGTCGCAGTCACTCCAAGTGGTAGACGCCACGTAACACGCTATCGAGAAACGGACGCCGGCTCACACTGTCATACCGACAAGAGCGGCGGTCTATATCGAGAAACAGACGCCGGCTCACACTGTCATACCGACAAGAGCGGCAGTCTCCATCAAGAGTCTAGCGCCGTCGCATCACCCCAAGTAGTAGACGCCACGGCGATCACCCCAAGAGGTTTGATGCCGTCGCAGTCACTCCAAGTGGTAGACGCCACGTAACACGCTATCGAGAAATGTACGCCGCTCACACTGTCATACCGACAAGAGCGGCAGTCTCCATCAAGAGTCTAGCGCCGTCGCAGTCACCCCAAGTAGTAGACGTCACGGCAGTCACCCCAAGAGGTTTGATGCCGTCGCAGTCACTCCAAGTGGTAGACGCCACGTAACACGCTATCGAGAAACAGACGCCGGCTCACACTGTCATACCGACAAGAGCGGCAGTCTCCATCAAGAGTCTAGCGCCGTCGCAGTCACCCCAAGTAGTAGACGCCACGGCAGTCACCCCAAGAGGTTTGATGCCGTCACAGTCACTCCAAGTGGTAGACGCCACGTAACACGCTATCGAGAAACAGACGCCGGCTCACACTGTCAACCCGACAAGAGCGGCAGTCACCCTCGTAAGGCGGATACCACGACAGTAGCGGTCATCGCACACTACACTCGCAAAAACAGACGAAGTGTCTGGGAAGCGTTGAAACATAGGTGAGATACGCACTCTAAAACGGCCCCGGCCAAGCCAATCCAAAAAAAAAGGAGGGGACTCAATTAGGAATACAGGAAGACAACTCTGACGAAGATGAGACAAAGACCTCGGCCACGCCGAGGGCGAGGGAAACGAATTATTATTAGAAGTTACAAAATTACAAGTGAAAAGAATACAGACGACGGCCGTCCCCATAGGGACACGCCGAAACACAACCTACCAAGGTTGTACAAAAAGAAGACAAAAACTACCACTATGTTCATGTATCAAGAGACAGCGGGGAGGAAAGGCTGAGTAATTGGCCCCGGACGGTGCAAGATCTCGTCAGTAAACTTGTTCTCATCAAGCAAAGACGTGGTAGCATGTGAGGAGTCGAAACAGGTCTGTCAGTAAACTTGTCCTCATCAAGCCGCATCTTCTTCAAAGAGTAACCCAGCAGCTTTTCTAGCGGCCTCGGCCTTGGCCTCGGCATCCTCATTTTGCCCTCATCCTTTCGGCTTCTTCTTTAGCTACCCTAGCCTTCTCAGCAAGAGCTGCCTTTTCCGCGGCCGCCTCCCTCTCCATCTTCGCCTTCACCGCCTCCTTGGCCTCCTCCACCGCGGCTTTCTCCTTAGCCTCGAGCTTGTCATCAAGCAACGCGTCGAACCTGCCCCACGGGAAGGAACCATCAAGAGGGAAAAGCTCCCCGATAACTTCCCTAGCAGCATCTTCGGCCAAATCCCGGAACTTGGCGCACAGTTTGGGAAGCATGTCGGTTTAAAGCATCTCGATGTCCGCCTCTTTCGCTTGATGACGGCATCTCGCCCCGAACCACCTCCGCCCGAGCCTTAAACAGGTCCCGGGACTCGTTCTCTCGCTTAAGGTAGAGGTCGGCGCGCCCCGAGCGAGCTCGCATTTCCTCCTCAGATTCCAGCGGCCGGCGGCCGCGGCCTCGGCTTTAGCCCTCTCAAGAAGGACCTCCTTTTCGGCGTCCTCCCTAAGTTTTCTCTGCCAAGAGCGCCTTCTCGCCTTCTTCCCTAAGCCTCCGCTCATTGAGGAGACCCGGCTTCGCCGATGCGACCCACCGCTTAGTGGCATTACGCTCATGAATGCCCGAGCCACGACCTTCTCTTGCTCCCGAGACGAGCGGCGGTAGCCACGTTCCACCTCGCCGCCTCCCTAATAAGCTTCGTACCCTCCTCTATAAGCTCGGAGACGGAAGCCTTCTGGGATGAGGGGACGGTGGTGGCACCGCCACCAGCTCGCGGGCCGGGAGACGAAAGCCTTCGGGATGAAGGGTTGACGGTGGTGCCTTGACCACCAACCGTGCGAGAGGACCCCACCGCCCGCCGCCTAACGTGAGCAATAGCCGATCGGGCCGGTCTGCAGAAATTCAATTAAAACATCAGTATCAACATTGACTTATCAGAAACACCTAATGGTTCGGCTAAATTTAGGCCACAAGCCAGATAGGTACCATGTTTGGGCTTCTTGACCGGAGGAGGCACTTCCTTGCCCGCGGCAGAAGCTGTTCTTTTCCTCTTACGGATAAGGGGAGATCCCTCTGCGTCAGAATCCCCCTCATCGGGAATCTCAACAATCTCCATCTTCTTAAGGGAGGGGATGGGAGTTGAAACCGGTGTCGACGCCGTTGCCACCAAGGGCCTTGTTTTCCGCGTCCGACGCACCACGCCGCTCACAACCCTCGCCTGCGCCTCCTCTTTGCTCAAGACCTTCAGCCGCTGTTCCATGAGATCGTTCGGCGACATCCTGCGGTCATGGGCTAGAGCCTTGGGATGCAAGTCAGCAACGGTTTTATCTTTGTGCAGCCCCATTCTCCGAAGAAGATCCTCAGATAGGTCCGGTCCAAAGTGGTCTGCAAAAGAAACAAAGCAAGAGTCAGGTAGAAGAAGTGAATCAAAGTCCGAAAATAAAGAAACATTGAGAGCGGCGGTGGGCCTCACACCGACCCCACTCACCCCGTGCTAGGGCCGGTATGAGGCCGACATAGCAAAGCGGCTCATCCTGAAGAATGATCTGCGTCGGGGGAATCCATCTTTTCGGCATCCCACTTTTGTCCACCTCAAAGAGCCTCATTGCCAGCCTCTCATCCTCCTTAAGAAGGACCCTGCTAGCATCCATTTTAAGATGCCTCCGAGTGACCCATCTGTCATGCTCCGCCCTAGTCTCACACCGCAAATTAACCCGATCTTTGGAAGGAGCGGGCAAAGCGGATAGTCCTCCAAGCACTTTAACATACACCCACCGACTTTGCAGTCCTTGCAAGAAGAGGGTTTGTCGCAGAGACATAACCCCGCTCCGTTTGTATATCTTGTACCATCCAACACGGCCAGAAAGTGACGGTTTGAGATGATGAAGCCGGCGGAATAAATCCACCGTCGGAGCCTCTCCCTTAAAAAGACATAGCCAGACAAAACCAATTATGGTCCTCATGGCCAGCGGGTGCAGTTGGGCAACAGCAACGTTCATAGCTCTGATTATGGCCACAACGTACTCATTCAGCGGAAACCGGAGCCCGTACTCCAAGTGCCGCAGGTAAACGCCAGTACAGCCCGACGGAGGGCAGCATACGGCCTGACCCTCCTCAGGGATAACAATTTCGTACCCCCTACCAAAGAAAAAATGATCCTCGAGAAGTTTCCCGCCGGAACAACGGGCAAGCTTACGGGACCAAGCACGATCAAGGTGGATCTTACAGACATAACCGTGATCCATGACGTACTGTCTCCCCTCACTAGGACGAGACCTTTCCGCATCATCACCAAAATCATCACCAAGATCACCAAAAGAGTCAGAATCCTCCCATTCCTCCAGAATTTGAGGATCAACTTCAGGAGAAGGAGACCTAGGGCCCCCCGACGCAGGTTTACTAGGTCCAGCATCAGCAAAAGACATGACTCACAACAAATTATTAGCAAGGAAAATAAAGAGTTTGCTTGTTTACCTTAAAGAAAAACACTCGCCGGATCAAATACTCCGAAGATTAAGAAGAAGAAAACCCTTGAAAGTTTGGAGAGATGAAGATTTTAGAGAAAAATTTTCGAAAATAAAATGGAGGCCAAAATCACGGAATAACTACCCTATTTATAGAGAAAAGCCCATGAAGAAGGACCAATCAGGGCACAGCCCATGAAGCGTCAACCAATCAGCGAACACACACGTGTCGAGCATGCAACCGCGGAATGTCAATCGTCGCAACAGTTGAATGTCAATCAATGCAACAGTGACCAAACGTCTTCAACACGCCTATTCACATCTCTTCGACTGTTCATCTCCCTCAAACAAATTCCTAGGTATCTAGTCTCCGCCGGCTACCGATCAACCAAGACAGGAAGCACCGGCCGGGGGCAATCAAATTCAACCGGCGCTCTCAGCCCTGGTCTCGGCCAGCGTCTTGTTCTTTTCCACATCGGATACCCTTCACGCATCCATGTGGAGGGGGGATATGGTATATGGTACGGCCTAACAAGAGCCACGCCGATACACAAGAAGACACCGATACAGAAAAATTCGCGAAATTTACTTAGTGCAGAATATATGCTCAGCATACATCGGAGCCCATACCACGGCATAGACTACGCTGGGGGCAAATTGATGGGGCATATTCTGCACCGCTGACCAAGTCAACACACTGAGCAAGGTCAAAGATATCCACAAAGAAGTCAACGACTTAGATCGCTTAGCCGATGCAGCCCATCGGCTCGCTAGCTGTGGTCTCGGCATGGCAACCCGCCAGCCGGGGCACATATCCGCGTACTCACATCCAAGACCCTCGGCCGGCCTGCCGTAGGTCCATCGGCCGAGGGTAGAACGGTCTTTCCACCTGATAGCCACTTGGCCACTTGGCCACTACGTGACAAAAGGTGAAAGCTTATAAATACTCCTCAACCTTCATTGAGGAAAGGATCTCACAACTTAACCTAAATACACTATTCATCTGGTAATATCTTCCTTATCTCTCTACAATACATACCTAGCCAAGTAACACAACTTAAATCCTTTAAGTTTACTGACTTGGGCGTCGGAGTGAGTACGCTTGGCACAAAGCCAAGCCCTCAGTTCGTTCATTGTTGCAGGAGAAGCCGAGAGGAACGATAAAGACAAAAAGGGTCCAACTCAAGACATTATTCTACAAGCCACGGGTGGTAACGATACTTGCTCTGGAATTACACCCGGAACAATAATTGTATAATAATATTATTTTTAATAATTAAGTAATAATTTATATAATTAGTTTCAGTTAAATATCAATCTTATTTGGTGTGAAAACTATCAAATTTTCTCTCTTATACCGTTTACCAAGCTATAATATGTAATGTCTTTGTAGATTATTATCTAAAAAATCGCGCATTTGCGCGGGTTCTACACTAATTATATAAGTAATTATCTAAAAATATTAAATTTTAAGTACCGTACATGCACGGGGTCTAAACTAGTTAGGTACGGAGTACTACATAAATTCAAAATTTTGGATCAAAATCAATGGCCTGTTGCGGGAGTTATGCACTTATGCCCAAGTCGGTCAAGCAACTTACTCGTTTTATTGTAAGCTAAGCTTGGTGTAGTTGGTGATGGTCGCTTTATGAGGCAAAGGCAACGTCTTAAATACTAGCCTCTCTTTAGAAATTACATGGACCATTTTACATAAATACACCATGACTATTACAAGTTTCACGTGAACAAGAATTTTTTGCTTAATTAGCGTTATTAAGCAAACTAATTAGGTAATTAGTGTTGAGTTGAAACTATTTACGTTTATGGTGTCCACGTCATCACTTTTTTTTTTTTGCAGATTTTTCAACAAAGCCGCTAATGTTCTTAGCGGCTTTCCTTCTTTTTTTACTAGTCATTGAATTTCCACAATCCAGTGTACTGGACTCAAGAAATTGCGAGGATAACAGGCAAAGCCGCTGAAGTCTTTAGCGGCTTTGTCAACTTTTTTTTAAAAAAAAAATTTTACACCATAAGCCGCTAAGAAGTATAGCGGCTTTGATGCTTATATAAAAAAAAAAAACACGGGAATCTTCATTCATTCCATTGAACAAAAATAATCCCCAATTGCTCTTCAAACCCGGAACCCTAATGTGCGAAAAACCCAATTTCTCACCCAAAATCCACCAAATTTCTTTCAATCAATTCATCTCCATCAACCTAATTCATCCTATATTCATCTAAAGGTAATAATTCAACCCTAATTTACTAATTTCGTGCATACTTAAGTAATTCTTCCCCCAATTTAGTAATTATTTTGTGCTTAGTTTTGTAATTGTTTTTAGCTTAGTTTGTTACTTTGATAGTTCAAATTAGTAGCTTGGTTGATATAGTTTGTATTTAGTTTGATTATTTACAATGGAGATAAATAATTATCCATTGACTTGTTGGTGGAATGGTGAAGTAGAGGTAAATGGTGAAGATATTAGCTATAAGGGTGGTTGTGAAAGCTTTGTTATTGTTAATAGTACTATTAGTCTTAATGAGCTCAAGAGTGAAATATATGAGTCTTTAGAGGTGGATAAAACAAAATATGAGATTAATATCAAAATGAAATTCCCAAGTGTAAGAGGTTATAAAGTAGTATCCTTGAGTAATGATCGTAGTTTGAAAGCTATGTGGGCAAGTGTGTGTCAATCGAAAGCGGCATCGATGGATTTGTTTATTGAGTTGATGCCTCTTGAAATAACACAAACTACTACACAACCCTCTAATTTGTCATTCACAAATATGCTTAGTCAAGTTGAGGATCCAAATTGGTTTTTGTCTTTGTCATCTAATAATGTTGATGAAGCGCCCATTGATGGTAATATTTTTGGAGATGAAATTGAAAATGTGATTGAAGAGGAGGATGCAATGTTGTTGTTGAGTGATGATGATGATATGATAGACCTTGTTTCTCAACCATGTACTAACACCCAATTCATCAAGGTTCATGGTTTAGATGTTGATTATGTAAGTAGTTGGTATAAGTCAAGTGTGGCGCCATTTAAGAGTGGAGAGGAATTTATTGTTGGGCAAGAATTTGCAAGCAAAGAGATTTTGCGACAAGTTGTCACATCCTACAACGTTCTTAGAAACCAAGTTTATAAAATTACCGAATCAAGACCTCACACCGTGACTTATAAGTGTAATAGACAACCCTTAGCTTGTAGTTGGTATTTGAGAGCGAGTAAAAAAAACATTTCCATGGATGTTTTCACAATTGTGTCATACAAAGGTCCACATGAAGCGTCTTGTGTGGTTCGGAAACCATCTCTTGATCATCCAAATTTAAGGGGGGAGTTTATTAGCAATGCTATTAAGCATCTTGTGAAAGAAGATTGGGGGGCTAAGGTGAGTTTGTTAAGGGCATCCATAACAAAGGAATTCAACTTCAAGATTTCTTATTCGAAGACTTGGGTGGCTAAACAAAGAGCGATGGCGGAACTTTATGGAGACTGGGAGGAGTCTTATGCTTTTCTTCCTCGTTACCTAGATGCTTTAAAAGAGGCAAATCCGGGAACCGCTGTCCATTTTGTCAATAAGCCAACTAATGATCCCAACATCCAACTACTTGATAAAGTGTTTTGGTCATTTGGTCCCTCAATCAAAGGCTTCCCTCATTGTAGGCCCATTATTACCATAGATGGCACTCATCTATATGGCAAATATAAAGGGGTTATGTTGATTGCAATGGGAGTTGATGCAAATGACCAACTCTTTCCATTAGCATTTGCCATTGTTGAGAAGGAGGACTATGAGAATTGGAGTTGGTTTTTGGCTTGCATAAGACATTATGTGACACGGCGTAGAGGTCTTTGTGTCTTGTCCGACCGTCATCCGGGTATCTTAAAATCAATGAATGAAGTGGGGAGTGGTTGGGAAGAGCCATATGCTTTTCTTAGGTATTGTATTCGACATCATGCATCCAACATTAACTCGATGTTCAAAAATTCAGATTTGAAATCAGCTTTCACCGACACCGCTATGCAACACCAAATTAGAAAATTTGACTTAGGTATGGAGAAAATTGGTACGATCAATGCAAATGCTAGAGCTTTGTTAGAGAGTATCCCTCCAAGTAAGTGGTGTCTTGCTCATGATGGTGGTAAAAGATATGGTTTGAAGACAACAAATATGTGTGAATGTTTCAATGGTGTGCTAAAGGGGGTAAGATTTCTCCCAATTCAAGCCCTTGTAAAAGCCACTTTTACACGAGTTAACAAATATTTCGTTGATAGAAGAAAAATGACAAAGGATAGATTGCTAGGTGGTTTTAAATGGTCGGATAAAGTAACTAAGACACTTGATGAAATTGAAGAAATTGCCGCCCATCATGAAGTTAGTGAACACGATTTTGAGCAAGGCCTTTATCAAGTGACTACAAGTCAAGGTCATAGGCTTGGAAATCGTGGTGGAAGAAGTCACACGGTTCGATTGACGGAAAGGACTTGTACTTGTAATAAGTGGCAAAACTTTCATTATCCTTGTTCACATGTAATGGCGGTATGTCGTGCTTTTTCAATCGACGTGGATCAATATGTTGACCCATTATACTCTTCCGGGGAATATCATGGTTGTTATCGTGCAATCTTTCAACCTATTCCCGATGAGGGTTATTGGAAGACATGGACGGAGAAGAAATTATTTCCTAATGATTCTTGGATAAGAGGAAAGGGAAGACCGGTATCTAAAAGAATTCGCAATGAAATGGATGAGGTTTCGAGGTCTCCCGTTACTTGTAGTTTGTGCAATGCAGAGGGCCATAACAAGCGATCATGTGCAAGAAATAAATCTAGGGGGTAATTTTTGAAGTTATTTTTTCATTGTTTAACATTGAACTATTAAAAACTATGTTATTTTTTCTTGAAGTTTGACAATGTTAATATTTTTTGGATGTGTTTAGGTCAAATGGAGCCGGGTCCAGTAGATGATAGCATTCTGAAATTGCAAGAGAACCATAGAAGCTCGGTTATTTGGGAAGGAGAGGTAATTAACGGTTCTTTAAATTTAGTTTTATGTTTAAATAAATCCAGTGTTTACTTGTTGAACTTATTTTAAAACATATATGTTTATTTTTTTTTGAAGGATCTCCCGCCGCTAAAATGTAGAAATCATCTATATTCCAAATCTAAATTCACCGTAGACCCAGCTGTTGAGAATTTCATTAGTGGAACCCAGTTTCATGGTATTCATAGGTTAGCTTATGTTGTAGCTCGTCCTGATATGATAACCGCATTAGTTGAGCGTTGGAGACAAGAAACTCACACCTTTCATTTAACGGTCGGAGAAGCCACCATCACTTTGCAAGATGTTAATGTGTTGTTGGGTCTAAAGGTTGGGGGATTACCTATAACTGGTAAATCTGATTACTTTTGGCCTGAGTTATTGGAGCATCACTTAGGTATTAGACCACCACCTACTGCATTTAAGGGGAAAACTTTGAAACTTTCTTGGTTAAGGGCACATTTTCAAGGCCTACCACAAGATGCAACCCAGCAACATCTTCATGCACATGTGAAAGCTTATTTGTTATATTTGATCGGTACCGTGCTTTTTCCTGATAAAAGTGGCAATAGAGTACAATTAATTTACTTCCCTCTTTTGACAAATTTGGAAAGATTGAATGAATATAGTTGGGGAAGTGGAACACTTGCTTATTTGTATAGAAACTTGTGTACGGCATGTACAAGAGGAGCTATAGAAATTGGTGGTTGTCTTGTTCTAATGCAACTTTGGGCTTGGGAACGTATATCTATTGGTCGACCTACCATCATGAAATCAACTGTAGAGGAGCAAGCCGGGGTCGAATACCCTCTTGGTTCGCAAGTGGTGGAGGGTGTTGACCCACTTGGTTGTAGGTGGCTAAGAATACACCGGGCTTATAGGGATCACTTGATTGGTTTAATTCAATGTAGGCATGCTCTTGATACAATGACCGATACCATGTTCACTTGGGAACCCTACCCTACGGAGGTCCTTTCCCTTCTTCCCGCCATTTGTACCGAAGACCCTACTGAGTGGATTGTAAATGCACCACTCATTTGCTTTGAAGCCGTTGAGTGGCATTTTCCTAATAGGGTCGTTAGGCAATTTGGTTGGCATCCGACCATTCCCCCTATGTGTAAAACATCTAAAAAGTTGCATAAAATTGATCGTCGGGGAACTGCCAATGATTATGAGGACTTGCATAAAGAAAGCATTGTGAAGTGGAATAACCGCAAGAGTAGATTGACCCCGAGAGGTGTCCCTTACAATGGTTACCTTGACTACAATGATGCATACCTACAATGGTATCGTGCCATCACTCGTCTAGTAGTTAGTAACCTCAGTACCGAAACACAATCCAAAGACTTGTATGAGAAGAAACACAATTTCTATCCGAATGCGGCAGACAACATGCTACTTGTAAGTATTTCTTCAATTTTAACTTTAGCATTCTTTTAATTTTAGCAAGAAGAGACACAATTTCAATTTGTTTAGTATTAGTTTAATTTTAGCAAGAATTGTACTTGTTAAATTTTGCAGGCGGAGGGTCATCTATACAACTATAGGCATGCTACTACTATGCTTGGCAACATGCCGGAGGATGTTCCACTATCACATTTAGGCATGTTGCGAGAGATGCAGACAATGTCACTCGAATGCTTGCAACGCACGGGACACGGGAATCTAGTCCCACCCATTGAAACCGATCATCCAAGCCCTCAACGCCAACCTCCTCCTAGATATCATTTACGTCACTTGGAGCATAGGCTTACCCCTATCCGTGAGGAGGAGACACCTACCGGTTCAAGTTCAAGACCAAAGAAGACTCGCTCAAGATTAGGCTAATGTGCCAAGTAGTTTAGTTGGTTTAGTTTCTATGAATTTTAGTTGGTTAAGTTTGTATGAACATTAGTTGGTTTAGCTTGTATGAACCTTAGTTGGTTTATTTTGTATGAACTTTAGTTGGTTATCAATGAAATGATCCCCAATTTCCGGATTTCAATCCAATGTTTGGAGTGTATGTTTGGGCATTGTGTGATGGTGTGAATGTATGTGTGATGGTGTGAAGGAGTGAATGTTTGTGCAGGTAAACATGTATGTATGCAGGTGTGAAGGAGTGTGATGGTGTGAAAGACTAGGCAAGATGGTTTTTTTTTTCAAATCCGCACCTTAAGCCGCTAAGAACTACAGCGGCTTAGGTGGTTTGTTTTTTTTTTTTATACAAATTACACATAGCCGCTAAGAACTTCAGCGGCTTAGGCTGTATTTTTTGCATTTCCTGAGTCCAGTAGCTACTGGATTGTGCAAGTTTTTTTTTTCCCAAATTCACATACATAGCCGCTAAGAACCTCAGCGGCTTAGGTGTTTGCTTTTTTTTTTTTTGCTAATTACACAAAGCCGCTATACTTCTTAGCGGTTTATGGTGTAAAATTTTTTTTTTAAAAAAAGTTGACAAAGCCGCTAAAGACTTCAGCGGCTTTGCCTGTTATCCTCGCAATTTCTTGAGTCCAGTACACTGGATTGTGGAAATTCAATGACTAGTAAAAAAAGAAAGAAAGCCGCTAAGAAGATTAGCGGCTTTGTTGAAAAATCTGCAAAAAAAAATAAGTGATGACGTGGACACCATAAACGTAAATAGTTTCAACTCAACACTAATTACCTAATTAGTTTGCTTAATAACGCTAATTAAGCAAAAAATTCCGTGAACAAAGCATCAAAAAATTCAATGGACAAGGCTAGAAGCTTAAGAGTACGCCTAGTTCAAATTCATTTCAGATAATTAAAATATTATTCAGAACTCATCAAACATATACTTCCTCTGTCCCGGTCATTTGTTGTCCTTTTCCATATTAGGGTGTTTCAGTCATTTGTTGTCCTTTCTATTTTAAGAATGAACTTCATAAGCAATTTGATCATTCACATTCAATTTGTTCCACTTGTCATTTAGTAATTGGCTCATTCCTCTTTCTTTGGTCTTTGTGCCCAAACCAAATGACAACAATTGACCGGGACGGAGGGAGTATCACTTTATCAAGCATTTACTCAGAATTCAGTTACCTGAAATTTATCAGTAAGTTATTTTACTCACATAAGCTAGCTTATTCACTTGTATACAGTGGCGTACCCAAAATCGATAAAATGGGGGACAATTTTAGTGTTATATTTCTATTTTGTATGGAGTCTAAAAGACACCTAAAATTTTCAAGTCAAGCAAATGTAACAATAAAATACGTTTATTGTCCGGAAAACTGTGGAGTCTTCCTATATGTGAGAATTGAACGTCATTACTTGATAAATAAAGAACGAAATATAAAAACTCCTCATGTTATTTTACCAATTTATTTTACTCCTCATAGATCCTTCTTGTACTTATAAAATGAACTTTTTTTCCTCTAGTGGATGCAGCCTAGAGCCCTACACCAATTTTCATGGTTTTAACATCGTACTCCTCCATATAATTTCATTCATTTTTAAATAGGGGTACAACTGAAAACTTACTAGAAAAGGAATGGAAATTATTGAATAAATTGAAAGTTTGAAAGAATCCAATAATAGGAGAGAGGCAAAGTTTGACTGAAGGGAGGAGTCATTTAATTTAGGGCCACGCCCCCAAGATACGACTAAAGCCGCAAGACAAAACTGAAGTTGGCTATACAATAATATTACAATTTCAGTAAAACTTCATACTCTTCACGTATGGGTCGAAAATTAATACGACCAAGTTACCATCCTTGATCACTCTCTGTTGACTGAGTAACCAATTCCACGTGAAAAGTCAATAATGCTATTCGTTTGAAGACGTAACACTTGGCGTGAATTAGGCATTCAAATCTCTACCTTATATACGTAATTGTTCGTACAAGTTGTTACATAATGTTAATTTTATTCTTATCTTAAGATGGTCATATATATCTTTAAGATAAAACTTGTTAAGTACTACGCTACGGAGTATTTTTTATACAAAAATGCATGCTAGTTTTATTGCTCTTGGAAAGAGTGATAAATTACCTACATACACTGCTCTTTGAATTATAGTAGGTTGAGATAATTTTCTTGTTCTGCAAATAATGAGAGTTAATTATTTAGGGGCGAAACCGCATAATTATATGGTTAAACTTTTTACTTACTAATTTCGGAAAGGGGGGAGTAATATTGCGATAAATTTTAAAGAGATGAGGGATTATGAAAATGGGATAGACTATTAGTCTATTACTGAGGGAGAGATTACAAACTGGGATATATTATTTATTACTGATGGAGAAATTACAATTTACAAAGTACTCCCTCTGTCTTCATTTTGGGGTGTAATATTGAATAGTTGTCTCAAAGATAAATGTAAGGATTTAGTTGCAACAAACCAAAAAAAAAAAACATAAATAATCTGATAAATTGGAGGAAATGCGATAAATTCCTTTAGGAGCCCCTCCTTTTGAGTCGGAGGGAGTATTTTTATGGTGAGCAATGTTGTTAGGATCGGGATTCTACTTTGAATCGATGGGGAGGGTAGGATCGAATCGGTAGAATCGGATCGTAGAATCGTACGATTCTACAAATTCACTAAATATAGTTTTTTATTTGGTAAAAATATATAATTGAGGATTAAAACACTTATTTATACCCAAAATATTGATAATTAATGAGTTTAGTATCATTTCATGAACATAACTCTACAAATTAGATAAAATTTGGATTTTACGATGTCATTATATAAAAATATATTTTAATATGCTTACTATGGAGTCGGATCGTAGGATCGTAAGATAGTAGAATCGTATTATGATTCTATCTCTAGAAATCTTCAAATAAATAGGATCGTAAGATTCTACAAACATGATAGAATCGTAGGATACGGGATCGGTCAAACATTTTTGGATCGTAAAATCGTAGAATCATAGGATCGAATCGTGATTCTGACAACAATGAGGGTGAGTGTTACAAAAAATGATTGTACACGAAAATTGGGAGTTAGCAATACCCATCACTTGCAGGTTCCTCTGTTGACTACCTTTCAACAAATTAACAATTACCAATAATCAATCCTCTACAACAAACATAACCGTTGGTCCAATTAACACCACAAATAATCATTGATCGAGTAGAAATATGAGATCACCATTTTGGCATTTTGTTTAGGCGTACCATTAATTACTTCCCATAATCCTTTTAGTTATAATTAACCTTTCATTTCCTTGATTCAAGATTCAAGAACCAAAATCATCAACAAAACAATTCTCAGATTTGAGAGGCTGAGAGCTTATACCATCAACCAAACAAATTAAATTTGGTTATAACAAATCTATCTATATGTATAAATCATACGGAGTACTTGTGAGACCGTAAATACATATTATAGCTAAATTATTAATTCATTCGTAAACTACTTCGTATAATATAGTACTCCGATCCGTATATGAGCAACATCTAGTGACATTGTCGTCTGTGTATATAGAATAGTGCCTTTTTTCCCAGAAACAATTATATAAGACACGTTAAGAAGTAAAACAAATACTCTATGAAGTAACATTATAATACATATACATGAATAATAATGGTCCTAATAGTATCCTGCCTACTTTGTTTACGTAGGCTTAACCTGACTACGTGCACTCGATCAATGCATTTCTTTTCCCTGTACGAGTGTAGGCCTATCTCCTCTCTCGTATTTAGCTCATCAATCATAATTATTAATTATTGTAGCAGGATCGAATTATTGTAATTGTACCGCGATCAAAATTATTGTAATTGTACAACGACCGAATTATTGTACGGTAATGTTATTCACAGGCTCACAGCAGCATCAAGTATTTTCGAATGGAAGCATACAATAATCAGAAATTGGACCCATATTTGAAAGAAAAATTAAAAGTAGGGAAAGTATTAGTAATTTTCACTGTATTTTTGTATTTAGGCAAATTGTCATTGTAATTATTAACTCACATTTTGTCTCTGATTTCATCATCCAACTCCAGGCCATCATTTACCACAATTACTTCTTTAAAGAAAATGATAAGATGAAGAACAGTAACATACATAGAGCAAATTATAAGACCAACAATAATAACAGCAGCAGATTAGAGAATCATGAACAATGACATAATAAGCATACGTAAATTAAACATCATCATATAATTATCATACTCCGTTAATTAAATAAGCAGTCAATTAACTCCATAATAACTCCATAATCTAGCCTTGATTAACAAATAAAACCCTACAAATTCTTGGTCACATACTAATTTAAACTTCTTCAGCCTTGGGAATGGTGACAACAACACAAGAATCATGAACAATGACATAAGCCTGATGAAACAGCCCACCATTTTCCGGAAGCTTAACCAACTTACTGAACTTCTTCCCTGAGCACGTGATCTTCCCGGAGATGCTCAGCTTCATCACGTGACCCTCACATTGAACCACCGTGGCATTGACGAGATCACCCTTCTTCAGCAATGGAACCGAAACCCGAAGCACATACGCCGACTCAGACTCCGTCCAGTCAACTGACTCTCCGTCGTCTCCATCGCCGGTGAAGTATGATAAGGGTGATTTTAGAACTGATGGTACGGAAAATGTGGACCCCATTGAATATTTGGTTTTCTGGTTTTGTTTGTTTGTGGAATAGTGCTTCTGGTGGAGTGTACAGTGTACTGCTGCAGTGTGTGTGTGTGGGGTAAATCAGGTGAGGTGGTTGTACTATTTGTACTCGCTATTAATAATAGGATAGTGATAGGGCGCCACCGGGTGACGCACAAATTGGGTGCCACCCTCTCACAACCCTTTTTAATTGAAGGGGTCCCCACTCACCCCATGTGAGAGGGTGGCGCCCAAATTGGGTGTCACCGGGTGGCGCCCTTTCATTTTCCTTAATAATATCAAGGAATCAAGGAGGTTTGCCTTGGGAAACAAGGTAAGCTGAAAGAATTTGCGTTATTTTATGGGCTTTGGGTTGTAACAATGTTATTTTCGCTGGAATGGCCCAAGTATTCTGATTCTACTGCATCTTTGGTTGTAACACGACCCTTTTATTAAGAGGTCGTTTGGCTCACAATGGAAATTTCCGATAATTTTAGATTATATTTTATGTGAATTTGCAAAAATAGTTTGATTGCATGTACGGTGTACCCATGTAGAATTGGGTTGGACAGCTATTCATAAAGTTCTTTTCCAGCTTGGGATTATCTATAGTGTAACAATTTTGTTGGGCCGCTCACAATCTCCGTCATTGTAATAAAATAGGGATGCTAATAGTTGATACAAATGCCTAATTTAATTAATACCGTCATCAGAATCATATCAATAATTCTATTTTAAATTACCGATATATTTATATACTCTTTCCGTCTCGGTCATTTGTTTTTCATTTCTATTTTGAAGTGTCTCATTAATTCATTTGTTTACCTTTATACATTTCAGGAAGATTTTGTATGAGTAATTTGAACCCTAATGAGACTAATGTTCACTTGTCATTCACTAAGTACAACTATAAATGGTCAATATGGTCTCCTACTCTTTCCTTAGCCTTTCTGCCAAAAGTAAATGTAGAATAATGACCGGGATTGAAGGAGTAACTAATTTTAATTTGGTTTCTTCTAAGATTATTGTGGAATTTATGTTGAAGTAATGCAAGTGCTAACAATGTTGTTGTCTAGATTCATTGCATTATAGAGAAGTCTTTTATTGCCTCGTAATAGAATCTTTTCTTTCCATTAATTATATGATTATAGCCATAACTCCATGTTTATGGTGGTGATTATGCCACTAACTTTGCGATTATAGTGCTAATTAATCACTTTGACCATTTGGCTTTCCTCTTCAACCACTTTATATAAATATGAGAAGTTTGTAATCATTTGACCTTTGATGAAGTACCTAAAATGCAACATTTTAGAATTGCACTATGTTGGATATCTAGAAAGATATTGGATCGAACACAATGTAATGATTGACGACAAGGTGAGATCTATGCTGAGTAAATTTTTGACCTTTTATGGTGATCTTGTTTTAAGTCTATTGAGAAGACTATTATACCTTGTTTGTTGTGTAATCATACTACTTGTGCTCTTAATCTTGCAATATAAGATGAAGGGTAATTGTAGAACTATTATTAGCTATTACCCATTTGTTAGAGCATTATTTTTTTTTTGCTATTGTTTATCTTTAGCATAATGCTAATATCAACTTGATATTGCTGAAATTGATGTGTATAATGAATTATAGATGTCCACATTTTATGCATATTTGAGGAAGTTGATTGATAAAGAAATGTTCAAAAATTATTTATATGTGAGTGGTATGTGTGGAGATAGACTTGATGAAATCATCTAAGTGAGTGTGAAAAGTTGGCCTCTTTCTATGAAAGGGTAGGCTATCTCTCTACACCATTCATCAGAATTCCAAGATTCATCTGGCCATGAATTTGTTGAATTATATCGCGGAAGTCGTTTAGAACTTAAGGTGAAATATGTGATTGGAATTTACCCTTGAGTCTACGAGTTCAAGATTCGTTCACTCTCTAGATGATGAAAGAATTATTTCATTTCACTAACGTGTTAGTTCAAGTCGAAAGACACTAATACTAAAGTATTGATCCTTATTAATATGCTAAGAATCTTTGTCTTATCCTTTTGCATTAGTGGGGGATTGTTGGAGTTAATGCAAAGGCTAACAATGTTGTCTAGATTCATTGCATTATAAAGAAGCCTTCCATTACCTCGTAAGAGAATCTTCCACTAATTGCATTATTATAGCCATTAACTCCGTATTTATGGTGGTGGTTATGCCACTAAGTTGGTGAATATGGTGTTAATTAATAACTTTGACCTTTTGACTTTCATCTTTAACCACTACAAATATGAGAAGTTTATAGTCATTGACATACACGTCTTCCATAATCTTATACTACTTCTCAACGATTATTTTGAGCATAACATATGAGTTTCAACTCGTAATGGTTGAGTACACAACTTTTAAGAGTGTTGTGCAACCTTGGAGGACGACGCCCATATCGATTTGTATTGTAGTCGGGCTATTTCGTTTTTCATTAGGTGTCTCTCATACCATGACACGATAAACATTTCTTCTGTAAATATATCTTCGTCCCTATAGTGACCCTATATTTCCACTTTTTTTTTTTTTTTTTTTTTTTTGGAAATGTAAGCCTCTCATTAAATCATTAAAATGTCCCATACATCTATTACATACTCAAACTTTGCATCTTTGAATGTACAAAACTTCACAATTCGTCAATTCATTGATGCACTTTACTACTCTTAATTTCTACTTGACCTAGTCTCATTTTAACATCACATTTCACCTGTTGTACTAAGTTTGCTGGTCTTAGTACATATCCATCAATCTAGCACAAATTTTGCCTATTCCATATTTGATACATAAGATTAGCAAGAATGACCGCTACCTTCCTTTTGCAAGCATAATGCAATCTCCATTTAACCCACCATTTGATGCAATCCTATTCAAGAATGCTGATCCTGCCCTAACTTCAGGCACTGTCTGCTATATTCAAACCCCAAAAAACAAATGAACATGATTCTCCTCCTTGATCCCACATAACTCACAGCTGTTGACAGGTATAATCTGCATCCTAACCAAACGATCCTGGGTTAATAACCTCTGTTCTACCACTAGCCAACACAGAAAAGTGTGCTTAGGACAAATCCACTTGTTAAGCATACATGGTCACAACTGAACTTGCTCAATTGCAGGTTTGATCCACTGATATCCCGTCTGAACTGTGTAATGCTCTTTGTAATACCTCAATATTTGATCTGTTGGGCACTCTATCGAGTAGGACTTACTCTGTCGAGTAAGTCATTGACGGATTCTGGAATACATTCTGCTTTGAATGTACTCGATCCAGTAGGGGCAACTCGATCGAGTAGGTGGTACTCGATCGAGTACGTTAGTTACTCGATCGAGTAAGTCATATTTTACAGATTTTCGGCCGGGTTTGATAGTAAACGCGGAGAGCTATTAAAGTTTCTTTCGATAGTTCTTGTCACTTTTACTTTTACTTTTCTAAACCTTTCACAAAAGAAAACAAAACGACGTTCAATCCTCTCCTCTCTTTGCTATCAAATCAAGGCTAGGGTTGTCGGATTTCTGATATCGTCATACCTTTGTGATCGTCATCGTTTGGGTAAGATTTCTATATTGTTTTTATGTCAAGTAGTTAATGTTGGTTAAACCCTAATTTGGTGATTTGGGAGTTTTGGGAGTAATTGTTGTAGTAGATTGTAATTATATGATTGTTGATTATAGGAGGTATCTCGTAGAGGAAGCTTTTTGATCTACTGCATTTGATTGTTGGTGACTCCGTCGCAGGTAGGGTTTCCCTACTCAGTTGACTGCTTAAATAGTATAAGATGACATGATTGTTTTGTTGGCATGATTACTGTTATCGCTGCTTGGATTTGGCATGTTTATATTGGTATTGTGAGTTGGTTGCTTGTTGTATCTGTGGTTCACGAGGTGCGTCCTCGGCTGAGTGGAGTCATTTTCGAGAATGGATTCACGCCCTTGATTCGCCCCTTGTTGTTCCCGTCACAAAAGGAGATGTGCACATTAATGGACATGGGTTATTCGCTCTATGGTTTTGAGCGGGGCTTAGGTGGTACGGTTGTGCTCCCCACTGGCGATGTGGATATCTATTGCGATGGGTATTCTGGCAGAGCTACACACTTTAGTGTGTAGTCAGGTGACTGGGGATGAGCTGGATTGGAGGAATCTGTTTGTGTACTTGGATGTTGTTGTTTACTTATCTTGTTTATTCAGTAACTGACCCCGTTTAAATGTTTTGAAAACTGTAGTGATCCATTCGGGGATGGTGAGCAATTGATTAGCAGGTATTTCTTTGGAGTACGAGCGAGATCTAGCTGGGGATGGAGTCATCACTAGTCTGAGTCTTTTTGTCTTCCGCTGATTGTTATGACAATTTTTATTTCTGTTTGGATTTCAGTTTGAGACAATTGTATTTCATATTTCAGTTTTGATTTAAGTTGTACGCACATTAACTTTCAAACTTAAAGTATATTTCTTTATGGTCTCCTTTGATTACTATACCTCGGGTAACCGAGATGGTAGCATCTCCGTGTGCCAGGGTGGTCTTGGTAAGGCACATTGGTGTATGGGGGTGTTACACTCTTCTCCATTCAGTAGCTTATCTTTATAAATATTTTTAACCTGGAATATCTTTCTCCAGGCCCATCTAGTACCAATGTTAGGTTCATATTCTGTCCATTGAGCAAACTTGATATAAACTGCACGAACCCACCTCACCCACAGATGATCAGCCTTGTTTGCCACCCAGCAAACATATTTCCCAATAGCTGCAATGCTCCAAGCATGAAGATGTCTCAATGCAAGCCCACCTTGCTTCTTGGGTCTGGAAATCCTTTCCCAAGCAACCAAAGAAGGGCTTTCCTTCTCCTCATTGCCATGGCAAAGATAAGTTCTATAAATTTTCTCTATTGTTTCTATCACAACTTTTGGTAGGATAAAAATATGAGCTCAATAGCCGTGGAGAGTACTGAGAACAACCTTTATGAAGACTACTCTCCCTGCATAAGACAATTTTCTTGATCCAAGTCCCCTTATCCTATCAACTACATTCTCAACTAAACAATTACAATCCATAATTGATAGTCTCTTAGGAGACACATTCACTCCCAAGTACTTAAAAGGAACATTTTCCCTTTCATTCTTGTGGATTTTTCAACAGACCTTATCCACTCATCATCAGTTCCATTAGATTTACCTCTATTATTCACCAAACCTGATGCTCTAGAGAAATATTCAAAGGAGTTCAGCATCAGGTCAATAGACGCTTTCTCTCCTTTTCAAAACATTATGAGATCATCAGAAAAACATAAATGAGAAAGATTAATCCTCTTACATAGTGGATGAAATCTAAATCTCTTTTGTTGCTGCACCACCATTAACAGTCTACTTAGATAATCTAGACACAAAGTGAAGAGTAAGGGGGAGAAGGAGTTACCTTGCCTTAGCCCCCTTTGCCCCTTAAAGAATCCAAAAGTCTCTCCATTTAGTGAAATGGAATAAGA
Source organism: Silene latifolia (assembly GCF_048544455.1). Classification (NCBI taxonomy): domain Eukaryota; kingdom Viridiplantae; phylum Streptophyta; class Magnoliopsida; order Caryophyllales; family Caryophyllaceae; genus Silene; species Silene latifolia. The sequence continues at coordinate 50,676,320 of NC_133526.1, read as the reverse complement.
GGGTATTGTCACACACTGCATCAAAACCTTTATGATTTGTTCAGGAAAACCAGTGGCAGTTAACATATCATTCACAAAGGTCCATTCTATTGAGTCATAACTTTTTGAAAATCTAGTTTCATCACTACTCTTGGTGAACAACTCTTCCTCTTGTATAACTTGATTAAATAATTGGCATATTAGAATATTACCCACAATATCTCTTCCTTTAATAAAACCACTCTGAGATGGTAATAATATCAGGGAGAATGTTACTCAATCTTACACATATCACCTTTGATAAGCATTTGTAAATTGTGTTGCAACAAGAAATGGGCCTGAATTGCATCACATTTTCAGGTCGCTCAACCTTGGTATCAAAGAAAGGATGGTATTATTGCATTGCTTCAACACCTTGCCAGACTAAAACACACTCTTTACTGCACTTACAACATCAGCTCCTACAATATTCCAGTTATCCTTGAAAAACTGGCTACTGTACCCATCAGGTCTGGGAGCTTTTGTTCCAGGGATTGCAAACATAGACTCCTTTATCTCCTCATCAGTGATGGATGCATTAAGGATGTTACAATGCTCATGTGTTAAAACAATTTCCTGTCTTCAATACTCCTTTATGCAAGGGCTTCACAGGTTTAGAAGTCCCCAACAAATTAATATAGTAATTTTCAAAAGCTTGCTGAATCTCCTCAGGTTTAGTACACAGATTATTTGTCATGTCCCTGACTTGATAAATTCTATTTCTAGCTCTTCTCTTCTTTATTGCAGCATGAAGGAAACCAGTATTCTCATCCCTATGCTTCATCCAATCACATTTAGCTTTTTGTCTAATGAATTGATCCCTGGCTTTGATCAAATCCCTTAATTCATGAGCACAAGCCCTCTCATTGTCATTCCATTCTTTGTTCAAACGATCAGAGATAAGCAAAGTTTGATAATGCAGAAGGGATAATTCTGTGACATGTGTAAGATTCTCTATATCCCCGAAGTGTTCCCTATTGAGTTATTTCAATCCTTGCTTTAGCCCTTTTAATTTACTCACTATTTTAAATATAGGAGTGCCTTATACCTGCCTATGCCAACTGATACGAACATTTTATATAATCTTTTTTGGCCTCATGTATGCATTTCTATGTAATTCTCGTAGTTTTATATTGCAAAATGCCCCGAATAGGCTACTTTGGTTTGGTTTGCCTTAATTGCAGGAAGAGACCATAAAGTTGTGAAATCGTACCTTTTTCAGTCCCCTTAGCATGCATTTATGGAGATAGAAGTTTTGAAGCAGAATTGTTATGCCTCGGGAAGCGTAAAAGGAGTCTCAGAAGCTAACCAATGAAGAAAACGAGCTGATTCAGTGGCTGGTACTCGTTCGAAGGCCCTTTCTGTTCGATCGAGTGAGTATGGTGGTCCATGGTACTCGATCGAGTCCATGCTGAAGTCGATCGAAAGGTGGCTTTTGGTAGTTACTCGATCGAACATGTCTTCTGTTCGATCGAGAGTTTTGGCTAGAGATTTGCTCGATTGAGGTGATTGAAGTTACTCGATCGAGTGGATTTCTATCTGAGCGCGGGATTTTATTTCATGTAAACTTATCTAGCATTTTAAGTATTTTTAGGTTAATAAAAATGTCTTCTCTATTTAAAGAGAAGACGGGATTAGGTTTAATGATCTTTGAATCACTCAGAAAACTTAATTACTTTGAGCAGACTCTTTTCTCTCCCTTTGCAACGTTGCTTTGTTCATTCGCCGGATTCTAAACTTTTTAATCTTTCTCTACTCTTTATACTTAAATTAATTTCATCTTTTACATTCTTAATTACTAGCCCCTTGGTTACTGTTTTAGTTATTGTTATAATTTAGTTTATGTTAATTCATCCCTATTACCTTTATATCATGTCTCTTGTTGATTCATTAATTTTTGTTATTAGTTTTGTTATGAACATGAGTAACTAATTCCTTTTATGTTAGGATTAGGGGAGCCATGGTAGTGAATAAATGATGCTGTAAATAGAATAGATGGTTTGATTGTGAGAACTGTTTTATAACAATATAATTGTAATCATTTAGTTGAGTGCACGCTTCTAAATCAGTTAATTTGGTTAAATTCAGACCTCGATCGAGAGTTTGGAATGAACAGGCCTGTTATGAACAGTAAGACTACACTAATGAGGGCGGGAGCTAAGTTAGTTGTGTTTTAGGGCAGAAAGTGGACCGAGAGGACCTTTCCTACACCCTTCTCACATTAGACTGTCTAACCTGTTTATGACTGAATTGGCTAATTACCATGGTGAACCGACATCCTAGCATTTCTCTCCTTATTTGATCTCATTCTTTATTTCCTCTTATTGCTTTTATTGCTCTTTTCTCTTTGCCTTAATCTTTTAGTAGTTTAGAAACAAATTCAAACACCCCAGTTGTTACAGTGACGGACTAAGTAGACAAGTAGATATAATAGCCTCCCTGTGGAGTACGATACCCGACTTACCTCTACTATATTCATTAGTTGAGCTGGTTGGTTTATTTTTGATAGGATTGCGACACTCGTGTCAAAATTTGGCGCCGTTGCCGGGGAGGCAATTAGTCTATTTATTTGTTTATTTCGAGTCTGTCTTGGTGTCAAGGGATTTTTAATTCCTTGAGACAGTTCTTATTTATTTCCTCTAGTTTTGCTTATGCCCAGGTCTAACAGGTCAGAATTAGTACCAGCTGATCCTGAACCAGAGCGGACTTTTCGCTATAGACAGAGCTTATTGAAAAAAAATCGTCAAAAGGAAGCCTTGAGTACTTTTGACCCTGATCTTGAACATTTTATATTTGCAGAAGACCAGTCTTTTGAAGAAGACACTTCTATTTCTGCAGCCAAATCTGTGAAGATGCCTAATATCGCGAGTCATTCTGAGCCTACAGCTGAGTCTATTCCAAAAGGTTTCAACCTTGCAATAGAAGACATGTTCGATCGAGTAACCTCCAAAAGCCACCTTTCGATCGAGTTTAGCAGCGACTCAATCGAGTACCATGGACCACCATACTCACTCGATCGAACAGAAAGGGCCTTCGATCGAATACCAGCCACTGAATCAGCTCGTTTTCTTCATTGGTTAGCTTCCGAGACTCCTTCACGCTTCCCGAGGCATAGAAATTCCGCTTCAAAACTTCCATCTCCATAAATGCATGCTTAGGGGACTGAAAAAGGTACGATTTCACTACTTTCTGGTCTGTTCCTGCAATTAAGGCAAACCAAACCAAAGTAGCCTATTCGGGGAATTTTGCAATATAAAACTACGAGAATTACATAGAAATGCGTGCATAAGAGGCCAAAAAGGACTATATAAAATGCATGTATCAAATCTGGTCGAGAGAAATATGTATCGTGGAGTAGCCGGTGAGTTCCGCGAAAGCACATGGACGTCTTTACAGATTATTGTTCTACCATTCTCGCTACTAAGGGAGTGACTCAAGATAAGATTAAGGAAGCCCTTTTCCCTTTTTCTCTGATCGATGGAGCCTGAGAGTGGCTTACTGATCTAGATAGAGTTGCAGCTGGGATTACAAACTGGGAGACCCTGGCCCTTGCTTTTTATAAAAGGTACTTTTCTCCGCAGAGAACAAACCAATTGAGAGGGAAGATTACGAGTTTCAAGCAAACTCCAGACGAGAATCTATATGAGGCGTGGGGTCGGTTTAAAAAGCTGGTTCGGTCCGTCCCTCATCACGGTTTTAATCAGTGATTTTTGTGCAACCAGTTCTATAATGGGTTGTATGATGACCACCGTGCTATATTAGATGCTGTAGCCAACAGTCAATTCCAGAAGAATATTGATGATGACAAAGGTTGGGGAATCATTGAAGAGATGGCCACCCATTGTGCTGAATATGGGAATCCTAGAGGTGACATTAGGACGGTTTCTAGTATTGACAGTGCACTTGTAGCTCAGCTGGAAGCCATAAATGCCAAATTTGATAAACTTGAGTTGCAGGCTACGGGGGATCAATAGACGGTTCACTTGTTGACTTGACAAGAGACCGTCTCATGTGAAAGATGTGGTGGTAATGACGGTCACATTGCTGTAGATTGTCTAGCTGAGAAGGAGCAGGTTTTTGCCTTTCAACAATATAGGCAAGGGGGCTCCTATTATAATAACCAAAGATGCGTCCATCCTAACTTGAGATGGATGAGTCAAAATGTTTTAAATCCATCTCCTCCACCGCAGCAGCAACAACCTTATGTACCACCTCACAAAGCTCAACAAGGTTTTCAGAAGCCTCCATCTTTTCCGCCACCGCAAGAAGGCGCCTCTTCTAGTGGCATAAGTGATATAGCTAAGTTGAAGTCGATGATACAATCATTGACCATCCAATTGAAAAAAAGTGACCAACAAAAGGATGCCTCTATCAAGTCACTGGAATCTCAAATAGCTCAACTCACTACCAATCAAGCGTCGAGGCAACCGGTTCATTTACCGTCCCAACCTGATAAGAAACATCATGAGACGGTAAATTTAATTAATCTGAGGAATGGTCTGTCTTATAAGGGACCCAAAATGCCGACTGAAAGTCATAAATCAGACCTGGAAATTGAAGTTGTTGCGCATGAACAGTCGTCCTTTGACGAAAATCTGCTGAACCCAAGGAAAGTCCTCGATCGACTGGTGACTGGTGGTCGATCGAGGGAAATTGTTGATAAAGCTCTCGATTAAGGAGTTGATTGTGCTCGATCGAGCATTGTTGAAAAGGGAGCCTTCGATCGAGTAGCTGAGAATGCTCGATCGAGCAAAGTTCATGATAAAGTTATTCGATCGAAAGGAACTGATGCTTGATTGAGTACAAATGAAGCTGATTATGAGAATTCTTTGGCAAAAAGGAACGAAGGACTAGCTATTCCCATTACGGTCCCATTTCCGCGGCGATTACAGAACAAGAAGATTGATCACCAATTCGGTAATTTTGCTGAAATATTAAAAAGTCTTCATGTTAATGTTCCCTTCGCCGAGTTTCTAACCCAGGTACCCTCTTATATGAAATTTATGAAAGAAGTTTTAACATGTAAGAGGCATATCAATGATCATGAGACGGTGGCTTTAACCGAAGCGGGCACTGCCCTAATTCAAAATAAGATTCCACCTAAATTATCTGACCCGGGTAGCTTCTCTATTCCATGTCATATAGGGACCCATTTAATCGATAATGCATTATGTGATTTGGGAGCTAGTGTGAGTGTCTTACCGTTGTCTCTCGCTAAAAGACTTGGTTTGACCAAATTTCATTGTACTAATATGATCGTGTAGATGGCCGACCGTACTTTATCACGACCCTTAGGTATCTTAGAGGACATACCTGTTAGGATCGGGAAGTTTTTTATTCCCGTTGATTTTGTAGTCTTGGAATCCCCGAAGACTCTTACACTTCTATTATTTTAGGACGACCATTTCTATTTATCGCTCGCTCAGTAATTGATGTTGGGGGGAAGACTCTAACCTTTCAGGTTGGCGTTGAAGAGTTGACTTTTTATCAGTCCAGCATTCGCAGGGCTCCTATGCAAGTCTAACCATGCAATGCACTACCCTCTAATGACCCTGACACGGATCCTCCAATAGATAATATTGAATCATGCATTGCGATTTTAACACCTCCGCCTCAGACTGAGAGCAATACGGAGGACCATTCTATCGTTTCTATTGTTACAGGTATAAGCGGAATGGACATTGGAGATCCCGGTGATAAAGGTACAGTGAAATTTATGCTCACTAATGGAGAATATGCCAAATATAAAGACCATGAACGGGAAAAGAAGGATAAGGGAAAGAAGAAGGTGAAAGCGTATGTGGACGCGGATTACTCTTCTTCAATTAGTTCAAGTTCATGGAGATCAAAAAGGACGGTGCGTGATGCTGAAGGGACCTCCTCCAGTCAGAAGCCCTCTTTTGGGCTATTGAAGTATTTTGGAAGATGAAACGGGCAGCTGTCCCATTGTAAAATTATTTGTAATTTGGATTTCGTTAGACACTTTAATTGCTTGTAGACAATAGCTTAGTTTAGTTAGTTCTAAATAGCGTAAGACCTAATATAGACTGCTGCTGTGAATTTGATATTTTCGGGAAGTATTTTATGTGTTTTTATGCAGGTTTGGGGAAGCTATCTGACCATTGGGATGCGTGCCAAAGGAAAAGCCCTCGATCAAACCTTTTTTGTGTTCGATCGAGCAAATTGTCCATAAAAAAACCCTCGATCGAGTGAATCGCTGTACTCGATTGAAATGTCATATTTGAGGGGTTCTCGATCGAGTTGTCCTGTACTCAATCGAGTAGAATTGAGAAGCTAAAGTCCTTGATCGAACAACCCAATGTTCTCGATCGAGTAAAATTCAAGGAAAAGAAGGGAGAATTCGATCGAGCACTTACAAAGCTCTCGATCGAGCAGAATGTCGAGGAAAGCTCTCGATTGAGTGGTTGCATATCACTCGATCGAGTAACAACCGCTGATTATAGAATGAGGGAGTATTCCTTTTCCCTATTCTATTTCATTATTCAATCTTTCTTCTTCTCCCTTTGCGCGATAAACCCCAATCCCCAACCTCAAATTACCATTTTTCTTCCCCTTTTTACCAAATTAATTACTCAAATTCATTCCTTGTAATCAATTAAGTCAATCTCCCTTATTTGCCCCTTGAAATTTCGTCTAATTTGCGGATTTTCTGAGGGATTAGGGTTCGATAAATTGAATTTTATTCGATTAATTGGTGTTTATTTGTTGATTTTAATTGCAATTTTTGTTGGGTAATCGTCACAAGTAAGTTCTTTCCCCTAATCTTTATTGTTTAGTTCCATTTTTGTGCTTGCTTTTCGACATTAGGGTTTCGGGATTTCGAATTGGAGGAAAAATCGATTGTGTTAATTGCTTGCCTTTTGATTATAGAACTTATCTCGTAATTTTTAGTGATGTGACACATATTTGAGCATATTTAGTCCCCGAATTAGCCTCGTTCCTATGCTTTATAGTACATAATTGGGTCATTTACTATCTTTTGTTTCCCATTTTGCATATTCTTTGAGGTTTTGTTTCCTTGGTAGGAAAGGAGTTCTAACCTTGCATTTACACGGCGAAATGGAGCTAAATTGATCGCATCTAATGACCAAGCATCAAAGAGAAGACGATACTAGAAGGCCTATGTAGATAATAAAGTGAAATTGGCAATGATGAAAGGATCCTTGCATCCCCGGTGATGCGTGTCTTTTATATGATGTTTTACATCCCATTTTACACGCATTTCAGAGCTCATTCATGTAGTTTATGCTACATTTCTCCCTATTTCCGTCTACTTCCGTATTTTTGTACATTATTGCAGAAATGTGAAGAATCCAGCGGAAATCGAGCTAAATCCGTCCCCGAGTATCCTGCATTGCATTTGGCGTGAAGTATTCGCTTAAGGAACGAGCTTGGTGCGCAGTTCAAGGCCCAAAAGACAAATCCACGAGATTATAGAAGTCAAGTAGCAGCGCAAGCAGTCGATCGACCACTACCTTCAGTCGATCGACCAACCTGCGGGTTCCAGAAGCTACTGTATACTGAAGATCAGTCGATCGACCGCCATGCTTAGTCGATCGACCAATCTTCTATCCCAGACGAGAATTAAAAGACCGAGGAAGCGCAAGCCCATTATGTTTAGGTTTTGATAATAAGTGTTACGTATGTTTGCTATATAACGTAACCTAGAACATCAGAATAATCATTCAGTTTTTATCAAGTTTTTACATTAAGTTTTACATACAATTCTTTAGTTTTATAATTAGGGTTTGGAATATTGTTTAGCATTGGAATTTTCGTTCTTATTCTCAATCGTTCCTCTGCAATTCTCGGTATTCTTCCTGCCCTATTTCAATTCGTTTTATTTCATTGTTAGTATAGAATTGCTAGTTAGATTCCCGAAACCGTTTTATCATTGCATGTTAATTGTTTGTCTTACCGCTTTAATTATGAATTCAGTACTTTTATGCCCTAGTTTTATTGTTGTTATCACCTTCAGCATGAGTAGCTAGATTATTTGTGCTAGGATGTAGGCGAATTATGGCGTAGGCGGCGTAGTATTGTTTTGGACTGAATTCGCGTGTCAGTCGATTGACCGCCATACCTGGTCGATCGACTGACCACGTGAGGTTACCTTTCGTTTTAATTGTTTTTAATGTTGTATTTAACGAATCGAATGCATGCGACCAGTTAGATGCTTAATTTATAACTGACCCATTAGATCGAAAGATAGGGACAGTTGTTAGACCACCAATTAAAATGACTAAACTGTGCTGAGATCGAAAGATAGGTATAGTTTAGACCGTTAGTCACTTTTCAGGATGAGAGTCAGTATTAGTGATATTAGGGACTTATAGCGAGATCGAAAGATGCTATCTGTTAAGAGTGGACCGAGAGGACCTCTTGTTTTCCCGCCTCACATGTGTTTGATTCAGACCGACTTAGTATGCCGCTGCCAAAGCTATAACGAACCGACCATGCTAGTACCCCTTCTTTATCTGTTTAATCCGTCTTTTTAGTTTATTGTCTTTATTTACTCTTAGCTATGGACCAACCCAATTCAACCCCCATAATCGTTACCTTAGACTTTTATTTGACAGATAGAAATTACGTCTGCCTCCTTGTGGTTCGACCCTGTTACCACTAGCCTAGGTTAGTCTTAATAGGAAATTATAAATCTTATTTTTGGTACTCACAACGACGGGTATCACCCGGAATGATCCTCGCGGATTATGAAGGAAGAAAAGAAGAAAAGCTGTCTGCCGTGGGATCCGAGCGGATCACAGACGATCCATGCGTCTCCCTTCACCACCATCCGAGCGTCCCGTGCCTAAGACACTCGTTCTGAAGCAAGAAGATCTGAGCGTCTCACAGACAATCCGCTCGGATCACAGCCCAGAGATCCCGAGCCAGTTTCCAAGGCGCACGGATCATGGCGAGGCTAGCAAAACGGAGATGCTCATTTCCTTCGAGAGGAGCACTTCCTCAACTTTTCATAAGGACTTAATAGTCATTTAAGCCCTTAGTAATCCTAATCCTTGTACCTAATCTTTAGTATAAATACCCCATTGTACTACTTGGATTAACATCTTATCTTAATAATCTCTTAATACTTTCTTAATCATTCCATAATCTTGTAATCAACTCTTAATCTTGTCTTAATACAAATCTCAACACTTAATCTTTCCTTAATTTCTCTATTGTTCTTCATTTATTTTGGATAATTAGAAGATTATTTGGGTTTATTTGGAGGATTGACAACCTTCCATCAATCATCAAGTACTTCTATTATTCTTTGCTTTATTATTTGGAATCATCTTCATAGGTATAATTCTCTCTTAATCTTGTTTAATTATTGTTAATCACTTTCATTTATTCATCATGTTTTCCCTTGCTAGTATGATTGACAACCTTGTTAGCATGTTAAACTTTATAATGAGTGAGTAGTTTCCTTAACTAGGGTTAATGGGGAATTAGGGGAAACCAAAATGGGGATTGATTCATGCTTAATCTAATTTGTTTTCATAATTAATTTGTTTCCTTGTTGTGATTTCAACTTATGCACATGTTATGTTTGATGAAATGCGAGCCTATTAATCCTTGCATTTTTTACCCATCACTTATCTTTTCAATGAGACTTGTAAGCTTATACACCAACTCGAGTCTCATTAGACCATGCATATAGTTGGATAGAAAGGACTAAGTCGACTTGTAGGTGTTGTACAATCTAATCGATTCGACTCCGGGACCCAAACCTTCTTAGGTATTGTAAGCTTATACACCAACTCGATCCCATCACAACAATAAGTGTTTGCATCTAGTAGACAACATGTTTGTACGATCAACTCCCATGAATCCCCTATGAACCCATGACACCCTAGTGATTTTAATCAATTGTTTACATTTTATTTTAATCATCTTGCTTGTTTTTAATACCTTGCTTTTACCTTGTTGATTAGTTAGTTGATCTCTTATCTCAACCCAAATTGTGACACCCTTAGACACAACCAATTGCAATTGAAAATCCTACATCAATACCCGTCCCATGGGATCTGACCTTTACTTGCCTCTTTGCTAAGAGTAGTTTGTGAAGTTATGAATATTGTTTTGGTTAGGTAACTTTTAACGACGAGTTTATACCTCACACCAAAAAATGGCGCCGTTGCCGGGGACGGTTTTAACTTGATTTGATTTTTTTAATTGTTTTTAGTTGTGTCTTTCTTTACCTTGGGGAAGTCAATCTCCTCAAGGTTATTCTAATTGTTTTCAAGTTGTTTGATATTTTGCATGTCTAGGAGATCACAAGGTAACATGTTACCTATTGATCTTGATATTGAAAGAACTTTGACCAACAATAGAAGACTTGCTAGAAATACTTTGAGAGGTATTGGAGAGGGGACATTCAACCCAATAACATTGAGTTTATCAACCCTTTTGCAAGAGAAGAAGAGGATAACCCAATATAAAACCCACCACAAAATCAACCCACAATGCCTAAATTTTCATCACATTCCGTACCAACCAAGGAGAACCTACCAAATGGTACTCCTACACCACAACATTTAACCGGTAATTTCATTGCCAAATCCGCATTTATACAATTAGTTGAGAGAAGTCAATTTAGGGGGATGCCTAGTGAAGACCCTCATTCTCATATGGAGACTTTTTGTGACTATTGTGATGCCATTTATCAAACCGGAGTTACTCAAGACCAAATCCGATGGGTCTTATTTCCTTTTTCTTTGATTGGTACCGCGAAACAATGGTTGAAGAGCCTAGACAAGGCTACTCTTGGTATTAATTCATGGAAGAAATTGGCACTTGCTTTCTACAAGAAATTCTATCCTCCGGAAAAGACTAACATGTTGAGAGCCCAAATCACCGGGTTTAAACAAAGGGATGAGGAATCTTTGTATGAAGCATGGGAGAGATTCAAGGACACTTGTCGATCCTATCCACACCATGGACTTAGCGAGTGGTTCCTTGTACAACAATTTTGGAATGGTCTATATGAAGACTCCCGAAACATTCTCAATATGGGATCCAATGGTATGTTTACCGAAGTTGATGACAATCAAACATAAAACAAAATTGAGGAAATGGCGGTCCATAACTCACAATATAGTAGACATCGAAAGGCTACTAGAGGAAGAAAGCATGAGGTGGATTCCATTACTCAATTGCGTGCTCAACTTAGTGCTCATATTGACACCATTAATTTGAAGTTTGAGAAGGCCATGGCTAAACTTGAAGAGGCCTCCAAATCACCCAAGCAACATGTTAATGCTATGGTGGCATCATCATCAATTCCAAGTGGAGTATGTGAGAGTTGTGGAACTTTGGGACATGACCAAAGTGAATGTAGGGGAACAAGTGAATGCTTTCCAAGCATACAAAAGTGGCACCCCTTATTCCAACTATTACAATGAGAACATCAAATTCCATCCAAAACTTTCATACAAAAGTCAAAATGTTCAAAACTCTCAACCAACATACACCCCACCTCCAATGAGAAATCAAGCTCAAAGACCCTTTTACAACCAAAGCCAACGTTATCAAAACCAACCTCCATACAATCAATCCAATGACTAAGGCTTTGGTGTTCAAAAAGCGGTTCTCCAAATACAAAAGAACCAATTCTTTAAAATGCAAAAATATAGCCGAGCAAAAGACATCACCATCAACAACATACTAGCCCACACCAAAATGTTGGAAACCCAAATGTCTCAATTAGCATCTTCTATCTCTCAAAGACAAAAGGGGCAATTACCACCTCAAAGTAATCCCCCTAGACATGTGTCGGTGAGTGCCATCCATTTGAGGAGTGGTACAACGTATGAAGGGCCAAAGAATCAAATTGAGGAAGACATTGTGGAGGCTAGTGACAAGGAAAGAGTTGTGGAGAACTCTAAGGAAAAAGAACCCATTCAAGAAGTTTCAAAGAAGGAGAATGAAGAGAAGGCTAAAGAAAAAAAGCCTATTGTGATTAGACTTCCATTCCCGAGTCGTCAAGCTAAGCCTAAGTTTGATGAACAACTTGGAAAGTTCATGGAAATTGTGAAGAACTTAGAAATCTCAATCCCATTCACGGAATTGATCAATCCTGTTCCGGCCTATGCAAAGTACATGAATGACATTCTTACCAAGAAGAAATCCATCCGAAAGCTAGAGACTATTGCTTTCACTAAAGTGAGTAGTTCTATTCTTCAAGGAAGTTCACCTCCAAAGCTCAAAGATCCGGGAAGTTTCTCTATTCCATGCACCATTGGCAACACTGCAATCAACAAAGCTTTATGTGACCTTGGAGCAGTGTAAGTGTCATGCCATACTCGGTATGCAAGAGGTTAGGAATGGGAGAATTCAAGTGCACCAATATCACGCTTCAAATGGCGGATCGATCGACAAAGATACCTTTAGGGGTATGGGAAGATGTGCCCGTGAGAATTGACAAATTCTTTATCCCAGTAGACTTTGTTATTGTAGACATAGAGGAGGATTCCAATATTCCTATCATTTTAGGAAAACCTTTCTTGCACACCGTAGGAGCGGTGATTGATATGAAACATATAGAGCTCACACTTGAAGTAGGGGATGAGACAATCACTTTTAATCTTGACAAGACAATGACAGCTCCCCGACTACATGAGCCATGTTTTATGGTTGATCATTATAGCCGAGAAAGTGACAAGAAGAAGTTGGCATCTCAATGCAAAGAACAAGCTATGGGTAAAGAATCACCACCCATATGGAAGAAGAAAGTGGATAAGTCTCAAGATGCTCCATCCAAAGAGCAAGAAAGTTTCAACAAGAATGAGAGCTTGAATAGCTCACCACCACTCATGACAAGAAATGAAGAAGGCCTCATTGGCCATGACAAGAAGTAAGAAGAGTTGTTCTCATCAACTCATGATATTGTTGGGGGAACAAGTAGGTGAAGTATGCGGTCTATGGGATGATGAGTTTGAAGGGTTAGTCATTATATTGGTAATGATATGACCCCAAGACCAAGGCTTTGGTGATCATGTTAAATCAAGTCACCACAATGAATATCAACATATGCAAAGGTCTATTGAAGATCTTTATCATAACAACGAACAAGCCTTCGACTACTTCTTCAAGGTGTTGAGCAACATCAACAACACCGTGGCTATGCCCCCTTGACATCTCATACATGAATGAGAGTTTAGTGGAGTCCTTTCTAAACCACCATTTGTAAATATTCTAACCCCTTAACTTGCATTTTATTCTTGTATTGCAATTTTTGTCAATTTTGTATTTACATTTGTACACTTTGATCAAGATTATAATTTTGAGAGAAAGTGAGGGAGGGACTTAAATGTTTCTTAATGTGTATTGTTTTGACTAGTGTGGGGATAGCAAATGCCTAGGCTTCGTAGTTTGAAGAAACCATATCTGTGATGGAATGTGTACCCTTAGATTGCTTCCCTTTTAGATAATTTCCGCCACTTAGATGAGGAAAGTGGCTATTCATTTTTGTAGATGAATCCATTACTTGTTTTGTGTGCTTTAATACTTGAATGTGTCGCCATTTTGGCAAGCCCCACCTTGCCTTGCAAGAAGGCATCCTACCTCATGGTTGTCTTGTTGTGAGTTGAAGGGGCGGAGTGAGACCCGCTAACTGTCTCACATCGGCTATATTAGTAGGTTAGTTTAAATAAAGGTCCTAGTTTTTGTCACCTCTTTACTCAGGACGATCAAAGGTTCGGTTTGGGGATGTTTTATGTGACTCATATTTGATCACATTTAGTCCCCAAATTAGCCTCATTCCTATGCTTTTTAGTGCATAATTGGGTCATTTACTATCTTTAGTTTCCCATTTTTCATATTCTTTGAGGTTTTGTTTCCTTGGTAGGAAAGGAGTGCTAACCTTGCATTTACATGGTGAAATGGAGCTAAATTGATTGCATCTAATGGCCAAGCATCAAAGAGAAGACGATACTAGAAGGCCTGTGTCAATAATAAAGTGAAATGGGCAATGACGAAAGGATCCTTGCATCCTCGGAATGATCCTCGCGGATTATGAAGGAAGAAAAGAAGAAAATCTGTCTGCCGTGGGATCCGAGCGGATCACAGACGATCCGGGCGTCTCCCTTCACCACCATCCGAGCGTCGCGTGCCTAAGACGCTCGTCCTGAAGCAAGAAAATCTGAGCGTCTCACAGACAGTCCGATCGGATCACAGCCCAGAGATCCCGAGCCAGTTTCCAAGACGTACGGATCATGGCGAGGCTAGCAAAACGGAGATGCTCATTTCCTTCGAGAGGAGCACTTCCTCAACTTTTCTTAAAGACTTAATAGTCATTTAAGCCCTTAGTAACCCTAATCCATGTACCTAATCTTTAGTATAAATACCCCATTGTACTACTTGGATTAACATGCTGTCTTAATACTCTCTTAATACTTTCTTAATCATTCCTTAATCTTGTAATCAACTCTTAATCTAGTCTTAATACAAATTTTAAAACTTAATGTTTCCTTAATTTCTCTATTGTTCTTCATTTATTTTGGGTAATTAGAAGATTATTTGGGTTTATTTGGAGGATTGACAACCTTCCATCAATCATCAAGTACTTCTATTATTCTTTGCTTTATTATTTGGAATCATCTTCATAGGTATAATTCTCTCTTAACCTTGTTTAATTATTGTTAATCACTTTCATTTATTCATCATGTTTTTCCTTGCTAGTATGATTGACAACCTTGTTAGCATGTTAAACTTGATAATGAGTGAGTAGTTTCCTTAACTAGGGTTAATGGGGAATTAGGGGAAACCAACATGGGGATTGATTCATGCTTAATCTAATATGTTTTCATAATTAATTTGCTTGCTTGTTGTGATTTCAACTTATGCACATCTTATGTTTGATGAAATGCGAGCCTATGAATCCTTGCATTTTTTACCCATCACTTATCTTTTCAATGAGACTTGTAAGCTTATACACCAACTCGAGTCTCATTAGATCATGCATATAGTTGGATAGGAAGGACTAAGTCGACTTGTAATTGTTGTACAATCTAATCGATTCGGGTCCGAGACCCAAACCTTCTTAGCGATTGTAAGCTTATACAACAAATCGATCCCATCACAATAATAAGTGCTTGCATCTAGTAGAGAACATGTTTGTATGATCAACTCCAATGAATCCCCTATGAACCCATGACACCCTAGTGCTTTTAATCAATTGTTTACATTTCATTTTAATCATCTTGCTTGTTTTTATTAACTTGCTTTTACCTTGTTGATTAGTATAGTTGATCTCTTATCTCAACACAAATTGTGACACCCTTAGACACAACCAATTGCAATTGAAAATCCTACATCAACACCCGTCCCTTGGGATCCGACCTTTACTTGCCTCTTTGCTAAGAGTAGTTTGTGAAGTTATAAATATGGTTTTGGTTAGGTAATTTTTGACGACGAGTTTATACCTCACACCAGTTAGGATGGATAGTAGTACAGTTTCTGCTTCTACTAGTGCTACTGTTCCGTCTGTTTCTGAGACGGTGGTCCATGCTACCACCACTGTCACTACCACTGCCGCACCCGTCACCACCACTGTCACTTCTACTGTTACTGTTACCACCATCCCTACTACTGTTACCACTGCTGTTGTCCTTACCCCGGTGTTGACCCCTTCTGTGTCGACACCAACCGCTTCTGTCACGTCCTCTGCCCTTGCTGTACAAAGACCAGTTTCTGTTCATGCTCCTGGACTCGCCTCAGCTGCCCTTGCTGCAGCTTCTGCTTCAGGTTCACGAGGGGGAGGGGAGCGGGTTTTAGAGCTGCCAACGTACGTACCGCTACTAGGTACGCTGCTGACACTTCACTGGACTCTCTACCTGAGTTTTCATAGGTACGCTTCATTAACCCGCTTCATCGTACTCGTTTTATGCATTTGATGGACTGTGACGTTACTTCTACCCGGTTTTTGTGTCGTTCTTCCTTAGAAAAGTTGGGGATTTTTGAACTCGTGGGTGAGTTACTAAACGGGACTGGGATGTCGGGTTTGACACTATGAGAGAGCTAACGTATGAACAAGTGACCTTAGAATTTTTTAGCTCTTTCACCTTTTCACCCGTTGCTTATAACACTGACCCAGGGAGCACTTGTATCTCATTTAGACTGTTTAACTCGACCTTCACCTGGACCTTAGCTGAGTTTGGGAGGCGGTTTGGTTTGACTAGTGACGGTCCTCATGAGCCTCCTAGGAAGCTCCTAGCTTTAATTTGGCCCACTCTTGCACAGACTCCCTTAGATCAGAGACGTGTTGCTCACGTCCACCTTCCCCCAGCCCGTTACTTCTTACGTCTCCTAGGAGAGACGATCTGCGGACGCCATGAGCCTAACAACGTTAAAAACATTGAGCTGTCGATTTTAGCGGGTTACTTGAACATTGACTGCGGTGACCCTTTTGTTCTTAACATTTCTTACTTGACAGCTCAACATTTTAACGTTGTCGGGCAGGAGGTGAAGGGTCCGATTTCTTGTGGCGGGTTGGCGACCCACATTGCCCATAGCCTTTTCACTGACTTTCCCCGTTGCCTTACACATGTAGATAAGGACAATGCTATAGATATTTAGGCCATGTTTTGGTTAGCAAAGGACCAACTGACGTGGAAGATTTGTGGTTCCACGTCCATGACCTTACCTTCACCTGACTTACCTCGTCTTTTACCCTTGACTACTGTGTCGGGTAGGGTACCACCACCTCCACCTTCTTACCACCTTACACTTGCTCCTCCCACTTCTAAGAAGCGGAAGAGACGTGACACTACTGTCAGGGAGACCGGTGAGGGGTCCACATAGACACAGATTAGGCAGACACCTACGTCCACGCCCATGCCTATCCCGACCTCTACACCTACACCCTCTGTCCCTCAGTCAATTTTTCCGGCTAATTTTGTTGCTCCTCCACCTTTTGAGGCGCCCGAGGTCATGGACCAAGGGCGTCGTGACGCTCTTCTTTTAGAGATCTGCAGTATAGTAGCTCGTATAAAGCGAGATCAGGCATTTGCCTTGTTCCCTCTATATGAGTACCACATGAGGAGAGGGTGCCCTGTTCCAGATGGCTGGCCAGACCCTTCTTTCTACCGGTACCCGGCGAAGGGGTACCCACAGCTGGAGAGCGAAGAGGACACAGCTGAGAGAGAGGAGAGGGCCAGAGCTGACCTTGCTGCTAGAGGTCGCCAGAGGAGGAGAGGAGAGGAGGAGAGTGACCCCAACTACACGGTGGTTGACGAGGAGGAGGAGGCTGACGAGTAGCTACTGGTCTACTCACTTCCCTAGTTTTCTGGCTGGTTTGGGGAAGTTCGTATATATTATGAGTGTTCTGCTTTTATTTCTTTTTCATCTCCTTTTATTTCATTTATTTCAGTTCTTTATTAGCTGTAATTTTCCCGTTCCCCATTTATATTGCTGGTGTATGTTGGAGGACAACGAGGACGTTGTCCATTTTGGTTTGGGGAGGGTATTGCATCCTTTGAGTCTGCATTTACATTTGTTTTGCATTCACGTTTATTGCATTTTTGTTTGCATTGTATTTTAATTTCACAAAATAATGAAAAATTCAAAAAAATCAAAAAAATTTCCAAATATAAAACAATGTTTCACGTTTATTTTTGCACTCAGGTCGAGTCGGAACGGTAGATTTCAATGATGATATTGCACTATAATTTGTCATTTCACTTAAGCCTTGCAACAAATTCTCATTTTATTAGATTTGTCATTTGCATACTCCACGAGTTAATGTTAAAAATACAGCTGATCAAATAGACTTGACCTGATAAATTTGGCAAACTACTTATAATTTCTAAGAATTAGAGCCGTATAACTGGTGTTATTTATGACCAGTTCATGTAGGAATTGAGAGTAGTATACTCCTTACATAACATGTTCACTAATTTGTACGTGTATGAAATTCAAATGCTTTTTGCCTACATACATTCGGGTTTGTGGTTGGGGTCACATGCAGTGAGATGCTTACAATTTTCCTTTCTTTCATTTTTACCCATTTAGCTCCACATTAGCCAAATTAGCCTTTTTGACACTTAATTACATCCCAATTTAGCCTGCCTGTCAAGCTAGTTTAGTGTGTTTTGCGGTATATAGTTCATTGTTCCGAGTTTGGCTCGTTTTGTGTTGTTTTGGAGTTGGTAGAAAGGAGAAAAAGGAGGATGTGTTGAAAAAAGAATTGAAAAAGAAAAAAAAAAAGAGAAAAAAAACGTGAATAAGAAAAGAAAAAAAAACTGTGAAAAAAGAAAGGAAAAAGAATGAAGAAAATGTTTGATTGTCGAGACGGTTTCACTCATATGCTTTATTTATATCTTTGAGGAGTATTTGGTTTGTTTAGTGAGTTTTGTGCCGAAATAAGAGGCACTTGTGCTTAATTTTGAGATGGTTAAGAATCGGAGATGGTTTAGTATGGTTTCGTTAGGTAGCTAGCTCGACTATTACCTCACAATCCCATAATTGTTTTGTCTTTTCTTTTCCCATCGCCTCACTTTCCCATATGTTTTGTAAGCCCTCGGCTGTGATGGACCTTGTTTGGTTATAGTGTATGTATGGTAGTTAGAATTGTCTATCATATTGGTTGCATGCATGTCTATGTTGGTCGTAGTCTAGGTGAGTGACTATATTTCTTTTCTCTTACATTCATTTGCTTACCCTTTGCTTCATGAGAGAAGAGTGACCCGTGAGAATCCATTTTTGAAGGTCTTGCAAGGTCGACAGTTCAGCTTATTTATAAACATCATACAACTCATTTTCACTTGACTATTTTGGCTATAAGTGTCAGTTTCGTTTGCATTAAATTGGCTTAAGTGGACAACTTGTAGCTAGCTCTGAGTTTTCTTTTCTGTTCCATTAGTTTCCATTTAGTTTACTCGAGGACGAGTAAAGGTTTGGTTTGGGGAGATTTGATACGTGCATTTTATATAGTCCTTTTTGGCCTCTTATGCACGCATTTCTATGTAATTCTTGTAGTTTTATATTGCAAAATGCCCCGAATAGGCTACTTTGGTTTGGTTTGCCTTAATTGCTGGAACAGACCAGAAAGTAGTGAAATCGTACCTTTTTCAGTCCCCTTAGCATGCATTTATGGAAATGGAAGTTTTGAAGCAGAATTATCATGCCTGGGGAAGCGTGAAGGAGTCTCGGAAGCTAACCAATGAAGAAAACGAGCTGATTCAGTGGTTGGTACTCGATCGAAGGGTCTTTCTGTTCGATCGAGTGAGTATGGTGGTCCAGGGTACTCGATCGAGTCCCTGCTGAACTCAATCGAAAGGTGGCTTTTGGAGGTTACTCGATCGAACATGTCTTCTGTTCGATCGAGAGTTTTGGCTGGAGATTTGCTTGATCGAGGTGATTGAAGTTACTCGATCGTGTGGATTTCTATCTGAGCGCGGATTTTGTTTCGTGTAAACTTATCTAGTATCTTAAGTATTTTTAGGTTAATAAAAATATCTTCTCTATATAAAGAGAAGACAAGATTAGGTTTAATGATCTTTTAATCACTCAGACAACTTAATTACTTTGAGCAGACTCTTTTCTCTCCCTTTGTAACGTTTCTTTGTTCATTCACCGGATTATAATCTTTATAATCTTTCTCTACTCTTTATACTTAAATTAATTTCATCTTTTGCTTTCTTAATTACTAGCCCCTTGATTACTATTTTAGTTATTGTTATAATTTAGTTTATGTTAATTCATCCATATTACCTTTATATCATGTCTCTTGTTGATTCATTAATTGTTGTTATTAGTTTCGTTATGAACATGAGTAGCTAATTCCCTTTATGTTAGGATTAGGGGAGCCATGGTAGTGAATAAATGATGTTGTAAATATAATAGATGGTTTGATTGTGAGAACTGTTTTATAACAATATAATTGTAATAATTTAGTTGAGTGCCAACAAATTCATTTTAAATATACTATATTCATTTTAAATTATCCCACACTGAAATATCTCTCAAGGTACTCGGTTCAAAACTGGAAGGGCCAAGGTACGAATTAGGCGCGCTTTTCTAACGGTACTAAGAGGGGCTCCTAACAGTTTCTATCCGGGGTTTATTTTATTTAGACACATCCTAAGTTCATTATTATTCATTGGTTAGGCCCGAGGATCGTTTCGCTCTGATACCACTTTGTAACACCCCCATTTATTCAGGAGCCTTTAGCTAGACATTCCGAAATAAATAGGACTGTTACCATCTCGGTTTCCCGAGGTAGTGTATAACAAAGTACAACAATATCAAAGTGCTTTAAATTTAAAACATTAGTGATTACATGTTTATTACAACTTAATCCAACTTAAAACTTAATATAAAATAATTACAACTCGCAGCGGAAATAAATAAAGTGATATAATTGTTCTATGTGATCTAGACTTCAACTATGGTCCAAGTCAAGCTCTCATCCCAATGCTCCCGAGTCAGCTAATCTTTGGTACCTATCAAATCTGCTCCCCATAAAACGGTTCACCGCAGGTGTTCACGAATACACAGTCAACCGCGAGGTTGAGTAGGAATAAATACTAACAACAAAAACATACGATAAATAATACAATTTCCTTTTTCATTGCACAACCCCCTAAACAACGTGCTCATTTCTTTTACTTACTCATTACACTAATCATCCCGCCAATCCCTGGCCGGCGCAGCCTCAACCCGAAGGTGAGTAAACACACACTACATTACCATAAGGTAATTTCTTCCTCAACATATTGTTGGAATATGTGTCCTCCGACAATAATGCGATCACGACTGTTGATCATGATGATCACATGTTTAAGTCTCATTATAAAGAATATAATTGGGAAGTAATATTTTACTGTCAACTGGTCCACACATATCGGTAATGATTGGCTGACTAGAGTTTGACATTACTGTCGTGCGACGGTGGTGATCAGTTGATCCCCTAGGTCATACCTATAGGGCAACACTCTTAATTGATCATTTAATTGATCGTATAACGTTATGAGTCAATTAAATTATTTAAAATTGACGGACGATTTTGGAAGTAATATTTACGTGTCTCATTGAAATTTGATTAAAATGAGATACGGTCTGAGTAATTGAATTGTATCATTACTCAAATGAAATTATTGTTTAAAGAAACAATTAAAATTGAATGAATTATTATAAATACAAATTGTTGTGATTTATAATTGGTAAAATATTTTGGTACAAGTAATTATGAATTACTAAGTCGATTTTTGTATATGACGTATTTTTATTAATACGTTGATTTTAATATGTTAAAAATACATAGCAATTTTATATGACATGTGACATATTGACAAATTGACAAAAATAAAATGGATTCCATGTTATCCATATGTGCCGAAAATATGAGGAGGATTAGGCTTATATTAAGTTGATTTTGTTAGTGGTAAGCACCATGATTACCTACGAAACTAGCCATGCATACCTATTGCTCATTGAGAAGAACAACTAGAGCATGCATTGGCTCCCTCCCATGCCCTCTTCCACCCGGTTTTAGAGAGGCAAAAACCACTTTGGTTTTTCCTCTTATTTTTACCTTATACACAATAATGTTATTGTTGTTCTATGATTATTCATTCATCTCATCAAAAATATTTTAGAGAGATAAAATATTTCACCTTCCTTTCTCCTCTCTCAACCGGTTTTGGGAGATAAACCAAATAATTTTTGGGTCAATTTTTCTTACAAAATTAATATTGTCTAGTATTCATAATATTAATTTTATTAAGAGTGTGCTTTGGGTATTAAGCTTTGGGAGAGATCCTACACTTGGATCTTATTTCTTCCATTAAGGAAAGCACAAGAACAAGAGAGAAGGTGATCTCTCTTGTGCCCATATAAACTGAATCTCCAATGTAAGGATGAATGTTTCTTCTTTATTTTGTTTATAAGTTTGCATGCATAAGATCATTTATTAATTTTATGACAAATTAAAATAAAACATATATGAATATGTTAAGTATATAGATCTACTTTTCCTTCAATTGGTATCAGAGCCTTGGTTGTTTGCATGCAAATCGGTTAAAAGTTTTTTCGAGTTATAAGATTAACATATAAAACTTGTATAATTTGTGTTATTATGAAATATCACGAAATTAATTTATGCATGTTAAAATTTCTGGTCCTAAAATTTTTTTAGGATATTTTGGTTAATTTATGGTTTTTTATTGTTCATATTACATAATAATGACATTAAAAATATGATTTTATGAATAAAATGTCATTTTCGGACTAAAATTAGCTAAACTTCGAATTTTCCAGTGATTTTTGGATATGTTATCACATATATTATTTTGAGATGACCTGTAAATTTTCATAATTTTTGGACTTCTTATACTCGAAAAATGGATTTTTCATTATTAAATTCGGATATAGGTGAAAAATAGGTTAATATGAGATAAATTTCGAATCTGGTCATAGAAATTTAGTATGTTGTCACATGCAATTTTAAAAGATGTGTGTAAAACAATAGGCTATATTGAAGTCTTTTTGCATGATTTATGGATTTTTGAAGAAAAATAGCATGAATAGTGACTTTATTAGTGAAATATTAATAAAACATACTCTATGACTAAAGAAAAACATTATATGTTGCATTTTATTATCTTTTTCAGATCTAAAATTGAAAAGTTAATGAATATAATTTTTCACATGTTTTTATGATTATTTAGTTAAAACCGATAAACCGCAACATTGTTTTTCCGGATAAATTTCGAAATTTTTTAACCTAAGTTTTTGAACATTATGAGTGTCATGGTATTTTTCCAGAATGTTCATGAGTTTAAATTTCAAATTTCAAATTTATTTGAAATTTTGTGATTTATTTGAATTTATAGCTTATTTTTTTAATTTTTGGTCCATTAATGAACAATTTTTAGAAATATGAGTTAATTATGATCAAATAATTAGTGAAGACTAAATTTTGAGTCCTAAGAGGTTAGGGTAATTAACTTATGCATAAATATGAATTTATGTAATTTTTGTGATTATAAAATGTTGAAATCACGCAAATCCGTAAAAACCGAGTAATATACGATATTGGCTATTTCAAGGTGATTTAGCATAAAATTGGGCATGTTCATACATATTATAATGCTGCATTTTCTTTATGATTGTCATAAATTTTATTTTATTTTATGTAATTTTGAATTATGTAATTTTTACTTAGTATGGCCTTAGTTTTAATTGGTATTACCCGAAACGTACGGGAATATCGATTCGGTTGTAATTTATTGTGATCTCGTATCACCGTTTTGTAATTTAATAGATTTATTATATTTTAGTTACAAATGTATAATAGGAAATTATGTAATTTGTTATAAAATTTTATTTATCTCGGAGTTCCCAAAGACGGATTTCTTCAAGATGACGATACACAAAGACGGTGTTACCTCGAGATGCGTGCCACAACCGAAGTTCAAGGGACCAATGGAGTTGGTTTCCGAATATGTAATAGTTAAATAGTTTTCTATTTTAGGAAGGCCATACTAGGATTTATTTTTATGCTTTGCATTTTATTTATGTGTCACATGCATCGCTAAATCGCCATAACTAAAACATGCATCATCATCTAATCGAGTTCATCGACCGTGTCAAATACAATTATCGTAGTTCACCGCTTTAGTTCACTTAAAACGTGATAGATAATAAATTGACATGACCTCTCGCTAAAACAATTAATTGAGACACAGCCTTTCCAAATAGTAGAAACCATGAAAACCTATTTCGCGAGGGAGTGCACTCGGCCATCCCGGGGTACAAACCTTGTTACGTAGGGGAAGTGGGTGATGAATGTCTATCCACCGAATTCGTGTTGATGAGGGTTTCATCGGCCATCCCGTGCCCAAATTAATGTGAATTTGGATCATGGACACATTTATTCGAAATTTGGATTGACCTCAACGGAAGTATTCGTGACCGTAGTCGCATGTGTTCCGGGCTATAGATAAACATTAGAGTAATTTTATCGACCAAGAGTTCTAAAAGTAGAATCGATTAAACGTTAATCCACCGAGTTATATTAATAAGGGTTCCATCGGCTATCCCGTGCCTAAATTGATATGAATTTGGGTCTTGGAATCATTTATCTAGTTGGGTAGAGGTCACTAGAAAAATGCATAAAACTTGTTTAAATTATAAATTTTTACGAGTATTATTATTAAAACGACATTTGTTTTACTCCTTCTATTTTGTTTTGTAGACCACTTCTTTTTCTCATAACAAATGGCAACACCAACCCCTAACGCCACGCCTCTCGCTAATTCATCTTGGCTTCGATCCTTCATGGATCGATGTAAACTTGAAAAGAATGGGTCAAATTTCTCCGATTGGGATGCCCAACTCAAATTAGCCGCCCAAGGTGACGACAAGCTTCGTTACCTAACCGAGGCCTCTCCACCCGAACCTACTACTAGGTCGACCGCCGCCACTAGGGAAGCATATGAGGCTTACCATAAGGAGTCCGCCGCCATGAAAAACGTCTTGATATTTGCGATGGAGGCGGACCTCCAAAGGAGAGCCTTTAAAATGGGAACCGCTAATGAGATTTACTCCAAGCTTGTGACAATGTTTTCACAAACTCCGCGGATCGTCCAATATGAGGCGGCCGCGACATTCTTTGATCTCGACTTCAAAGAGGGCCAAAAGGTTAGCCCTCATGTGCTCAAACTTATGGAGCTTGTTGAGACCTTGAAAATTCAAAAGGTTGAAATCCCCAAAGAACTCATTGTAGATAGGATTCTACACTACTTGTCCAAAGTCAAAGCATATGTTCAATTCCGGGTGAATTTTAACATGCAAGACAAGGATGTGTCTCTTGAAGAATTGCACAAGTTACTTGTGCAAGCCGAAAGGGACATGGGGTTAAATGTGAACCCACCAAAGGATGTGCTTAACATAAGCACTAAGAGCAAGGGGAAGTTCAAGAAGAATGGGAGGAAGGGTAAGAAGCAAACTCCCACTTTCACCAAAGCTAAGGCTAATGATGCTAGCACTTCAAAAATCAAGAAGGGTCCTCTTGATAAATGCCATTATTGTAATGGTATGGGACATTGGAAAAGAAATTGTTGCAAATACCTTGGTGATATTAAGGCTGGAAAGATCACTCCAGTAGGTAAATGACTATCCTTTCTTTTATGTTTCTAATTCAACTATGGTATTGTGATACAAAGTTGTGATAATGTATCTCCCTTTTTATTATAAATAGGGCCTCCACCAAGCAAAGACAAGGGAAAAGAAAAGCAAGCATAAGAAACCATCAAGAAGCTAGGAATAGCTTTCATGGAGCTTTGCTTTTTATTGTCTTATTTTATTCATGTTTTGGATTTTAGAACCTTTAAGTTTCCGTGTTTGACATGGAAAGGTATTTTGGATAATTGGTTGTATTTTGGATAATGGTGGCTTGGTTTGCAACCCAAGTCACCCGTTTTATCATTTTATCCTTTGTTCTAAAATTCGTATTTAAATGCTTGTTCTTAGAAACATATAACTTAAAGTGATCTAATAGACAAATATAATGACGGGATTCATTATATGTCCACATGCTTAAGGCTTGTGTATGATCATTTATAAAGTAATTTTTGAGTCTATGAACTCTCTCAAAGGAATGTCAATCACCAAGTACACATACGAAATCTAAAACTATTAGTCAATCTATGAGATAGTTTCTCCTTATACTTTAACATCATTATTTGTGTCTCATATGCTATCTTTGAATCTCTAGTGTATTTATTCTAAAGATAGAGTGGGAGAAAAATGAGGACACAACACACGAGGCAAGATATATTTGTGTACTTGTGTAAATGAGATCTACGCAAGAGAGAATGATTTGAATGAAGGTATATCTATTTAAATAGTATACCCAATAGATGGGATATATGGTCTCAAGTAAGTTCTATATGACTAAAGAGATCAAGTGTAGTAATCATAAGAGTATGTTCTCAAGATAACTACACGAGGAGACCAAAAGGAAGTTTTGGAACAAAATGACTAATATAAAGTCTTAACAAGAGTTTTGACTAGTTTATGAAAAATTTTGACCAATAGTTTCAACCTTGAGATTTACTTAAGAGCCTAAATGAATCAATGTAACATCCTAGTAATAAGCGATATTTATGACTAGAGGTTGCAAGGATTGATATACCGATATCCTCAATTGCTAAAGGTTAAACCATGCAAAAGTCATTACTTAACTTCATTATGAAAATGAATTGGTTAAACCTCCTTCTAAAAGGGATATTTTGAAGTACGTATATTAGATATTACTTATATTTAATAAATGACATTGCCACACATCATTATGACATGAATGTGTTAGAGATTTAAAATCTATTTCCATAAGGTTAAGATGAGACCTCTTCGAAATAGGAATTTTGAAAGGATATGATGGGAACATATATGGCTTCATCTTAATAACTTTGCAAAGCAACATACATTCCAATTTTGAAATGTTTTCGATTAAGTAATAAATTTCAAACACATGGAATTTAGTGGGAGCTATCATCCTTCTGAATGTTTACAACTCATTACTCATTAGGAATGACGAGCTAATATCTTCCTTCACAAAGAAGTATTTGAGTTTTCAATTCTGGATGAATTTAGACTATGATGAATCCAATTACATCAAGAAATATTGGATTAGTATTAAGAGATACACATCGTATCAACATACACATAGGTTATTCATGTAGATGAAAATGGAATTGCCATTAGCAGTCATGGTCGTTCATTGAACCTAAAAACGGTTGATCTCATGATTATAAGTTACTAATGTTTCCGCCATTAGAATAATCATGCACATGTCCAATTATAAATCATATGCATAAGAGCATGATGAATCATTGGTAAGCCATAGTAGAAACGTCATGAATTCTCGAGAAGAATTCGATGAGCGATTTCGGTATTTGACAGAATACTCTGTTATGTGTCAAGAGGTTTCACATATTATAGAGAATCCGAACACACGTAAAGATTTATGAAAATCCTATACTTTTCAAGCCAAAAGGAGAAATAGGAAGTTTGGAAAGATACTTAGTTGAATAAAAGGTTGCTCAAAACTAATCTTTCCTAATATGCTAGGACTTGTAAGAAGTGCTAGGCTAATCATCTTGACAAATTGTTGCAAGACTCTACAAAACATATACCTAGTGCATTGTGTGTGGATGGAGTACTTGATCAGTGCAAGTTATATCATTCATCACAAATTTGTTCATTATGTGATAATCGATAAGGAAGTTCTTTAAAGATAAAGAACCGAAACCAAGGTCGGGAACCTTGATGTGTACTTGGAAAGGTTCATGCTATGAGTGATAACATGAATATAAAGGATAATACGATTAAGAAGTTTGAACACATGGACACGTAACATGTTAAACTTCTATTGCAATCAACAAGTGTTTACACACTTACGATATGCATCACAAGGTTGTAATATGGTATTGAATACCCGAGTGTGATGTCGACATTTGTCGTTTGAGTTATTATTAACTCACCTTTTACTTTGTTACATCCAACGGGTTGTAGAGACAATTGAACACCGTTAAAGTGAACACGGATTAACATAGTATTTGCCCATAGTCACTTGTATGAGGTGACGTCTCGAAGTGACTAGAGTGTGATGTGATTGATGGCAAGTTCAAGTGCCATAGAGTCATGTGAGATGACTAGTCGATCACATAGGCAGACTGTTAGGAACATTTTGTCGGGCCTAATGACCGCTTATAGAGTTCTGGCAAATTTATATAGCCTGGTCGTGGCGAGAGCTACTATAGTATTCAAATGAGTCGATTCTTTTGACTAAAGACTATTCGCCTAAGATGGCACAGTTTCAGATTAACTTTGATTTATGTTACTACGACCTTCGTAAATGGGGTCAAATGGGCGTATTTTGGGTTATGATGGCTGTGGCTAGTTGAAGGGAATGAGTGCGATAGGAATTGTCCACCCCTAGTCAGGGTTATAACAATATCTCAGGGCCACTCGAGGAGTAATGAACTGGAAATGCGTGGCCACGCTCGGAATGTATCCATGGTGGATAAATCCGGTCAATCAGTTATTCTCCAGATCGAGGAAACCACTCTCGATATGATCACTTGCAAGTACGACCTGAAAGACACCTTGCATTGAGTGGGAGATAGTAATAGGACAAGAGAATTGGTGACGCACACTTGTCGAGGACAAGTGGGAGATTGTTGGAATATGTGTCCTCCGACAATAATGCGATCACGACTGTTGATCATGATGATCACATGTTTAAGTCTCATTATAAAGAATACAATTGGGAAGTAATATTTTACTGTCAACTGGTCCACACATATCGGTAATGATTGGTGACTAGAGTTTGACATTACCGTCGTGCGTGCGACGATGGTGATCGTTGATCCCCTAGGTCATACCTATAGGGCAACACTCTTAATTGATCATTTAATTGATCGTATAACGTTACGAGTCAATTAAATTATTTAAAATTGACGGACGATTTTGGAAGTAATATTTACGTGTCTCATTGAAATTTGATTAAAATGAGATACGGTCTGAGTAATTGAATTGTATCATTACTCAGATGAAATTATTGTTTAAAGAAACAATTAAAATTGAATGAATTATTATAAATACAAATTGTTGTGATTTATAATTGGTAAAATATTTTGGTACAAGTAATTATGAATTACTAAGTTGATTTTTGTATATGATGTATTTTTATTAATACGTTGATTTTAATATGTTAAAAATACATAGCAATTTTATGTGACATATGACATGTGACATATTGACAAAAATAAAATGGATTCCATGTTATCCATATGTGCCGAAAATATGAGGAAGATTAGGCTTATATTAAGTTGATTTTGTTAGTGGTAAGCACCATGATTACCTACTAAACTAGCCATGCATACCTATTGCTCATTGAGAAGAACAACTAGAGCATGCATTGGCTCCCTCCCATGCCCTCTTCCACCCGGTTTTAGAGAGGCAAAAACCACTTTGGTTTTTCCTCTTATTTTTACCTTATACACAATAATGTTATTGTTGTTCTATGATTATTCATTCATCTCATCAAAAATATTTTAGAGAGATAAAATATTTCACCTTCCTTTCTCCTCTCTCAACCGGTTTTGGGAGATAAACCAAATAATTTTTGGGTTAATTTTTCTTACAAAATTAATATTGTCTAGTATTCATAATATTAATTTTATTAACAGTGTGCTTTGGGTATTAAGCTTTGGGAGAGATCCTACACTTGGATCTTATTTCTTCCATTAAGGAAAGCATAAGAACAAGAGAGAAGGTGATCTCTCTTGTGCCCATATAAACCGAATCTCCAATGTAAGGATGAATGTTTCTTCTTTATTTTGTTTATAAGTTTGCATGCATAAGATCATTTATTAATTTTATGACAAATTAAAATAAAACATATATGAATATGTTAAGTATATAGATCTACTTTTCCGTCACATATAATTGATTAATATCCACCAGATGGCCTGCAGACCAATCTGGGGCCTGCCTCGAGTAAATACGATAAAATATCGTCTGCCAGAATAAATCTGAAATACGTCACCCGAAGGCTCTTACACGACGTCTGCCAATATAACCTCAATAATAATCTACATCAGCAGGAAGGGATGTCTGCCAGTATTAAACTGAATAACCAATGCAAAGACATGCTTATCATAATGCTTAAAAAGAAATCATCCACAATCATTAACGAAAACAGTCATTCAAACAAGCCAACAAATTCCTAAGGCTGGGAAATATACTATATTCATTTTAAATTATCCCACACTGAAATATCTCTCAAGGTACCCGGTTCAAAACTGGAAGGGCCAAGGTACGAATTAGGCGCGCTTTTCTAACGGTACTAAGAGGGGCTCCTAACAGTTTCTATCCGGGGTTTATTTTATTTAGACACATCCTAAGTTCATTATTATTCATTGGTTAGGCCCGAGGATCGTTTCGTTCTGATACCACTTTGTAACACCCCCATTTATTCAGGAGCCTTTAGCTAGACATTCCCAAATAAATAGGACTGTTACCATCTCGGTTTCCCGAGGTAGTGTATAACAAAGTACAACAATATCAAAGTGCTTTAAATTTAAAACTTTAGTGATTACATGTTTATTACAACTTAATCCAACTTAAAACTTAATATAAAATAATTACAACTCGCAGCGGAAATAAATAAAGTGATATAATTGTTCTATGTGATCTAGACTTCAACTATGGTCCAAGTCAAGCTCTCATCCCAATGCTCCCGAGTCAGCTAATCTTTGGTACCTATCAAATCTGCTCCCCATAAAACGGTTCACCGCAGGTGTTCACGAATACACAGTCAACCGCGAGGTTGAGTAGGAATAAATACTAACAACAAAAACATACGATAAATAATACAATTTCCTTTTTCATTGCACAACCCCCTAACAACGTGCTCCTTTCTTTTACTTACTCATTACACTAATCATCCCGCCAATCCCTGGCCGGAGCAGCCTCAACCCGAAGGTGAGTAAACACACACTACATTACCATAAGGAAATGTCTGTCTCAACATATAATTGATTAATATCCACCAGATGGCCTGCAGACCAATCTGGGGCCTGCCTCGAGTAAATACGATAAAATATCGTCTGCCAGAATAAATCTGAAATACGTCACCTGAAGGCTCTTACACGACGTCTGCCAATATAACCTCAATAATAATCTACATCAGCACGAAGGGATGTCTGCCAGTATTAAACTGAATAACCAATGCAATAACAATAACTCCATCATAACTAATCTAACCTATACAATATAATTCTCCCTTCCAACAATTTCAATGATATCAACCAATACAATTCACATACGATCAATTCTCTTTAATATAAATCATCCAACAAACATTATTGAGTAAAAGTTGAGTAGGATTTATCCCTACCTGGCAAGCGATTCCAATTAAGCAGCTTAAGCAATCCAAATAATTAAAGCAATCCAAATATAATTCTTCACAACCGTCACCTAATCAAAATATCGTAATTCAATTTAATTTAATTATTTATTTATCCGGTTTAGTATATAAATTATTCAAATCAATTTATTTATTATAATTATTACGGTATTAAAACCCGCTTACAAAATAAACCCGAGTCACCCGAATATCCAAGTTAAAATCCGATTACAAACAACCCAACCACACCCATTACACGGTTTTAAGCCGTGTTCAAACCACCCCATAAACATCCCTCCATAACGACACCACAATCCACCACGACCACCGCCCTACCTCGACACCCCCAGCCTGCAACCCCACGCATCTAACTCACCCCTAACCACCAGCTAAACCACCACCAACAACCCACAATCCCACGCCCTATCACACGACACCAACCGCAACCCCCTTCAACCCGTGTCCCAAAACAGCCCAACCCCGACAACCACACTCAACCTCACCACCTCCAGCCACCACCATTCTCACCCCTAGTCCACGACGATTCTAAAGCTACCCTCCAACCTCACTCATGGTCATAAACGCGACCACGATGCTCATCTTAAAACAGCTGCGTCAAAACCCCTACTCTCCCCTGTTCTTTGCGATTTCCGTCCACCACCCGCACAAACAACCACCTGCCACCACCTAGACACCACCACCCAGACCACCCATCGTCCACCATCACAACCAACCCTTTCCAACCTCACTCACGGTCAGAAACGCGACCACGATGCTCGTCTTAAAACAGCTGCGTCAAAACCCATGCTCTCCCCTATTCTTTGTGATTTTCGGCCACCACCCGCACAAACCACCACCTGCCATCACCCAGACACCACCACCCAGACCGCCCATCGTCCACCATCACAATCAACCCTTTCCCAGGTCACGACGGGTCAAAATAAGGGTTCAACTACCAATCCAAAACCCACGGTCAAACCCGCAGCACCCCTCCTGACCAGCCATCTTTAGCCGCCTCAAAACCACCCCAACCGTAGTCAACGACGGTCAATAATGGTCAGGTATATATCTTGGCAGTCCAAGGTTGCTTTAGGTCCAAATCCCGAGTCCTATGCTGGTCTAGTTATCGAGTTATAATATGCTAAAGTATATACATAAGATGGTCTGAAATATTACCTTGAGGCGAGAATAAAAATTAATCATTTTGCTTTTCTCTTTCTTAATTCCGTTCTCCTTTCCTTTAGATTTCTTCCTTCTTATTTTATAAATTACTTCTCAGATTATTATGTATTTATAGTCCCGAATTAGAGAGCATATGACATTGATTAGGAAACTAAGAACTATTTCCTTATTCCAATTAGTATAGGAATTACCATTATTATAATTACCATTATATTATTATTATTACATATGTTAATCTTACCATAAATAGGATTCCCTCATACAATATTTACTAATTTATTATTGCCATAAATTATTATTATTATTATGATAATTATTGATATAATTATTATTTCCATATTATTTATTATTAATTCCCGATACAAAATCCGATTACTTAATTATTAAGCCTATAAAACCCGTCCCCCAATTATATCACACGGCCCAATACTGTACTATTAGTTAAGCCCAATTCCCGAATTGAATCATTAATTTATTATTTAATTAACGTCTTACTCGTAATTATTATTAGAAATGCCTTTAACTAATTATTAAATTACATAAATTATTCTCATAAATTATTATCAAAATACGGGATATTACAGTCGTACCCCCTTAAAATGAACTTCGTCCCGAAGTTCGCCCACAACTACTACCACAACACTTATAACATCCTCATACTAAGCACCATCCAACACAATTATGCATTTTACGATTATCAATCATGTCAATCTTATCACAAGGTATCACAACAATAACTCAAAGCATTCGTAGTATTACATTCCTTCCCCCTAAAAATAAACTTCGTCCTCGAAGTTCGGAATAACAAACAATGGGAACAACCAAATCCTTGTTGAAATGCCACAAAATCAAAAACGCACACCGTAACACAAGTCAACTATTATTTCAAACACAACTCCAGGTAACAAAATCTTTGATTTAACAGCAAGTCACATCATATTAGATTTCGAACTAAACTTTATTTTAACTTCTTACTTACCTATTGGCGAATACATTGCCAAATAAATAATAATCTATAACGAAAGATACGCATGACTATTTAATTAATTAATCTTTTCTTAATAATGATATCTAACTTAAACATGGATGCAATTATTGTAATCATATATATAGGCTTAGGGAATCACATTCCGCATATCACTAGACATGGTAATCTATTTCACATAATTGACAACATCAAATATAATGTTCAAGAGATCAAAAACAAAACTTGTTATACATTTTACATGTTATAACTTCTAACAATCTTCAAGGCTAGGAAAACATGTTGTAACTCCTAATAGTCATTAATACATAATAACATAACTACTTATTGAGAACATATACTTTTTAGAAAAATAAATAAAGTTAGTAAACCATGAGAAAAAGAATCAAGTCATAAACTCATAAGATCAATTTATGATGCATTTTACAAACTACTTGGTCGAAACAGAAATTTTACAGCAACTTGTCAGAAACTTAGGTCAAATTGTAAAAATCAATATAAATTGTCAAAAATTTAACTTGCAACATGGCTTATCAATTTGGAAACTTAAACGAGTCTATTAAGTATCAGAGTTGGAATTATAACAAATCATTATGTATTTTTTAAATGACAAATTTTACAAAACTATGGCGCGAAACACACAACTGTACAGAGACATTCCGACCACTGTCCACTAAAATATTTATTTCTCCTAAAATGTATATTATTTGAACACGAGACCAGTGGCATATGAAAGCTAACTCACAATAGTATCATACATAAAAATATCGTATAAAAATTCTAAACAGACAGTAAATGGCCGCCAAAACAATCAAGAGTAAAATTTCGAGAAATCAACCAAAATCACATTCTTCACAATTCCACACAACAATTAATACTTTACATGTTTAATCATTTTCACACCTCCCACCTACATGTTATCATACCTTCCCACATCAAAGACATGCTTATCATAATGCTTAAAAAGAAATCATCCACAATCATTAACGAAAACAGTCATTCAAACAAGCCAACAAATTCCTAAGGCTGGGAAATATACTATAATCATTTTAAATTATCCCACACTGAAATATCTCTCAAGGTACCCGGTTCAAAACTGGAAGGGCCAAGGTACGAATTAGGCGCGCTTTTCTAACGGTACTAAGAGGGGCTCCTAACAGTTTCTATCCGGGGTTTATTTTATTTAGACACATCCTAAGTTCATTATTATTCATTGGTTAGGCCTGAGGATCGTTTCGCTCTGATACCACTTTGTAACACCCCCATTTATTCAAGAGCTTTTAGCTAGACATTCCCAAATAAATAGGACTGTTACCATCTCGGTTTCCCGAGGTAGTGTATAACAAAGTACAACAATATCAAAGTGCTTTAAATTTAAAACTTTAGTGATTACATGTTTATTACAACTTAATCCAACTTAAAACTTAATATAAAATAATTACAACTCGCAGCGGAAATAAATAATGTGATATAATTGTTCTATGTGATCTAGACTTCAACTATGGTCCAAGTCAAGCTCTCATCCCAATGCTCCCGAGTCAGCTAATCTTTGGTACCTATCAAATCTGCTCCCCATAAAACGGTTCACCGCAGGTGTTCACGAATACACAGTCAACCGCGAGGTTGAGTAGGAATAAATACTAACAACAAAAACATACGATAAATAATACAATTTCCTTCTTCATTGCACAACCCCCTAACAACGTGCTCCTTTCTTTTACTTACTCATTACACTAATCATCCCGCCAATCCCTGGCCGGAGCAGCCTCAACCCGAAGGTGAGTAAACACACACTACATTACCATAAGGAAATGTCTGTCTCAACATATAATTGATTAATATCCACCAGATGGCCTGCAGACCAATCTGGGGACTGCCTCGAGTAAATACGATAAAATATCGTCTGCCAGAATAAATCTGAAATACGTCACCCGAAGGCTCTTACACGACGTCTGCCAATATAACCTCAATAATAATCTACATCAGCACGAAGGGATGTCTGCCAGTAGTAAACTGAATAACCAATGCAATAACAGTAACTCCATCATAACCAATCTAACATATACAATATAATTCTCCCTTCCAACAATTTCAATGATATCAACCAACACAATTCACATACGATCAATTCTCTTTAATATAAATCATCCAACAAACATTATCGAGTAAAAGTTGAGTAGGATTTATCCCTACCTGGAAGCGATTCCAATTAAGCAGCTTGCAATCCAAATAATTAAAGCAATCCAAATATAATTCTTCACAACCGTCACCTAATCAAAATATCGTAATTCAATTTAATTTAATTATTTATTTATCCGGTTTAGTATATAAATTATTCAAATCAATTTATTTATTATAATTATTACGGTATTAAAACCCGCTTACAAAATAAACCCGAGTCACCCGAATATCCAAGTTAAAACCCGATTACAAACAACCCAACCACACCCATTACACGGTTTTAAGCCGTGTTCAAACCACCCCATAAACATCCCTCCATAACGACACCACAAGCCACCACGATCACCACCCTACCTTGACACCCCCAGCCTGCAACCCCACGCATCCAACTCACCCCTAACCACCAGCTAAACCACCACCAACAACCCACAATCCCACGCCCTATCACACGACACCAACCGCAACCCCCTTCAACCCGTGTCCCAAAACAGCCCAACCCCGACAACCACACTCAACCTCACCACCTCCAGCCACCACCATTCTCACCCCTAGTCCACGACGATTCTAAAGCTACCCTCCAACCTCACTCATGGTCATAAACGCGACCACGATGCTCATCTTAAAACAGCTGCGTCAAAACCCCTACTCTCCCCTGTTCTTTGCGATTTCCGGCCACCACTCGCACAAACCACCACCTGCCACCACCCAGACACCACCACCCAGACCGCTCATCGTCCACCATCACAACCAACCCTTGCCCAGGTCACGACGTGTAACACCCCAATACTCCAAGTGCCTTACCAGGACCACTCAGGTATAAAAATGTTACCATCTCGGTTACCCGAGGCAATGAATATCATAAGACAATAAAGAAACGTACTTTAAAAGTAATTATAGTTTAAGTGATTACATGTTCAAAACCAAAACTGATAAAAGAAATACAAGTTCTCAAAACTATCTACGGTCAAACTTTTGGCCCTATGGCCATCATTATTACACAATTAAGATGAAATGTTCGAGACACTGAAACATACTGTCTCATGGACACGGCCTAACCACTCATTATTCTCAAAAAATAATAACATCATTACTCAATTAATCACTACAACAAGGTCACAATGTACACCGTAGGCGTTCCACCTGACGATTGGGAGGCAACTTTACAAACATCATCTATACTACCACTCATAAGCCGGAACCTCACCCAACTACTTTCACACTCCATTCATACATAACTAAATTAACTGATACCGTCGCCAGGTACCAAAAATAAAACCTAGATACACTAACAGAAGCTAGCAGTAAGTAGGATCGATCTCCACAGAAAGATGGGAAAATGTCAGCTTTAACTAAGTCCGTCTAAGTCACCAGTTTTGGGGTTTTTAGTTGTTTGTTCTAATCTAATGAGATAAAGGGAAAGAAAGAAAGCAAGAGAGTTGAAATTAAACAAGCAGGGAGAAAGCAGCTAAGACAGTCGGT
Organism: Silene latifolia; assembly: GCF_048544455.1. Lineage (NCBI taxonomy): Eukaryota > Viridiplantae > Streptophyta > Magnoliopsida > Caryophyllales > Caryophyllaceae > Silene > Silene latifolia. Next base: position 50,639,532 of record NC_133526.1, on the reverse strand, counting down.
TCACCATGATTCTCTAGTCATGCAATCTAGGTCTCAGGTCAATACAAGTGTAATCTATGGGGCAATGAATATCTCCTTCTGGTCTCAATTTGTCCTAAAACACAAATAGCTTAGCTTCCACCCTCACTAAAGTGCCCTAATGTTCGCTACAGGTCTCATCATTTCCAATCTTTCGATCTAGGTCAAGGTTTACCGTAATTTATTAACTAACTGCGTCGACTCAATTAGACAAGAACAATTATATGTACCGATTAACAACATAGACTAAGGTTGCATTAAACCTAATATTTCAATTTACACTTCCCTTAAAATCATGGCTCCCCTATGTCTTAGCAAGGGAAACTAGCTATGCATTATTATTGAAAAAACAACAACCATACATAAGCGATTAAGATCAAACATGATAACAAGAGCAATGAAAGATTGATAATAACAATTGTAAGTTAAAGGAGAGAAAGTAATAAAAAGCAATAATAGATTAAGATTAAGATTAAAGGAAGAATAAGAGTGTCGATTACAAGTTGTAAGATCCGAGCAAAGGTTTCAGAGTAAGAGTATGAGAGAGTAAAGGGAGAGAGAACTGTCGAAGTCTAGGAGAAGAAGAAGAGGTCTATCGTACTACTTAACCTAGCTTATATCCTATTTATAAAGCCCATCTCGAAAATAAGCAAAAACAAGCATAGAAAGTAAAACCTCTCGATCGAGTGAAATTAAATCACTCGATCGAGGACAAATCTTGAAATTCCTCTCGATCGAGTAAAACGGGAGTTCGATCGAGGACTTCTTAAATCAGCCAATTTGATCGAGTAGCTAAACAACTCAATCGAGTGATTCGTCATGGATAAAGCATTCGATCGACCAAGTAATGTAGCAAAACTGGTCGATTGAGCTATATTAGCGCATACGGAATCCTTGGCACCTTCCGAGGTCATCTCACACGTCTCTAAGTGATGGTTTTCAAGCTCCGATTCTTCATTCTCTAGAAATGCATGCAAATGGGACAAGTTTGGGCTCAATTTTGCTTCTTTCCGGTCCGTACCTGCAATTTACACAAGACAGAACAAAGTAGACTATTCCGGGGCATTCGTAGCTATACGCCACATAAATAATACAAAAATGCGTGTAAAAACGAGGTAAAAACCCTGTATAAAATACACGCATCAAATCTCCCCAAACCAAACATTTGCTTATCCCCAAGCAAACTATGAATGCAACTAAAGACAACTAACGGAACAGGACCAACTAATCAGCTACAAATCACCCACCTAAACGAGTTTAATGCGACAACTAACAAAATGGCTAATGGTAAGTGCAAACGAGTTAAATCAATGTTTCAAACTACTGAACCGTCGAGTTTGCAAGACTCGTAAATATCGGACTCTCACGGGTCACTCATCACTCAAATTTGGCACATGGTGAGTATATAAGTAAAAGATATAAAGAAGTGAAGACACTCACCTAACTCGACCTATAAGAACATGCATGCAGTTTAACATGAACAAAGTCTCTACAACCGTACAAATGCATTCCCACCAACTAATGACCAAGACACATGCCGAGGGCTTACATTTGGGTAAGTGAGGTAATGGGTAACAAGGGGCTAAGATGAATTTGGATAAATGGAGTTAGCAGCCAAGCTAGCAGTAACGAATCCAAATTAATAACACATCCCAACTTCATACTCAATAAATCAATACAAATCGATGCTAAATTATAGCACATAACTCACTAACCATCATAAAGTTGTTAACTCCCCATAGGATACAAATAGAACATGGGAGCATAAATCACAACATAGTAAGCTTCCGGCTCATGACTTTTTCATAATCTCTTTCTTTTTTTTTCAACTTTTTTTTTCGTTTATCACAACATTTTGTTTTTCATATTCCTTCTTCTTTTCATTCCCTCCAACACTTCCACCAACCTATCAAATCAGATATGTAACCAAACTGCAATGAAACATTTCAAACAGCTACTAATTACTAGCTCGGCTAGGGTAGGCAAAATTATAGATTGTAGCTATATAGGACAAAATAGGCAATTTGGCTATGTGAGGCTCATGGATAGAATGAAATAAAGGGAACTGTCTCTCCTAACATGTGTCACCAATAACAGACCGAATGCATACAGGTATCAAGAAGACTAAATTCATGCTTATGCAAGTGTTACATGCCTTATAGAGAGTACTACTCACATCCTATATGAAACTGGTCATGAATGTCACCAGTTTATTGAGCTATAACCTTATAATGTAATGTAGCTTGCCAATATATGAGTCAAGTCTATTCGTTCAAATAAGAGAGAAACAAAAACTCGTAGATTATGCACATTACCATGCCAATAGAATGTCAAGAATATGCAAGGCAAGGGTAAGGACTCAAAGTAGCGTCAAAGTTCAAACGTTCCGACTCGACCTAAATGCAATAATTAACGTGAATTTTTTTTTTTGTTTTTTTTTTTAAAGAGCACGTGATTTTTCGAATTAAAACAACAATGCAAGCAAAAATGAATAAACGTGTAAGCGGAAATGCAAGAAAACATGCAGACACAGATATGGATGCAAAACCTCCCCAAACCAAACCGTACAATGCCCTCTTTGTACCAAAAATAGGGAACGAAATGCAAACTAAAGAAAAAAGGATAGCGGGAGCCGGAAAACTTACAAGACGGCGGAAATGAGGGACCTCCCCAAACCGACCATGAACATGGGAGGTCACGTAAAGCCTCATAGCATCGCATCAGGCAAAAAATAGAAGCTGTACCACGCATGTACTCGATCGAGATATTAAGAGTAGTTCGATCGACTAGAAATGGTGCTAGAAGTGCTCGATCGAGAACAAAAGGGACTCGATCGAGGAAAGTGGTTTTGCAGGGTTTCGATCGAAAGCAGCAGATGGTCGATCGAGAGAAAATTCCAGCCAAAAGGTTCGATCGATTAGAAAAACCACTCGATCGAATCAAATCACCTGCAAAAACGTATAAAAGGAAGTACAAGACTAGGAGATGCGTGATAGTACAGTGTAGAAAGAGTTTTAAACACACAACATAAAAAGAAGAACAAGTTCAAACAAAAGTACAATAAAACAGTCTGGGTTGCCTTCCAGATAGCGCAGGTTTAAGAGGTCTCGCACGACCTTTCTGGCTTCAATTAGCTGGCTCATCAGGATTGTCGTACAAGACTTCAACGCGGCTGTCTGCATCATTTGCCTCATGGTAATGCTTCACATATTTCCCATTCACCTTGAACCTATTTCCCTCGGAATTTTCTAACTCAACGGACCCAAATCTAGTGACAGCTGTCACTGTATAAGGGCCACTCCATCTAGACATCAGCTTGCCAGGAAATAAACGCAGTCGGGCATTAAACAGCAACACCTTCTGCCCGACATGAAATTCAAGAGGTATGATCCGCTTGTCGTGCCATCTTTTCGTCTTCTCTTTGTAGATGTGTGAGCTATCATAGGCATTTAGCATAAACTCCTCCAGTTCATCTAGCTGCAATAAACGATTCTGACCACACAACTTAGGATCAAAGTTAAGTTCACGAATTTCCCACCAAGCCTTACATTCTAACTCAACAGGTAAATGACATGACTTCCCATAAACCAGCCGATATGGTGATGCATCAATCGGTGTTTTAAAGGCAGTCCGGTAAGCCCATAAAGTGTCTTCCAGTTTAAGACTCCAGTCCTTCCGTGATTTAGAAACTACCTTAGCTAAAATCTCCTTAATCTCTAGATTAGAGACCTCCACTTGCCCACTTGTTTGGGGATGATACGCCAAACCACACCGGTGTCGAACACCAACCTTAGACAAAATAGAAGTTAATTTCTTTTCCTTAAAATGCATTCCCCCCATCACTAATGACGACCCTAGGGACACCAAATCGGGGAAAGATAATCTTTTTAAACATTTTAATCACGGTCTTGGCATCACAATTAGGTGAAGCAATTGCCTCCACCCACTTAGACACATAATCTACAGCTACCAAGATATACCTGTTACCTCTGCTAGACGGGAAGGGTCCTTGGAAATCGATGCCCCAGATATCAAAAACCTCGACCTCTAGGATACCATTTTGTGGCATCTCATGTCTCTTGGACATATTCCCGGAGCGTTGGCAAGCATCACAAGCTGAAACAAAAGTCTTAGCATCAGCAAACAACGTAGGCCAGTAAAAACCAGACTGAAGTACCTTAGCCACGGTACGTGATGGACCGTAGTGACCACCATAAGGAGATGAATGACAGCCCTTCAAGATTGCTTTAGTCTCCCACTGCGGAATACACCGTCTGTAGAGACCGTCTGCACACTCCTTAAATATATAAGGGTCATCCCAGAAGTACTGCTTAGCGTTATAAAGAAAACGCTTCCTCTGCTGATAAGAAAGGTCAGGTGGCAGCGTACCACTAACAACGTAATTAGATAAATCTGCATACCAAGGATCTTGTTTAATAATAGAAGACAAAACAACAAATAAAGAATCATCCGGAAAAGATTAATCAATAGGTAAAGAATCTTCTCCCTCTTGCTGTGACAGTCGCGACAGATGATCAGCTACTACATTCTCAGCACCTTTCTTATCTTTTATCTGCAAATCAAACTCCTGAAGGAGGAGTATCCATCTCAACAGCCATGGTTTAGCTTCCTTCTTAACAAGAAGGTGTCTCAGGGATGCATGGTCAGTAAAAACAGTAACTTCTGACCCTATCAAATAAGAACGAAAATTTTCTAGTCCATAAACCACAGCTAGCAGCTTTTTCTCAGTAGTGGTGTACTTCACTTGAGCCTCATCTAGAGTTCAGCTCGCATAGTAAATTGCGTTTAAGGCTTTGTCTTTCCTTTGGCCTAGCACCGCTCCTAGTGCATAGTCACTAGCATCGCACATAATCTCAAACGGCAAATCCCAGTCGAGATGTTGTATCATCGGCGCCGAAATCAAGGCCTGCTTTAACCTGTTAAAAGCAGAAAGACACTCATCAGTAAATACAAAGGGGGCATCCTTAAGCAACAGCTGTGTAAGTGGTTTAGCAATTTTTGAAAAATCCTTGATAAACCGGCGATAAAAGCCAGCATGACCAAGGACGCTCCTCACTCCTTTGACATTAACAGGAGGAGGTAATTGCTGAATCACTTGCACCTTTGCTTTGTCAACCTCAATACCCCTATCAGAAACCAAGTATCCTAAGACAATTCCCTCGTTGACCATAAAGTGGCACTTCTCCCAATTAAGCACAAGATTAACCTCAATGCAGCGCTGCAACACTTTATCAAGGTTAGACAGACAGTTAACAAAATCACTTCCATAGACACTGAAATCGTCCATAAAGACTTCCATAATAGACTCAATATACTCAAATATCCCCATCATGCACCTTTGAAAGGTGGCAGGGGCATTACACAAGCCAAAAGGCATCCTGCGATAAGCAAAAACACCCTATGGACAGGTAATATTAGTCTTTTCCTGATCATCCAGATGAATAGGGATCTGAAAGAAGCTTGAGTACCCATCTAGATAACAGAAAAACTTATGAGAAGCTAACCTTTCTACCATTTGATCAATGAAAGGAAGGGGAAAGTGATCTTTCTTTGTGGCGGTGTTCAGCTGTCTGTAATCTATACACATCCGCCAGCCAGTTACTACTCTAGTAGGTATCAACTCATTTTTGTCATTCTTAAACACGGTAGTCCCTCCTTTCTTAGGAACTACCTGAACTGGACTCACCCATTTAGAATGACCAACATAATAAATAATGCCTGCATCAAGCAGCTTCATTACCTCAGCCATCACAACATCCCGCCTCTTCTGGTTCAGCCGGCGCTGACCCTGTCTGCAAGGCTTGTGATCTTCCTCAAGCTCGATCTTGTGCATACAAATGTCGGGACTAATCCCCTTGATGTCATCCAAAGAATAACCCATAGCTTTCTTGTTCTTCTTAAGCACAGCTAACAGAGCGGTCAGCTGATCATCATCAAGTTTAGCACTAACAATGACTGGATATTGCTTTGTATCATCTAAGAAATCATATTTAAGATGAGAAGGGAGAGGCTTACGCTCAGGTACCTTCACCTCTATGGCTCAGAGAGTGCTAATCATTTGTTCCACCCTCTCTCCTTCAGCGTCGGTGAGTTCAATGTTGTCAGGATCGGGATTCTACTTTGAATCGATGGGGAGAGTAGGATCGAATCGGTATAATCGGATCGTAGAATCGCAAGATTCTACAAACTCACTAAATATAATTTTTTATTTGGTAAAAACATATAATTGAAAATCAAAATACTTATTTATTAATATTTATTCATAAAATATTGGTAATTAATGATTTTAGTATCATTTTATGAACAACTTGCACGAAATTTGGGTTTTACGGTGTCATTATATAAAAATATATATGAATTTTTTTATTATGGAATCGGATCGTAGGGTCGTAAAATCGTAGGACCGTATTATGATCCCATCTCTAGAAATTTTCAAATTAATAGGATCGTAAGATTCTACAACTATGATAGAGTCGTAGGATCCAGGATCGGTCAAGCATTTTTAGATCGTAAAATCGTAGAATCGTTGGATCGAATCGCGATTCTGACAACAATGGGTGAGTTCACGCTCATCTAAAGCAGCTTCAAGCAAATCCAACACATCATCATTGTTATCTGGGTTATCTGCACACTCTTCTAAAAGCATCAAAGCTTCTAGCGGGTCCGTTATAAAAGAACCCGACCAAAAGTCATAGACAGACTCGTCAACAATATCAACGAAATAACATGTATCCTCTATCATTGTCCGAGCAAGAATACTACGCAGATTGAAAGTAATCGCGTCATCCCCCACTGCAAGAGTCAAACGCCCTTGTTTGACATCAATAATGGCCCCAGCTGTACATAAGAACGGTCTTCCTAGTGTAATTGGGGTCCGGGTATCCTCAGCTATGTCTAAAACAATAAAGTCCACTGGTATAAAGAACTTGCCTACTTTGACAGGCACGTCCTCTAAGATACCCAAGGGTCGTCTTACAGATCTATCAGCCATCTGTAATATAATGTTAGTCATTTTAAGGTGACCCATATTAAGCTTCTTGCAGATAGAAAAGGGCATGACACTGACACTGGCTCCTAAATCATAGAGAGCCTTGTCTATTACTTCATTGCCTATAGTACAGGTAATAGAGAAACTACCCGGGTCTTTTATTTTAGGCGGAGCTTTATTTAAAAGTAAATTACTAGACTCTTCCATAAATGCAACAGTCTCAAATTCACTAAGCTCTCTCTTACGCGTCACAATATCTTTCATAAATTTAGCATAAGTAGGTACCTAGGTAATGAGTTTGGTGAAAGGGACAGTTAACTGGAGGTTCTTGACCACGTCCACAAACTTACCGTACTGTCGCTCGACCTTAGCATCCTTCAGACGTCCCGGATAGGGAACCCTGGTAGCAATGAGTGGGCCCGCGACTTTCTCTTTACCTTTATCAGCCCGTGACACCTCCGCAGTAGGGGAAGATGACACGGTAGCGGAATTATATGTTAAATTTGAAGCTCCGCTGGTTCTGGTATTCGATCGAGCAGTTTCCTTACTCGATCGAACTGTTTCATCAGAAAAATCACTCGATCGAGGGATATGTACCTCTCGATCGAGTTCTTCAATTTCAGCTCCTTTCGATCGAGTCCCAGAATCAATCGATCCAACAACATTTCTTGCCAAGTCACTCGATCGAGAGGAACTAACTCCTCGATCGAAATCTTCAAATTGGTCACTTCTCGATCGAGTTGGCATTATACTCGATCGAGCACTTGGAGATGCTAAATCACTCGATCAAGCTGTAATTTCACCTGAACGAGCTGCAAGATGATGTTCAGAAGGGATATCGTCTATTAGCTCCTTCAACTCGTTATCCGGGGTATCATCAACTGTCACAACCCCGTCTTTCGGCATTTTCGGTCCATCGTAAGTAAGACCGCTTCGGAGATTAATGGCATTGATTGGGTCACATGAGGATGATTGATTCACTTGTTCTTGCGCGAGCGAGAGACGCGCCACTTGCTCTTGCAATTCGACTATGGCATTATCACTTTTATCGGTCTTCTGGCCGAGCTGTAATGTCAAGTTCAACACTAAGGACTTCAATTTTGCGAGCTCTCCATTTGTAGAAGGTGAATCAATCGGTTGAGGTACTGGTATAGAAGGGCTAGAGATACTTTTTGTCGTCAAATCCTCATAAAGCTTACAGAATGACACTCCTTGCTTGAACTTTTGATAAGCACGAATGCGCTCTACATCCGCCATACATGTAATAGGATCATGCCCCTCGGTACCACATCTACCACAAACCATCTCATGCTCAGTTATGGCACAAACTTGTTCATGCATACTCGTAGTTTGTATAATCTTCGAACCGCCTAGCCTTCCACTAGGACTCTCCACCTCAGCTACTGCCAACTCATTTACATACCTACTTCCTCGAGGATTTCCATATTTGGCAACGTGGATGGCCATTTATTCAATAAGGTGCCACCCTTGATCATCCTCAACATTTTTCTGGAATCACCCCTTGGCCGCATTATCAAGAACAACTCTCTGGTCTGGATATAACCCATTGTAGAATTGGGTACACAAGAACCAGCGCTTGAAACCATGATGAGGTACAGATCGGACGAGCTTCTTGAACCTAGTCCAAGCCCCGTTCAGTTCTTCAGTAGGTAGTTGCTCAAATGCAGTAATTTGAGCTCTCAACGCATTAGTGCGCTGTGGTGGGAAATATTGTCTGTAAAAGGCTAAGGCAAGGGAATTCCAGTCAGTCACACCGGCAGCTTCCCTATTCAAATCTCTCAACCATTCCCGGGCATCATTGTACCCAGTATCTGCTGAGACTCCAACAAACACCCGACGATTATCGGACTATAACATGCTTTGGAATCGCGGCGTTTGATCGACAGTTTGTGTACAACTTTACGTCGGAAAACTTAAAACGATTTCGAAAATAAAACATTTCAAAACATTTCAAAAATACCTGGAGTGTTTAATGCATGACGACGGGGTCGCAATGACACTAACTAGAGTCAAAACCGACACCGGACCAAAAACCAACTCAAAAATTCAAATCCCGACTCCAACAACGAGTCAAACCGAGTCAAACACAAAAAAACAAAACTTTCAAAGCCTTCTATGTTAACGTTTCCCGGAATCTTACATAGTCAAATATCAAACATGTTCATCCAAAACCTAGGATAGAACAAATCATGATTGCACTTGTGTGAAAGTGACAAGACAACTCGAAGAACCGCGACGTGGCTCGCGCCTCTTTGAGCAGCCCAAGTGGCCACGTCCCTCAAAACTCACACAACCACTCATTTTCCTATAAACACCCCTAAAATGCCCCCATTTGAGAACTTACGCGAGTGTCCGCCCCCTCTTTTCTCCCTTAAAATTCTCGACTTGACTTCTTAAGTCACAATCCGACGCGTATTTACGATCTACCGATCGTAAATACAAACCTTACACATTGTTTGGTACCGTCATCGTGCATTAAATCACTTGATCAACCACTTCGACCACTATACCGTCACTAATCTTAAAACACTTTTTTTACTTACCAAAACGGTTTTAAATCGAGTTTTTTCCGACCAAACGAGTTGTTACACTTACGTCGGTCACTCGCCATAACTAAACATGTAAGTATGAGGGTGTAAAAATCCTTCTTTCATCATGCTTTTATTTGTTTCATGACAATAACATGCTAAAACATGCATAATACGATCCAAAACATGGGATAAACGAGCCAAAACTGAGTTTTGGCCTGAGACAGAAGCCCCTTGGTTCGCCGGCTTGCCCGCGCCTAAATGGGGTGTTCAGGTCAGAACTCAACCGTGTGTGTTCTCGTCTTTTCCCTTTAATTCATTCTCATATTTGTAATCGGTTTTTACTATTTCAAATATTTTCGAACCTTTTTTTATCTCATTTTATTCGTTTTAACCATAAAACATTTTTCACCCTTTGTTCCTCATACCATAACGGTTAAATCCGTGTTTCGTTGATAATATTTGGTTAATAACATTTAAAAGGTATTTTAAAACCTTTTATTTCATTTCTTTACATTTTGGGAGGTATTTTAAAGCCTTTCATCATTTCTTTACATTTCATATTAGTCACCAACACAAAGTCATCCTTGGTTCTACATACCATGCCGGATTTTAACCCGGGTACGATGATGAGTATCGACTAATTATATTCAAACGAACTTAAAATAATTAGTTCATAATTATTTTCAAAACTATTCATGTTAAGTTTGTCAAGTCAAACCCGACACCGAATATTATCAAAATAATGATGATTATTCGAGACCCGTTCTTCAAATCAACAAATACGGTCTAAACGACCCTTTCAAACCAAATCGGGTCAAATACCCATTTTTCAATACGTTTTTTCAAAGGTCAGAACACGGCATATAACCGTCAGTTGACCCGCGCCCAAACAGGCCCTTCAATTCTCATTTCCAAAACAAGGGAAAGCCCCCTTATACTGCCAGCTTGCTCGCGACTCATATGGCCGTCTCGTACAGGGCCTGTTCCCTTTCCAGCATTAGTCTAGGTCGATCCCGACTCTGGTTAGCCCGGATATAGGACGGATCTGATGACTATTTGCTCATTCAAAATCATACTCGCAAAATTCTTTACTAAGACAAATGGATCACGTTATGCACCATAAACCAAATACGGTAAATGGATATTTAATTTCCGTCTTGCATGCAAATCAACCATAAATCCAATTCGACATCTTATACTTGATACTTGGATTTAATCAACCGACTTAGAAAGCTCTCACATGTTAGGTTTAAATTATTGGATGCGCATTCATGCATTTAAACCGTTTTATCAACTTTTGCATTCAACCAACCAAGATCGATCAGTAGAGGCCGTTACCGCGGGCGGGATTGGGGGTCTGATTAAAGGGCTTCCCAATACGTACCTTCACCTCTTACTCAGAAACTTTGGATAGTGGACGACCTTATCCAGGGCGTACGAGAGTCGTTCTAGAGATAGGATGCTAAAGAGGGATGATTCCTTATCTTTAGTACCTATGTCAAACACTGCTTTCTGCTTCGTTTGACCGAGGTATAAAGTGGATTTGAACGGGTTCCAAGCATCCTAAAAATGCTTGGTGGCGACTCCGAACATCTCTAATCGTTTCGAGACCCTTACCGAGACGAAACCGACCGATCTAAAACATCCGGTCGAAAGCATTTTTACGCCGTCGAGCGTGGCTTTCAAAAATGACCGCTGCATGTCCACAGATCGAAGTGGGCTCGCAGGTGGGCCGATGTCCACAGATTGGGGACTCCGCTGGGGAAAACTAGGACACTTACGTCTTTTTGATCCCTTGATGGTGAGACTCGAACGAGGTCTTGGTTGGAATGCATTAGTTGATATTAATAGGGCACCCTCCTTACACATTTTTTTTGGATTGGTATCCCTCTCGCAAATAGGGGTTTGATTGCTTGGTGTGTAACCCACCCTTCTAAGCCAAAACCCGTGTCAGCATGACGCATAATATAATGAACTGTGAGTGCTTATGTGCTACTTGATAATAAGTCCTTCCGTGTCATTTTCAAACTTTCAAAATCACCTTTTTGGCCGTTATAATGGCCGTTTGAAACCTCGGTCTTTTGCCGACCGTTGCACGCCTTTCTAGGCCGTCGTAATGACAATTTTCAAACCCAGTTTTTATAACCATTTCAACACGCCTATCTAGGCCGTCGTAATGACAATTTTCAAACCCGGTTTTTATAACCATTTCAACACGCCTTTCTAGGCCGTCGTAATGACGATTTTCAAACTCGGTTTTTATAACCATTTCAAGCATGCCTTTCTAGGCCGTCTTAAAGACGATTTTCAAACTCGGTTATCTACAACCATTTCAAATCACATTTTCACGCCGTTATAATCGCCGCGTCTAGACACGGATTTTAACCCGTTTCGCGCCGACAATGGCTCCTTCAAAACCCGAGAAAAGCACACACCCTTTTTCTTGAGACACTTTCAAGATCCCGAGGACCATGCACCGTCCCCGAGACCTCTTCTAACATTTCAAACCCGATTTTCAAAACATACAATTTTGAATTTCAAAAACCGTCTTGGGAGACAATACACTGTTTTCCGAGCCGACTCAAAATCAAAACAGCCTTTTTCAAATAAACTTAAGACAACCCTTTCAATTAACCGACTTGCGGGGATCTCTATCTTCGGAAGCCGTCCATAAAACGACAAATGAATCTTTTTGAAAATTTCTATTTTCAAAAACTTCAGTCCACCATTCCAATTCCGCCTCGTGTCTATCGAGTTGAAGCAAACGTACTTATGGGTCTTTACTTATGAGTCGTCTCACCACGAGACCCGTACAATGGCGTCACGCCGATACATTGGACTCGTATCAAAAGTTCGGTCAACACCGTCACGTCATAAATCGAGTCGCACCGAGGAACCACACACGGTCACCCTCGTCTTGTTGAGTCTGATCTTTGTCTCGTCCTTTGTGCGGTCTGCGTTCAGTCTTTGAACCTTGGAAAAAGATGAGGTGAATGCCTTGGAAATAGATCCATCAGACGGGGTGTTTGTGTTCAATGCTGCCACTATGCTCACCATGTTCCAACAGGTTGAGGAAGCCATAGCCAGTCTCTCCGAAAGGATCACCTGACTTGACGATGCCTACCGTCGACTTATCTTCAATCCTCCACCGCCACGCCCGAGGGAGAACCCCCCGAGCACCCAAAACTACCCTCACCAGGATGGATTGCTCCCGCGACCATTCTGGTATGCACCTCACGATAATCACCTTCACAATAATCATCCTCACAATAACTACCCCCACAATAATCACCCCCACAAAAATGTCCCTCACAAAAACTGCCCACCGAGGAATACCCCTCCAAGGTACCCTCAGAATTTGGAAATTAATGGCATCTGGAGAGATGATGTTGAAGATGTCTATATCGTCCCAGGGAAAGAGAGACGGGCGAAAGAGATCAGTCACCTTACCCGGTCCGGACGCCCCTATCAGAATCCGAACAATCCAACGGTCGTTCCAACAACGAACGACCAAGTTGTCCCGGACGCGGACACTCAACCAAAAGCTCCCGAGAATTCCATCCTCAAACAGCTTCAGAAGGCAAAAGTCGAAATCTCGATCTGGCAATTGATCGCAACATCCTTTGAGCATCGACAGGCTTTGCTACAGGCTTTGGGAAAATTAACGATGCCCTCCACCTCTTCCCCTGAAGAAATAGTGGCACATATGACGAGGGACGCCCCTGACTTGAACAAACCAGTCGTCTTCTCTGACGAAGATATCCCTTCCTTCGGAGCCAACCATAATGTTGCCCTATACATTACCGTGCAATGTCTCAGGAAGAATGTGCCCATGGTCCTTGTAGATGACGGGTCCGCGGTGAATGTCATTCCCCTCAAGACTGCTCACAAGCTGGGTATTAAGGAAGCCGATTTGGTCCCGACAAACCAAGGAGTACGCGCATACGACGGCACTCGTCGCAAGGTCGCAGGGCTTGTCACTCTGGCTGTCGCAACCGGACCACTGGAAAGGCAAACCAGCTTTCAGGTGGTCGACATCGACGCCTCCTTCAATATGCTCTTGGGACGTCCCTGGATTCACGCCGTCAAAGCAGTTACCTCAACTCTCCACCAGAAAATCAGGGTCCCCTTCAACGGGAAAACGATCACGATTCCTGCTTCTCCGATCAAAGCTATCATGAGAAAGGGTATAGCCTCCCAGGCCATTGAGGAGGACGATAATAAAATATGGGGATTCCAAGCCGTGAATGCCATAACTGATGAATCAACACCCTTTGATTGTGACCCGTTTGCCAACCTCACGGTCAACCGCATCATGATGCGCCAAGGTTACTTCCCGGGTTTACCCCTCAATCCACTGAAGAGCACCTTACCTCCCTTGAAACAGGCTAAGGTCCCCAACATTCCTTTCAGACTAGGATATGAGCCTACCGATGAAAATATCCAGGAGATGAACCTCGTAGTTCGAAAGCGCAAGAAACACGGGGTTATCCTCCGTCCCTATCATCTGACCCTCAATGGATACTTTGTCCCTGAGGGAGAGTCTGAGCTCTACCATGCCTTTCCGGAGCCGATCTATGACTCTATGGCCAAAGCTAGGTACCTGGGAGTGGAAGTCTTCCCGGATTGCTACTTCATCCCTAACAACACCGAAGCTGCATCAATTGAGTCTAAGCCATCGCCATGCCTCGATGGACAAGCTGTCACTCTCTTCTTTGGAGAGGATAACATCAAACACCTAGATTATGAGGACATTATCAACATCGCCCTGAAGGACAATCAATTTGACCCAACCGCCTTGATCTCCAACACTGACCCGGAGAAAGCTACACAAGGCTGGAGGAAGACCGTCAAGTGGAGCGATCGCCAAGGCCGCATTCTCAAGATCACAACTGGAGAAGGCCCTATGTTCAAAGAGGGAAGTGAAGAAGAATCTGAATCTGAGTCTGAGTCGGATTTAGAGTCTATCATAGCTCCTAACACTCCTGATGCCCCAGTCAAGGTCCCCTTCCCACTGTTTTAGCGCAAGGTCGTCGCTGATTCAGAGGCTGAGTCTACTAGGGTCACCCCCACTCCCATGAAAGGTGACAACCTGGAGCCTGTTCCAGGGGCCACCTCCTCTGCTGTGTCGCCTCTGACTGACCACGAAATGTTTGTCCTCTTCGAGCTTTTCACTCGTGTCAACTTAATGAACGCTAAGTTTGCTTATGACTCGTCTCAATTTAACTGCAATCCAATTCTAAATAACTATGAGTAATTTGACTTGAGTGACTACCCACTTCACCTAGCCAAAGAACTTGACAAACGGGAAACCAGAACCCCCATCATTGAGGAGACCGAACCTATTAACGTAGGAATCGACAACACACCTCAAGAACTTAGGATAGAGACAACCCTGGACCCCTGGGAAAGACAACAGTTCATTGACCTCCTCCACGAATACAAGGACGTATTCGCCTGGTCCTACAGAGATATGCCTGAGATTGACAGAGAAATTGCGGAGCACCGGATACCCGTTAAGCCCGGAGCTAAACCCGTGAAACAGAAGCTACGCCGGATACGTCCTCAATAGGCCCTGAAAATCAAGGAAGAAGTAGATAAACAGTTCAAGGCTAGGTTCATCAAAGTGTCTGAATACTCTGATTGGGTGGCCAACATTGTGCCCGTACCGAAGAAAGACGGAAGAATTCGGGTTTGCGTCGACTTCAAGGATCTGAACAAGGCAAGTCCAAAGGACGACTTCCCTTTGCCATATGTTGACATTCTGGTAGATAATACTGCCAAACATGCCCTCCTATCATTCATAGACGGGTATGTTGGGTACAACCAGATTAAGATGGCTGAGGAAGACATGCACAAGACTGCATTCACTACACAGTGGGGTACATATTGCTACACGGTCATGCCCTTCGGCCTCATCAATGCCGGAGCAACCTATCAAAGAACCGCTACTACTCTCCTACATGATATGATGCACAAGGAGGTAGAGGTATATGTCGACGACATGATCGTCAAATCAAGAGAACGGGACGGCCATATCACCGTCCTTCGGAAAATCTTCGCTCGTCTGCGGAAATATAACATGAGATTAAATCCTCAGAAGTGTGCATTCGGGGTCACCTCCAGAAAACTCTTGGGACATGTCGTCAGCAAAAGAGGCATTGAGATTGATCCAACCAAAATCAAAGCCCTTCAAAAAATGCCACGACCTAAGAACGAGAAGGAGAATCGGGGATTTCTCGGTCAGGTCCAATACATCAGCCGCTTCATTGCAAAGCTCACCATGATTTGTGAACCAATATTCAAGAAGCTTCGCGCCTCCGATCACACCGATTGGGACGACGATTGTCAAAAGGCCTTCGACTGGATAAAGGAAATCCTATCCAAACCTCTTGTCCTCATGCCACCTCAACCGAGGATTCCTCTATCCCTATACCTGACCATTACAAACACGGCCATGGGCGCAATGCTAGCACAAACAGTCGGCAGCGAAGAACGAGCCATCTACTACATCAGCAAAAAGTTCATTGAGTACGAGACGAGGTACACCCAACTGGAAAAGACATGCCTTGCCCTAGTATGTGTTGGAATATGTGTCCTCCGACAATAATGCGATCACGACTGTTGATCATGATGATCACATGTTTAAGTCTCATTAAAATGAATACAATTGGGAAGTAATATTGTTACTGTCAACTGGTCAACATATATCGGTAATGATTGGTGACTAGAGTTTGACATTGTCGTGCTTGACGGTGGTGATCGAGTTGACCCCTAGGTCATACCTATAGGGCAACACTCTTAATTGATTATTTAATTAATCGTATAATGTTACGAGTTAATTAAATTACTTGAAAATTGACGGATGATTTTGGAAGTAAAATTTACGTATCATATTGAAATGTGATTAAAAGAGATACGGTCTGAGTAATTAAATTGTATAATTACTCGGATGAAATAAATTGTTTAATGTAACAATTAAATTTGAATGAATTGTTATAAATACAATCTGTTGTGATTTATAAATGGTAAAATATTTTGGCACAAGTAATTATGAAATTACTAAGTCGATTTTTGTATGTGACGTATTTTTATTAATACGTTGATTTTAATATGTTAAACATACATAACAAATATATGTGACATATGACATGTAACATATAGACAATTGACAAAAAAAAATAATATGGACTCCATATTATGATTGTACCGAAATATTGGGGTATTAGGTTAATTATTGTGTTGATTAATTTATTAAGTAAACATAATCATTACCTAATTGTCTAGCCATGCATGCCTATGGACTTTGTTAAGAGCAACAACTTCATGCATTGGCTCCCCAAAAACCCCTCCTCTTACCCGGTTTTGAGAAGGCAAAAGCCATCATGGTTTTTGTTTTATTTTTACCTAATAATATACAAAATGTTGCATATTATTATTCATTCTATTCCATCATCAAATATAGAGATTTCTAGTGAGATAAAATCCTCTCTTCCTCTCTCAAAATAACCGAAATATATAAGAGTTTTATATTTATTTTTGGTTCAATTTTCTACCTTGATTAATATTATAACTAGTATTTTGTAATATTAATTAAAATTAAGAGGAGCCTTGGGTATAAAACATAGGGAGAGATCTTACACTTAGATCTTGTTCTTCCATTGGAAAAGCTCAAGAACAAGGGAGATAGGTGATCTCTCTTGTGCCCTAATAGCCGAAATCTACAATGTAAGGACATGATTTCTCCTCTATTTATTTTATTGTTTGCATGCATAAGATCCGTTTTAATTTTATGACAAATTAGTTTAGACATATATGAGTATGTTAATATGTATAAAGATCTACATTTCCTTCAATCGGTATCAAGAGCCACGGTTGTTTGCATGCAAATTGGTTAAAAGTTTTTCCGAGTTATATGAATAACAAATAAAACTTGTAAAATTTGTGTTATTATGATATATCATGAAATTATTACATGAATGTTAATATTTCTGGTCCTAAAGTGTTTTAGGATATTTTGGTTAATTTTTCGGATTTTTATTGTTCATAATTTACAATAATGACATTTAAATGTGATTTTATGAGTAAAAATGTCATTTTTGGTCGAAAATTAGCTATACTTCGAATTTTAAGTTGGTTTTTGGATATGTTGTTACATATATTATTTTGAGATAACCTGCAAATTTTCATAATTTTTGGACTTGTTATGCTCGAAAAATGAATTTTTCATTATTAAATTCGGATTTAAGAGAAAAATAGGTTAATATGAGTTAAATTTCGAATCTGGTCATAGAAAATTAATATGTTGTCACATGCAATTTTACAAGATGTGTGTAAAATAATTGGCTATAAAGAAGTCTTTTAGCATGATTTATAAATTTTTGAAGAAAAATAGCATAAATAGTGAGATTATTAGTGAAAAATTAATAAAACATAATCTATGACTTAGGAAAAACGTCAAATGTTGCATTTTATTATATTTTTCAGATCTAAAATTGAAAAGTTAATGAAAATAATTTTTCCATATTTTTATGATTATTTTAATTAAAAATCGATAAACCGCAACATTGTTTTTCCGGAAAAATTTCGAAATTTTTAACCTAAGATTTTGAACATTATGAGTGTCATGGAATTTTTCCAGAATGTTCATGAATTTAAATTTCAAATTTTGAATTTATTTGAAATTTTGTGATTTATTTGAAGTCTAATAGCTTATTTTTGTAATTTTTGGTCCATTTATGAACAATTTTGTAAATAAAAGTTAATTATGGTCAAATTATTAGTGAAGACTATATTTTGAGTCCTAAGAGGTTAGGGTAATTAACTTATGCATAAATATGAGTTTATGTATTTTTTTGTGATTATAAAATGTTGAAATCACGCAAATCCGTAAAAACCGAGTAATATACGATATTGGCTAATTAAAGGCGATTTAGCATAAAATTGAGCATGTTCATACATATTATAATGCTGCATTTTTCTTTATGATTGTCATAATTTTAATTTATGTAATTTTGAATTATGTAATTTTACTTAGTATGGCCTTAGATTTTAATTGGTATTTCCCGAAATGTATGGGAATATCGATTCGGTTGTAATTTTTATTGTGATCTCGTATCACCGTTTTGTAATTTAATAGATTTATTTTATTTTAGTTACAAATGTATAATAGGAAATTATGTATTTTATTATGTAATTTTATTCATTCCGGAGTTCCAAAAGACGGATTTCTTCAAGAATGGCGATACATAAAGACGGTGTTACCTCGAGATGTGTGCCACAACCGAAGTTCAAGGGACCAATGGAGTTGGTTTCCGAATATGTAATAGATTAATAGTTTTTCTATTTTAGGAAAGGCCATACTAGGATTTATTTATCTTTTTGCTTGCATTTTATTTTATGTCACATGCATCGCTAAATCGCCATAACTAAACATGCATTGTTATTTTATCGAGTTTTTCGACCGTGTCAATTCGAATTATCGTAGTTCACCGCTTTAGTTCACTTAAAACGTGATAGATAATAAATTGACATGACCTCTCGCTAAAACAACTAATTGAGACATAGCCTTACCAAATAGTAGAAACCATGAAAACCTATTTCGCGAGGAAGTGCTCTCGGCTACCCCGGGGTACAAACCTTGTTACGTAGGGGAAGTGGGTGATAAATGTCTAATCCACCGAATTCATGTTGATGAGGGTTTCATCGGCTACCCCGTGCCTAAATTAATATGGGTTTGGATAATGGACACATTTATTCGAAATTTGGATTGAACTCAACAAAAGTAATTGATAAGGGTTTCATCGGCTACCCCGTGCCCTTGTTGATGTGTTTTGGGCTATAGATAAATATTAGAGTAATTTTATCGACCAAGAGTTCTAAAAGTAGAATCGATTTAAAAGTTAATCCACCGAGTTATATTGATGAGGGTTTCATCGGCTACCCCGTGCCTAAGTCGATATGAATTTGGGTCTTGGAATCATTTATTCTAGTTGGGTAGAGGTCACTAGAAAAATGCATATAACTTGTTTAAGTCATACTTTTTACGAGTATTATTAAAACGACAAATGTTTTACTCCTTATATTTTGTTTTGTAGACCACTTCTTATTCATAACAAATGGCAACACCAACTCCTAATGGTACACCACTCGCTACTTCATCTTGGCTCCGATCCTTTATGGATCGATGTAAACTTGAAAAGAATGGGTCAAATTTCTCCGAGTGGGATGCCCAACTCAAATTAGCTGCCGAGGGCGACGACAAGCTTCGTTACCTTACCGAGGCCTCTCCACCCGAACCCTCCACTAGGTCCACCGCGGCCACTAGGGAAGCCTATGAGGCTTACCAAAAGGAGTCCGCCGCAATGAAAAATGTATTAATATTTGCGATGGAGGCGGAACTCCAAAGGAGAGCCTTCAAAATGGGCAATGCTAATGAGATTTACTCCAAACTTGTGACCATGTTTTCACAAACTCCGCGGATCGTCCAATATGAGGCGGCCGCGGCATTCTTTGATCTCGACTTCAAAGAGGGCCAAAAGGTTAGCCCTCATGTGCTCAAACTCATGGAGCTTGTCGAGACCTTGAAAATTCAAAAGGTTGAAATCCCCAAAGAACTCATCGTAGATAGGATTCTACACTCCTTGTCTAAGGTCAAGGCATATGTGCAATTCCGGGTGAATTTCAATATGCAAGACAAGGATGTGTCTCTTGAGGAGTTGCACAAGTTACTTGTGCAAGCCGAGAGGGACATGGGGTTAAATGTGAACCCTCCCAAGGATGTGCTTAACATAAGCCCAAAGAGTAAGGGGAAGTTCAAGAAGAGTGGAAGAAAGAGTAAAAAGCAAGCTCCCACATTCACCAAAGCTAAGTCTTGTGAAGCTAGCACATCCAAAGTCAAGAAGGGTCCTCTTGATAAATGCCATTATTGTAATGGCATGGGTCATTGGAAAAGAAATTGTTCCAAATACCTTGGTGATATCAAAGTTGGAAAGATCACTCCGGTGAGGTAAATGACTAACCTTCTTTTATGTTTCTAAATTCAACTATGGTATTATGATGCAAAGTTGTGATAATGTATCTCCCTTTTTATTGTAAATAGGGCCGCCACCAAGCAAAGACAAAGGAAAAGAAAAGCAAGCATAAGAAACCATGAAGAAGCTAAGGATAGCTTTTATGGAGCTTTGTTTTTCATTGTCTTATTTTAAGTTATGTTTTGAATTTTTAGAACTTTAAGTTTCCGTGTTCGACATGGAAAGGTATTTTAGATAATGGTTTGTATTTTGGATGATAGTGACTTGGTTTGCAACCCAAGTCACCCGTTTTATCATTTATCCTTTATGTTCTAAAATTTCATCTTTAAATGCTTGCGTTTTGAAACATAAGATTATTCACTTAAAAGTGATCCAATAGACAATTATAATGACGGGTTTCATTATATGTCCACATGCTTAAGGCTTGTGTATGATCATTTATAAAGTAATTTTGAGTCTATGAACTCTCTTAAGGTATGTCAATCACCAAGAACACATATGAATTAAATAACAATTAGTCTACCTATGAGGTAGTTCTCCTTATAATCAACATCATTAATTTGTGTCTCATATGCTATCTTTGAATGATTAGTGTATTTATTCTAAAGATAGAGTGGGAGAAAAATGAGGAACACAACACACAAGACAAGATTAAAATTGTGTACTTGTGTATATGAAGATCTATGCAAGAGAGAATGATTTGAATGAAGGTATATCTAATTACATAGTATACCGAATAGATGAGATCTATGGTCTCAAGTTAGTTCTATATGACTAAAGAGACCAAGTGTAGTAATCATAAGAGAATTTTCTTAAGATAACTACACGAGGAGACCAAAAGAAAGTTTTGGAAGAAAAATGACTAATGAAAAGTCTTAACGAGTTTTTGACTAAGTTTATGAAGCATTTGACAAATAGTTTCAATCATGAGTTTTACTTAAGAGCCTAAATGAATCAAAGTAACATACTAGTTATAATCAAGATTAAGTTGCAAAGATTTGATATACCGATATCCTCAATTGCTAAAAGTTAAACCATACAAATGTCATTGCTTAACCTCCCTATGAAATGGTTAAATTTCCTTCCAAAAGGGTATTTGTGAAGGACGTGTTCTAGATATTGTTTATATTTGAATAATGACATTGTTACACATCATTATGACATGAGTGTGTTGGAGATTCAAAACCTCTTTCCGTAAGGTTAAGAAGAGACCACTTCAAAATAGGTATTTTGAAAAGATATGATGGGAACATATATGGTTTTATCCTAATAACTTGGCAGTGCAATTTATATTTCAATTCTTGACATATTCCGATTGAGAAGTCAATTTCGAAATATGTAGAATTAAGTGGGAGTTAGGAAATTCTCATGTGAAGACATGGAATTTAGTGGGAGTTATCATCTTTTGAATTTTACGACTCATAACTCATTAAAGAATGACGAGCTAATGCCTTCTTTCATAAAGAAGCCTTTGAGTTTTCAATTCTGGATGAAAATGGACAATGATGAATCCAATTGCATCAGGGATGTTGGATTAGTATTAAGAGATACACATCACATCAACATACACATAGGTTATTCATATGAATGAAAATGGGATTACCATTAGCAGTCATGGTAGTTCATTGAACCTGAGAACGGTTGATCTCATGATTATTAGTAACTAATGTTTCCGCCAATAGAATAATCATGTACATGTCCGATTTTGAATCATATGCATAAGAGCATGATGATTGGTTGGTGAGCCATAAAAGAAACGTCATGAATTCTCGAGTAGAATCCGATGAGCGATTTCGGTGATTGACGGAATGTTCCATTGTGTGTTAAGAGGTTGCACATACTGTAGAAAATCCGAGCACATATGAGGATTTATGAGAATCCCAAATCTTTCAAGCCTAGAAAGAGAAATGAGAAGTTTTGGAAAGATGCTTGGTTGAATAAGACGTTATTCAAGATAATCTTTCCTAGTTAAGCTAGGACCTGTGAGAAGTACTAAGCTAATAATCTTGTCAACTATTACAAGATTCTACAAAACATATACCTAGTGCATTGTGTGTGGATGGAATACTTGATCGGTACAAGTTGTATTATTCATCGCAAATTCGTTCGTTATGAGATGATCGATAAGAAAGTTCTTTCAAGTTAAAGAACCAAAACCAAGGTCGAGAACCTTGATGTGTACTTGGTAAAATTCATGGTATGAGAACATGAATGTGAAGGAAATTGCAAGTGTAAGAAGTTTGAACACGTGGACACATGGGATGTTAAACTTCTATTGCAATCAATAAGTGTTTACACTTATGATAAACATCACAAGGTTGTAATATGATATTGACTACCCGGGTGTGATGTCGACACTTGTCGTTTGAGTTATTATTAACTCACCTTGAACATTGTTATATCCAAACGGGTTGTAGAGACAATTGAACCCCGTTAAAGTGAACATGGATTAACATTGTTTTTGGCCCATAGTTACTTATATGAGGTGACGTCTCGAAGTGACTAGAGTGTGAGGCGATTGATGGCAAGTTCAAGTGCCATACAGTCATGTGAGATGACTAGTCGATCACATAGGCAGATGTTAGGAACATTTTGTCGGGCCTTATGACCGCTTATAGAGTTCTGCAAATTTATATAGCCTGGTCGTGGCGAGAGCTACTATAGTATTCAAATGAGTCGATTCTTTTGACTAAAGACTATTCGCCTAAGATGGCACGATTTTGATTAACTTTGATTTGTGTTACTACGACCTTCGTAAATGGGGTCAAATGGGCATATTTTGGGTTATGATGGTGGCTAGCCGAAGGGAATGAGTGCGATAGGAATTGTCCACCCCTAGTCAGGGTTATAACAATATCTCGGGGCCACTCGAGGAGTAATGAATCGAAATGCGTGGCCACGCTCGGAAGGTATCCGAGTGGATAAATCCGGTCAATCGGTTATTCTCCGGATCGAGGAAACCACTCTCGATATGATCACTTGCAAGTACGACCTGAAAGACACCTTGCATTGAGTGGGAGATAGTAATAGGACAAGAGAATTGGTGACGCACACTTGTCGAGGACAAGTGGGAGATTGTTGGAATATGTGTCCTCCGACAATAATGCGATCACGACTGTTGATCATGATGATCACATGTTTAAGTCTCATTAAAATGAATACAATTGGGAAGTAATATTGTTACTGTCAACTGGTCAACATATATCGGTAATGATTGGCTGACTAGAGTTTGACATTCCTGTCGTGCGACGGTGGTGATCAGTTGACCCCCTAGGTCATACCTATAGGGCAACACTCTTAATTGATTATTTAATTAATCGTATAATGTTACGAGTTAATTAAATTACTTGAAAATTGACGGATGATTTTGGAAGTAAAATTTACGTATCATATTGAAATGTGATTAAAAGAGATACGGTCTGAGTAATTAAATTGTATAATTACTCGGATGAAATAAATTGTTTAATGTAACAATTAAATTTGAATGAATTGTTATAAATACAATCTGTTGTGATTTATAAATGGTAAAATATTTTGGCACAAGTAATTATGAAATTACTAAGTCGATTTTTGTATGTGACGTATTTTTATTAATACGTTGATTTTAATATGTTAAACATACATAACAAATATATGTGACATATGACATGTAACATATAGACAATTGACAAAAAAAAATAATATGGACTCCATATTATGATTGTACCGAAATATTGGGGTATTAGTGTAATACTCCGTATTTATATGTCTTGGGGTACTCTATCGAGTAGCCCTTACTCTGTCGAGTAAGGGCAAGTTGCGAAATAAAATAGTTTCTGACCTGTTGGGTACTCGATCGAGTAGCTAGGGTACTCGATCGAGTAAGGGGGTACTCGATCGAGTACCTTGGGTACTCGATCGAGTGTCCGGTTTACGGGGTGTTTTTCGCGGGTTTTGTTAATTATGCGATTAAGGTATTTAAACATAATCGTCTTTGTTTTAAAACACTTTTACCAAAACCTAAAACCTGTTTAAGAGAGAAAGCAGCCAGTCATCTTCCTAATCGCATCCTTAACAATTCCGGAGTTCGACGGTCGGTTCTTCTTGTTTTTTCGTGTCGTTGGATTCCTTGCGTCGAGGGTAAGCTTCTAGCATAATTTTTATAATGTTTTGCTAGGTTTGGTCAAACCCTAATTTAGGGTTTGGGGGTTTTATGAGTAGTAAGTAATTGGTAGTCTTTATGTGTTATGTATGATAGGAGGAGAATTCGTAGAGGAGCCGTTTTGATACAATTTGTAGATACCGTCTGCGTGTTGTGCTTTCAGTAGGATTTCCTACTCGTATTAGTCCCATAATGGGATATTGGTGATGTCTTTGTAGTTAGTTGTTTGATATGATGATTGTGATTGTGATTGTGATTGTGATTGTGATTGTGATTGTGATTGGTTTCTATGGCTCTCGAGATGCGTTCTCGGCTGAGTGGGGTCACTTGCGGGAGTGATCTCACGCCCTAGTTTCGCCCTTCGTGGAACCCGCCACGAAAGGGGATGTGCACATTAATGGGACGGGGTTATCGCTCGGTATGATGAGCGGGGCTTAGGTGGGAACGATCGCGCGGTCCCCATCGGCGTAATGGGTCCAAAGTGGACGGTCGATATTGAGATGATGGGAGTTGGTGGTGTGTGTGTGTGTGTGTGTGTGATTCAATTGTCTGTTTATCTTATTGTTGTTATCTATATTGATTGTGTGATTAGTATTGACCCCGTTTAAATGTTTTAAAATCGTGGTGATCCATTCGGGGTGGTGAGCGATTATTGAGCGGTATGAGCCGATGCGTATGGGGTAATCGGGAGGAGTCACCACGATGCAGTTTAGAAGTCTTCCGCTGTGTTTGATAGTTTTATAGTCTTTTGATAGTAGATAGTTTGGAGAACTTGTATCTCTTTATCAGTTTTGGTTTTTGGCATGTAATCACTTTAAACGTTAATTATTATTTAAATATGTTTCTTTATTGTCTTATGATAATCATTGCCTCGGGTAACCGAGATGGTAGCATTTCCATGCCTTAAGTGGTCCTGGTAAGGCACTTGGAGTATGGGGGTGTTACAATTAGGTTAATTATTGTGTTGATTAATTTATTAAGTAAACATAATCATTACCTAATTGTCTAGCCATGCATGCCTATGGACTTTGTTAAGAGCAACAACTTCATGCATTGGCTCCCCAAAAACCCCTCCTCTTACCCGGTTTTGAGAAGGCAAAAGCCATCATGGTTTTTGTTTTATTTTTACCTAATAATATACAAAATGTTGCATATTATTATTCATTCTATTCCATCATCAAATATAGAGATTTCTAGTGAGATAAAATCCTCTCTTCCTCTCTCAAAATAACCGAAATATATAAGAGTTTTATATTTATTTTTGGTTCAATTTTCTACCTTGATTAATATTATAACTAGTATTTTGTAATATTAATTAAAATTAAGAGGAGCCTTGGGTATAAAACATAGGGAGAGATCTTACACTTAGATCTTGTTCTTCCATTGGAAAAGCTCAAGAACAAGGGAGATAGGTGATCTCTCTTGTGCCCTAATAGCCGAAATCTACAATGTAAGGACATGATTTCTCCTCTATTTATTTTATTGTTTGCATGCATAAGATCCGTTTTAATTTTATGACAAATTAGTTTAGACATATATGAGTATGTTAATATGTATAAAGATCTACATTTCCTTCAGTATGGTCAACCAAGAAGTTGCGACATTACATGCTCAGCTATACGGTCCACATCTACTCCAAGATGGACCCGGTCAAATACATCTTCGAAAAACCCGTACTAAACGGAAGGCTGCCTAGGTGGACACTCATGCTGTCCGAGTTTGATCTCAAGTTTGTACCCCTTAAGGTTATTAAGGGAAGATCAGTTGCCGATTTCCTAGCAGAGAATCCCGTCAACGAAGATCCAACGACCGACACATGGTCACTTCCTGACGAAGATATCCTTTGTGCCGATTCCGATACATGGGACCTATACTTTGATGGTGCATCTAATTTAAGAGGCTTCGGGGTAGGGATCCTCCTAATATCACCGGAGGGAGAACATGTTCCGATCTCGGTCAAACTGGACTTCGCCGTCACCAACAACGCCGCTGAATATGAAGCATGCCTCATCGGCCTACAAGCAGCCATCAC
This sequence comes from Silene latifolia, assembly GCF_048544455.1. Classification (NCBI taxonomy): domain Eukaryota; kingdom Viridiplantae; phylum Streptophyta; class Magnoliopsida; order Caryophyllales; family Caryophyllaceae; genus Silene; species Silene latifolia. Next base: position 50,612,747 of record NC_133526.1, on the reverse strand, counting down.
ACTTGGCATCAAGATACTGAGGGTCCATGTCGATTCCTCGCTCATCATCAACCAGGTGTCAGGATCATGGAAAATCCGAAGTGACAGCTTAGCTCCCTACCGAGCAAAGATCAATCAAGAGGCCGAGTTCTTCGAACAAGTCGACTATTTCCACTTGCCACGAGAGGAAAATCAATTTGATGATGCCCTAGCAAAACTTGTTGCACTCGTCAACATATCTGACGACATGACATCGATGCCCCTAAGTGTCGAGAGAAGGAGCGAGCCAGCTCACATTTGTGCCATCAACGACGACGAGGAAAGCCATGATGAACCTTGGTACCAAGCCATCCTCAACTACAAAACCAAAAACGAATTCCCTCCCAACTCTGACCTAAGAGGACAAAGAGCCATCCGTTTACTTGCGTCACAATTCGTGATAAATCAAAATCAACTATACAAAAGAACACCCCAAGAATTCTCCTTCTTTGCATTGACCATCACAAAGCCAAAAGAGTCATAGGAGAAGTCCACGACGGATAATGTGGCCCTCACATGAGCGCGATGATGCTTACTCAGAAAATCATGCGGCTAGGTTACTACTGGACCACCATGGAAGCTGATTGCCGTAACTACGTCAAACATTGCCACAATTGCCAAATCTTCGCCAACATACAACACATACCACCATCCCTTTTATACACCATGACATCACCCTGGCCTTTCTCAACCTGGGGCATCGACATCATCGGGAAAGTTAACCCGGTAGGCACTAAGGGGCATTGCTTCGTCCTCGTCGCCATCGACTACTTCACCAAATGGGTGGAAGCACAGTCATATGCTGTCTTGACCGCCAAACAATTGGCCAAGTTCATCCAGAACAACAACATCTGTCGGTATGGGGTACCCCATGAAATCATCAGCGATCAAGGCTCTCACTTCCGGGCGGAAACTCAGGCCTTGCTAGACAAATACAAGATCAAACGACATCGATCATCCCCTTACCGTCCCCAAACCAACGGAGCAGTGGAGGCAGCTAACAAAACTCTTGTCACCATTATCAAGAAGATGCAAGACAACTACCGCGATTGGCCGAACAAACTCTCATTCGCACTCTGGGGATACCGAACCTCCATTCGAACCCCGACGGGCGCCACACCCTTCTACCTAGCATATGGCATGGAGGCGGTTCAACCGGTAGAGTTAGAGGTCCCTTCTCTACGCATCCTACTGGAGAGTCAAGTCCCTGAGGCGGAATGGACCCGTCGACGGTACGAGCAACTCACTCTTCTAGACGAACGGCGACTCAACGCCTTGCACAACGTCCAGCTATACCAGCGACGTATACAACGGGAATTCAAAAAGAGGGTCAAACCCAGGAACATCGAGGAAGGCGACTTGGTCCTCAAGTCGGTCCGAGCACCGCTACCCGTTGATCCGAGGGGAAAATTCAAACCTAATTGGGTCGGGCCGTATCTGGTCAAGAAAATACTTTCGGGGGGCGCAGTGAGACTGAGTGACCTAGATGGGGAGGACTTTACAAACCCGACCAACCTAGACCAACTCAAGAAATACTACCTTTGAATTATAGTAACCAACGACCCAAGCCTAGTTCTACAACTAACAACCACATCAACCCTTTTCAAGTCAAGTTCCTCAACGCGTTCTGATTTGATATTGCATGTTTTATCGAGTCTAAGTTGCGGCACCTTGCCCGTTTCAAAGGTCCTTTGATCTGTCAAAGGCAACATCCATTTGCACTAAAACAAAAAAACCCCTGAACTACGAGCATGGTTTGATTTCACTCTTCAGGTGGATACGTAGGCAGTCCCTCTTATGCATGAGGGATACAACCACAAAACCCAATCAAATTTACAAAACATTACGAACTACGATCATGGTTTGATTTCACCTCTTCAGGTGAATACGTAGGCAGTCCTTTCTTACACAAGAAGGATACAACCATCCCCATAATAAAAAAAAAAACATCACCACATACAAAACATCCCAATCAAAAAAAAGAAAGGGAACAACATTCCTTTTCCCACAAAAATACAAAGATAAGCCTTTCTCCCTTCCCACAAAAATCCCGCTTTCCCAAGTGCAAATGTTTAGGACGATTAAAATCAAATTGCCTTTACAAAATGGATGGAAGAAACGAGCGTTCAGGATTTTCGACACGAGCAACCCTCTTATTTAATTAATAATGGGAGGGATTGCAATTTCAACAACAAATAAAGCTCGACGAGTCTAGAACTTGTCAAAGCTAAGGTGTCAACTAAAACACCTCACATAATAAAACTAGCACAAAACGCACAATAACTAGCTAGTACAACATAATAAAAACTCGCAACAATAATACAACATAATAATAAAGCGGGTAATGGAGGTCTTCACTCTTCCATTTTACCCTTGCCTTTTCCCTCGGGGTACATCTTCCTCTTGTTCTTCTTGTGGGCCCGCCTAGCATGGACTTCCTCCTCGGAACGGGTCCTCAACGAATCTAAGACGGCGACGGCCTCCGGTCTAGCACAAGACCCCATGTTCGACCCGAAACGAGCCAATGCACGGCCTATCATATTCTTGGGACCCGAGCTTCTCCTCTTCGGGGGTCTTATCACATCGGGGCTAGCACCATCAACATAATCTTCAAAGAAGGCACGGTTGGCCTTGCCAACCTCTCGACACTTCAAGTTGGCAACCTCGTCCTTACGGAATTTGGATCTCTCTTCCAAGGACGGAGCTCTTGACCACTTGACATAAGCGGGAGTCACCCATGTCGTAGCAACGGGGTTTGGTACCTCCCAAAGTGGCCGAGTGGCCCACCATCTTTCGAAGACCTCCACAAGCTCGGAGTTCCGTAAAACTTTCTCTTGGACAAGGGTGTCTTGAGCGGGCACCTTTTGTTGACGCCCCATTTGCCTCATGAGCCTTTCGGGATAAATGAAGGAAGCAACCTTCAAACCCACCACCATCAAAGAATGAGGACTAGCACCCGAAGCGGGCAACCCCGTGAAGGACCTCAAGTGCTACCATGGCACCACCCAACGGATGTGAGGACCACCCTCCTCCGCCAATCTTGCGGCCCAATAAGCCTCGGTGGAAGCAAAGCTATCCGAATACAACTTCTTCCTCATGGTAAGGTGACGGAAAGAGTAAGAAGAAGAATCAACCGGAGGCTCTACATAACTTAGCCTCTCCAATAGCCACACTTGGAGGATCCTTGGGGATCCGAATGAAGGAGCTTCTCCACAAGAGCCTTCCTTGTCCAAAGCTTGGATGATCTCGCCAAGCACCAACCATGATGGATCTCTACCATGCTCCATTAGCTCAACCACATGAATAAGGGTCATGCTACGATAGCATTTCGGCCCCTCCTTCTTCAAAACATCAACGAAGAGGTACACATGGACAAGGCAAAAGGCAGGAGCCCTTCTCCTAGCCACCTCCGAAAGATTGGCATCTAATCGGTTCGAAAATATGTTGATAAGAGCCAACATATCCACGCCATGTGGAGCAAGAACAAAGTTGACTTGACTTGTCGACAAACCCAACAAGGGACGGAATTTCTCCTTGTAGCACAACCGAGTCGGAGGAAGCACCGGAACACAACCCGGCCACCCACCAATGACTCCAACTTCTTCGGCAAGAGGACAAATTTCACCTTTCGGGAAAACGAAAACATGGTGTTTCGAATCCCAAAACCGAGAACATGCTTCGAGAAATGAGGGTTGCACCTTGACTTGACGGAGCACCAACAATTGACCAACTGCCATGCAAGCAAGTTGATACTTTTCGGGAGGCGACAAATCCCGACACCATTGTCGCAACGCATTCTCAAAACCATCCATGAAATATTTTTGTGGAAGAATAAGAAGAAGTTTTGTAGAGATGTTTTTGTGTTTCGTATGATGAAACAATGAAGCGCAAACGTCCCTATTTATACAAAAATGATCAGCGCATTTTTCAGAAAAAGGGGAGTGCTGGCTCCCATTGCCAGGCAGCTCGCGCCTCTTTGGGCTTCCCCAGGATTCCCGCTTTTGACTTGTCTCTTTCAACTTGTGTTTTCTCCTGACACCTCAAACCTCCCGCCAGAACGCTCGCGCCTCTTCGGGATAATCCAGGACATTTTGTGTTTCCTCACACTCACGTTTCCTTGTTTTCGCGTTTTACGAAATCCGACACGGTTTCCATGACGCAGCTTTAAACATACGGATTTTTCCTTCTTTTTTAAGGGGGGAAGGGCTAATCGCCCCGATTCGCGACGGATCGTTTCCATGTCAGTCAAAATTCCGAAAATTTTTCGCTTTTTCGCAATTTTTCAGCAAAAATAAAAACCGAAAATTGATAACACGACGTCAGTTTTCCTCAAAAATTCAAGCACTCACAAATTCGAGTCTTGATCTCACAAAAATCAAATATACTCGCAAAATCTTTTCTAAAAAATTCATCCTGACCGTTTGAGTTTGAATTTTTTGAGTCAAAATCAATTTCAACATTTCCGATGCAATTTAATTCACGACACGAGTTAATTGCTCAATTTTCAAATTAATTCCTTTTTTGCAACCCAAACGTGACGACTTGTCGTAAAAATTTTCAAAATTCATTTCAAATTCCAAAATTGAATTTTTAACCTCAAGTCATCGTAGTTAAATTTTGTTTTCAATCAAGTGCTTCTAATTGTTTACGTTTATACATATGTGCTACCTGTTGCCTGCGTTTTCTACACTAACAATGCAGGAACTAGTGCAAAGCAAAAAGGAGAATTGACAGCCGACAGCGCTCCTCCGAAACACAACACAAAAAAAAAAGCCAAAAATCACAAAATAAACCACAATCCAAAAACACATATATACAAACCGCCTCACGCAAAATAAATCGACGCACGTTTGATACAAACGACTGACCATACAAACAGGATCCAGTACAGACATTTATCATACAGACACTGGCCTAAGACAACAAACTGGGGGCTATCCGCCACCTATCGAACTAAGCACTCCCTATCCTTCCAATCGGAAAAGAAAAGGAGCAACACGGGGAACAAAAGAGAAACAGCGGAAGTAGAGGTGGTTACCATGACGATAATACCGCGTTCCTCCTCCGTAACAAAAAGAAAAATGGTGCCTGGCAGATTTTGGATGACGCGACAACCGAGGATCGTAACTCAGCATGCTACCCCGATGTTGACCCCCAATCAGCAGAATTCGACAGCGATCGAAAGTAGCAACATGGGATAACGCGCCCGTACTGAACCCCACTCATCGGACATCCCAACCTCTGCAGACAACGACCAACGATCGATACTCGATCATTGGCCGGGCAAAGGACGCCAAGGAGAAACACAACCAAGCCTGTAACAAAAAACAGTCGTCTCTTCCCCTCCAGGATCATCTTCCTCCTCCAAGGCCTCCACGACAGACCCCATAGGTCCCAAATGATACCCTACAATCAAAAGCAAGCAAAGAATGTCAGCCGAAATTTCGGCATTATGACGGCATAAAATAGACAAAACCAAAAAAAAAAAAAAACAGCAACCTGCAAAGCAAAACAAGGTCAATCCCGCCCAAACCCAGCCAAACAAAAACAATTCAAAAAAAACGCACAAAAAACGACTCGCCCTTCTTTTCAAGCAAAAGACGAGTCAAAACAACCACAACAAAAAACGGCACCCCAAGACCCATACAAGGTCCGCCAACAAACCAAAATGCATTCCCAATGCAACAGGGAATTTTTCTACGGCTCAAAAAGGCAATTTATACGCCAATTTAAGCACAAACCGGTCAAAAATTCAAAAAACGACCGCAAAAGGCAAACGTGATTTTATCACGCCTCAAGGCGACCTAAACTACCAACAAGGTCCATTTCAAGGCAAACTGACTCAATTCAATCCCAAACAGGCGCTTATTTTGTCAGACATAAGACCGTCATAAAAGGCAAAAATTCCAATTTTGCCCACAATACCCGACAAAGGTCCATGATGGCAAATACGGTCTTTCCCGACTACAATGCAACCTAGTGGGACCCACTACCCAAGCAAATAAACTTGGCATTGTGAGATGAGATGGTTTCTCCACCTCACTCACGTTTTTCGAGCATAGGGAGCGGGAACGGGGACCAAAATGCAAACTAAAAGCACCCCTATACTCCTTAACAGGTTTCTAACCTAATGCAATCATCAATTTCACTAGAAATGGGCTCAATCAAAAACGCTCAAATCAATTTTCTAGGGTAAAATTTTCGCCCTAATGCAATCTATCAAATGACCAACAAATTTAAATGGATTCAAGAGGAAATACGTACCTTGAGATGACATTTATGATATCGGCGCAAATGAAAGCAAGCTAAAGGACCAACAATGGCGTTCTTTGGGTTTGGTTTGTGTCGAAGGTTGAAGACGAATAAGGGAATGATATGCGAACAAACCTCGCGTCTTTTACAGAAAAATAGGGAAGTCCCCTTGGTTCGCCAGGTGGCTCGCGCCTCAATCAGGCGTTCCCTACTCTTTCAGCGAATTTTGGGCTTTGGCCCAGTTTCACATAAGAAACTTCAATTTTTCAATGACGATATTAAAGACCGTCATTTTTTCAAATACAAAAACAAATAGTGAAATCAAAATTCACTATTTTCCTTCAAAAATTTCAAACAAACGGCGATCAAAACCGCCATTTTCCCTTCAAATTTCAAAATAATGGTGAAAATTCAAATTCACTATTTTCCTCCAAATTTCAGCGACGGCAATTAAAACCGTCAATTTCAAAAATAATAGTGAACATTCAAAATTCACTATTCCTTCAATTTTCAATGACGGCGATTAAAACCGTCAACTTTCAAATAATAGTGAAAATTCAAAATTCACTATTCCTTCAATTTTCAATGACGGCAATTAAAACCGTCAACTTTCAAATAATAGCGAAAAACTCAAATCCACTATTTCTCCAAATTTCAAACGGCAGCAGTTAAAACCGTCAAATTTCAAAATAATAGTGAAAACTCAAATTCACTATTTCTTCAAATATCAAAATACGGGAATTAAAACCGTCATTTTCAAAATAATAGTTGGAAATTAAATTCCACTATTTTCATCACACAAGTCAACGGCGGCACATAAACCGTCACTTCAAATGATAGTGAAGATTCCAAATTCACTATTTCCTTCAAAAGTCAACGGCGGCACATAAACCGTCACTTCAAAAATAATAGTGAAGATTCCAAATTCACTATTTCCTTCAAATGTCAACGGCGGCACATAAACCGTCACTCCAAACGTGATAGCAAAATTTAAAATTTGCTATTTCCTTCAAAATTCAAACAGACGGCGATCAAAACCGCCACTTCAAATTCAAAAAAACGAATAGTGAAGATTCCAAATTCGCTATTCCTCCAAATGCCCACAGGAGACTTCCTCGTGGAACCCGCTTATTTCAAAAACATTGATAGCAAAAATGCAAATTCACTATTTCCACGGCGGCATCATGAGTTCGCTACTTTCAAAACAAGCCCATTTGACGCGGCTATTCTCACGGTCCATTAACCGACAGCATGATAGCTGGCGAGCCTTACTACGCACCATGGCTGGCGAGCCTTACTACACACCATGGCTGGCGAGCCTTATTACGCATCGCGGCTGGCGAGCCCTCCTCAGATACGCCTCATGGCTGGCGAGCCTTACTACGCACCATGGCTGGCGAGCCTTACTACGCACCATGGCTGGCGAGCCTTACTACGCACCATGGCTGGTGAGCCTTACTAAGCACCATGGCTGGCGAGCCTTATTACGCACCATGGCTGGCGAGCCTTACTACGCACAACAGCTGGCGAGCCTTTGTCCGCAAACAGGATACAACTCAAGGACATATCCCGAAGATGCCTCGGGTACAATTCCTTATCACAGCTGGCGAGCCTTTGTCCGCAAACAAGATACAACTCAAGGACATATCCCGAAGATGCCTCGGGTAGAATTCCTTATTACAGCTGGCGAGCCTTTGTCCGCAAACACTCAAGGACATATTCCGAAGATGCCTCGGGTACAATTCGTTATCACAGCTGGCGAGCCTTTATTCGCAAACACTCAAGGATACATCCCGAAGATGTCTCGGGTACAATTCCTTATCATAGCTGGCGAGCCTTTGTCCGCAAACAAGCAAGGACATATCCGAAGATGCCTCAGGTATGACTCCTTCTTATGGCTGGCAAGCCTTTATACGTAGTCTAACGGACTTTAAACGACCCGCACGGATAGTCGATAGACTCTAAACTGTTCCCGATGACAGGTCCTTGGCTCGTACCCTCGAGTCGCCTTGGCGTCGCCCTTCCCGACGGCAGGTCCTTGGCCCGAATCCTTTCGAGCCACCTTGACGTCGCTTGGGTCTCCAGGTTGTAATCTTCGATTGACCTGGGGGCTCTACTTTGACTTTCGCCCTGTCCAAGCCTCAGTCTAAGTGGGGGCTCTATAGATACCCAGTATCTGCTGAGACTCCAACAAACACCCGATGATTATCGGACTATAACATGCTTTGGAATCACGGCGTTTGATCGACAGTTTGTGTACAACTTTACGTCGGAAAACTTACTACGATTTCGAAAATAAAACATTTCAAAAATACCTGGAGTGTTTAATGCACGACGACGGGGTCGCAATGACACTAACTATAGTCAAAACCGACACCGGACCAAAAAACGACTCAAAAATTCAAATCCCGACTCCAACAACGAGTCAAACCGAGTCAAACACAAAAAAACAAAACTTTCAAAGCCTTCTATGTTAAGGTTTCCCGGAATCTTACATAGTCAAATATCAAACATGTTCATCCAAAACCTAGGATAGAACAAATCATGATTGCACTTGTGTGAAAGTGACCGGACAACTCGAAGAACCGTGATGTGGCTCGCGCCTCTTTGAGCAGCCAAAGTGGCCACGTCGCTCAAAACTCACACAACCACTCATTTTCCTATAAATACCCCTCAAATGCCCCCATTTGAGAACTTACACGAGTGTCTGCCCCCTCTTTTCTCCCTTAAAATTCTCGACTCGACTTCTTAAGTCACAATCTGACGCGTATTTACGACCTACCGATCGTAAATACAAGCCTTACACATTGTTTGGTACCGTCATCGTGCATTAAATCACTTGACCGACCACTTCGACCACTACACCGTCACTAATCTTAACACACTCTTTTTACTTACCAAAACGGTTTTAAACCGAGTTTTTTCCGACCAAACGAGTTGTTACACTTACGTCGGTCACTCGCCATAACAAAACATGTAAGTATGAGGGTGTAAAAATCCTTCTTTCATCATGCTTTTATTTGTTTCATGACTATAACATGCTAAAACATGCATAATACGATCCAAAACATGGGATAAACGAGCCAAAACTGAGTTTTGGCCTGAGACAGAAGCCCCTTGGTTCGCCGGCTTGCCCGCGCCTAAATGGGGTGTTCAGGTCAGAACTCAACCGTGTGTGTTCTCGTCTTTTCTCTTTAATTCATTCTCATATTTGTAATCGGTTTTTACTATTTCAAATATTTTCGAACCTTTTTTTATCTCATTTTATTCGTTTTAACCATAAAACATTTTTCACCCTTGGTTCCTCATACCATGACGGTTAAATCCGTGTTTCGGTGATAATATTTGGTTAATAACATTTAAAAGGTATTTTAAAACCTTTTATTTCATTTCTTTACATTATGGGAGGTATTTTAAAGCCTTTCATCATTTCTTTACATTTCATATTAGTCACCAACACAAATTCATCCTTGGTTCTACATACCATGCCGGATTTTAACTCGGGTACGATGATGAGTATCGACTAATTATATTCAAACGAACTTAAAATAATTAGTTCATAATTATTTTCAAAACTATTCATGTCAAGTTTGTCAAGTCGAACCCGACACCGAATATTATCAAAATAATGATGATTATTCGAGTCCCGTTCTTCAAATCAACAAATACGGTCTAAACGACCCTTTCAAACCAAATCGGGTCAAATACCCATTTTTCAATACGTTTTTAAACGTTTTTTCAAAAGGTCAGAACACGGCATATAACGTCAGTTGACCCACGCTCAAACAGGCCCTTCAATTCTCATTTCCAAAACCAGGGGAAGCCCCCGTATACTGCCAGCTTGCTCGCGCCTCATATGGCCGTCTGGTACAGGGCCTGTTCCCTTTCCAGCATTAGTCTAGGACGATCCCAACTCCGGTTAGCCCGGATATAGCATGGATCAGATGACTATTTGCTCATTCAAAATCATACTCGCAAAATGCTTTACTAAGACAAATGGATCACGTTATGCACCATAAACCTAATACGGTAAATGGATATTTAATTTCCGTCTTGCATGCAAATCAACCATAAATCTAACTCGACATCTTATACTTGATACTTGGATTTAATCAACCGACTTAGAAAGCTCTCACATGTTAGGTTTAAATTATTGGATGCGCATTCATGCATTTAAACCGTTTTATCAACTTTTGCATTCAACCAACCAAGATCGATCAAGAGTGGCGCTACATGGCGGGATTGGGTGTCTGATTAAAGGGCTTCCCAATACGTACCTTCACCTCTTACTCAGAAACTTTGGATAGTGGACGACCTTATCCAGGGCGTACGAGAGTCATTCTAGAGATAGGATGCTAAAGAGGGACGATTCCTTATCTTTAGTACCTATGTCAAACACTGCTTTGTGCTTCATTTGACCGAGGTATAAAGTGGATTCGAACGGGTTCCAAGCATCCCACAAATGCTTGGTGGTGACTCCGAACATCTCTAATCGTTTCGAGACCCTTACCGAGATGAAACCGACCGATCTAAAACGATCCGGTCGAAAGCATTTTTACGCCGCCGAGCATGGCTTTAAAAAAAGACCGCTGCATGTCTACAGATCGAAGTGGGCTCGTAGGTGGGCCAATGTCCACAATCATCAGTCAAGGAGAAAGGGAATAGGACTCCCTTAACTCTATCTTGCGTTACCCCAGTAGCTAGAGGAATGGTGGAGCAGTATTCTTTAAATAGCTCTATATGCTTGCAAGGATCCTCTCCAGGCACCCCCTGAAGAGATTTCTCTCAACCAGCTGTATATAAGAGGGGTGGATTCCAAAGGTCCCCGAATCATTAGTGGGTAACAGGAAACCTTTAGGAAGGGAATCCGCTGTAGGCTCTGAATGACTGGCTATATTCGGCATCCTAGCTGATAGAGTCTACAGCAAAGCAGGTACGACGATGTTCTCTTCTAGAACAGATATCCTGCAAAACTAATTAAGAACTTGTAAAAATATGAGATCAATCTCAAGGAATAAATTCCTTGAGTTTAGAGACAAACTTAATAAAAGCAACAAAATTACGCCACCTCCCCGGAAACGACGCCAAAATTTGATACCGTCGTCAGGTACCAAAAATAAAACCTGTTAGAAGCTAGTAGTAAGTAGAGTCGATCTCCACAGGGAGATGGGAAAATGTCAGCTTTAACTAAGTCCGTCTAGGTAACCAGGTTTGGGGGTTTTAGTTGTTTGTTCTAATCTAATGAGATCAAGGGAGAGAAAGAAAGCAAGAGAGTTGAAATTAAACAAGCAGGGAGAAAGCAGCTAAGACAGTCGGTTCACCATGAATATCTCCTTCCGGTCTCAATTCGCCCTAAAACACAAATAGCTATTCCGCCCTCACTAAAGTGCCCTAATGTTCGCAACAAGTCTCACCCTTTCCAATATTCCGATCTAGGTCAAGGTTTACCGTAATTTATTAACTAACTGCGTCAACTCAATTAGACAAGAACAATTATATGTAGCGATTAATAACATAGACTAAGGTTGTATTAAACCTAATAATTCAATTTACACTTCCCTTAAAATCATGGCTCTCCTATGTCTTAGCAAGGGAAATTAGCTATGCATTATTATTGTAATAAAAACAACCATACATAAGCGATTAAGATCAAACATGATAACAAGAGCAATGAAAGATTGATAATAACAATTGTAAGTTAAAGGAGAGAAAGCAATAAAAAGCAATAATAGATTAAGATTAAGATTAAAGGAAGAATAAGAGTACCGATTACAAGTTGTAAGATCCGAGCAAAGGTTTCAGAGTAAGAGTATGAGAGAGTAAAGGGAGAGAGAACTATCGAAGTCTAGGAGAAGAAGAAGAGGTCTATCGTACTACTTAACCTAGCTTATATCCTAATTACAAAACTCATCTCGAAAATAGGCAAAAACACGCATAGAAAGTAAAACCTCTCGATCGAGTGAAATTAAATCACTCGATCGAGGACAAATCTTGAAATTCCTCTCGATCGAGTAAAACGGGAGTTCGATCGAGGACTTCTTAAATCAGCCAACTCGATCGAGTAGCTAAACAACTCGATCGAGTGATTCGTCATGGATAAAGCATTCGATCGACCAAGTAATGTAGCAAAACCGATCGATCCAGCTATATTAGCACATACGGACTCCGTGGCACCTTCCGAGGTCATCTCACGCATCTCTAAGTGATGGTTTTCAAGCTCCGATTCTTCATTCTCCAGAAATGCATGCAAATGGGACAAGTTTGGGCTCAATTTTGCTTCTTTCCGGTCCGTACCTGCAATTTACACAAGACAGAACAAAGTAGACTATTCGGGGGCATTTGTAGCTATACGCCACATAAATAATACAGAAATGCGTGTAAAAACGAGGTAAAAACCTTATATAAAATACACGCATCATTAACCGGTCATACTATATAACACAAATGATCAAATACCTCAACAATATGATTGAATTCTCGAGCATTACATGCCACACTCTTATTCTCATGACCGCGAAAACCAAGCTTGGTATTACTAAATTCACCATCATATATCTCAATTATTAAAACTCAAAACTCATACCTCGTTCTAGTGTTCACACTCATATTACGGTTTAATAAATCTTTGTCACCATTTATTCGATTCATACCATTCCTTAAGTTAAATCTCACGTCTTCCAAAAACTTTTATCAACTCATGTCATTACTCTCATTTCACTCTTGGTACCTCACTATTATCTCATCTTTCCATAAATCCCAACTCAAATATATGTTATCCCAAATTACTCGACTCATACTCAATAAGGTCACTCTCACATGTCCTTTAAATTACGTTCGCTGACTATGAGTCTGAACAACCGCTAAATATCCAACCTTGGTTGCACTCCACTCCTTATTTGTCGATTGTCTCTCATGATCGACTCACTCAACTCAAAACTTTGCATAGGCTAGCATACCTTCCTAACTTTCCCAAATTCTTAAACTCGATAACTATATCCAATTTTCAGACATCTCATCGAAGACATATGCCTAAGGGTTATGGTGAGAAAATTATTCTATTAGGCTCACGCACAAACTCTATGCCCGGAGATCCTGGGGGTTTAATCACCTAAGGTACCACCGGCTCTTGGCGAGCTTCCCTTGCTCGATTGCTCCTCGCGTTTCTTGATAACTTCGGCACGCTCCAGAATTCATTTCACATGCAACTTCCGAGTAGGGGTGATGAGAATTAATACAATCTGGAACAGATACGGAAGAGATAGGAAATCAAATAACTTGGAATGGATATAAAATTTTCCCAGCGCTTTAGATCAATGACTAACACTTCAAAATAAACCCTTGACACGAGCTTGTCATTGAGATGAAGTTTATTAACCCGAGGAATGGAATTAAAAAAATAACGGCATGTCTTCCTTTGTATTTTAATCAAACCATAAACTTGTCTTAATAGCACACTTGAAATATGATGAACTTTGTAAATGATGCACTTTCAAAAATCAACTCTAGCAACTTTACCAACTTTGTAAAATGCTCTTCCTTATTATGCAATTTTACTCAAACTTGACCCAAATGTGAATTGCTATATCGAAACTTTAATACAGCGATCATTTGTCTCAAATTTCTTGAAAATTGTAAGATGAAAAATTCTAACATAAGAGGAAACATGCTATTACAAACCAAATTAAATTATTATGAAGCAATTAAGACGGGATTTGACTTGACAAAATTTAAAAATCTGGGTAAGTATAATACTTATTTCCAACACTTTAAGGTCTTTAAGAAGGAAAAAATTTCGATGTAAACCTTCCCAAGGTATCATGATTTGAGATTCAAGGTAATCATGAGTAAGTGAAACATGTAGCGAGCATAAAAATCAAAATTTTGACATGGTTAGTACCACATTTTTGAGAAATTGGTCACATTTTTAAGATGCAAATTTCTTAGTTTACCTCATAGTATAACAATAACCATCAAATTCTTAACTTAACAACATAATTAAACCATTTTTAAGACATAACTTAAAATTTGTCCAGGTATATAGGGATTTCGAAAATTTTACCACGTTTTAAGACGAAATTAGTTTTGTTTTAAGGCAATATACCACATTACTAACAAAGAGGGTAGTCTTATAAGGCAAATAAGCCAAGTTTTACTCATGAAAAATCAAAATTTGGGCATGATTTACCTATATTTCAAAAATTTAAGACGAAATTTTCACATACTAAACAAGATCCATCAATAACAACAAAGGTTAAGCCTTTGTTGTTCAATTAAACTCAACAACAAGCACTAAAAATCAACATACAAGCTCAAGTATTCATTTTCGTATTCTTCGTTTTAAGTGGAAAAATTGACACAAAATTTTGATATTTAGCAACAACAATGGTGTAGAAAGCTATTTACTACTATGAATTAAGTAAAAACATGAAATTAATTGACAAATCTTGAGCACATTAGTGTAGATCTAACTAATTAAGATGGAGAAAATAATAGGAAAGATGGTCTACTTACATTCTTAATTAGGAAGAGATTTGAGACGGAAAATTAGAGTAGAAAGCTTAATCCGAGTAACAAATTACAACAATGGAGTTTTGGAATGACTTTTGTAGGAATTTTGGTGGTGAAGAAATGAGGTGAAAGTAAGGCATGAAGAAGATAAGAAATGAAAGAAAGGGAATTAAACCCGTGTAAATCCCAGCCCAGCTCCACTCGGTCGAGTGGCGAGTTCACTCGGTCGAGTGGCCGAGTTCACTCGGTCGAGTGCACTATTTTCCAGAATCTTTCCAGCTTCTGGAAAATGGTCCACTCGGTCGAGTGTTAGGTTCCACTCGGTCGAGTGCACTGTAGTCGGCCGAGTGTGGACTCGTACTCGGTAGAGTGGTTGCTTATGCTTGAAATTTCGGGTCGAAATAGAATGATGAAGTCCCTGCGACATAGAGAGAAGGTTTGGGAGTCCACCGGCTATCGGTGACTCATCCAAGTTAGTCCATACGTCATCCTACTTATCTTCTTTAGCACGCTATCATAGTGTTAGTTGTTACTCTACCAACATGCATTACTAATCATACATTATTGATAACACTAGTAGGCATTCAAGTAACACGCGGTGTAAGTTCAAATAGCAAAATCATTATCCATATATCAACACATGCTAACCATTCTCAAACATGCTACTCACATCAATCCAAGCATTCAACCTTCATATACATTCACACATCATTGGGAACAATTACATCATACAAGAAGCTTAATGCAAATCACATATTCATGCAACCATACAACGTTTCGCATAGCGTTCACCCATACTCATAACCACCCACGTAGTGACCAACCAAGACAATAGGCACTAGTTTTGATATGAGGGCGCCTACTCATCCAAAACCGATCTCCTATTGTACTCATGTCGGATTTATTTTATTAGACACTCCTAAATTCATTTTCGTTATTGGTTTAGGTTCCAAAATCGTCGCTCTGATACCCCTTTGTAACACCCCCTTCTTACCCGGCCCAGGTAATTGGGAGATGTTACCATCTCGGTTTCCCGAGGCGGTGAAATCGGAGTTGCAATTAAGAAATAATTAATATAAATAAAGTATTTAGTGGATTACATAAATGAATAAATGAAATAAATGATATAACTTATGACTAATATACTCTTCTAAAGAATACTATCTCATGTCGACTCGACTCCAAGCCTGAAGCTTGTCTCATCTCCCGCGTGACACCAAAACAACATGTACTTAACCTGCTCCCCATATGGATCGATACAGGCCACTCCGAAAATAGGTGGCAATTACACAGACACACAAACGTCAGTTTCAATAAATAAATAGAGTGTGACACGACTCAAAGTGTGTGAGTATGCAACATGACTATAACATGAATGAGACGCTATCAAACAATAACCACTCCGGTACCGAGACACGCTCAGACGTACCCAAAACCACCACGGTACCAGGACACGCCCAGACATACCGACAACCACACTGGTACAGGGACACGCCCGGACAAAACAACAACCACAAACAGGTACCGGGATATGCCCAGACGTACCGGGTCCGGAAGCCAACCGGATCCCCTGCCAGTTGTCGTGTCTCAACCACACGAGTCCCTCTACAACTCAAGCCATTAATGTTCACATCCCTCTTGGAGTGGGAAGCTCCAAGAGGCGACTCAAGCGTAAGACGATCTCCCAACCGCCTTACGTCTCCACAATAACCAAGTAACACCACCAATTATCTCCAACATAACACAACAATAACCATACATGGGAAATGCAACAGAACACCAATTATATGACTCATCGTGAACTCAACCCCAACATATCATGGATAAAACTTCCTCAAATACCAACACGATATCAAAATCGACTCAAACTCGAAATGATGATAAAAGACACCAAATATGCACACAAAAATATTGAAACCGAGTAGGATAAACCTACCTTTTAGCATTCTTCATGAGCTACTCAAATCCCCTACGATTCCGTCTCGCAAGACCGTCATAATCCTATATAAATCATGTAATACCATCACAAATACATGAAGGGTTCCGTAACAATTTTCAACATATTTGAATTACAGAATTCCCAAGATCTCATGCACGTTAAGTATTAAGATTAAATAAAAGGGATGATTAGCAAACTTACTTGGATGCGGAAGAATTCCAATAATATGCTAATAATAAGAAGTATAATAAAACCCAAATCGCAACTCCTTGAATAGAAATATAATCTGTGAGACCGTCTCACAATAACGCCCCAAGTGTTGCGCCTCTACCGATATGCACACAATATGAGTATGTATACTAGTACAAATTTAAGGGCAATTTTCTTTCTTCTTTCTCCCTTGAGGTTTTGTCTTTCAGAAAACCTGATATATAAACATCTCCCCTTATATCTCTATATATAGGGGTTCAAGGAGAATCTTAGACTATCTAGGATTAGGAAAGTCTAATAGAATAATCTTTTATTATTCTTATTACCTTTATAATAATTAATCTATATTAATTATAATTGCCCAAAACTCATCTAGTCTGTGACCCTGTAGGACCGATTAATACTATCCGAATCCTAACTCATTTAGTACTCAGACTAGAAGCGGTTCCTAGCAGAACATTGTAGCCACATAGAATTAATCGGTTATACAATATTCCGGACATATGGGCACACTAACTCTTTCAGTCTCCCACTTGTACTTATGTCCTATAAGGCATCATAATCTCTTTGCTTCTATCTCTTCAGATGAGAATATGGTAGGAGAAGTGTCATCCCTATAAATCTCTATCTCTTTTCTCAAATCTCTGAGTTGAATTGTTACAACAGACGACTGATTTTTACCTCGTTTGGCATGGCCATGCACTTATACAATTCCCAATCTTCGAGAGGCCGAAGATGATAAACTCCTTTCTCAAAGGAGGAGCAAATTCCATTTTGTCTAACCACATTCTGTCACACATTCCATGACAAGTTCAACCATCACCTTTATAGCCACCAGTCACGGTTGACGTTTGATGATGTTAAAACTAGCACTTCACATGTACAGAATACTCAAAGACTCGGGTCTAAAGACTACCAAATGATGAAAAAAAATTTGTTGACACTAAGCGAAACCTTAACAAAGTTCTTTGACGGGTCAGTCTAATACACATTCCAAACATGTATCCATATGCCTGGTTTGATATCTCAATATCATGACTTACGAAACGTAGTCATCAACCAACTCACAACTAATCATTATGAGGCATAAGTGTTCCTTTCACTATGCCCTGATTAGAAACTTATATAAATACATTATCTTATAAAACAGATTTCCATAACCAAGTCACGCACTTTGTGATCTGTTTAAACAATGTATACTATTTTAGGACAAACATTCAATTATACGATAATTCAATGCAAAATCAACCTTTTATCATATAAAAGAACATGTCATATAAACGTATCAATCATATCGAACATAACCTCCCACTAAAATCAAGACCCCTTGGTAGTATCAAGGCCACTCGCTAATGCGTCTTACACAAATCGCAGTGCTATGAATTTTCAGATAATAATTGCGAAAGAGGTTTTCTACGGGACATGTAGCCATTGCATCAATTACTATCCTACATATGTTTAATTTACCTTATCTGAATAAAGTAATACCAATAGCGCACGTTTGATTCTTAAATCAAATGTACTCTTTGTTTCTTCATAAGCAACAAAGTATAAAGTTGTGTATATGTTTGATTTCCAAACCACACACTGTATTCGATGCTTCATAAGCAACAAAGTACTCATTTTAGTAGTAAAATTAGTCATAATGTCGTACTTGAAACCATTTCAGCACATAATTACTTTTATTTAAACAAAATGTGTCCAGATTACAATCAGGAACCATACTTGTCTATTTGAAATTGATATCAATGCAACCAACTTACAATGATTATTTCTCATGTTGTCCATAATAGTTATCAAGACTAGATTGGTATCCACTCGTCATACGAGTACATAAACAACATCTTTGCAAGTCTCATTGAGACAACAAAATGTCGTTTCCTTAATATGTATGTCATTAACATACGAAACCATAAAAGCGAATAATACTCCCAGAACTTTCGTGTACATATAAAATTATCTTTATCTCAAATAATTCAAAACACTTCTGAATCATTTTATTTAGATCGAAAATTCCAAACTCTAAATACTCGTTTCAAAAACGTTCTCATTTGCCTAACACATTCTGATAACGTGAATCTCAAGGTGTGTCTGACACAACTTATTGCATATTTCCATTAAGGAAAACTACATTATTCACGTATACCTGTCAAATCTCATTTCATGTTTTTTGACATGTGCTAGGAGAACCTTTACTCTATATGGTTACAGCACCATCGGGGTATCAACCTAAGTCCAAAACTTTGTAATGATACATGAATTCATTTTGGATTCATGGCCTCTAGCCACTTTACACCTTTTGAGTTGGAGCTCATTATTGCTTCATTTAAAGTCAAACTTATGCCGGCTTATTCATAGATGGTACACCCATGACTCTTCATGGATCTTAGCCATCTCCATCAACATTTGCTGAGAATTACTATGAACCTTGATCTTTTCAAGAATATTCTACTCCCACTGTTTCTTTAGAGACAACATTCCCATTGAGGTCTTTCATAGTTATACTTCAAATACTCTCATATACGGGATGATGTACCTCTTTTGTTAATATCAATATACTTACCTTTTACCAAAAAAAAAAAAAAACATTCCCATTGAGAATCATTTCAAGTAACAAACTCTTTGTACTTGAATGGGACGTAGAATTAATATCCTACCTTATGATAATCCCACAAAAACATGTCGAATTTGAGTCTAAATTTCAGAAAATTATTATTTTTTTTTAAGTTTTAAAGACCTCAAATATTAAGAAATTACCATATAGGAACAATTCCCTTACATTCTCATATGTAATGTATATTCATTGACTTAGATTGAAACAATTTTTAAATTGTGTACCTAGATAATTTCGAACGTATAAAATAACGAGATCTGCATGACTCATCATAGACAGAACCATATCAAAATAGGGCTCTTCTTATCTTATAAGACATAACTTCCACAATCATTTAGAAAAAGACCACCGTCAAAATAAAATTAGTATGATATTTCCCATTTGGGACGAACCCGCACAGTTATATCTTTGTGACATTCCCAAAATACCACACACCAATTTTAGTTAGTGATGTCCTTTAAGAAAAACAATTTTTCTCAAATATTCTTACTGTGAAACTTAGATTGTCTTCTTAAGACTAGTAGTGAAACAATTTCATTACTATTATGATGATCATAAACATTTGGTTCAAGTTTCCCCATCTTGATCAAATGGAACGATGCTGATTGTCTTCCTAAGTTGACCTTTACTTCAGTCCGAGTCTATTTCAAGTAAACCTTTTAAAAAGTCAGACTAATGTTCATCGTATGAACATATGCATAATTACTGAAAATAGTAATTATGATGAAGTATTAGAATCTCGTTCCTTAACAACATCACTTAATTAATCCACACATATCTGAATATGTGTGACCAAACTAGTCGGTTGCCCTCTTAATAAGTTAGAGGCACGTTACAGTTTTTCCACCATTTAAACAAAATCCACTTGTTGTAGTTGATCCAAATCAACAAGACCTAGAGTTCCATCATCATGGAACTTCTTTGAATGTTTCTTGTTTCTTGGTTCATAAGACAGTGTTGTAAGCGCGTGAAACTTGAGTCATAAGACTTGAACCTTTTTGGTATTTCATGTCATAGATGAGATTGAACAAAACTAAAATTGTCTTAACAAGAAAGAGAACAACAATTGTTCTTTATAAAATATTAATTCAATTTATGTCCAAACATGAAAGAATTAACATTTTTCTAACGACAAATGCAAGAATAACGATTATTCAAATAAATCTAGTTTTGAACAATACAACATTCAAATGAATAAGTTCTACGCATAATGCATTTCTTCATTATATACGTAGATCTATTTCATTCTTTACCATTATCCTACTCCACATGGCATTACATTCACAATGTAAATACCATATTTGGTATCTTATACCTTATAGTAGAATATTCATAGTAACTTTTACTTTTATAACATGCATACTTCATTTAGAAGTCATACTTCAATAGCTTTCGCAGATCTTCAAGACATTTCTAAAAGCTATCTTTCCAATGCTATCTGTCATTACAATAATGACGTTAATCACTGAATGATTTCCATACATGTTTAGACATTGATCTTCAGGTTGGACTTGACAACGATTGTCCATTCCACCATTACCAGTGTCTAAACTCATATCTCAAAATCTCTTTACTGATGAACTCGAAGAACATTAGGTTTTAATTCTTCTTGATATGAAACTCAATTGTCACTAAGTGAGAAATTCGCTTAAGTTACATGCATCATTCACAATGAATTGAATATAACTTAAGATAGAACTAAAACAATTTCAATCATAAACCTTTGATGAGAAGGATATCCAATTAATCCAAATTACCAATATAATTATATCATAACAATGACAAGTGGACTAAGTGGATCATTCCACGTATTTTTCTCACTAAGCGAGAACAATTTCATTATTTTAAACAATGGACACATATGGTACGAATAGTCATCTTTATGACTTTCGGTATATAGTCTAAACTATACATTAGCATTAAGTATGGTTTGATAAAAATTTCTTTTGAAGACAAACTTCACTTTGCCAAATTGAGAAATATTCTCAAAGAAACAAATTTATGAATTTGAACGATTCAAACTCACTTGAAAAACATGACAACAATGATAAATTACAACTATTAACATATGCAAAACTAAATCGATGTATTAATACACTGTGATTATCTTAACCAATTTAAGACACACAATTTGTACGACATTCTTAAACCATTTAAAGATTCACTACACACACAACCCTCATATGTGCATAGTATCCTAGAATCCCCAATCATATATAACTTGAGTGAGCTTTGGCTCATCGCCCAAATTACACATATCAAGGTAGACATCATATGTAAATCGCACCAAATGCGACTCCTAGTCGTCAGGTAACATTTTATGTGACTTGACTATTTGCCCCAAAGTTCAAAACTGTTTTGATAACCTTATTAAGTAAACCAAATCTCACGTGTGGGTAACTGTTACCCACCTATTCAACTTATATAGAAGGAGTACTCTACTTTGGCAGACAATACTTTCAACGATATAAGTATTTTACAGTCATTAATTTGGAAGGGCGTTACTTAATATTTTAATTGAGGGAATATTTAGTCATACATGACACGGGTCCTAAACATGGCGCTAGTTCTCTTAGGAAAAGGGTATAAGGGAACCTAGCCGTTCTAATCAACACATCAGGCTTCAATTAATATTTAAACATCATATGTAAAAAAGTAATATACAAACATTTGTAAATTAGAACAAGTCAAGTTAAGAACCCAAAAACGATTCATAATCGTCTATAATTCATAATTGTTTGTTTTTAAACATCTTATGCAAAAACATAATAACATGGATAGATAATCGTATCATTCAGGGTATATATACAATAAATAAAGATATAAATATAAATCAATACAACATTGTAACAATCAATCAATGAAATTGATTAAAACCCAAAACCAAATTATGAAAACTCAAAATCATAATTTTTAATCAAAAACGACCTGAAAGTCTATCAAGACGTCAGCATCTGGCTTAAAAACACCGACCCTGCTACACAGTCCTGTTTAGAATGCCGTTTACACTCGAAATACACTATTTTAACATCAAAATCCGACACTCTGAACTGATGAACAGTAACATTCCGCTAACAGTAGCTGTCAACAGTACCTGCGCGTGAATAGTGTTTCGTGAACATTATTTTTTTTTTAATGAAAATTAAAAACTGATTAAACAATTTAATCACCTAATCAAATTAGGGTTTATTAAATATCTAATCTAATTAGATCCAATCAAATTAGAGATTTTAAGACACTCTTAAAATAGGCATCTAACAAAAATTAGGGCTTTGTTAAAATCAATTAAATTAGGGTTCTTTTAATCGAATTAAAGGAACAGCTAGTCTTGCTTTCCCGTCACAAGCTTGTGACCTCTCACAAAAAAGGGAGAGGGGACAAGGTGGGGCACCTCCATGTGCTTCCCACTCACCTCTCAATGGGTATTTTGTTAGAGAAAACGGTATCCGTCACAAGCTTGTGACGGATATCGCCCGTCTTCAATGAGATTTTGTGTTAAAGGAATACATCATAATATCAAATATTACGATATAAGTCAACATCTATTATGATACAATCCTAAATTTAATGTTTAACAACATACAACAATTGCATTAATTGAACTAATTCAATTTAAAAGCCCTAATCTTGTAACTCTAGACCAAAAACATAGATACAACAATTATATCTAAAGGCGAAACCTTTTAATCTAATACTTAATAATACATGTTGGTTCTGATACCACTGAAGGGTTCTGTAACGATTTTCAACAGATTTGAATTATAGAATTCTCAAGATCTCATGCATGTTAAGTACTAAGATTAAATAAAAGGGGTGATTAGCAAACTTACTTGGATACGGAAGAATTCCAATAATATGCTAATAATAAGAAGTATAATAAAACCTAAATCACAGCTGCTTGAATAGAAATATAATCTGTGAGATAGTCTCACAATAACGCCCTAAGTGTTGCGCCTCTACCGATATCCACACAATATGAGTATGTATGCTAGTACAAATTTAAGGGCAATTTTCTTTCTTTTTTCTCCCTTGAGGTTTTGTCTTTCAGAAAAACGGATATATAAACATCTCCCCTTATATCTCTATATATAGAGAGTTCAAGGAGAATCCTAGACTATCTAGGATTAGGAAAGTCTAATAGAATAATCTTTTATTATTCTTATTACCTTTATAATAATTAATCTATATTAATTATAATTGTCCAAAACTCATCTAGTGTGTGACCCTGTAGGACCGATTAATACTACCTGAATCCTAACTCATTTAGGACTCAGACTACAAGCGGCTCCTAGCAGAACATTGCAGCAACATAGAATTAATCGGTTATACAATATTCCGGACATATGGGCACACTAACTCTTTTAATACATCATACATTATTATAAACTACAAAACCCCTTATTAATACCCACTAATTACCCCTATTGCATATACTAATTACTAATTAATTACCCAACAGAAAATCCCCAAAAGTTAGGGTTTAAACTAATTAAACAAGGGTAGATCTTAACTTACAAATGTTGAGGGAGGAAGGAAAGAGGATGAACAATCCATGAAAGTAAGCTTGAATCCCATGTAAGAGTGTTTGTGAGGGTTTTAGAGAGAAGGGAGAGCATATGGAATGAGAAGGAAGAAGATCGAATGAATGAGGATAAGGGGATAAGATTTCCTTATCCCGTGTTCTGATTCAGCGCCACTCGGTCGAGTGTCACTCACTCGATCGAGTGTCGAGTCCACTCGGTCGAGTGAGACACAGTTCTCAGAAATGACCAGGTTTCGTAAAACAGTCATATCTCACTCGTTTCTTGGTCATTTTAGGCATGTGACCTACCGTTGGAATCGTAAGAGAACAAGTTATCACCTCCAATTGGAATCAGATCAATAACATGTTTAGATTTCAAGTTATGACAGTTTTAAGACGACCCTTCTATAGGCGGACATTATAACAACTCCACTAAGTCTAGTATAGGTTATACTCGGTCCATTTTATAGTTATACCTCACTTTCGAGTCACCTCTAGTATAGTATAAGGTCCCCTCACGCATCCCAAGGTTCCTTTCTGGGTCTCACAATATCCGGGTATTACATTGACCATCTGGGGACGTGATTAAAATTTGTTTGCCTTAATCCTAACCGATTTGTCTGCCACAACTATACACACTATCACCTCCGCCTCCACCTCAACAACCATTTGTTCCTTTTTTAATTGTCCGTGTTTTATTGGTACAAGATTTGGGAAAGTGTAATTTGATAAATAAAAGAGACAACGAAGAGGGATAATTAAGAGGAGATAAAGAGTGAGAGATTTATAATGGATAAGAAATTTGGAAGGAAACATGAAAAGGGGGTAAAAAAAGTAGTCAAAAATCAGTTGGGTTTAAGGCAAAAATTTTAATCACGTCCTTCGATGATCAATGCCGGTTTGACTTTTTTTTGCTTGAAATTGCATTTTGGTAGTGTCTAACATCAAAACATATTTTTAAGGGAGTGTTTCACAAAAAATTGAATAAAATGTGGTAGTATGCAAAACAGTGTATTTATAAGGTAATGTTCAATAATTAATCCTTTATTATACTATGATTTCTTAGATCAATTTTGTTTATAAGAGTAATTTGTATAAGATCAACTAACTAAAAGATCATTTATTTTACGAAAGTCCCGTGATTGGGTCTCTTATCCAAGACATAAACATTATTAGCTTTCAATCAAAAACATTATTAGCTTCAACAATTTTTTGTCAAATTATGATAATATTGCAAGTCAAAGTTTTATAATGAAACTTAATTATCTCAAAGACTTAATTCCTAAAGATGATTTCATTAAAACTATTTTTATTTGGTGGAAAGCATGGTTTTATAGAAATGACATTATCTTTAATAATGTTCATTTTAATATCAGCAAACTTATTACTTTATGTAATAATAACACTAAGACTTGGAATGAGACTAGACATAAGGATCTCAACAATCGTGAGAAAGACGAGTCAGTTAGAAACACTTCTAGTAAGGAAGAAATCTGGTGGGAGAAACCTAGAAATGGTTTCCTAAAGCTAAATTTCGACGGATCGAGAATAGAAGGCAATAAAGCTACTTTAGGATATTCTATAAGAGATCATAATGGTAATGTCGTTTTGTTAGGAGCAAAAAAGTGCGGATCCAATAGTATTCTTGTTGCGGAAGCTCTCGCTTTAAAAGAGGGCATTTTAGCAGCTAAATACTCATGAATCTCAAAGTTAATTGTGAAGAGTGCTAATTTATATATTAACTCAATTCGTAGTACTTGGCAAATTCTTTGGAAATTTCTAGTATTATTAAAGATGTGAAACTAGACCTTTATTCTTTCGATGAAGTGATAATTAAACATTGCTTTCGTGAAGCCAATAAGGTTGCTGATTTCATGGCTTCTATTGGACATTCATGTCGAACTCTTTCGAGGTGGTTTGAAAGCCGGTGGCTTCAACTTACCTCTCTCATTCAAAAGGATGAGATAGGTCGGTCTTATCACAGATGATCAATCTAGTTTTCTTACCTTATAGAAAAAAAAAAAAAACTATAATAATCTCTTAAGCTGTATTTGAATACAAAAATAATAGGGAAGGAAGGGGAGGAACTAGGAAGGAAGGAAAAGGGAGAGAAATGGAAAAGTGAATTTTTCCTCTTATTCTTTCTTTTATCAAAGGTGACGGATATGGTTAATAAGAGTACATTTGATCCATTTTCATCTTAGGAGGGATAGATAATGCAATCTTAAGAGGGAATAGAGACTCACTAGACCAACTAAATACATACAAGAGGCGGTCAGTCTTCACATACTTGTATAAGGCAAGAGCTCTCTTTTGGAAAAAAAAAAAAAAAAAAAAAAAAAAAAAAAATTAATACACCGTAGTACCGTACCATATTTTGCGAACAATTCAAGATAATGCGCCACTTGCTGAGCTTTAAAATGCCAGCATATGACAAAGGAGCAAAGCTTTCACCACGCTTACCTTAGTTCATAAAATTGATGCAATTCACGCCTTAAAAAAGAGGCCTCTATATCACAGCAACTACTAGATTTAGCTACATACTGAAGTTTTAATGTAGTTATTGGACAATCTTATTTCTCCTAAAACAAAGACAGTATGATAATTCATATGTATTATGTACTTAACTTTCAAAAGGTTAACTGATGCGGGAAGCTTATAACGTTCCACTCATTACAAATAATCATCCACTGCGACAACCTTGGTCTTAGAGAGCTTATTTCGCGCTTTTGTTGCTGATTTTATCCTTTTCGGTACAGTGGCTGGGAAACTTGAATCGTCTTCTTTATTTATGTCAGATGGAGGTAAGAAGCAATCCATGGTCAGCCCTTTGATGTTAAAGTCAACTTCTTCAATCGACCAAACCTCTTCCAAACGCGTCCTAGAATGTTTGTCTGTTGTCTCGCCAAATCTGAACAATGAAACAGAGGTTTTACCAGAATGTGCTATATTAATACCGTCTATTGGCCGATAGTCTTGGATCGTGGACTCCATGGTTGTCTCCCAGACAATAGAGTCATTCTTCGAGTGTTTTATTTTGAGAAGGTAAGAATCAATTAGATGGACTAGGAGTCCACTTCTTTGGCTGAAGTAGCCCTCAACTGTGTGCTGAATTATCTCAATATTGCTACTGCTCCTCGCTTCTAGGGTTGTTGGATCTGCTTGAAGGTTTAGTGCAAAGCAATCCTCACCGTTTACAGTTCTCTCACCAATGAAGATAGAGTTGGTAAATAGGTTTGCTATCAACCTCGGATCAAGGCCCTGTGAATGACAATTACAGTCATTAATTAGTTGTTATAGTATCTTGATCTCTTGTCTCAACAACACTGAACATGAACAAAATATAACTAACAGTGGTTTTTTTCTACTAGAGGCTGGAAAACTATTTCCTAGCTCTACGTAAAAACCGTAACACGACATTCTACGATAGAGCGAAATCTGAAGCAAGGCACGCTCTTGCTTCAGAGTTCAGACCCAGGTAAAGTCAGTCTCAAGTAAAATGAGTAGAGAAGAAATCTCATGGATTTTGAAAAATTCGGACAAAATTCATGCGTGGCGAAAACAGTTACAGCTCCACAGACCTTTTACTAGTACGCGTAGTAGCATTGGCTACATGCCTACATTTAGAGTTCAAAAAGGGAGAAAACCAAAAATAAAACTAAAAAGATGGCAAGTTTTAATCAACTCTATTAAAATTGAGATGCCTTTGATTATCTTGCAAAAAAAAAAAAAAAAACATGCTTTTTAAGATTTGGACTTGTCATCAACAGGGGTGGGGGATGGTAAAGGAACTGCTTTAGTCCAAAGCAATGTTTCCAACAGCTAATCGAGTCATCCTTATTAAAAAGAAAGGGGATATGCAATGCTGTTGGCTGGCGAGTATAAGGTCGTCCGAGTCCAAAAGTCAAAAGAGAAACCCAAAGCAAAAGTGCCAGCCTAGGATCTAAAGGAAACAACAATCCACTATCTGAACATTGCAATAAGGAATTAAGGATAAGCAGTAAAGGAATGCTCTTTTGACAGAAAACCAGAAAAGAGAAGCCATGGCATTCTTTTGGCAGGAGTTTTTGACCATCACCTCATATTATTGTTCCAGCATTAATATGAAGAGTAATATCACAGTATGATGGTGTTAACTACGTGTTAAAGTTCGAATTTTAATCCTCATTAACAATCATTTATTGGGTGAAAACTAGTTTCTTGGATCATTAAAAGTCTTACTCTTACACCTAGCCACCATTCTGATTTAATAATCAATAAGTCTCTTATACAAAATATTGTAAAACAAGAGAAAAAAAAAAGGTTAGATACCAGATACCACAAAACAAGAGAAAAAAAGGTTAGAGAAAAAAAAGGTTTGAAAACAAGTTTCTTGGATCATTAAAAGTCTTCATTGAAAAAAATTGAAAAATGAATGAATAGCGCTATCTAGTTATCCATACCACAAAACAATGATTTACCCTAAACCATCTAACGGAATCCCGATCTCAATTATATCATTATTATTCCCAATACATTATCAACACCTATGACCACTCTTGAAAACTAAGGAGATTCAGAAAGTATTTCTCATCATCAAACTCAATACATTAATCAAGGGTATGATAACAATTAAACCATAGATGAAAGGTTGGGACTTGGGAGTATGTATATATAGTATATACCTGCAAGGAACGCCTGAGTGGCCGTGGTGGTCCCCTGGAAGCATGAGAGCTATGCCAAGGTGTTTGCCTCCAAGCAACCTTGCCATCACTACCAGCATTAATCTTAAAGCATGAAACGACGAGCTCCAAACACCACAAATCGGGTTTTTTCGACCATAAAACAAACCCACCCACTTCGCCGCCATGCTTCTTCCCTTTCTGCTTGTTCCCCGAGAACTCCATGCCAACGGTGAACTCTGACGCCACCATCTTCACCTTTCCTATAGCGTACATGCTGTCTATCGAGTTCAGTGCATGGTCCCCTCCTGCCGCTGCAATGTACTGATGAATAATGTACTTCGCCATGGACGAGTCCTGTTTAGCCATTTCATCAAACCCAATAAACCCGCTCAACAAAATTCAATATATAAATCTGGAATAGCTATAACTACCACATGCGTAGTTTTAACGTATACTTCATGTAAGTATATAAGGCCTTGTTCTTTTTTGCCTAAATTGTCCAAATTGAATTGGATTGAACTTATCTGAATAAAAAAATAAAATAAAAAATTTAACGGTATCCTCTTTTTTAAAAAAAAAAAAATTATACATGGCACCCCTCGTTTTTAAAAAAAAGTCATCGGTACTCCTAAACTCAATCGAAACTTCTTAAAATACCCTAAATGCTCCAATTTGCCTCTTCTAAATGTTTAGTTTGTTTATGCACTTCATTCCCATTGATATTTTGCAACAATTGGTGAAACAATTTACATAAATATAGTTTACTCAATCAAAAACATATTCACTTTACAGAATTTTACTACTCAGAAACTCGAATTTTAAAAGCTACTCCCTATGTCCCGGTTATTTGTTGTCCTTTTCTATATTGGGGGAGTATATTTTAAGAACTGTATTTACTAAATTTAGGGGCTCCAATGCTCCACTGATGTATGTGGGAAACAAAGGGTACCACCTAGAAATGAAACAAACAGAAGGTATCATCACGCCCCAAAAACCCATACTCCGTCCTTATCATTTGTTTACCTTTGACTAAAATATCCCTCACAAAGAATATAAAAAGTAAACTACCAATATGGGGACATGGGTTTGCAAACTAACATAAACCAATGACCGAGACGGAGTGAATATTAAATGACCGAAAAAAATAAAACAAAGTGAACTAAAATGAAGTCCAGAGGGTTCAAACACTTTTTCATTGAAGCATTTCATCGAACGATCAATCCAGACCCAATAACAACAACAACAACAACATCAGAGCCTTACTCCCAAAATGATTTGGGGTCGGCTGACATGAATCATCCTTTCGAACCGTCCATGGGTGAACGCACGCCTCAAAATGCGAATAAAAAAAGGGAAGATGAAAAACAAAAAGGGAGAACGAAAATGTAATGGAAAGTCAAGGTGAACTTAGGGGTTTTAAAATCGAATTCCGTCTTTCTTTTATAAAAACTTAAAATTTAAATCGAGAGAAAAGATTAAAACGATTTTTAAAAACCAAAATAGAGTTAAGGATCCGGAATGAACCAAGTAAAATCTATAAGAAAGTGGTTGTTGAAAAAGTGTGAAGTAAAGGAGAGAAAAATAAATAAATTAATTTCTTTAAATTAAATAAATAAATAAACACTAAATCTGTCAAAAAACATCAAATACTAAAAATCCACATGTATCCTTTCCTCCATCATTGTGCCTCTCCGTCACCATACTCTCCTCAAGCCCCTTAACTCTCATATCGCGCTTTCTATCACTCTCACCATGTCCTGCCTCTTGCCTTCCTCCGCCTAGGGACCTTTTTTCATTCTCCAAGTCTCCAGCCTCCTAACTGGTGCATCCATAGGTCTCCTTCTCACATGGACAAACCATCTTAGTCGGTTTTCCATCATCTTTTGAATGTGACATCCACACTCATCAATCCAGACCCAATAAACAGATATAATGAAATCCAAAAATACAAACATTGAATATTTGTATAATTTTAAGCATATACTCCCTCCATTTAACTCCACTTTGCATGTTTCTCTTTTGCACACTATTCACAAGCGGACATTCAACTTGAATTTTCTCTCGATACATAAGTTAAAATATATTCATGCGGAATCTTATTTAATTCATCTTTAAGAGTACATTACAAATATCTAACTTTTATAATTTTTGCAAATACGTAACTAAAGATATTTACCGCGTAAAAGTCGCGTTGGCAAACGTGATAAAGCAAACATGTAAAGTGGAGTTGAATGGAGGGAGTAATTATTAAACAGCACCCTTTCTCATTGAGGCATTTCATCGAACGCAATCACAAAAAACAAAATATCGTAATTGGAGAAATAAAACTCACAATTGGGTGTTCTACAACGGATTTACTATGCTTAGGATCAGATGGGATAGGCAAAGGGATCAAAGGAGCAGCAATAACACCAAGAAGAAGCTGAATTTGGGAATTTCCAAGCGAAGAAGAGAATGTGATCGGAGAACGAAGCGGGTTCAATTTCAACCAAGACTTGAAATGGGTCCATTTGTTGTTCGTCGGCGGGAACATTTCCTCGGGAATTGGGACTTCTAGAACTGTGTCTAACCCGTATTCTCTATCGAAATTAGGGCACAATGTCCTCATCTTATTGAGGAAATTGGAAAGAGTAATGAAAGGAAGAAAACAGAGGAAATGGAGTTAGGGAGAATGTAGGAGAAAGGTTAGTTTAAAAGGGAGGGAAGTTTGAGGGAAAAGAGGGAAGAAGAAAGTGATGGGTAGAGTGAAGAATGTGATACATAAACAAACAAACATGCGGTAAGCAATTTCAGTTTGTTAATAGAATAATAGACGAAGCATAAAACTACTTTACCCTAATTTTATCTTCTAAAATTTGTGAAAAGTGGGAATGTTGTATGCTCCGGATCCCCACTAAATGTAACACTTATTTAAAATAGACGAATTACATCAAATGTAACATATATTATTTGACCTACAATATTATTAAATTGTCCTTATACTCATTTTATATTTACACAACATATCATTACATACCCCCACAAACAATCCCACAATTAAACTCACAATTACATGGTTCACCTATTTTTTCTCTCTTTACCCTTACTCTTTCCGCATTTTCTTAAATACTCCATTTTTCCCTATATTACCTTTGGTGTAGATCGGGGAGGGTATATAAAAACATCAATCGTTCGTAAATATTTCCTCTTTTACCATTATTTGTTTACCTGTTTCATATTTAAATGTCTGATTCATTATTATTCTATATATTAGGAAAAAATGATCGGGTGGAGAGGGTAAGAATTTGCATCTCCCTACATACTAAGAGAATAAACTTTTCAATGCTTAAACTTATATATAGAAATAAATTAGATTTTCATTTATTAAACTAATTTTTTATTTAAAAATAATCTTTTCATCATTAAACTTAAAAATATAATCTTTAATAAGAATAAAACAAAATTGGTATAAATTATAATCTATACGTAAATTGTTACTCCTATTGTTAACGTCATGACAAGAAAAAGAATTTATTAAAATAATTTGAGGTACTTAAAATATTTTCATAAAAAACACGCTTCATGAAATTATTCAATACTCTTGATTAATTTTTTTATTAACTCATAAGATATAAATTTAAAATTTATAAGAAATACAGTAAAAATTAAAAGGTCTATACATATCGCGTATTTACGGGGGATCTAGACTAATTATTGCATAACATCAATTGTTGACGTATGCAACAATCTTGTGGATACACGGATTGATAAACATATTTCGCGTAGCACGAAAGTGGCAATTGAGCCCCATTACTTTGGTTACTTGTAAGATTAAGTCCCTTAAGTTTAGATGTAGCAATTACGCCCTCATACGTTATGCAAAAGATGAAATTAAACTCTTTAACCAAAATCTCATGATAAATTCAATATAACATATTACATAAGTGAAATTGGTTACACTTTTTACAATATACATACAATCAAAATAAAAGTTAATAATAAAATCAAAATTTAAAATGAATTAGCATCAGTTAGAGAAAATTTTAAATTATTTCATAAAAATAAAAATATTTATTTATACTTATGCTGTGGGAGAAGGTAGTCTGGACGGGGTGGAGTCTTCCCAAACACAACTTCCTGGGGTGGTTGTGGGCACATGGGGCATTGCAGACAAAGAATAAATTACTGAACTATGGAGTTATAGATGAAGATACATGTCAGCTCTGTGGAATGGGAAGTGAAAGCCAGAAACATCTCTTTTTTGACTGCCCTTACAGCAGACGAGTAATATAACAGGTAAAGCAGTCCAGTGGGATGGATATCCCTACAACAAATGCACTAGAATGGTGTGAGAACAGGCATGGGTCTACAGTGCAAAAGGGGGTGCAGTATGCTATGGTGATCAATGCAGTGTATGGGTTATGGCAGCAGCGTAATACTTGCAGACAAGAGATGGTTCTAGCTCATCCTAAATGGCTAGCAAAAAGAATTCTAAATGATATGAAAGCTAGGATAAGGAAGAGAGATAAGAGTCATTTAAGCATTTTTGATGTTGAATGGTTAGAGAGCAAGAATCTTATGTAATATGATCATATGAGCATTGTACATTGACACCTCTTTTTAATATACTTACCTTTTACCAAAAAAAAAAAATTATTTATACTTTATTAAAGAACTGAATATTTTTTTTAAATTTGTAACAATTCTTTACGAAATAAAAAATATGTATATATAATGTTTTTTAACGTTTTTTGTGAAAAGATGAGAAATACAAAAATTATACGTGTTTATTATTTTTTAGGTTAAGTATATTTTAATAAAAATGACGGTTTTCCAGAAAAACGTAAAATAAAACTAAAGTTTTTTATTTTTCCATAATTTTAAGGTATTATCATTGTTTACATTTTAAAAGAAAAAAAAAAAAGAATTTTGCCCTTTTTTAAACAAAATATAACCTAATTGAGTTTTTGTGGTATGAGGACTTAATTTCACATTTTGCATAACTTATGAGGCCTAATTGCTACAATCTAAACCTAAGGAGCTTAATCTCACAATTAATCAAAGTAATGGGGTTCAATTGCCACTTTCGCGTTTCCGTAGTACCACAATTTATTTTGATTATTTTGTTACCACGATTTATTTTGATTGTTTTGTTAAAATAAGTAAGAATATCGTGAATACGCTAATTAATAAAGGAAAAAACTATTCAGAACATCATGTTTTATATTTGTGAAATCTTTTTATTATAGAAAGATATATTATAAATAGATCTGTGTACATTTTTAACCAGATTATGATACCTAAGATTTGTTTACCAAAACATTTCTTTTACTCTAGCTACCTTTTTAGTTAGTGTTACCCCACAAAGCCTAGATATAATATACATTATATGTTATGTTTCACTTTAGATTGATGAAAGTATGCATGAGTCGTTTTACAATACAAAATCGAGTTAAGGCTAAGACAAGGACCCGACCTATCCTTCTTTTTTCAGCTAAGGACCTATACGATTAAATTTTCCAGTTAACGAACTCCCTAACCCATTCTGTTAACTCTT
This sequence comes from Silene latifolia, assembly GCF_048544455.1. NCBI lineage: Eukaryota > Viridiplantae > Streptophyta > Magnoliopsida > Caryophyllales > Caryophyllaceae > Silene > Silene latifolia. The sequence continues at coordinate 50,578,484 of NC_133526.1, read as the reverse complement.
CGTTAATTGTTTCATTGTACACCTACTGAGTTACTGCCTTGCTCATCTGCATCTTTGGTTTTTTTTATGATCAATCCCAATAAAATTTTGTAACAAATGCAGGCCAATTAATACTATGATGGATTTTAGATTTTTAGGTTTGTTATTCTAATTTCTTTTTTTGAAATATAATTAATGAGAAAATTATGTTTATGAACTGGAAATTACTGTAACATTACATCATACGCAATCAAAAAATCTAGCGGAAAGGAGAAAAAATAAATAAATGAGATAGCGAAATCGAAAAGCTAATCTATCTCTTCGAGTATGAAGGAACAAGCAGTTCAATCCATCAAGCATCTAATATATCTCTTCAAATTTCATTTCATAAAATTACACTTAATGAATTCGTCGCTATTGATATTTTGCTCAAAGAAAACCCTACATTCATGGTTCAAAACTAATAATAATTTATAAAACTCGAACAAAAACAAAATCACCTAAATTACACTCATGATGTAATGTTTGTTTGATTTTGTTTAAGACAAGGGATTGATTATCAACATATCAATGGGGTGGATTCATTAAAGTATTATGCTTTTGTTACAAAAAAAAATTATTTAAGATGAGTGAATCAAGATGAACCAAACATGCAGATGAGCACGGCAACAAGTGTGCAACGAAACAATTAACGGAATCGGTAAGTGAGTTCCCTAACTGGAAAATTTAATAGTATAGATCCTTAACTGGAAAAAAAAGGATAGTTGGGGTCCTTGTCTTAGCCATAACTCATAAATCCTTTATTATTACCATTTAATTACTCATATTACTCATAGTAATCACTGATTAATAACTCTCATAAAAACCCCAAAAGTTAGGGTTAAAACAAAAGAAAGAGACAAGGTAGATCTTACTCACAAGGTGAAAGAAATGGGGAAAAAGTGGAATATCTTCAAAACCAAACTTAGAATCCAAGGTAGAAGGTATAGGGGAGTTTTAGAGAGGCGGAGGAGGGTTTGGAGGCTTAGACAGAAGGGAGGAAATAAAATAAGGGTTAGGTTGGAAAAGATCTCGAACATAGGTTATATCGCCTACTGACGAGCTGCACTTGGTCAAGTGCTGAGTCCACTTGGCCGAGTGCCACTGACTCGGTCGAGTACTACTCGTACTCGGCTGAGTGTCACTTACTCGGTCCAGTGCACACTCACTAGGTCTAGGATAGGTTACACGTGGTCTACTGCATGACCATACCTTACTCACAAATTGCCTCTCGTCAAGCCCAAGGGTCCTCTCGCGCATCCTAAGGTTCATTTTTAAGTCTCAAAAGATCCGGATATTACATCGGATGTTAGTCGTAAGTCTTATAGATACCAATATCGTGACGGATATGGATATCTACCGTTATCATTCCTATACCAGGGGCTAAAAGTATCCATTGCCAAAAGAAAGTTATTGGAGCAACCTGTGCAATACAGGAGGCTCATTGGTTGGCTGTTGTATTTAAACATGTCAAGGCCCGCCATTTCATATGCAATTCAACACTTTAGCAAGTTTTTGAGTTAGCCAAGGATTCCTAGCCTTGCTGCAGCAGTTCATAAGTATCTAAAGGCAACTATCTATACATGATTAGTTTACAGTGCATAGTCAGATCTTACCCTTTCTGCATACAGTGATGCAAATTAGGGTCAATGCGCTTTTACCTACAGCTCTACAAGTCTCTCGGTAACTTATTGTAACTATGTGTATTTCTATTTCATCTCTTGTTTCTTGCAAAACAAAGAAACGAAAGACAATCGGTAAAAGTTCAGTTGAATCCGAGTATAGGTGTATGCTCTATACAATATCGGAAATAGTTTGGGTGGACAACTTGTTGTAGGACATGAGAGTTCAGCTTCCAAAGCCTATACCTTTGTTTCGTGATAACAAAGCTGTAGAGCATATTTTACTTACCTTAGTATTTCATGAGAGAACCAAACTTCTCAGCATTGACTACCATTATGTAAGAGATAAATAGCAAGAAGGATTTTTTTAGACAAGGCATGTTCAGTCCAAGTTGCACCTTGCGGACCTATTACCTAATGACCAAGCCATTGGGAGCTGAATAACATAAGTTTTTTTGACGTCAAGCTAGGCTTATCTTTTCTCTTACGACCAACTTGAGGGGGGGGGGGGGAATATTGTATATATGCCGGTTGGTTAGGAGTTAGTTATAAGTAGAGGTGATCATTAACAAGTTTGGCTCGGACATAAACATGCCTATACTTGAAAAATTGCCCGTTGAGCTTAATTTTGTTACCCGTGTCCATTACAGCGGGCCTAGTTTGAGCTGTGTTCAAACCCGCCCATCAAAATACACGAGTCTACCCGCGGGCTCGTGGACTCAATGTTAAAAAAAAAAAATCGGTACCTAAACAAAACAACCTACTAACAAAAATAAGGGTTTTTCGCCAAAATAGCCGTTTAACTCAAACTATTTTCTAAAATGACCAATTTATAAATCTAATTATTAAAATGACCATCTTATTATAAAATAAAGGGAAGAGAGAATTAGAGAGAATGTAGAGAGGAGTTAGAGTGAAAGTAAGGGAGACAAAACTGTGTATTATTGCATTATGAGGGGGTTTATATATACATACAATAGGATAGAGTTTCCATAATATAATATCTCTAGAATATCCTAACATATGGACATCCATATAATATTACATAATAATATTTCATAACACTCCCCCTTGGATATCCATTACTGAAGAAGATGTCTCGTTAAAAACCTCACTAGAAAAACCCCTTGGGAAAAACACTGGCAAAGGAAAAGAGTACATCAATCTTCAAACACGCATAATAATAGTTGCCTCGTTAAAACCTTTCCATGGAAAACCCAGTGGGACAAAACCATCGATAAGGAAAAAGAGTACAACGCGTGTCTACTCCCCCTGATGACTACATAACTTGATGTATCTTGAAATGAACCATGCTTTAACGCAACTTCTCGTCTCGATAGTTGAATAAAATCAATTATAGTTGATAAACTTGATATCTTCAAATCCTTGTTGATTTCTATCTTCATATTTCATTAGAACTCACAATCTGGGTGTAGTCATTTGTGATGACTCTTGGATCTTTATTTCAAATAATATGTCCACAATAGTGATAGAGAATTTCTCGATAGATGACATAACATTATATGTCAAGTATAACTCGTCTTCATAATCATAGCATATCAATGCGCTTATTTTGCTACCTCGTTAAAAATCTTGCTAGGAAAAACCCATTGGGACAAAAAAACCTAGTCGAAGGGTAAAAGAGTGTAGCCATCATTCCTTAATTCCTTGTCTTAAGGAGAATCAATCCGATAATTATTGAATAATCATCCAACACCTTTGAGCCATTTTGTTTGCTAAACCATATATGTATGGATTGACATTTTCATTGTAGATTTTGACTACATTATTCTAATCGTCATGGTACTTCTGAACCATAAACTCATTTCACATGTTTAATTAGCAAGAAGCTCATTCAAATCTAAATTCCAATATGCTCAAACTTCAGGCTGAGACATCAAGTAAACTCTACAGGAGTTTAAGTATTCCATTTTGGAAATAATCACGAACTTTTCAATCGTGTCATAGAGGCTCATATATAATCATGAGTTCCCAAAACTCAATTATTCAAACATTATAATTTGATAATCATTTATAAAAAGCTCCTATAAGGAGTAATCCTCGTTGGAGTATCTCATAAGATAACAGTTCTCCTTTTAAAATATTTATCAAAATATAAAAATATAATTAATCATGTGCATGCATATGATATGTAACTAATTCTAAACAACATTCTAAAACAATGCAATAAGTTATATAAAATAAAACTAATTAATATGCAAAGGATGAACTTAATCTCTAAATGCACAAGATGATGACTCGATAATACAAACTATACAGTTTCCTTTTCCAATATTCGTAACTTTAATTGACTTCAGGTCAATAGTTGGACATCTAGTCCATGAGCTCATTTATAATCATAGATTATATGTCGACAATTAAAATTGGACTTACTTATAAGCTCCCAATTTTCTAGTCCATTAATTTCCGCGTGCAAATGCATATCGGTTCCTTAAACATATCGATATAATTTCAATATCTCATGATATTGTCAGTACTGATCAATGATATCTGAATATATTTGGTACCATTCCTTTTCTATATAGGCCATCTATTATCATTCAGATATTTATGTCACTTTCGGGACATCCAAATTTCTTTACTCCATAGGAGTACCAACTGCCAAACTTGCCATTTTCTTATTACTAGAAATATGTGAACCGATATGACTCTCACACTATATTTCACGTGTGCTTTATTGTTCAATTTGGCAAGAATCTAAATTTTCATTACATATATTTTCTATGACTAATGTATAGCTCGTTATACCACATATAGGGCTAAACTGTCTATAATTAAATCATATATTTTAATGTAACATATCACATTTTGATAAGGTGATAAGAGTGGTATCATAATACATCTTCATAACCAAATGAATACCATCATTTCTAATTCCGTGAACCTCTAGTTGATGTATTTCATATTGAAAACAAACCACTGAACTTCAGGTTCAGCTGGGGATAATTTACTTGTTTGTTTTTACCAGCTTTTCCTTATCATTCTCCCCCTAAGGTGGTAAAAACCATAACCACCTTAGACCTTAATTTATCATATCACCGATAAGAATTTATTTGGGCATTTTCGTACATTAACAAAATCTTTTGGGAGAGTAACATATAATGTAGTTGGATTTTAAATGTGCTGAATTACAATTCCCTTTTCGGAGACTAACGATTCCGTATAATCATCAAACTGTGATCTCCAATATTAAATACACTCAATCTTCGTGTAATGTCTTGCCTTTAATAAATTTACACGAAAGATTTCAGCACTTATATTTTTCTTAGGATATACTTCAGCTTTATCAAAACGGGTGTATGTAATAAGAACCCGGATGGCCTGAACTGTCTCACCTTAGCCATTTCATGTCAACTTTCTCAGTTATGGCAATTGTTGGACCTTTAGTCCTAATTAATTGTTTTGATAATGACAGTAATGATTTGTATGTGGACTTAATATATAAACATATGCGTGTAATTGTGTGCTTAAGTTTTAATTTAGAAAGGAACAATTACAAGACGCAAGCTTGAAGTTTGGACCAAGGAGGTACAACTTCAAATATACTTGATCGATGTTTTCAAGCGAGATCAAGATTGGAAATCAACCACGAGACTCAAGATGAGAGACTTGTGAAGAGACGATTCGTGTACTGAAGATCTACTGAAGATTAGTTAGTATAGGTCGTCATCCGGTAATGGTTTTATTTTGTTTGATTTAAAGGTTAATGAAGTTATGACCTAATAGACATAACTTCATTACTAGACAAAAATGATGCGTTAATTTTTGGAAAATATATTTTTAATGGTTTATAAAAATAAGAGAGTATTTATTTTGGTTGGAATTAATTAATTAGAATTTAAGTTAAATAAACTATTGGTTTGTAATACGATATTTATATCGTCATGCAACCTAGGGCTTTAACTAAATTCTATCTCGATTTGTTGCGGGCTAGAGAAGCAAGGATGGACCGAAGAGGCCTTGGGCCGGCCGAAACCCTAGGGTGGCCGAAACCCTAGGAGGCCAAATCTCCTCCTTCTTTTCTCTTCTTACTTGTTCTTCAAGTTTTATATTTCCAGAACATTCCTATGCCCTAGTTCCAGAATATTCCAAACCCTAATCTACTCTACTATAAATACTCTCATTCATTCAACATTAATTGTTGACACACACATCTACAAATTTCAAAAGAGAAAAATATTTTAAGCAAAAATCATTTGAGCTTTCATTCATATTTTTATATTTGCTTATACAAAAATCACGCATCAAATTTGTCAATCACTCGAAGAAAAATCGTTATAGGATATTAAATACACAAGGATAGTATACTCACTCGCATAACGTGAGATTAGTATTTATCGTTGTATTTTTCTTATTAACGTAAGAGCAACCTAGAGTATTTAGCGATACTCAATCTGAGTTATAATCATATAGTTGATTATACGAGTGGATTGGTAATTTTTGTAATCCGGAGAAAGGTACTAAAAATTATTAATCGAGAATAGTGGACGTAGGTTTCGACTTGTGAAACTGAACCACTTCAAAATCCTGTGTGTCTCTCTTTCTCTCTCTCTTTATTATTGTTATTTCGATTTTGAGTTTATTGTTAATAATTTAATTAGTTGATTTTAATCAATAAAATCAAGTAATTAATTTATATCATATATTTCGAAAAAGCGGTTATCGTTTTTAATACTCAATTCACCCCCCCTCTTTCGTATTCGATCAATAGACTCCACAATTGGTATCAGAGCCTCGTGCTCTTGATAGCCTAACGACTAGAGTTGATTTTTTTTTTTTGTAGTCTATTTATCGTCTTTTCCGCGCATTTATTTTTTATCAAATGGATTCCAAACACCTAAAGTGTCCTATATTCAATGGGAAGAACTATGGTTTATGGAAAAATATGATGACCCACTTCATTAAGGGAAACGACTGGGAGTGTTGGTTGATTATCAAGAATGGTCCTAATAAGATCTTACTTGCAACCAGTAATGGCACTACCATCGAAAAGAAAGAAGAAGACTATATTGAGGCGGATTATAAAAAGGCTGAGGAGAATTCAAAAGCAATAAGCTTATTGCAAAACGGTATGATTGCCACTGAATTCGATCGTTTCTCAACCAGTTCATCTGCCAAGGAAATATGGGATGGTCTAGAATTAGCCTATGAGGGAACCACTGTTGTCAAAAAGCAACGTATGGCATTACTAATGCGAAAATACGAGCTGTTTGCCATGGAACAAAACGAGTCAGTTGATAGCATGTCCTCTCGCTTTTCTAGCATCATCAATGAGCTAAAAAATTTAGGAAGAACTTTTGACTCCGAGGAAATTGCTAGAAAAATACTCAGAAGTATGTCTCATGAGATGGAGACATAAAGTATCTGTCATAGAAGAATGTAAGGACCTAACTTCATTATCCTATCAGGAGCTACTCGGAACCTTAATGGCTCACGAGATTACTCTGAATCAGGATGAGGAGGAAGTTAGCACAAGCAAAAATATGGCCTTACAAGCTGATTCTAGCAAGGTTGATGATTCTTCAGATATTGAAGATGAAACTGCGTTACTTGTTAAACGTCTTAGGAAATGGTCTTTCTTTCAAAATCAAAATAAGACAAATAACAAATCAAAGCAAACTCCCAAGAAAACTGTTGAGTCAAAAGGGTGTTTCTCTAACCCTGGATGCTTCAAGTGTGGTGATATTGATCACATGATCAAAGATTGCCCAACATGGAAGAAAATTAAAGACAAAAATCAACGTGACAAAAAAAAGAAGGAGTTCAAGCAAGTCTTGATGGCTTATTGTTGGGGAGACCTGGACGTTGAAAATGACGAGTCCGAAGAAGAAGAAGAAGAAGTCAACGTTTGTCTAAATAGCGTCAGTCTTGACCTATTCTCCGAAAGCGACAACGAAAGCAATGCTTCAAATGCTGAGAAGTGTCTTGTTGGAAATTCGGATTCAGATTCAGAAGATGAAGAGGTAAGTCTTCTTGAACTTAAAAAGCAAGTTAATAGATTCTCTAAGAGTGATTTAGTTAAGACCTTTGAACAAACCCTCGATATAGTTCATGAACAGAAACTAGAATTAAAAGACCTTAGGGAACAAATCCTAGACATTGCTGAGGAAAACCAACTTCTAAAAGCCAAAGCCAAAAAGCTCAAATCTAAAGTTATGGCTACTCCAGCTATAACTTCAGAAAAGACAAATGCTGAGATAAACGCTCTTGAATCAAAAGTTAAGGCTAGTGATGCCATAACTTCAGAGCTTAACCTCAACATTAAGCATCTTCAAGCTAAAGTTACAGCTAGTGATGCTATAACTTCTGAGTTGAAGAAAGTCAATGAGATCTTAAAGGATGAGCTTAATGGCAAAGATAGTGTGGTTTCCGAACACAAGAGAGAAATTGTATTTCTCTCTAAGCAATTAGAAGAAGCTAGTAATAGCATGTCCAAACTTAAAGAACAACATGAAATTGAGAAACGTGTCTTAAATGAACGGTTTGATAAATTTCGTGATAACTTTGAGAAAGGTAGCTCTTCCAAGGATTCAAATGAAGATCATTCAAAATGCGAAAAAGAAATTGAGTCCTTGAAAGAATTACTTTTACATGCTCGAAAGGTTCATGATAAATGGGAAGGAAGCACAAAGGTTTTAAACTTCCTTCTTGAACAATCCGATAACAACATGAAGATGGGACTTGGTCATGAATGCTACGATCGTAGAGACCATGATAAATGCAAATCTAATCCTTCGAAAATGATTTGAGAAAAAGAAAATACTTTAATCTTCGAATACTTGATTTGCAATTTCGTGGCTCTCTTGGACATATTCAAGTTAATTGTGTCAAACTTGCTTGGGATAAGAAAAAGAATGTAAAACTGCTAAGACTTGTGATTTCATAGTAGAAGATGATGTCTCTACTATAGATGAACCTAACGACAACGAAGAGCGCAATAATGAGTTTAGATGGACTTATGATATGGCTTTTGATTACTCATCTGTTCCTTCAAAATCAAACAAAATAAATGAGAATCGAAAGCATACATTCAAGCCCAAAGTTCAAAACCCTAAACCTAGAGCGTCTCATGAAGGTACTAGACCTAAAGCTACTTTTGTTAGAGCAAAACCTAAAGTACCTTATGTTCCGATTGTTAGACAACAACCAAGACAACCCAATGTCAAAGCCAAAAGAATAATAAGACAAGTATGGGTTAGAAAGGATCAAATATATAGAATTACTAACCATAAAGGACCCAACTTAGCTTGGGTACCTAAAAGTTGTATTTGATTCATTTGCAGGTAGAAGTGAAAGAAAATAATCTATGGTATCTCGACAGTGGATGCTCGAGACACATGACAGGAGACAGAAATCTTTTTCTTTCACTAGAGCCCTTCTTTGGTGGCAAGGTTACCTTTGGAGATAATAAGAAGGGTACGATTATTGGAGTAGGAAAAATCGGAATTTCAACCTCTCATTCAATTGATAAAGTATATCTGGTAAGTGGTCTTAAACATAATCTACTTAGTATTTCTCAATTATGTGACAAAGGAAATAGAGTTGTTTTTCATGCCGATGTTTGTCGTATCATAATTGAAGGTACTAGTAATGTTTTACTTGAGGGTCACCGTATGAGGAATGTGTATATGATTGACTTAAATATTGTCAATACAAATTCCTTTACGTGTATGAAAGTAACTTCCAATGAGTCTTGCTTGTGGCACAAGAGGTTTGCACACGTTAGTCCAACTATTTTAAAGAAACTTAAGTCCATGGATTTAGTTGAAGGCTTGCCCTCAATTAATTTCGACCAAGAGACAATGTGTGACTCATGTGCCCGTTGCAAACATGTTAAATCCTCTTTTAAACCTAAGAGAATAGTTAGCACTAAACGACCACTTGAGATGGTACACATGGATTTATGTGGACCTATGAGAGTTAGAAGTCGTGGTGGATCAAAGTATGTATTTGTTCTAGTCGATGATTACTCAAGGTACGTCTGGCCAATCTTTCTTTCTTCTAAAGATGAAACTTTCGATGAATTTGTGGTATTAATGAAGCTTGCCCAAAATAGATATGATAATAAGCTTATTTCAATTCGGACGGATCACGGCACGGAATTTGACAATCAATTATTTATAGAATATTGTAGGGAAAATGGTGTGGGGCATAACTTCTCCGCACCACGTACCCCACAACAAAATGGTGTCGTGGAACGTATGAATCGAACCCTAGAGGATATGGCTCGTACTATGCTTTTGTGTAGTGGCCTTCCTAGAAGCTTTTGGGCAGAAGCTGTTAGTACCGCATGCTATGTGCATAATAGAGCTATGATCCGACCTGTTTTGAAAAAGACTCCCTATGAACTTTTAAGAGGGAGAAAACCCAATATATCACATCTTCGTTGCTTCGGGAGCAAATGTTTTGTCCATAACAATGGAAAAGAAAATTTAGGAAAATTCGACCCCCGAAGTGATGAAGCTGTTTTTCTGGGATATTCGGATCATAGTAAAGCTTACAAAGTGTTCAATAAAAGAACCTTGCACATAGAAGAAAGTGTTCATGTTCGCTTTGACGAAGATAATGTGTTTGATAAAGCTGAACAGGAAGAAGAGGATCCAGATGAGCCCGATTTCTTTCTAGCAAGAAATGAGCCCCTAAATGAAGAGGAAGATATTCAAGGTATCAATGATGAACTAGAAAATTCTGCAAACAATCCTAAGAGAAGTGATGAGTCCATAGTTAATGATACTATCGACCCTTCCTTGGATAAAGAAAGAGATCTTGAAGTTATACCTAATGATGTTGTAACTTCCGATCCAAATCATGATATTTCTAATGAAGTTAGTGATGCTTTCAAGAAAATCCCGAGTCCAACTCAGGGGGAACAAATCATGATTCTTCGTCTGCAGATGATGCTAGTCCATCAAATGATAATGAGCCTAGAGTTCTCAAAAAGTGGAAACATCAAAGCTCCCACCCTTTGGACAAAATCCTAGGGGATCTAGAGCAAGGCATTAAAACTAGAAGGTCCTTGAATAATTTCTGCTCGTTCTTTTCGTTTCTATCAACCATTGAACCTACCAATATTAAAGAAGCTCTTCTTTGAACCTGATTGGATAACCGCTATGCAAGAAGAGCTTCAACAATTCGAACGCAATAAGGTATGGCACTTAGTGCCACGACCTAGTGATCGAACTGTTATTGGTACTAGATGGGTGTTTAGAAACAAATTGGACGATACAGGACTTATTACAAGAAACAAGGCACGACTAGTTGTCCAAGGCTACAATCAACAGGAAGGGATCGATTATGACGAGACCTTTGCACCTGTAGCGAGACTTGAGGCTATACGTCTCATTATTGCCTTTGCTGCTCATCAAGGAATGAAACTGTTCCAAATGGACGTTAAGACAGCATTTCTTAATGGTTATTTGGAGGAAGAAGTCTATGTAGAACAACCTCCCGGATTTTTAGATAGCAAGTTTCAAAACCATGTCTATAAATTAGACAAAGCTTTATATGGTTTGAAACAAGCTCCAAGGGCATGGTATGACAGATTATCCAAGTTTTTGTTACAAAATAATTTTACAAGAGGATCTGTCGATAAAACCTTGTTCCTAAAATCCGAGGGTTCAAATTTACTTGTTGTACAAATTTATGTAGACGATATTATATTCGGTTCTACTAATGAAAAATTGTGTAAGTATTTTTTCGATCTAATGACTTCGAGTTTGAAATGAGCATGATGGGAGAACTGAAGTACTTTTTAGGCTTACAAATTCAACAAACAAAGGATGGTATAAAGATACACCAACAGAAATATATCAAGGAACTAATCCGAAAGTTCGGTATGGAAAATGCAAAATCATACGATACACCTATGGTACCAGAAAAGAAGATGACTATAGATGAACATGGTAAGTGTGTCGATGAGACTACATATCAAGGTATGATTGGTTCACTTTTATATTTAACGCAAGTCGTCCGATATAATTTTTAGCGTATGTGTATGCGTGCTCGATTTCAATCGTGCCCTAAAGAATCACATATGATTGCAGTTAAACGTATCTTGAGATATTTAATTGGTACATCTAATTTATATTTATGGTATCCACTTGAGTGTAATTTCGATCTAGTAGGATATTCAGATGCGATTATCTTTGGATGTTCTTTAGATAGGAAAAGCACTTACGGGTATGCAACGTTTGTTGGACCTTGTATTATCACATGGGGATCGAAGAAACAAAATTCAGTTGCAATGTCTACTCTTTGAAGCCGAGTATGTATCTCGGGATGGTATGTTCTCAATTACTTTGGTTAAAGCAACAACTATGTGATTATGGTATAAATGTAGGTCGTATGCCTATTATGTGTGACAATACGAGTGCTATAGTAATCTCTAAAAACCCCCAAAGACTCGAGGACCAAACATATAGATATTCGACACCATTTTCTACGGGATCATGTAGAGAAAGGCAACATTTCACTTGAATTTTGTAGTACTGAAAGGCAATGGGCTGATATCTTGACTAAGGCATTAGCTAGAAAACGCTTTGAGTTATTGAGACTTGAGATTGGTTTAATTAGTGATAATTAAATCCGTCATAATTATGTCTGGGAACCTGAATGACTGGCTAGGAAGATAAGATTGTACGATTGTGTCCGTATATTTTTGTTTAATTATGTTAAATAATATTTATTTTACGTGTTATATCTTGCTTATGTGTATGGTAATATTTTATATTCTGCATAATCACATTTCCTTACAAAAATCGACAAAATCTACAATAAATTGCCTAATATAATAAAGATAATTCTATCTTATTATATTCCTCCACAAATCCTGCCTAAACTCCAATACAAAAGATTTCTTTCCTAATCTTATATCAAATAGGAGATAATGCCAAAAACAAAAAAAAAAAAAAAAGTGCGAAAAAAAAAAAAGGAAAAACGCACGAAACAAAAAAAAAAAAAAGGAAAGTGCCGGAAAAAAAAAAAAAAAAAAAAAAAAAAAAAAAAGGGCACGAAACAAAAAAAAAAAAAAAAAAAAAGGAAAGGCATTAAAGAAATAAGGAAATTGGTATTATTCTCTATCTTTTAAGGAAACCTATTCTTACCTAAACTCAAATTCCTTATGCTATTTATACCCCTTTAATCTCTCCATAATTCTCATCAATTATATTCTCTAAACCCTAATTACCTTTTACTACTTTCTTTAATTCTCACAATGACTAATCAACCTACGACCCGTTTTCAATCAAAGAAACATGTTGTTATTCGAAAGAAGGTAAGCCAATCACCACCTCGCACCCGCTCCACCTCACCGGCCGAACCACCCCGTTCCCCACGGTCCAACGTCGACCAACCCTCCAACCTCATCAAGCGACGAAAATTGTTTAAGGGTAAGGGAAAGACGGTTTCGGAAATTGAGGTAAGTTCAAAGACTGAGAACTATAAACTTCAAGATGGTTCTTCACGTATTCTTTACGCACAGCATATGGATGATTACACCAACAATGGACTAAATAATCTTAGACTAACTCAAGGAGAAAGAAGAGATGTCAATCAAGTTGCTCAATATCGCATTCACGCAGGACGAGTATATTCGATTGATTGGTTAAAGAAATACAAAGCACTTGGGTTTTTTTAAATTTTCTCAAGGATCAAGGATGGGAAAATATTGTTCTTTGTAAGTGGTCCTATCTTTCCTATTGAGGTATATCAATTTTATGCTTCTGTTCATCTTAAGGAAGGAAATTTGTTTGCTGTGGTCAATGAGACTTCCATAAAAGTCTCACTTGGTGATTTCTGCGACTTGGCTCGAGTTCCTGAAGGAGGAACTGAGGTCAATCCAAGCGTAGAATGGGGAGGTCTTTTACCTGAAAAAAGGTTGATAGTGAAACGGTATTTCAAACAAGATGCAACTTCGTCTGAGACTATCTTGACTGCGAAGTTGTCGCCAAAATTAAGGTTCTTTTTGAACTTTCTTTGGAGTACTATTGTCCCTAGAAAAGAAGGTAGAGATAAATTTGGGGCACATGAGATGATTATTATGAAGGCCTGGCTTGAAGGAGAAAAGGTTAGTCTACCCTTGCTTGTGTTTCATAAAATTATACAAGCTAGTGTAACGGCTAAGATGGATGATTTCGCTTCTACTTTAAGTTTGCCTTATGGGAATTGGATATCTCGACTTTTAGAGAAGAGAGGAGTAATTGGGAAGCAGAGTTATGGAGTTATCACTAATGACGAGATGAGCGATCTCTATTTATCTTATATGAAACTCGTTATTAATGGCAACGAATTAGGTTTTGAGACAAAAGGAGAAAAAGGAGAAAAATAAGGAAAAAGCAATGTGAATTTTGAAATGTTGGATTCAAAGATGGATTCAAACTTTACTTCTATTCTTGGACGGATTAATGAACAAGACAAGAAATTGGAAGAATTGTTTGACCTAATTACAAAGCAAAGGAGAATTGATACTAGTGGACCAAGTGAAGTTAGCAATGCTCACATCAAAACCGTGTTGTCACGGTTTGAAACGCGCCTCGACAGTGTTTGTAAGGCCGCGGTAAGAACTCACTCTGAGTCTGTTCAAATAAAGGAAGGTATGGCTAGTTTGGTTAAGTTTGGTGATGATCTTTTGCAATCTGGGAAGGAGATGAGGTCTGAGATGCAAACTATTTATGAAGCAGTTAAAGCAATGACTTTGAGGATTGGTAACTTCGATACTCGATTAACCGCTCAAGCTGCACTTCTCGACCATTGTCATGCGCGACTCGAGGACTTGGAGTACCGTACCCGTCCTAGGTCGACCCCACCGAGCCCTCGCTACCCTTGATCAATTTGCCCTAATCCATTCACCTTAGCCTTATCTTTTTAATTCCTTTGCTCACAATAAAAATCCATTCTTATGGATATTAGCTTTTTCATTTCCGCATTATTCCTTGTGTGATTTCAGTTTATAATATTATTATGCTAATTAAGAACTAGATTGCGTTTAATATATTATGTTTTTCATAGTTATTTCTTGTTTCATAATATATTATTCTGGTCGTTTTATGTTTGTTCTTATCTTTTCAATGATGCCAAGAGGGGGAATTGTTTTTATGATTTGCGACCGTCTCAAAGTTAATTCTCTCATGGCGTTCTATAGTTATAACTTTGAAGAGATCATTAGTTTCTGCGCTCAACTGTTCTATAATTTGGGAAGTATTATGTTGAGGGGGAACTAGACTTAGACACAAATCATAGGAGACTTGTCATCATCAAAAAGGGGGAATTTGTTGGACCTTTAGTCCTAATTAATTGTTTTGATAATGACAGTAATGATTTGTATGTGGACTTAATATATAAACATATGCGTGTAATTGTGTGCTTAAGTTTTAATTTAGAAAGGAACAATTACAAGACGCAAGCTTGAAGTTTGGACCAAGGAGGTACAACTTCAAATATACTTGATCGATGTTTTCAAGCGAGATCAAGATTGGAAATCAACCACGAGACTCAAGATGAGAGACTTGTGAAGAGACGATTCGTGTACTGAAGATCTACTGAAGATTAGTTAGTATAGGTCGTCATCCGGTAATGGTTTTACTTTGTTTGATTTAAAGGTTAATGAAGTTATGACCTAATAGACATAACTTCATTACTAGACAAAAATGATGCGTTAATTTTTGGAAAATATATTTTTAATGGTTTATAAAAATAAGAGAGTATTTATTTTGGTTGGAATTAATTAATTAGAATTTAAGTTAAATAAACTATTGGTTTGTAATACGATATTTATATCGTCATGCAACCTAGGGCTTTAACTAAATTCTATCTCGATTTGTTGCGGGCTAGAGAAGCAAGGATGGACCGAAGAGGCCTTGGGCCGGCCGAAACCCTAGGGTGGCCGAAACCCTAGGAGGCCAAATCTCCTCCTTCTTTTCTCTTCTTACTTGTTCTTCAAGTTTTATATTTCCAGAACATTCCTATGCCCTAGTTCCAGAATATTCCAAACCCTAATCTACTCTACTATAAATACTCTCATTCATTCAACATTAATTGTTGACACACACATCTACAAATTTCAAAGAGAGAAAAATATTTTTAAGCAAAAATCATTTGAGCTTTCATTCATATTTTTATATTTGCTTATACAAAAATCACGCATCAAATTTGTCAATCACTCGAAGAAACATCGTTATAGGATATTAAATACACAAGGATAGTATACTCACTCGCATAACGTGAGATTAGTATTTATCGTTGTATTTTTCTTATTAACGTAAGAGCAACCTAGAGTATTTAGCGATACTCAATCTGAGTTATAATCATATAGTTGATTATACGAGTGGATTGGTAATTTTTGTAATCCGGAGAAAGGTACTAAAAATTATTAATCGAGAATAGTGGACGTAGGTTTCGACTTGTGAAACTGAACCACTTCAAAATCCTGTGTGTCTCTCTTTCTCTCTCTCTTTATTATTGTTATTTCGATTTTTGAGTTTATTGTTAATAATTTAATTAGTTGATTTTAATCAATAAAATCAAGTAATTAATTTATATCATATATTTCGAAAAAGCGGTCATCGTTTTTAATACTCAATTCACCCCCCCCCCCTCTTTCGTATTCGATCAATAGACTCCACAGCAATCTTTCATGAGAATAAAATGTGTGTCAATCACTTATCACATATCACATTTTAGTTGACTATATTTCTCATGCTAATCGTCTGGTTAGCAATATATGTATCATATAAACTTAATTTAAGAGTTGTCTCCGGCCAGACAAATGATGTGACATAGACATGGGACACAATAAATATCTCATATATGTAAGCAAGACTCGTCAATATTCCAATGGGGAATATATTACTCTTTGAGTATTTTCATATGACCTTTCATGAAATATTCACTTTCATGAGATATTTTCATTTCTTTCAATGAACAAATTTGGCTCAATAAGGCCACATCATTAAGCTCAATTAAGGCTTCTTTACTTGGCTCATCAAATGTCATATTATTAGGCTCAATTAAGGCTGCAATGTTAGGCTTATCATAACGCCATATTCTTGATATGTGTTACAAACAGAGTCTTTATGAGATGTCACATTCAACTTCAAAGAATGGATCAAATTTTATATCTCATTATACTGTTCAACTTCAGGTGAACAAGAATCAAGTCGCAAATAAATTTGTCTTTCATAAAGACCGCTTTAAATTGAATAGCGGTTCATATATTCATAGACGTGGACTTCTGGCTACTTACACTTATACAATATGAATATATTGTACTGATGAGAGGGTGTTAAATTATTACACACCTTACAAACTTTGAACTTCGGGTCAAAGTTATAATATGGGCATATCTCTCATTTTTATAAAATAAAACTTTTGGAATTTCGGCTCCAAATGTATAATATGTCCCTTCTCAAAAAAAAATTGCATATACCATTATATATTTATATATATATATATATATATATATATATATATATATATATATATATATATATATATATATATATATATATATATATAAGTACGTAAAATTGCCAAATAACATTTAATACTTGCATAACCATGAGTTAATTACAAGCTTACGGCTTAATTAGTTAACATTAGCAATAAAATACGAAGTGAAATAGGTAAAGTTAAACTTCCCAATAAAATCATAATTATTACGGACTAAGTTTGTATTGCACTAATAAACCAAAAAAGAATAAAAAACAACAATATGAAAATCCACGTGCAAAAGTCCAAGATTACTATATGCTTGTTGTTAAGAATGTTAACAGAGTATATTGCTTTGAGGGTTTCCTATTAAATTACTTGGTGTAATATAAAGTAGATGTGAATCGAAGTATATATCTAAATTTTATGTAAATACTCCATATAAAAGTATCAACTTTTCAAGACGACTAATTGCCTGATAATTATGGCATATATTATGTCAAACATAATCATCTATAGTTGTAATTGCCTGAATTAGTGTATTACGCAAGTAGGCAAATATTGGCTGCGAAAACAATTTAAATCAAACGACTTATGATACTCTAAGTAAAAAGTGCCCAACTACTTAATTATGACACTTAATTAACCCAAATCATGTGACATATCTAACGATAACTTGTAAAATCATACATTCATATATACTGATACGTTAGTCTTCATGAACTCAAATACTTAATATATCAAGGCAAAAAAAAATTAGGATCATCAAAAGTCAAATTAATAGGATAATAAAATTAGGCAATGATAAGCAATACACAGGCATGGAAAACAGGTGTCATATGGCTATCACCAACAAAAGTGTGAGATTTACGGGTAACTTTATAAAAAAACTTTAGCTGGGTGATGGGCGATGGTAACAACGGAGTATCATGGCTCGACAAACTAACACCGTAAAATAAAAGCGAAAACAATGTTCACGTATCTAGTCCGTATAAATTTCAAAAATATAATGCTAAATTCTTCATACCACTATAAATAATTTGATAGAGAATTGTGATGAAAACATACCTGGATTAAATGAATAATTTAATAAAATTTGATAATAACCTCTGATTATCAGATCTAAATAATAATGAATAATCGATTAGTGTCTCTTGCTGATAACGTGTTATGAAATAAAGGGAAGAGAGAATGTAGAGCGAAAGTAAGGGAGACAAAACTGTGTATTATTACATTATGAGGGGGTTTATATATACATACAATAGGGTAGAGTTTTCATAATATAATATCTCTAGAATATCCTAACATATGAACATCCATATAATATTACATAATAATATTTCATAACACATCTAAATTATAAAATTGCCTAATAATTGCTAAACTAAAAAAATTTGTTCCACATTTCTCAAATTTATTATATTATATATTCTCTCAAAATAATTTCAACAAAGTTGAAAGAAATCATATTTCAAAATTATTTTCAAAAAATTAAGAAATTATTTATTAAAATCTTTTTAAGTGAAAGAATCAAAATTATCTTTTGAGTTTCAAAGTAAAAAAGGTATCATTTCATAAAATATCAAAAAAAAAAAAAAAAAAAAAAAAAAAACTGAAGTTTTATATAAAAATAAAATAAAAAAAGTATACAGTTTTCTTTCTAATTGACACAACCATGCCATTAATGTGAGTGTATTCCTAAATTTTCTAGATAATGAAGATTTCGTAGATATTTTCAACTTGTAAAAGAGTTATACAATTTTCTCTATTTTTCTTTATTTAAATGTTCATATATTTTGAAAATAAATGATTTTTTTCATATATCATGATAAACTAAAAGTTATTTTTTTTAAAATTAAATTTGGATACTATATTTTGTTTAGATATCCATATTACTATGTTATATGGTCATTTTAGGGAATATAATTGCATATGGTCATTTTGGTAAATAATTTAGGCCAAATAGTAACTTTGGCAAAAGACCCCAAAAATAAAGTAGGTTGATGAACTTTTTTTTTGGGCTCAACAAGGATAAAGTTATGGTTCAAAAATTTATTTAACAGGCCTAGTGGGCGGCCTAGACATTTCTCTTAGTCCATACCTAGACTTGGCAAAGTAAAACTGAATCCAAAAAATTGATCGAAAATATCAGAATTGATAATCAGTCGAATACCCGATATGAGTAACCTGAATATTGCATGCAACACGACTTAATTCAAATCGAACTGAAACTGAACCGAATTCAATAATAACCGAATGATACCTGGAACCTGAGTATATCTGAATCGATATTAACTGGACTGATTGACCTGAATTAATATTACTGGGTTTCTCACAAATAGACTCATATTTAGGTGTTTTTTCATTCATTTTTTTGTTTATTAATGGTATTATGAGTTATTACATTCAAATTAGAATGTGTAAGATACATTTAAGCTAATTTTTTTTACCCTCAATTCAATAAAAATAGGATCCGAAAAACACAATTGAACTGATATTGACCCGACTCACACCGTATTCGACTCAAAATAGCATAAACTGATTAAAGTGGCTAACCCAAAAGAAGCCAATTGAAATCGAATTGAAACCGAAACTAATGTCAACCCGATCTAACTCGATCTGAAATCGAATTAAATGACCCGATTTCTGGGTATTGACCATATTTGCCCATTAATTTTGGTGGACCTATTTTTATTATCCATTACCCATTATATTAATACATTATACGTTAGCTCCCATCTTATTTATTAAAAGAACAACCACAGAGCCTATGTGGCGCTATGTGGTTAAAAGTCAATAAGTCAAACATCCATTTGCTTTTGCTGAAAAATAGGAACCACGTTTATGTTGCAATTTAATTAGGAGTGTTGCAATTTAATTAGGAGGATAACCTTATAAGTCATGATTTCATTGAAAGTGCAACTTAATAAATTAAGTCGGCATTAATAATGAAGCTAACAATACAAATAAACGTCATAGTATAAAAAATAAATTACAATGGAGTAAAAATTAAATATAAAATATTCAGATTAACTAAATTTTACAATTACAATTATTTACAACAATTCATCCTTTTAAAATTGCGTGAAACTAATTTTACAGGAATCTTAAAATTAACTTATTTTGGAAAAAAAAAAAGAATTACATTGTTTACGTACAAAATTTAATAGTAGAAAAATTTAAATTGTAAATTGATTGGAAAATCTAAGACATTTTTGTAAACGATTAGAGGAGATTACGGTATAATATATCATATAAATTACAACTACCTATTTCCAGGTAGAAGGAAAATTAACATTTAACATTATCTTATCTTATCTTATCTTATCTAGGGAAAAAAATGTAGCATGCAAAATAATTAAGTTCCCTTATATTTTTAAGGCTAATTAAACCAAGTACATACCAATAGAAAGTTGTAAGAGTATCAAGTGAAAATATATGGAACATTACTGTGCAAAAATAGTGAAATAAACATGATAGATTGATAATAACACAACAAGATGTATTTAAAAATTAAGATTGTTGTTACACCTTTAAAAAAATCTAGAAAAAACTAGAGTTTCTGTAAAAGGCAAAAATGATTTTATTGGAAATTTAATTAAATAAAATCATTAAAAACTCCTTAATACACAAAAATGTCGTAGATCAAAATATTTTGATAACAGGGAAAATTACGCTAATACTATATTGACTCGAATAAACCTTTACAAAAGAAAACAAAAATCGGAAATCAATATTACTGACCAAAAATCCTGTCTTAAATACATGCAAACATGGATCTACATATTTCATGCTATAAACATCTGGGATACACGATTTTTACACCAAAATTGCTTTAAAACACGATCTTATAGGATGAGGTGGACGAGGGTGACAAATGAAATTTGGGTTAGGATGATTGAAAGAGAGGGTTATATACAACATCCGATAGATAAGGTTAATGAGGTGAAAAGGAGGAGGGGGAAAAGAATATGAATGGAGGGAGATTGAGGAGGTAGTGGGATGGACGGATGGTGGCAGCAAGCTAATGAAAGATATACATGAAGTTGGAAAAAAGGCAAATCAAATTAGGGTTAAAAGTGAAAAATTATCTATGAAGACTGAAGTTTTACGACTAGGTCATATTTACTCCATGGGCTAAATCCTACGAGTACATGGAGTTGTATTTTAGTTAACCCAAATTGAGTTAAACAATAAGTGTTTAATGGGTCATATATATTATAAACTATTTTTGGGTGAACAATTATCAAGGTTCTTATAGATAATAGTCAGTTTGCAACAATACGTATTTATGTCGGATTATATTGGTTCAAGTCAAATTGGATGACAAGTCATGCTCGAGTCCTCATTTTGGGTGTCGGATTCGGTACGAGTCGGGTTATTTAGTTTGGTTATTCGAATTGAGTCAACTTTATTAGGGCTACTTATTCGTACAATGACATCAATTTTTTTTTTGTCAATAATCAATAAAAAAATTTTATATTATTTTATGTAACTCAGTCTCTTTCGATGCATGGTTAATATATTTTTTTATATCAATTTTATGTAACTCAATAGCCTATAAGATGCACGATTATCAAGTCAAAATAGCAGTCCAAGCCTATCTAACATTATAGGCAAACCGTTGAAAAATTACCGTGAGACGGTTTTATGTTGTGAGACGGTCCCATAATATAAAAAGGCAATTTATTTATAAGCAATAAATGAATTATTACTTTTATTTCTATTTTACAAAAGTGGACCGTCTCACGGTATAAGACCGTCTTATTTATAATTTGTAAAATATTAAACGGTAATAGTATTTTGAGTCAAGTTTGCTAGAAGTATGATTTATGAGCTTTAAAAGAATTATTATCGACCCATGTATTTCGTTGAAAAGAAATATGATGCGTCAACTTTGACAATTAATTGTAGAAATTTTTACGTTGTGCCGCTCCACAAAGTGCAAAAAAATACAGTATATCATTTCGGGTTAGGATTAATTTATATGGCCTTACGTTGTGCAATTATTTGGGATTATTAGAGTAATTATATCAGATTATTTCATATGGCCGTACGTGGTGGTTTAAAGTTGGTTTCTTTTAAAGAACAGTTATTGTTTACTTTTTAATTAGTTACCCAATATTTACAAAATAATATTACGGGTTGAATATTTAACAATTCAACTACATCGATTTAAAATGTGCACGAGTCACAATTTTAATTTTGTCCTATTTTACTAATTAACAAACTCATGAATAATGGGTGAAAATTTTCATTTTAAACTTGCACGGGTTCTACAAACGTGCACACGTTTATCTAAATGAAAAACATGTATAACAATTTGCGCAGGTATGTAACTATTTAGACCAATTCACTTTTGTAAGTTTGTGGCTATTTCAAGAGTCACAAGCAAAAAAGGACTGAAGATGCGGATTTGCGATAATGATAAACGCGTGTCAATTAGAACAAATAACGTAGTTTATAAAGAAGTTTTCGAGAAATCATAGTACAATTTACTTATGATTTTACACCGTAACAGCTTATTGTTATGCTTTGGAAATTTCGAGGAGTTGTTATTGACTTTGTTGAATTAATATTATTGCCATATATGCCATATTTTAGATACTCTCGATAGATACAACTTTATTATTGTTATATTATATTTTAGATGCTTTGGATAGATACTTCAGTTAAGAGCAACCACTATTAACACATTTTTCTACAACAACCTAAACAACATTCCCGTGCAATTTGCACGGGTATAAAACTAGTAAACTTTCATCAATTGTCCGTTTAAATAGCTGGGCAAGTGAGACGCGCGAAACAAGTCGGCATACACTTAATCAACTCCAATTATACGTTGGGGTAACATGATGATACGTTGGGGTAACATGATGATGTAAGTAGTTAGTCGATTAGGAGTTGTTACGTAGATTGTTATAAGTCGGTAAATGCAACTATAATAATTAGGATATTGGACCCATTAGGGTCGATTATCGTCTAGGCTTTATGCTAGTATGATTTATATATATAAACTAATGTATTGAATCAGAATGACATCATCAATAATAACATTTCCTTATGCAATTTTCTTTCTCTATAATCTTAACACTATTTGAGATCTCGTGCTAAAGCACGACATTTGAGAGGATTTTATATATTAAGTTTGAGAGAATTAAAAATATTTATATAAATGAGTTGTACTTATGATAGAATGAATGTTGTAATGTATCGATTAAAATGTTAGTAATATTATTAAAAAAAGGTTACTATTCCATTGAGTTGTAGATTAAGTTATTTTTGTATGAACCTTTTTTTATTATTGAAAAAAAAATGATAGTTTATTAATATGGAATAACGTAATCTAATATAGGCTCGGGACTTTGTTATTGAATTGATAGGAAAATTTATAGATGACTTAATTTTTCTGTTTTAGTTATAGGAGGATTATAGGGGGTAGGAGGGTGATATGATTGACTTAAATATGAAATGAAAGTAAAGCGCATAGTGACCTTATAACAGAAATAGATTATGCAGAATTTTCAAAATAAAAAAGGTTACGTATTTGATACTCCCTCCCCACACATATGTTCACCCCATTTCAATAAAATACTCCATACATATATTAGAAAAATGGGGCGAACACTTATGTGCGGAGGGAGTATGATTTATGTATTCTCAATCTTAAATTAAATTGTGGTAAGTATAGATATTTTGATAATTATGTGGAGAAAAATAAGGAAATTATGTAGGAGCTAGGATTCTCCTAAACTAATTTTTTCAAAAAAAAAAAAATATTTATCTTTAGTTAATATTTAAAAAGTCATGATCTTTATCAGTTTTTTAATTTATTTTCAGGTTTTTTTATGTAGATTGGAGTGTGAATACGTTATTAAATAGGAAGTTAATTGAATGCAAGAATATTTTACCTTAAATATGGGATAAAGTTGTGGAATCTTTCTTACCAAATATTTTATATGTGGCAAAGATTGAGCCAATAATTATGGAGCCCAACGTGTAAACTTGAAGTTTTTAATCTCTCATTGATCCACTAAAGTATTGAATTGTACTCTTGAGTTAAGATGATAAAAAAAATACGCCCACTTATAGGCATAAGCACTTAGGCGGGAAAACAATTGTGTTTTCTTATTCTTTTAGTTTTAGGGGGATGGTATCATTGATCTTTCCCAAAAAAACCCTAAAAATAACACCTCCACCTGCATTTTTTTCTCATCCACAATGACGCAGGATGTAATCGTTTCCGCTTCCGCTTCCGATCCTAAGATTGATCCTCTATCTCCTTACTCCCTTGCTAATCAAGAAGGACAAGGCAACCCATTACCCATATCAAACTCCGAAGCGACAATTATGAAGAATGGCGTTGTTCTATGCATATCAGTGTATGTCTCTTAAATCGAGACGCAACTTCGGTTTTTGCGATGGTACAATTACTAAGCCAACTGATAATTTTCTCCTTGATCAGTGGGAGGTCGTTCATTGCATCGTTGTGCAATGAATTATGCAGTCCATCGGTCCTTCTATTATAGATAGCATCTCGTATTGCGAGGATGCTTCGCTTCTTTGGGCAGAATTGGAGGAGCGTTTTTCGGTTGTTGATGGCTCGAAGATCTGGGCCCTCAAGTCTCAACTCAATGACTGCAAGCAATCAAAAGGCATGTCCGTCACTACTTAATATGGCAATCTGAAAGTTTTATGGGATGCCATTGCTACTCATGAACCGCTTTTGCCTGTAAATATGGTCGTTGCACTTGTGGTATAGCGAAAGAAGCCCTAGCCTGACAGGACTCGGAACGCTTGCATAAATTCTTCATGGGATTGGATGCATCTCCATATGACACGATTCGTTCTAATCAATTGGTCTTGATCCCCTTGATACGTGCATTTTATTTAGTCTTTTTAAGCCTCTTATGCACGTATTTCTATACGGTTCCTGTAGTTTTATGCTACGAAATATCCCGAATATTCTACTTTGATTTGTTTGGCTTTAATTGTAGGAATGGACCTGAAAGTGGTGGAATTGCGCCTTTTACCGTCCCTTTAGCTTGCATTTAGGAGATGAGTGGATTTGGAGCGGAAATACTACTGCCTTGAGATGCGTGAAGTCATCTTGGAAGCAATTCAACGTCTAAATGAGCTGTTGCAGTGGTAGTTGATCGATCGAGAGCTTTTGCTGGCCATGTCACTTGATCGAAAGCTTAAGGATGATGAACAGTCCTCGATCGAACACATACTTTGTTCGATCGAGAGGTGCTTAATTGGAGGTCCTCGATTGAGTAACTTCAGTGCTCAATCGAGAGGTTTTTGCATGAAGTTGTTCGATCGAGCTATTTCAATGTGCTCGATCGAGTACTTTGAGGTCTGACGTGGGATTTTCTCGCGTAAACTTATCTACTAGATATTTTAATTTATATATTAGGTTAATAAAGTATCTCTCCTATAAATAGGGGAGACTAAATTAGGTTTAGGCATCTTTTTACCTTTCATTCGACACTAGTTCGACGATTCCTTTGCTTCTCTTTTCCGGATCTCAAACTTTTGTAATTCTTTTCTCTCTTTTATTCAAAGTATTATTTCTCTTTTATCATCTTTATACCATGCTTAGTATTGTTTTATCTTTTGTTCTTGTTGTATTTACATTTATGCGTGGCTAATTCTCTAATGCTAGGATTAGGAGAACCATGGTAGTATAACGATGATGCGATAAATTTGGTTTAAGAGGTTTTGTTATGAGAATTGATTCATTAGCAATACAATTGTAATTATTAGGTTGAATGCATGCAACTGAGGTAATTAAACTGGTTAAATTCAGACCTAGATCGAAAGATTGGAATGAATAGACCTGTTATGAACAATAGACTACACTAATGAGGGCGAAAGCGAAGTTAGTAGTATTGTAGGGCGGATAGCAGACCGAAATGACCTTTCCTTTACCCTTCTCACATCAGACCGATTGATCTACCTTTAGCTGAATTGTGTAATATCATGGTGAACCGACATCCTGACATATTTCTCTCTATCTGATTAATCTCCAATTTCAATCCCTGCTTTTATTTCGGTTATTAGTTTAGTTCAAACACTCTCAATTTCTTACCGTGACGGACTAGAATAACAAGTAGATATAATAGCCTCCCTGTGGAGTACGATACCCGACTTACCTCTGCTATATTAGTTAGAGCCAGTTGGTTTATTTTTGATAGGGTTGCGACAGCCGTGTCAAATTTTAGCGCCGTTGCCGAGGAGGCAACTATTTTATTTACTTGTTTTATTTTAGTCTGTCTCTAGCCTCAAGGAATTTATTCCTTGAGGCAGTTCTTATCTTTTCTTCTAATTTTGTTTTGATAGGTCCTACAAGTCCTACCTATACAGGATTCTAGGAGAAAGATCATCAAAGGGAAGGCTTGAGTACCTTTGATTCTTCTGCCAAGATGTCTAGCGCCTCCAAGATTATAGTACAATTTGAAGCTCAGAATGCAAGATTTGACAATCTGGAGAGTAGACAATCTTGGGGTGGCCCTCCTCAGTTCCATACTATGGCACAACAGGTGGTCTATTGTGAGAGATGTGGTGCTGCGGGGCACAATGTTGTTATTTGTATGGCGGAGATCGACGAAGTCTATGCGTTTAAGTAGCATAGACAAGCTAGTCATTCGTTTGCACATGTGCCACCACATCCATTTCAGCAACGAGGCTATTAAAAGCCTCCATTTATCTGGTCGCCGCAACAAAAAAACTCCTCCTCCTGCTAAAAAGAATGAAGAGATTGTTGAATTGAAATCTTTAGTGAAGATGCTTGTACTTCAAGTGCAAGAATATAATAAATCTAGAGAGGCTCATTTCAAGCTATTTGAATCTCAAATAGCTCAATTAGCTGCCGAGTTGGATTCTAGGCACTCAGAGACGGCATATGCTATCTGCACCAGAAGCGGTCTTTCCCGTGAAGGACCTGGGTTGCCTATTGTCGATGATGATATGTATGACTCGGAATTCGAAGATTTAGCTGAAAATGAAGCATCACACGAAGACTTATGCACTGTACAACAACAAAAGTTCGATCGAACAGGCAAGAACGTTCGATCGAATGACTTATATGAGGAAGTGTTCGATCAAACAGTTTACACCACTCGATCGAACAGTTTGTACGAGGAAGACCTCGATCAAACTAATAAAAGTGATCGATCGAGCAGTTTTGGCGAAGAAACCCTTCGATCAAGCACTATTCATTCTCGATCGAATGGTTTGGCTTTGAACATTGTTGACTCGTCATCTACGCATATTCCGGATGATGATGATGAGAAGGTAATTGAAGACCAATCCTATCAAATTGGAGGTAATGCTACTCCTTCCGTTGAACTCAATGGGATTCCTCTCTTTCCTTCCGTTAAATCATATACTGCCGTTGATTTGACGCCTCCGCCCCAGTTTGGGAGCGAGTTGGAGGAATATCGTCTTGTCTCTTCTTATACACGTCTTGACAGGTTAGAAGACCCGGGAGAAGGATTTCAAGATTCCGTCCCACATAAGAAGAAGGCGTGGGATAAGGCCAAGAGAAGACGCGACGTGGTTGCTGCTGTAAAGAGTCGTTGTTCTTCCAATGTTGTGTTGTGGCGACCAAAAGTAAAAATCATGGACGCCGAGGGAACTTCCTTCAGTCAGAAGCCTTGTTGTGGGCCATTAATTTGCATGGGTGGATGAAGAAGAGAAGGTCGAGCTGGGACCTATCTGAAACTAGCGCTGACCGGGTGGCAACCCGGAGTTTAAAATTTTTATGTTGATTTTCAAACACTTGAGTTTTTGTTGGACATGTAATAATTTGTTTTCGGACATAGACAGGAACGTTTGGATTTGTTCTATGGTCGTTTATTGCGTGTTTGCAGGTGCCTCAATTGGAGCCTAGGTATTCGTGCATAGACAACCACTCGATCGAGTACTTTATGTTCTCGATCGAGCACCCTAGGACGAAGACTTCTCGATCGAGTGACTTGTTCTCTAGATCGAATTCGTTGTTTTGATTCGCTTTCAGTGACGTTGTTATGAAGCTGGTTGTGACCTCCCATGTTGCTGGCCGGTTTGGGGAGGTCCCTACTTCGCGTGTTCTTGTAAGTTTTCCGAAGCTTCACTCTTCTTTTCAGTTTGCATTTTCTTTCCCTATTTTTGGGTACAATGAGGGTATTGTACGGTTTGGTTTGGGGAGGGTATATGAATCCATATCTGCATATTGTTTTTATTGCATTTCAGTTGGCACGTTTAATTTTTGCATGCATTGTTTATTATAATTTCAAAATTTCAAAAATCTCATAAAAATAAAAAATTCAAAAACATTTCACGTTTATTTTTGCATTTAGGTTGAGTCGGAACGGTGTATTTCAATGATGAAATTGCACTACATTTGGTCCTTTTTGCTTAAGCCTTGCGAAAAAACTGATTGTCTTTTAGCTTTGTCTTTTTGCATATCTACGAGTTTATGTTTAAAATTTAGCTGAACAAATAGACTTGATCTGAAATTTTGGCAATCTACTCATATTTTCTAAGTTTTAGAGACTTAAAAACTGGTGTCATTTATGACCAGTTCATGTAGGATTGTGAGTAGTTACTCCTTGCATAGCATGTATCATTAATTTGCACATATATGAAATTCAATTGCTTTTTGCCTACATACATTCAGGTAGTGGTTGGTGTCACATGCAGGGAGGTACTTACATTCCCTTTTCTTTCATTTTACCCATTAACTCCACATTTAGCCAAATTTGTCTTTTGACCCTTAACTACATCCAAATTTAGCTTGCCTTGTCAAGCTAGTTTAGTGATTATTTTGCGGTATATTGTTATTGAGCCGAATTTGGTTTGTATTTGATTATTGGGAGTTGGTATTATGGAGAAAGAGTATTATTATGAAATTATGAAAAGAAAAAAAGTTGAAAAAGAAGAAAAAAAAAAGAAAAAAATCAGAAAAAAAAAAACCGAAAAAAGGAAGAAAAAAATGAAAAAAGAATTTGATTGTTGACAGTTTTTGCTCCTATATTCTTATTCTATATCTTATGAGGAGTTATCATTTGGTTTAGTGAGTTTGTATGCCGAAATAAAGGGCATTTGTGCTTATTCCTAATGGTTGTGAATCGGATATGGCTCATTTGGTTTTGTTTAGTTAGCTAGCTTGGCTATTAACCTCACATTTCCAATAATGTTTTGCCTTTTCTTACCCATTACCTCACTTTTCCATACTTTTGTAAGCCCTCGGCTGTGACAGTACCTTGTTGGTTGGAATGTATGTGTATGGTAGCTAGAATTGTCTATTATATTAGCTGCATGCATGTTTATGTGGGTCGTAGTTAGGTGAGCGACTATTTTTCTTCTTCTCTTACAATTCATATGCTTACCCTTTGCTTCATGAGAGAAGAGTGACCCGTGAGAGTCCCTTATCAAAAGTCTTGCAAGGTCGACAATTCAACTTTATTATGAACATCTTATAACTCGTTTGCATTTGACAGTTCTGCTATAAGTATTAGTTGCTTGCATTAAATTGGGTTAAGTGGGCATTTGTAGCTAGCTCTGAGTTTTTATTCCGTTCCATTAGTTAGTTTCATATAGTTTGCTTGGGGACAAGTAAAGGTTTGGTTTGGGGAGATTTGATACGTGCATTTTATTTAGTCTTTTTAAGCCTCTTATGCACGTATTTCTATGCGGTTCCTGTAGTTTTATACTACGAAATGTCCCGAATATTCTACTTTGGTTTGTTTGGCTTTAATTGCAAGAATGGACCTAAAAGTAGCGGAATTGCGCCTTTTACTGTCCCTTTAGCTTGCATTTAGGAGATGAGTGGATTTGGAGCGGAAATACTACTACCTTGGGATGCATGAAGTCATCTTGGAAATAATTCAACATCCAAATGAGCTGTTGCAGTGGTAGTTGATCGATCGAGAGCTTTTGCTGGCCATGTCACTCGATCGAAAGCCTAAGGACGATGAACAGTCCTCGATCGAACACCTTCTTTGTTCGATCGAGAGGTGCTTAATTGGAGGTCCTCGATCGAGTAACTTAAGTGCTCGATCGAGAGGTTTTTGCATGAAGTTGTTCGATCGAGCAATTTCAATGTGCTCGATCCAGTACTTTGAGGTCTGACGTGGGATTTTCTTGCATAAACTTATCTACTAGATATTTTAAGTTATATATTAGGTTAATAAAGTATCTCTCCTATAAATAGGAGAGACTAAATTAGGTTTAGGCATCTTTTTACTTTTCATTCGGCACTAGTTCGACGATTGCTTTGCTTCTCTTTTTCGAATCTCAAACTTTTGTAATTCTTTTCTCTCTTTTATTCAAAGTATTATTTCTCTTTTATCATCTTTATACCATGCTTAGTATTGTTTTATCTTTTGTTCTTCTTTTATTTACATTTATGCGTGGCTAATTCTCTAATGCTAGGATTAGGGGAACTATGGTAGTATAACGATGATGTGATAATTTGGTTTAGGAGGTTTTGTTGTGAGAATTGATTCATTAGCAATATAATTGTAATTATTAGGTTGAATGCATGCAACTGAGGTAATTAAACTGGTTAAATTCAGACCTAGATCGAAAGATTGGAATGAATAGACCTGTTATGAACAATAGACTACACTAACGAGGGCGAAAGCTAAGTTAGTAGTATTGTAGGGCGGATAGCGGACCGAAAGGACCTTTCTTTTACCCTTCTCACATCAGACCGATTGACCTACCTTTAGCTGAGTTGTGTAATATCATTGTGAACCGACATCCTGACATATTTCTCTCTATCTGATTAATCTCCTATTTCAATCCCTGCTTTTATTTCAGTTCATTAGTTTAGTTCAAACAATTCAAACACCCCCAATTTCTTACCGTGACGGACTAGAATAACAAGTAGGTATAATAGCCTCCCTGTGGAGTACGATACCCGACTTACCTCTGCTATATTAGTTAGAGCCACTTTGTTTATTTTTGATAGGGTTGCGACAGCTGTGTCACCCCTCCCGTCTCTTAATCGTGCTTACCATCTAGTTCTTCAAGAGCGATGAACGATTTCAGGTCGGTGATTCTGCTGCTGCTACCGACCCTACTGACGTCGTGGCTTTCGCTATTCGTCGTGACTCTAGTTCTTCTTCTATACCAGATTGGCGTGCACTTCGTGAGCAAGAGCGGCAGGAGCGACGAAAGCTCAATTTCTATGTGGGTGGAGACTTAAACGTCTTATATATTGATTCTGGTTATAAAAGTAATCAAGTCTCTTGTTAAAGCGAAGAAATCTAATTTCTTTCTCTTTGAAATTTTAATTAAAATTCTTCAAAATTTGTTCAAGGTGATACCTAAATTCATTTATTTGGAGTTCGAAAAACTTAACGTTCTCCAGATCTTGAAATTGACGGATAATTTTCCGTTTTATTGATATTTGTTAGGTTCGATTAGTGTTCCTGCAAATTAACTCATATTCGACAAGTCCGAAAAACTTAACTTCTTGTCCGAAGAAATTTTGACGAGTCTTATACTTGTTTATTACCTATCTTTGAAGACGAAGTAGATTAATGAAGATCGAAGAAGATGAATATTGAATATTTCATTTTTTTTATATTCTATTTTCTATTTCTCCAATCGTAAAGTTCGTACTATGTACTGTCTTTACGATTGCGGGAGGGTATTAGGATATTAGGCCCATTAGGGACGGCTATCGTCTAGGGTTTATGCTAGTAAGCTTTATTATATATAAAGCAATGTATTGAATCAGAATAACATCATCAATACTAACATTTCTTTATGCAATTCTCTTCCCTCTATAATCCTAACCATAATCAATAAAATGTTTTCTTTTTTCGGTCTCGACTTCGTTTAAATGTTTTCTGGTATTATTATTGGTGTAACGGGACGCATTGACATTTTATTGTAGAGAAGTTTTGAGCCAAAGTATATTCACTACAACACATCCTAATACATCAGAAGTAGGGATGTCAATGGGTAGGGTGTAGGTAAGGTCCACCCAGACCCGGACCCGAGATTTTCCCTTTGGACCCGTACCCGACCCAGACTCGCAAGGGTATAAAATTTGAGGACCCATACCCGGACCCTATGGGTAAGGGTCGGGTCCGGTTCTACCCGTGGGTCCGAGTTTCAACCACTTTAATAGCAGGATTAACAGCTATGGGGTCTATAATATTAAAAAAAGAAATTCATACTACTTTAACATTATGGGTTTATTAAACTCTATTGTACACTACCAAATCCAATATACATACCAAAAAGATTAAAAAAGACAAAGAAGACCTAAATTAATTTTACCTCCAAATACATGTGAAATAATCAAACTCGGAACCCTAAAATCAATACCGTACTTGATAGCCGTCTCCATCTGACCGTCGCTGGCTGCCGTTAATGTTGGTTGTCGGTCGCTGTCTATTAGTATCAGTGCTGTGGTGGTAGTTTCCTTGTGTCAGTGGTGGAGTGGTGGTATTGTTAGAAGAGTTTGGTTGAGTTTTATCACTTTATAGGATGAGGGAAGAGAAAGAGATTTTAGTTGCTTTGGCTTCTATGATCTCCTAGTATGAATTCAAAAAAGTTGTGATTTTTTTTTTTTTTTTTTTTTTAATAAAGAGTCTAAGGGTCGGGTATGAGTCTCATAACTTAACCAGGACCAAAATATTTTCTTACACCATACCCGCCCATATCCATTTGGGTCGAAAAAGGCAAATACCCGATTAATTAGGATCCGACCTCGGGGATCGGGGTCCCCCAACTCACTGCCATCCCTAGTCAGAAGACATGAGTAAACGGACCTTGTATTTTTGAGCCATATCTTTATCCTTGTAGATTCACCAATCACCTGTAATATACTCCAAGGTAAATATAATGATAACCGAGATTTAAACTCATTTCTCTTGACGCGATTTTTATACAATTCACAGCTCAAATCGTTTATCAGCAAAGATCTAAACTCGTGTCTTGTACAATTCACGACTTAGAGTCAATCATTGATCAGCAAAGACGACAACCACTGGAGATGTCATTAACAAAATTAAACGCGAAAGTGACAATTTGCACCCTTAATTTTGTTCAATAGTTAAATTAGGCCCCTTAATTTTCAATTGTAGCAATCAAGCCTCATAACTCTAACAAAAAGTTGTAAACATTTCTCAAAATATGGATATTCTGATTTCTGAAATGCTTGAATCCGCTTACATCCCCCCTACTACTAAGAGAATAAAATTCTCTTAGTATTTTCCCGCCCAAGTGTTTTTCCACTTTGATGGGCCTGTCTTATGGATTGTAAACAAAGACAAAGACGTTAAGTTGCGCGCCGACTTAAACTAATTGATTTTTAGGCATCATTACTAAAATTCTAACGTGATAATTCTTGTAATCTTATACATGAAAATAAATTATGATTTGACTTTTCTAATTATACAATCCTATATGGAAACAAATTATAATTTGCCCCACAAATTATGCAATGCTAACAATATTATTTCGAAAATCTCAAGTCACAATATCTCGAATGACAATAAATTACCCCCAATATACAATATCTCATATCAATTCATCAGAGATAAAATCCGAAAAAATAACATCATATCATTTACCCCTAATATATTATGCAATCTTTACAACATATCAATCCCCCTTACTACTAAGAAAATAAAACTCTTAATAGGTTTTCCGCCTAAATTGCATAATCCTCATATGGGCCTATTTATTTGGATATTAAATCATTGGGAATGGGAATGAGAATGGATAACAGCCCACTAAATTGTAGTTAAACGTACATCCCACTATATCATGATAATCTAGGGTATTATTAGACAATCTCCATAATTACGCACTAAAATTATTATGTAATCATCTCCATAATTATCATCCTTCATTTGTTAGTACATATTTGATCCGATGATATAAATCTCACGAGATTTATGTCTTTAATGAATATGATAATATAATATTTATTTTTTGAATAAAGTTGACAAAGTAATTCAAGTAAAATTCATTAATTTATTCGGATTAAAAGTGTCGACTTTCCTATTTTATTTATTTTAATAGTAAAATTTTATCAATATGATCCCCAAGAAACTGAAAATGAGTTGAATCTAATACTTTAAATGCAAACATATCTAGCAATTACATCTAAAAATTACCGTGCTGTAGCACGGGGTCTATACTAGTTAATTAATACAACCCTTTGAAAAAAGAATAAAGGAAAACAGAAGAGATTGAAAGCTAGCAGCAGCATTTACATTCTTGGATAAGAATGACATCTATTCATAAATACACCATAACTTACACTTTGGTTCTCTCCGATAGAACCCAACCGTACTACTACGCCACTACTCTTGCATATCCAACCATGACCTAAACAATAAATCGCACAAAGGTACAACATGATACTACAACACTTCCCTTAAACTTCTCGGGCCTCTAACCAACGATATAAACAAACATTAGCCTAATGCTACATTGCTACAAGTCTACATGATTATCTTAACGCAAACGGAGATTTTCGGGGTTTCTTAAATATATGCTCGGTTTCTAGAAGAAACATTGTTGCATTTGACTCCGCTAAGGCTTTTGTACATAAATCTCACGAGGGAACGTTGAAGTGAAAGAGCCAGGAGATGACAAAGGCAAACACCATGCATGCCAGCAGGAAATTCAAGAACTTATGTCCTTGCCAGAAATGCCGGGTTTCAGCTGGATGAGGGGCCACAGCTGCTGTTGATGTAGTATCGTTAGCCTCGTTCCATTGCTCCATCAGTTCAACTTCATTCACTCCGACTACATTTCCAGCTGTTGAGCCACAGATTTCACAGGTTCTGCATTTTATCAATGGAGAAAGAGGTTTAGATATGCACGGCAATTATAAAGTGTGCTCAACAAAAAGAGAAGACAAGTGGAAACCATACAACAGATAAAATCAGAGAAAATAGCAAAGCCAGGAACCGGATTTTCACATTGACATACGAAGCAGGCACATGAGTAGTCAAACCTATGGCATACTCATAAGTCATAACTAATCAGGAGAGCTTTCTCAGATTAAACTCTCCATATCAACATAAATCCGATAGAACAACAAAATAAATTTTATAGAAGTGCATATCGAAGTACATATCACTAATAAACAGAAAAAAAAAGGGAGCAAGGGGAAAAAACGCATTTTGGAGTAGCCATAGGACAGAGAGATGCTAGCGTTTCTAGAACACTAATTCGGTGAGATGACCACGCTATCCTAGTAAGGACAAACACTAACCTTTTGTTTTGATACAAATAAGGGAAGGGGTCATGTTCCCTCCAAATTATTTCTCTGTTGAAAAGAAATTAATTTGTCCTGATTTAAATGGTTACTACATCGATTATTCTGCTTCCATTCATTTTCCTAAAACTCAACAATCTAACTAAACAATGTAAAATGTTCGCCTCCCTTTCCCTCCAATTTCCTTCATTCAAAAGGCCTCAGAAGTGACACCTTCCTCATTATACTAGTCTTCCATCCAAACAACCGGGGAAGTGGTGATTGACCCCCATAACTTTGTGCAATTGTGAAATTAACCCCCACAACTTTCAAATGGAGTAACTTGGCCCCATAGAGAAACAAAATGACCAGGACGGAGGGAATACTATAAATATACTGCAATATTGATAAAGAAACTTTAGATGCTAGAGCCTAGATTCCTACATATTACGCACATTTCTATGTCAAATAGAACTTTCACATGGGTAAAAATACAAAAAGCTATACAAAAAGGATGAAATGTGGGGAAGTGACATCCAAAGAAACAATTGGCAGAAGAATACATCTCAAATAAAAAGATGAACATCTCAAAACAAACACAAAAATTCCTCCTACAAAATCATGGTTATATTCAGACAAAAATGCACAGTCAAGGTCCCCAAACAAGTTGTTGCTAACTTAAATCCATCAAACTTTCAAACACGAAATTGACAGCCAGGTCATACTTTGTTGGGAAACTTGGTTGGGATGCGGTAAGTTCAAAATTATAGAATCGTCTTCTCTGAATCTTAACACACATTTCAGCTAATTAATGTATTAAGATAGATAAATAGTTTAAACTGCGACTGTCCTGGCAATGCAGTTCCACACATCACTATGATGGTACCGTAGTACTGTCAACATAAATTTACATTTTAAAGTATATAATTCAAAGTAGTTGTATATCACCTTATGTACCAAGACCAGTACAATTATTTTGAAGCTTCAATGAACACACGGAAATACGATGAGACCTAAAATTTTACTTCACTTCCAAAATAGTTAGATTAGGGTTAACATACTAACAGATCCAATATTTCAACTGATGAACTGAATCGATTTCAAAGTGGTAAAGTCATATAACAGACTAGAAGAGCACTCAGTAAACCTTTCTTCGAGAATTAAAAGACATGTTAAAAGTATTTCTCAACAAAATCTCATTTCAAAGCTCATCAATGTATCAAACATCCTATCAGTTATCACAAACAAACACAGCATTATGACTCCATGTTCTCGTTTTGATCATTCACTAAGACCCTGCTCACTCAAGCAGGGTAAGCCATTTCCTCTAATTATGGTTTGTAGTCATGATATTAGAAGTGACTGATTCACATGCTAGTGCCCCAAAAATCATTGCATGCTTGTGAAAAGTGGAAACAGCCCAACAAAATATGCCACTTCTACTTACACCTTCCACCAGAAAACACTATGTGCCCGTAGCTTTCTTCTGTCACTTCTCTCAGATCAATGAAGTTCACAAGTACTTCGTAAGAGGGAAATTGAAGAAGGATATTCCTAAATACAAATGACTGTATTCGTCACTTGACCATGTAGTTCAGCCATTAACATCCTGAGGATATAGGTATGCTAAAGATAGACCGAGAAGATATTGAAAAGGATACCTTCCACAATTCATGAGAAGATATAGATAGATCAAAACATAACAAAATACCTAGCCCCAAAAAGTGAGCTAATCTACTAAATTGGGGAACAAGTGCACTGATCAACGATGTAAAATAGACTACTGAAAATTAATTGAGATAATTGAATTTAGACGTAATGAACTTAGGACGAGAATCGAACAAAATTGGATAAACTAACTAACAAAGCACCATAGTCATTTCAACTTTGGTTTTCTTTAAATGATTCCTTCATTCAATTAACACCACTTTATTTCTTTTCAAAATTTCCATCTTTTCACCAACAAACTAAAACTCTATCTCACCCTAACTTTACACTATCACTGTCCCTTTCAGATAACTTGACAAATACAATTTCTGCTTTTCCAAAACAAACATACAACAGAGTTACAGAAGGCATCCAAGATGAGTCAGACCACTCATGAAAAAGATCCAAGCTAGGGACCATTTCGACACCAAGACGGGAATGATTCAGTGTTTAGGGATCTCACCAATCAGATTACCATTACAACGATAATGGCACCATTAAATTGTCAAATTACACACCATAAGCTTATCACTCGTTAATGGAGTACCTAAATAAAACGTATTCTCCACCGAAAAAGACAACAACTTTGGACCAATCAAGACTAAAATCGTTAGGGTAGATGCAGTGAATATCACAGACTAACAAAATTCCGACACGAAGATTGGTAAGATCAGTGTATTATTGATCTAAAGATTGAGAAATACCCATTACCACCATAATGTTAAATTACATACCATAAGCTTTATCACTAATCAATGGAGCACATTAACAAAACGTCTTTTCCACTCAAAAAGACAACTACTTTGGACCAACCCAACACTAAATTCCTGAGGGTAGATGCAATAAACATCAAAGATTAAACATTTCAACAAACAAAGACTAAAAAAGCAACAACCACCATTTAAATATCACATAAAAACAATTTACATTTAAACCTTGAAGCTTGCAGAAGTGCAGGAGTTGAGAGGTCTCGGGTTTGACTACCAGTTGGGGCGATGATCATTTGACCACTGCAGCCCCCGAAAGGGGTGGCTTACATGTTCCATATGGTGGTGCGGGAATGCATGGGCCCGGGGGATTCAACCCCTCAAAAAAAAAAAAAAAAAAAAAATAAACTACAACATTACCCCCATTACCCCAGTGTCTGGAGGACTCCCATAATTTCAGGTAAAGGGTTGGATCGGATGTATACAGCCTTACCCCGTGTTAGCAACAAGCGAATGACAAAAGTAAAGAAACATAAAATAAAGAATACATACTTGTTACCACGAATTTTAAACCAAGCTTCAGCACAATGTTTATGAGCAGCAGCTAAATCACCTTTACAAGAACACCCTAATTCAATCGGAAACCCGGATTCAAGATTCGACCCATCTTGACATATTCTACAATCTCTCTCAACTTTTGATAAATGCACACTCGCTTTCCCACTTTCCACCACCACCGCATCACAACCTTCATCCTCCACTGAACATTCCTTTGAACTTACGGTTTCCTCGTCGGAGCTCCGACCACTTTCCCGCAAATACTCGTCGGAGCTCCGGCGAGCTGGGTTTATTATTATTCCTTGTTCTATATCACCGTGGTTTTCAAGTGTTGCCATTATTTTCACAAAAAACGGTTTTACACAATTATTATTGTTAAATAAGTTGGACCGACTCCCATATAAGGGTGGTTTTACAATGTTTTATTGTAAAATTGTTTTACCAAAGAGTTGCTGCTCTTTTGTTCATGCCCAATAGAATGTAGGTGGGTATGTGGGATTTGAGCAACATGGGTTGTTTTGAAATGAAGATTTGGGAAATGGGTTTGATTAAGTTGAGGTTAAGAAGGAATAAGTAGAGGTAACTGAGAGTAATAAAGTAACAACGCCATGGATGAGTAGGTGAAAGAGAAGAGAAAAGTGGGGATGGTGAGAGAAGTGAGAAGAACAAGAAGTAAGGTTGGTTTTATATATACATAAATACGGAGTAAGAAAGAATATAGGATTAAACCGATTAAGATAAATAATTGAGAGTTAAATTAAGTTTGGTTGCATTTACTCTTTTTAAATAAGATTTGTGTAAGCTGCTTTTTATGAAGGTTGCCATTTCGGCCTATCATTCCCAAGAAGACGGAGGAAAGAGAAATGGGGATACGAGGAGCTACTTTTCTTGCTTTTCTAGTTAAAACCCAACATACTCCACTACCCCCATCATTTTGTCTATATTTTAATCAATTCTTTGTCTTTATTTTTTCTAGAATTAATTAATTAATGTGAATAATAATCCATAGTATGAGTTAGACCTAGACAAAAGTGTGGGTTGGACTAACCCATGCTAGCTCGATCTGGTCCACGGGTTCCCTTCTACATGACCCGCTATCTTAGACAGCTCTCCCAACCGGGCTGGGCTCGGCCCTCGGGCTCACTCATTCCCAGCCCACAATGCCTAGCACGCATGACCCGTCATCCTCTTTACTCAACTGGCAGGTCAAGGGCCACTACATCCCCAGCCCGGCTTGCCTGAACCCATCTACCATCAGCATGTGGTGTGGGCTCAAGGCTTCTCCCAGTCCCCAACCCGACTCACTGTCCAAGTCAAATATGAGTGTATTTCCTGCATTTTTTAAAGTATAAATTAATTAACTATCCTACATCCTTCCACATTAAACCTAATTGACTCGCTACCTAAATAACAAATAACCTTTTGTTTAAATAATTTAATGTCTCTTTAGTTCCTTATTCTCTCTCATGGATACTATTCTTTAACCCAGAAACATGAACTACACGCTTTCTTCCTCATCATCATATCCATTACCAAGCCATTTTCACCACCAGTTCACCACCCACCCTTAACACCAGATCATCCCATCCACCACCGCGCCTGACTGCCTCACCACCTAACCGGCTTACTTTCCCAGCACATCACCATCCACCACTGTTAGGGCTAAGCAAAAGCGTATACCTGATACGGTTTTTTAAACCACAAATTTGCATATTTTCAATGTTTTTGGTTTTAACATCTTCCAAATTTTTCAATGTTTTTTGTTTTCTTTGTAGGGATTGGATTCTGAAAAGTGAAGAAATCAAGTTCCTGATAATAAAGGAAAGTGGTGTACTAGGTTCGATTACTAAACTACAAGAGTGAGATTTGTTCTCCAACTATTGTTTTAGGGTTGATTCTTACTCTTTCAACATTTATACTTTAGCATTAGTTTGAGCTATTTTCTCCTTCAGTATTTGCAAATTTACAAGTTGTTTCCCGACTTGCCATAACTGTTGTAACAGTTTGGTTTGTCATTATGCAAGGCTCTTGGGATTGTAGTTAAATTTTGTGGGAAAAAGAGATTTATGAGCTAAATGCACCAGGGTGTGCGCTGATTTTTTTGGGTGTATTTCTACGTAGAACATGATAGAACCTTGTAACTTGTGGATGAGTTATGCATATAACTCATTATTGTAAAATTCAACAAAAAGAAAAAAGACCAAGACACAACAATTTTTATGTGGAAATCCTTAAATCGGAATAAAATCATGGGCATCAAGTCAGGATAGTATGTTAGCAATATTTTGTATGAATATGATGAACAACTTTGTATACGCTAGTAAGTAGTATGCTTTGTAGTTATACAGCTTTGGATGAATGCAGAATGAACGGACTGCAACTCATTTGCTCTATATTTATACTCTTCTTGTCTTCAACGGATAGCTCCTCATGCATAGGAAATGGTTCCCCAATATATGTAGGAACTACTAGATGGTTTTTAGTTGACTCATTCCAATTCTATTATGTTAGTTTATTCTTCCTTAACTAGGGTTCTTATGATCCAATGTATAACGTGTGAAAATAGGAAACTTAATCTTCCATGAATATAGGAACTAACTTTGGTTTCTTCTTATTAGCATGTGATTAATTAACAAACGGCTCGATCCGTAAATCTAATCTTCTTATTAATTTCCTTCTTTAAATACATGCAAGTCCTTCATGAATGTCTATCCTAACCTGGAATTGAGCATATGCAACCATGCCATGTTATAATATATCCTTACGTACCCAGAATACAAGGCTCAACTGTATGAATATTTTTGGTAATTTTAAAATGTCAGTTAAATGAAACGGTACAAAGGAACTTGAAATTTTTTTATAAATAAGAGCACACAATTAGATAAACATATACTCCCTCCTATTCCGAATAAGTGTCTCATTTGGACAATGACACGAAAATTAAGAAATATAGTTAAAATAATGAATATTATTGTGTAGGGGTAAGAATATATGAGTTAAATAATGAAAAGTATTGAATATGATGGGTTAAGGGTGGTTGGGGTGGTAAATAAAGAAAAAAGCTAAGGGTAGGAAAGTAAAAAACCATGTCCAAATATGGCAAATGGGACAGTTATGTGAATAGACGGAAATGGTAAATGGGACAGTTATTTAGAATAGGAGGGAGTACAAAGTACCTTTGTACATTATCTGACTAATAATTTCTTAACCACACATCTTAAAGTGCAAGGAATATTACAGATAGGATTCTTAAAAATTATCCAATATACCCCTCCTCGCCCCCATCATACGAGACCTCTGTTGCAAGTGTTGCTTCAAAAGAAATTTCTTGTTTTGTCCCATATATGAAGAATATGCAAGGGAGACGCCACGATGAGCTCGGGCATAGGATCTAGGCTATGAGCTCTGGTAAAGAACCTGCGAAGCGGGCCATCGGTTCCTTTTGGAAGTGAAATCACTTATTTTTCATATCCTTTTTTGCACAATTTTCGAGTCTGATAGTTCAGTCCCTATACTGACAGTTGTAGTTTTCCCATATTAATTTTACAGTCTACTAAAACTTATTTATGCTTTTTCCATACTGACTATATAGTCGACTAAAAACGATTTTCGAGACACAATAAATTCGGTTCTAGATACTTCCTACTTTTTCCTATAAATACTGCTTAACTTTTCCATTTTAGAACACACAAAATCATTCTCTCATCTTTCTCTAAAACATTTCTTTTATGTTTTAAGCTGATATTGGGCAACGTTTTGCAAGTAATTCTCATTCTGTGTCTTTGTTTTACACCTTAGGCTCGGAGGTTGTGTATTCATGTGGGTTGGTTGCCAAGAGCTCGTGTGTATCGAGCGGGGCAAATTCAACTTTAGGGCAATGAACGCCATCACGCCATGACTTACCTCTTCTATGTTCTTTAAGATTTTATGTTCATTATTATCGTAATAGTCATACCGAATGCAGTCTAAAGTTGAATTTTAAATTTTCTCTTGCTCGTAAAAAATTTATTTTAGGCGATATGTCTATGCCTCTTCTTTTGTTTCGTTCAATCTTACCCTTATGCCTACAGTTTTAATCCCCGACATGTCAAAAATGGATTTATTCGATGGTAAAAATTATAGGCGTTGGTCCGATAAATTTAATTTTCTTTTAAGCCAGTTAGGGTAGACTATACTTTAACTGAAACCGAAGTACCAGAAAACGATGAACGTAATTTTGCTAAGGACAATAAACTTGTTGTGGTTTGCTATTGCACTACATGTGTGAATCTTTTTTTATGATCTATAATAAGTTTACTACCGCCAAAGACATCTGAGACGCCCTTAAAATCAAATATGGAACAGACAACTTTGGCACCAAAAAGTATGCTTGCAATAGATGGTTAAATTTTTGTATAACTAATGATAAACCCGTGTTGGATCAAGTTCATAAGTATGAGACTTTGTGTGCTGATATTATTGCGGAAGGTATGAAAATTTGTGAGATTTTCCAAGGTAATTGTCTTCTTGAGAAACTTTCTACATCTTGCCAGAATTATTTGCACTCTATGAAATACAAATAGAAAGACTTCACCTCTTCTTGAATTGGTGTCACATATCAATTGAAAACCAAAACCAGATTCAATCAAACGGTAAAAAAATTGATCATTTCACTTCTAATGCTAATCTTGTTGAGTCATAGAATCATAATAACGGTCCTAGACGCAACAACAAGGGAGCAAACCAGATTCATGTGGTGAAGAATAAACTAGCTTCAAACACAAAAGATCATTCAAAGGAGAATGCTTTATTTGTGGAGAAATGGATCACTCTGCCAGATTCTGTCCGAAAAGGTCACAAGGAAAGCCAAGAAACAAACCTCAAGCTTATCTCATTGAACGGATAAAATCATTGCCGCAGTTATTTCCGAGGTAAATATGGTAAGCA
Source organism: Silene latifolia (assembly GCF_048544455.1). Taxonomy (NCBI): domain Eukaryota; kingdom Viridiplantae; phylum Streptophyta; class Magnoliopsida; order Caryophyllales; family Caryophyllaceae; genus Silene; species Silene latifolia. Next base: position 50,535,279 of record NC_133526.1, on the reverse strand, counting down.
ACTCGACCGAATGGATTCTGGATACTAGACTTATTAGCCATATTTACAATAACAAGGAAGCTTTCAAGGAATATGTGCCAGAGACCAATGGATAATGTGTGTCCATGGGAAATTCTAGCACCACATGTGTAATTGGTAAGGGAACGGTATAACTAAAGCTAACTTTTGGTAAAGTTCTTGAACTTAATAAAGTTCTGCATGTTCCATAAATTCGCAGGAGACTTATATCAGGTTCTCTTTTTCATAAGGCAGTATTAAACTCACTTTTAAATCTGACAAACTTGTACTCATTAGAAATAATAACTTTGTCGGAAAGGGATTTTGTAATGGCGGGTTGTTTGTGCTCGATGTGGTAACAACTAATAAAAATTCTACCGCTTCTATTTATATTGCTGAGTCTATTACTTTATAGCATGCTAGACTAGGTTATATTAATGTTGATTCAATTAAATAATTAAAACATCTTGACCTTATACATAGTTTCAGTAATACGACTTTTGACAAATGTGAGATATGTGTAGAGGCTAAACATCCCAAAATACCGTTCAATAAGCAAGTCAATCGTGCCTCAACACTTCGTGAGCTAATTCTCACGGATTTGGGAGATTTCAGAAACTCCAAGAGCAGAGGACGTAAGCGTTACTACATCACTTTTGTGGATGATTTTTCTAGATATACTAAAGTATATTGCTAAGTACAAAAGATGAAGCCGAGCAGAAATTTTTGATCTATAAAGCTAAAGTTGAGAACCAATTAGACTTAAAGATAAAAAGAGTTAGGTCAGATACATGCGGTGAATATGATGGTAATCCACTAAAGAAATTTTATGAGAGAAATGACATTATTCATGAGTCTAGCGCCCCGTTTACCCCACAACAGAACAAAATAGCTGAAAGGAAAAATAAAACATTAAAGGATATGATGAATGCTATGCTTATTAGTTCTGTTATGCTCACTAACATGTAGGGCGAAGCCATTCTTTCTGCTTGTTTTGTTCTCAACGGGGTTCCTCACAAAAGATTGGACAAGACTCCTTATGAGCTATAGAAAGGTCATGAGTCTAATCTCAATTACCTCAAAATGTGTGGGTGCTTGGGAAAGATTGGAATACCTGCATTTCAAAGAATCAAAGTTGGACCTAAAACGATCAATGGCATATTCATTGGATACGCTTCTAAAAGTGCAGCTTACAGGTTCATTCGTAAATATGGTTCAGGTTTTGGTTCTATTAAAGAATCAAGAGAAGTGCTTTTTCATAATATTATTCCTATGATAACTAACCCTGAGCCTTTTTTGCCATCTATGTAGAGTTCAACAGCCCAACAAATATACTCTAGAGGAGGGGGTGAATAGAGTACGTACCGCTTTTCAAAATCTCGAAGATAGTTATGTACTTCTAATTCGTGACTTACGAGTTGAGTTCGAATGTACGAAGTATATAATGATTGTGCAAACGATTTCATAACAATATAAAACAAACGGTATGAAAAAAAGATAAATAACACACGATATTTTAACGCGGTTTGGCCTAATTGAAAAGCCTACGTCCACCCCTTTTTTATTAATTGTTTATCACGAGCTCCTAATCCGGTCAAGCGTACAATAAACAACAACCCCCATGACTAACCCTAATCGTGCTAATGAAGGATGTTAAGCCTTCGGTGTGTGAGAGATGTGAAGCTCTCAATTTGCGAAGGATGTTAAGCTTTCTTGTTTGTAGGATGTTAAGCCTACGGTGCATAAGATGTTAAGCTTACAAAGTTTGAATATGAAATACAATCGAATTTAAAACAATACAATCAATTGTCTAGAACGAAGAGGATTGTAAAACTATGCATTTATAAAAGATAAAACTTTTAACACGAAAGTACGTAGTTTAAAGACTTCAACTTTCAAAAGCAATTTGAAAAATGAACGATTAAGAACAAAGCTTAAAGCAGCGGAAATGATTTTGCAAAATATCAATTTAATCAAGAAAGTTTGTATAAGTTGTGTGTATCGATTTGAAGTATTAAATGTGCATTTATATGAGGCACACACGAGTAAACACCATAAACCTTTTAAATTAGGGTTTCTCATGTGTTTCTTGATAAACACTTCAAATCTAGATTTTTTTCATAAAATAACAAAATATAATCATTCTCAAAATATCTTGGCCAAAGATAGATTTTAAATGAATAAAATACAAGCCATGTTTTATGAAATAATAACTGAAAATATTGAGTAAAATCTTTAACAAATTCGGTAAATAGTTTTAAAGAAAAATAAGATATTTTTCATAATATAAAATATCTTTTCAAAGAGTAAGAATCTTGTTTGGATAAAACTAAATCTTAATATATCTTTATGTTGAAAGATTTCATAATATCTTGTAAACAAGATATACCAAAATTTTTCTTCAAAAGATATACAAGTCTAGATTTAATCGTAGCATAGATTTCATAAAATAAAGCGAGATATTATAGGTTTGAGATGACCAAAACGAGATAGAAGGAGTTTTAGAAAATAATTAAAATCTGAACTTGTTGCGGGTCCTCAGAATATAGTCTCCTCAACTGAGGATACCGTTTCCTGAAGATATAGCAGAGTTCTTCAGAACTTGAGGTAACCGTCCCCTCGACTGAGGACACCGTTACCTCAAGATCAGTTTTACTTTGTGCATAGTTCTAAGATACTCTTTTACATGATATGTCATTAACCTAATTCTAGGACTTCATGACGATCTCATAGATGTTACATTTTAACGTTGATCATCTATATCATACGCTTCTCTTGAATCAAGTTTGAGTACCTAAGTAACAAACGCTACAAAACATACCAAGCTCATAAAAGCGTAAAATAAAATAGCTTAGAAATAAAGCGTTAGCTTGACATGCTTCAAAAGCCATCAAGACCCAGGGTCAACAAATTCCCCCCTTTTGATGACGTCAAGTCTTTCTTAAAATTTATTTCTAAGGTAGTTCCCCCCTCAAATAGATATCGTCTATGTCAAATAAACCAAGTGCCAAAGAGTTCAAGGTATCAACCGTAATGTCCAAATCAAACCATTATAGACGATTTAGAAACACAAGCTTAGAGGCAGAGAACAGATTGATAAAAGAGTCTAAAGGGTTGACAACTAAAATAATTGAATATAAGGTCTATTTCCCCCTCTTGACTTCATCGAAAAGGATAAGAGACTAGAATAATACCATGCAAAATTAGCACAAAAAATCAACAAAATAAGACATGCACAGTAGGAATAAAGCAAATAGTCGATTAAACATTAAAAACAAGAAAATAATAAATTGTTCAGTGAGAAAAGCATAGTGAAAAATAGGAAAGGAGAAAAGACCCTAAAGCTGACTACTTGTTCTTAGGATTGATGAGATCAAGGATGTAATGACTCCTGGTAGTGTCGGTATAAATTTGGCGCAACCTATCCATGATCTCTGTATTCCTAGAAGCAGGAGCAGTGGTTGTGCTACGTACTAACCTAGTTGCTTCAGATAAACCTGCATCCAACTTATCTCCCCTAATATTAAGCCATCCAAATCGTGCATGATACTTGACATACATAAGGAAATACGATCCATATTAACCTTAATATCAGCCATAGGAGCCACAAAGTCAATAGTGTTCTTTCCTGCGGTCTCAAGCTCAGATGTGACAGTGTCAAGCTTACGACTGATTAACAGCATCCATCCTTTGATTACATTCATCATGTTCATCATGTTAGTGGTACTTGTAGATCCCTCAACAGAATTTCCACTACCCAACTTCTCATTCATCTTCTCTAGTATATGCCTCTCAAAGGCATCAAGCTTAATATCTATAATCGCTTTAATTCCATCAAGAAGATGTTGTTCATCACTCAGACGAACACCCTTACCCTTTAGGTCAGCATGAACCTCTTCTGCAAAATCAAGAAATGCACTACTAGCCTCACCTATCTTCCCATTTCCCTTACCACACACCATACCTTTCAACATCCCACGCTCGTCCAACAACTTCATCTGTTTTAGGATTGCATCCATGTAATCCTCACAAACAACTGGCTTGACCAATCGTCCAATCACACCCTTTGATTTCAGAATAGATGACAGCCACATGCAATACGGTATAATGATTGTCCCATCCACAGCTGGTTTAGAAACTTGATTAAGAATATACTCAATATGACCAAAAATCAAGAATGGAACATTTACCTTGACCCCATTGAGAATATGATAGAGCAGCCTAATCTCATGACTGTGCACCTTGCTCTTCCCCTTCTTTCATGGCAGAATAGAATTATGAATCACATTCAACCATAAATTATCGATTAAAGAAAGGGAGGAAGGTGCTACCTGAGAGCTAAGAACTGCATTCTTATTGAAGAACCGTTTATAACGCAATTTCGCCTCCTCATCAACCGATTTTTAGCCATCCCAAGCCTGAATTTTAACTCCTTCAAGACTAAGATCCATCACATTAGCAAGGTGTTCGATAGTAACTTCGATAAAATTTTCACCAAAATTTGCAGTCGAAGTTTTCTTGTCAACCTTCAAAGTTCCCCGTAACTGAGCGAGCCGTACAGGGTAAATATCATGGGGAGTAGCAAGAAGTTTACCCCAATCTTGAAATTCCAGGTCATGTTTAAAACCTTGTAGAGCAAAAGAATCGCTATACCAATTGGTCTCAAAGAGACGACCATAGAATAGAGGATATCGTAATACTTTACTAAACTGTTTTATTTCATTCTCAGTGAGTCTAATATCATCGAAGTCTTGATATATGGTCTAGTTTTCAAACAAAATATCACTTGTTTCTGAGTCCCCTTCTTCCATCCTTGAAACCTTTGGTTTCCTGCCAATAGACTGATGTGACAGATACAGGGACGAGTCAGAGTGAGTTGCCTCGGTGTCGAAAACACGAACAGAAGAGCGATTATGAATGTTGCTTTTAGGTGTTTGGGTTGCTTTCTTTGGTGCCATAGTTGTTAGTGTGGGTGTTATCGGTGTTTGAACGGAGAGATGATGCAAATTATGATGGTTTAATGGTAAAGATGAAAGGTTTTATAGGGAGTGGTGAGAGGGTTATGGGAAGTTGTGGTTTGGTAAAAAGGAAAGTGATGTGACGTGAGAGGGTTATAGGAAGTTGTGTTTTATAGGGAGTGGTTGCTAAGTGCAAAAATTGATAAAACGGTAAATGAATGAATGCGCATCCAAAAGTTTAACCTAACATGTGAAAGTTTGCTAAGTCGGTTTGTTTATCCAAAATCCAAGTAATTGATGTCGAGTTGGATTTAGATTGATTTGCATGTGAAAACCGAAATTAAACATACATTTACCAAATTTGGATTATGGTGTGATGTGACTATTTGAGCATATTTAGTCCCCGAATTAGCGTTGTTCCCATGCTTTTTAGTGCATATTTAGGTCATTTATTGTCTTTAGTCCTTTATTTTGCATATTCTTTGAGGTTTTGTCCCCTTGGTAGGAAAGGAGTGCAAACCTTTCATTTTCAAGGCAAAATAGAGCTAAATTGATTGAATTCAATGACCAAGCATCAAAGAGAAGACAAGACTAGAAGGCCTTTGTACATATTATAGTAGTTGGGCAATGATGAGAAAATATCCTTGCATCTCCGACAAAATCCCCGAGGATTGTTGGAAGAAGAAGGAAGAAAAGAAGAAAAGAAGGAAGCTGACTCAGAATCCGAGCGGATTGCCCTCTGGACGCCCGTCCAAGACCAGGAATCCGAGCGTCTTTGCCAGAGGGACGCTCATCCAAAAATGACACAATCCGCCCGTCCAGCCAATGAATCCGCTCGTCCAACAGCCAGACAATCCGCTCGTCCCGTGCCTTGGACGCTCGGATTGTGTTACAGCAACTTTCCATTTTCTTCTTGTTCTATGAAGGATGCGCATATCTCGGAAAGACCGGCAAAAAGGAGACTCGCATATTTTTCTGAGAGCAGCGATTCCTCAAGGACTTAATTGTCATTTAAACCCTTAGTAAACCCTAATTTGTGTACCTAATCCCCACTATAAATACCCCATTAGTCTAATTAGATAACCATGTTCTTCTTATAAATCTTTAGTGTAGTTTATATCATTCTAATCTCTCTTTAATCTTGTAATCAACTATTAATCAAGTTTTAATACAAATCTCATTTCCTTAATCTCTCTTTTGTTCATCTTTCATTTTGGGTAATTGAAGATTATTTGGGTTATTATTGGGAGATTGACAACCTTCCAATCAATCATCAAGTACTTCTATTATTCTTTGCTTTATTATTGGAATCATTAGTAGGTATAATTCTCTTAATCCCTTTTTAATTATTATTAATCATCTTCATTTATTCATCATGTTTTACTTTGTTGGTATGATTGACAACCTTGCTAGCATGTTCAACATGATAATGAGTGAGTAGTTTCCTTAACTAGGGTTAATGGGTAATTAGGGAAAACCAACATGGGGGATGATTCATGCTTAATTTAATATGTTTTCATAGTTTATTTGCTTGCTTGTTGTGATCTCAACTTAGGCACATGTTATGTTTGATGAAATGCGAGCCTATGAATCCTTGCATTTTTTACCCATAACTTATCTTTTCAATGAGACTTGTAAGACATAAATCAACTCGAGTCTCATTAGACCATGCATATAGTTGAGTAGGGAAGATTAAGTCGACTTGTAGGTGTTGTACAATCTAATCGATTCGGCTCCGGCACCCAAACTTTCCTAGGATTGTAAGATATAAACCAACTCGATCCGTCACAACAATAATTACTTGCTTATAATTTGAGAATATGTTTGTATGACAATTCCCATGAATACCCTATGACCCCATGACACCCTAGTGCTTTTTATCAATTGTTTACACCCCTTTTTAATCATCTTGCTTGTTTACTTTCATTGCTATTTAGTTTAGTGATCTTCTATTCTAACCCCAAATTGTGACACCCCTAGACACCACTACTTACAATTGAAAATCTTACTTCAATACCCGTCCCTTGGGATCCGACCTTTACTTGCCTCTTTACTAATTGTAGAGATGTTTGTGGAATATTGTTTTGGTCTAGGTGCTCCTAACGACAAGTACCGAAAACTAAACCTCCAAGTGAGTCCGACCAAAAATGGCGCCGTTGCCGGGAACGGTGTTAACTTGATTTAGATTTTCTTAAATTATTATTAATTGTGTCTTTCTTTGCCTTAGGGAAGTAAAACTCCTCAAGGTTTGTTCTAATTATTTTCAAGTTTTTGATATTTTGCATGTCTAGAAGATCACAAAGTAACTTGTTACCTTTTGATCACGAAATTGAAAGGACTTTGACAAACAATAGAAGACTTGCTAGAGGAACTTTGAGAGGTATTGGTGAGCTTGTAGATATTCAACCAAATACTATTGAGTTCGTCAACCCTTTTGCAAGAGAAGGTGAGGAGAACCCAACACAAAATCAACCCACAATGCCTTAATTTTCATCACATTCCGTACCAACCGAGGAGAACCTACCCAATGGTACTCCCACACCACAACACTTAACCGGAAATTTCATTGCCAAATCCGTATTTATCCAATTAGTCGAAAGAAGCCAATTTGGGGGGATGCCCAGTGAAGACTCTCACTCTCACATGGAGACTTTTTGTGACTATTGTGATGCGATTTCTCAAACCGGTGTAACTCAAGACCAAATTCGATGGGTCTTATTTCCTTTTTCTCTAATTGGCACCGCAAAACAATGGTTGAAAGGCCTTGATAAGGCCACTCTTGGAATTGACTCTTGGAAGAAATTGGCTCTAGCTTTCTACAAAACGTTCTACCCACTGGAAAAGACTAACATGCTAAGAGCTCAAATTACGGGTTTTAAGCAAAGAGATGAAGAATCTTTGTATAAAGCTTGGGAGCGGTTCAAGGGAATTTGCCGCTCATGTCTTCATCATGGACTTAGCGAGTGTTTCTTGGTTCAACAATTTTGGAATGGTCTTTATGAAGACTCAAGAAACATTCTCAATATGGGATCAAATGGTATGTTCATCGAAGTTGACGATAATCAAACTTGGAACAATATTGAGGAAATGGCGGTCCATAATTCACAATATAGTAGACCTCGCAAGGTTACTAGAGGAGGAAAGCATGAAGTGGACTCTATTACTCAATTGAGTGCTCAACTTAGTGCTCACATTGATACCATCAATTTGAAGTTCGAAAAAGCTATGGCTAGACTTGAAGAAGCCTCAAAATCACCAAAGCATCATGTTAATGCCATGACGACATCTTCATCAATCCCAAGTGGGATATGTAAGAATTGTGGAACTTTGGGACATGACCAAAGTGAATGTAGAGGAACAAATGAACAAGTGAATGCTTTTCAAGCATACAAGAGTGGTACCCCTTGTTCCAATTATTACAATGAAAACACCAAATTCCACTCAAATCTCTCATACAAAAGCCAAAATGTTCAAAACCCTCAACCAACATACACCCCACCTCCCATGAGAAACCAAAATCAAAGACCCTTTTACAACCAAAACCAAGGTTACCAAAATCAAACTTCATACAATCAACAAAATGACCAAGGTTTTGATGTCCAAAAAGCGGTCCTCCAAATGCAAAAGAATCAACAAGAGTTTTTCACTCAAATGCAAAAGGATAGTCAAGCAAAGGAAATCACCATCAACAACATCCTAGCCCACACCAAAATGTTGGAAACCCAATTGACTCAACTAGCATCTTCAAGTTCTCAAAGACAAAAGGGGCAATTACCACCTCAAAGTAATCCCCCGAGACATGAAACGGTTAGTGTCATTCACTTGAGGAGTGGTACGAGGTATGAAGCACCAAAGAAGCAAGTTGAGGATGAAGTTGTGGAAGCTAGTGACAAAGAAGAAGTTGTGCAAAACTCCAAGGATGGAGAACCATCAAAAGAAGAATTTTCAAAGAGAAATGAAGACAAGGCCAAGGAGAAGGAACCCATTGTGATTAGACTTCCTTTTCCAAGTCGTCAAGCTAAGCCCAAATTTGATGACCAACTTGGAAAATTTATGGAAATTGTGAAGAATTTGGAAGTCTCGATTCCTTTCACGGAATTAATCAATCACGTGCCGGCCTATGCAAAGTACATGAAGGACATCCTTACGAAAAAGAAGTCGATCCGGAAGCTTGAAACCATCGCCTTCACTAAGGTGAGTAGTGTAATCCTTCAAGGGAGTTCACCTCCGAAACTTAAAGATCCGGGAAGCTTCTCAATACCGTGTACCATTGGCGACACAACGATCAACAAAGCCCTATGTGATCTAGGGGCTAGTGTGATTGTTATGCCGTATTCGGTGAGTAAAAGGATAGGGATGGGAAAGCTTAAATGTACCAACATCAGACTCCAAATGGCCGATAGATCGACGAAGACACCATTAGGGATATGGGAAGATGTTCCCGTAAGAGTTGGGAAATTTTTCATCCCGGTGGACTTTGTCATTGTTGACATGGAAGAAGACTCCAATATTCCAATCATTCTAGGTAGACCTTTTTTGCACACCGCGGGTGCGGTGATAGATGTGAAGCATGGAGAGCTCACTCTAGAGGTGGGCGATGAGAGCATAACTTTCAATCTTGACAAGATCATGAAAGCTCCCCGTTTGCATGAACCATGTTTTATGGTTGATCATTATAGCCGGAAGGATGATAAGAAGAAGTCGGAATTCCAATGGAAAAAGAAAGTTGATGATGCTCCATCAAAAGAGCAAGAGAATAGCAACAAAGAGAGCTTGAAAATCTCACCCATGACAAGTGAAGAGAATGGCCTTGTTGGCCAAAACAAGAAAGGAGGAGAGTTGTCTCTATCAACTCAAGAGATCTTTAATGATCAAGTAGACGAAGTTTGCGGTCTTTGGGATGATGAGTCTGAAGGGATTTTCAATCCCTATATTGGTAATGCTATCAATCAAGACCAACATGAAGGACAACAAGTGCAAAGATCTATTAAGGATCTTTATCATGATAATGAACAAGCTTTTGACTACTTCTTCAAGGTGTTGAGTAACATCAACAACACCTTGAACATGCCCCCATGACATCTCACTAAGGATGAGAGTTTGGTGGAGTCCTCTCCAAACCACCATTTGTAAATATTTCTAACTCCCTAACTTGCATTTTAATTCTTACATTGCATTTTTGTCATTTTTGGATTTTTGTGCCTTGATCAAGATATTCATCACTTTCGAGAGAAGTGAGGGAGAGACTAATGATTTTATTGATGTGTAGTGCTTTAACTTAGTGTGGGGATAGCAATTGCCTAGGCTATTCATGCCTTTGTAGTGTCCCTACAATGAAGAACACGGGATTTGAAGAATGAAAATGACAGGGGTTATGCAAGTGCACGGATGGACCTGAATCCGGGTAGACCAGGAGGAATCCGAGCGGCTTATGGGTAATCCGCTCATCTTATAGGAATCCGAGCGTCTGAGGAGGAATCCGTCCGTCTAAATGAGCTGCAAAAATCAAAAATCTGTTCTGTAAGAGAATCCGAGCGTCCCAGCTAAGAAGACGCTCGTCTGAAACTGACCGCTCGTCTTTGTAGAAAGACGCTCGTCTTTCTGCCAGTGCACATTAAGCAAAGTTCCTGTAAGAGAATTCGCTCGTCTTTAAGGAAAGCCGCTCGTCCTACATTGCAGAATCCGCTCGTCTTCTCTGAAAGACGCTCGTCTTAAGGCGAGTTTTCCTGAAGCCCATTTGAGCAGAATCGGAGCGTCCCGACGGGAATCCGCTCGTCTTTCCCCTGCTATTTTGAATTTTTCGGGTGTTTTAATACCCCTTCCCACATTCATTTCATTCATTCAAACATTCAAACACTACCCATAAACCCCAAAACCCTCATCCTCTCCATCACCAAAAACAAAATTTCCTCAACCAAATTCCACAAAAACAAATTCAAACTTCCTTACAACAACAATTAATCACTCCTTTTGCAATAATAATTGATTCAAGCACCAAAATCTTCAACCTTTGAGTCGATTTTTGAAATACAAAGCAAAATCCTTTCATTTTAAATCGATTTGGGTATAATTAGAAATTGAAGATTTTCAATCTTTTCTTGGTGTAATCAACAATGGCAAGAACAAAAGGAGAAACAAAGGCACTCAAAGCAAAGACACTTTCGAAAAGGCAACAAAGCCTTCAAGCAAGGAAAGCTTCAATGGCTATGGTGATTTCTAATGCAAACTTAGAAGTTCAACAACAAGGTCCTCCCTTGGAAGCAACAACATCAACAACTCCAGAAATCGCTCAATTATCCAACTATCCGGAGGTAATTTTCATTTCCAACTCCCATAGGGAAACATTTGCCAAGTATGCTAAGAAAGCCATTTTGCCCACCAAATTCATTTGTGAAGATGCCTTGAACAAATTGGGTGTGTTTGAACAAACAAAAGCCTTCTTTGAAGCCATGGGATTGGGTAAATTGTTTACCATAAGAGAATTAACATACCCCTCTCTACCTTGGAATTCATAAGTTCATTGAAAGTGACTAAGGTAGAGACTAGAGAATACATCGAGTTTCGCCTTGCAAATGTGAATAGGCGCATCACGTTTGATGTTTTGAGTAAGATATTAGGCCTTAGTGATACACCATATTATCAAAAGATGCCCGAAAAGTATGACCTTGCTCCTCTTTGGGAGGCAATTTCCGGGAAGAAATTTGCGAGCTTTCATGCTTGTCGCGCTCTATTAGTCCACCATCCGGGCATTAGAGTGTGGCACAAGGTCATCGGGAATACTATAATAGCAATAAAAGGCACTAACCATTTTACCAAGCTCGATTGTGTTCTACTTGAGTCGGCCTTGAATGTAGGAAGGGAATTCAATAAGCCCTACAATGCTCTAAGGCTTTTGATGGAAAGATGGCTTAATATCGATTGTGGTAAGGAAGGCACCGCTCATATTGTAAATGGAGGTCTAGTTACTCTCTTGGCCAAGCACTTTGATCCAAATTTTAACAAAGATAACACCTATGTGGCGATCAAAGGGGGTCATCTCATTGATATGGACGCCATGATTAACAAGTATAAGTGGGTCAAACATAATTCTCTTGACACCAACTATGGGTGGCTAACCAATGATGCTAGATCCTTCACTTTGCCTTCAAAGATTTGCCGATTGAGTGCCAACCGAACAAACTACCTTCTTCCACTCTCCAAGGACGCCGAGTACATCATCCGTCAATAAAGGGGCGAGATTGAAGAGCCCTCCTCCTCCATTGTCACACCTGTTGGAATATGTGTCCTCCGACAATAATGCGATCACAACTGTCGATCATGATGATCACATGTTTAAAATCTCGTTTTAAAGAATACAATTGGGAAGTAATTTTTACTATCAACTGGTCCACACATATCGGTAATGATTGGCTGACTAGAGTTTGACATTACTGTCGTGAGACGGTGATAACCAGTTGATCCCTTTAGGCCATACCTAAAGGGTAACACTCTTAATTGATCATTTAATTGATCGTATGACGATACGGGTCAATTAAATTACTTAAAATTGACGGACGATTTTGGAAGTAATATTTACGTGTCTCATTGTAATTTGATTAAATAAGATACGGTCTAAGTAATCGAATTGTTTTATTACTTAGATGAAATTATTGTTTAAGGAAACAATTGCATTTGAATGAATAAATTATTATAAATACAAGATGTTGTGATTCATAATTGGCAAAATATTTTGGTACAAGTAATTATGAATTACAAAGTCGATTTTGTATATGACGTATTTTTATTAATGCGTTGATTTTTAATATGTTAAAAATACATAACAATTTTATGTGACATGTGACAAATTGACAAAAATAAAATGAAGTCCATTTTATCTATAATGACCGAAATTAGGGGTGATATTAGGAATATATTATATTGATTATGTTAGTGGTAAACATAATCATTTCTTCCTAAACCTAGCCATGCAATCCTACTTGTTCTTGTGAAGACAACCTTGTGCATGCATTGGGCACTTCCTCCCCCTTCCACCCGGTTTTTCAAGAGGAGAAAACCATGGGTTTTTCTCCTTATTTTTACCTATTATACACTACCTAAAAATACTAGTGTATCATTATTCATTCTACACATCTAAAATAAGAGTTTTAGAGAGATAAAAATCTTCCCTTTTCTTCCTCCTCTTAGCCGAATTAAGAGAACCAAAATAAATATTTTTAGGTAATTTTTATTTAAATGAATATTGTTCTAGTAATAATAATATTAATTTTGTTAAGAGTTTACCTTGGGTATAAATCCTTGGGAGGGATTCTACACTTGAATCCTTGTTCTTCCATTTTGGAGTGCTCAAGAACAAGTAAGAAGGAGATCTTACTTGTGCCCAATAATCCGAAATAATCAATGTAAGGGTTGATGATTTCTTCCTTATTTTCTTTATTGTTTGCATGCATAAGATCAATGTTTAATTTTATGACTAAATTAAATCATCACATATATGAATATGTATTATAATGAGATATATATTTCTAACAAGCGGTATCAAGAGCCTTGATTGTTTGCATGCAAATCGGTTATAGTTTTTCCGTGTTATACGATTAACATATAAAACTTGTAAATTTTTGTTATTATGATATATCACGAAATAATTTATGCATGTTAAAGTTTCTGATCCTAAAATGTATTTAGGATATTTTGGTTAATTTATGGATTTTTATTGTTCATCTTATATAATAATGGCATTAAAAATGTGATTTTATGAGTAAAATGTCATTTTCGGACTAAAATTAGCTAAACTTCGAATTTTACAGTGGTTTTTGGATATGTTTTTACATATATTATTTTTAGATGACCTGTAAATTGTCATAATTTTTGGAGTTCTTATGCTCGAAATATGGATTTTTCATGATAAATTTAAATGAAAATAGGTTAATATGAGAAATATTTCGAATCTGGTCATATAAATTTAGTATGTTGTCAGATGCAATTTTACAAGATGTGTGTAAAATAATAGGCTATATTGAAGTCTTTATGCATGATTTATGAATTTTTGATGAAAAATAGCATAAATAGTGACTTAATTAGTGAATAATTGCTAAAACATACTTCATGACTAAGGAAAAACGTCACATATTGCATTTTATTATATTTTTCAGATCTAAAATTGAAAAGTTGATGAATTTATTTTCCCTCATGTTTTTATGATTATAATTAATAAATCCGATAAACCGCAACGTAGTTTTTCCGATAAATATTTCGAAATTTTAACCTAAGTTTTTGAACATTATGAGTGTCATGGTATTTTTTCCAGAATGTTCATGAGTTTAAATTTTGAATTTTGAATTTATTTGAATTTTTGGTGATTTATTTGAAGTTTATAGCTTTTTATTATAATTTTGAGTCCATTAATGAACAATTTTAAGTAATATAAGTTAATTATAGTCAAATAGTTAGTGGAGACTAATTTTGAGTTCTAAGAGGTTAGGGTAATTAACTTGTGCTTAAATATGAATTTATGTAATTATTGTGATTATAAAACGTTGAATCACGCAAATCCGTAAAAATCATTTAATATACGATATTGGCTCCTTAAAGGCGATTTAGCATAAAATTGGGCATGTTCATACATATTATAATGCTGCATTTTATTTATGATTGTCATAATTTTATTTTATGTAATTTTTGAATTATGTAATTTTACTTAGTATGGCCTTAGTTTTTTAATTGGTATTACCCGAAATGTATGGGAATATCGATTCGGTTGTAATTTATTGTGATCTCGTATCACCGTTTTGTAATTTAATAGATTTATTTTATTTTAATTACAAATGTATAATAGGAAATTATGTAATTTGTTATGTAATTTAATTATTCCGGAGTTCCTTGAAGACGGTGTCACTCAAGAAGGCGATACATAAAGACGGTGTTACCTCGAGATGCGTGCCAAGAACCTAAGTTCAAGGGGCCAATGGAGTTGGTTTCCGAATATGTAATAGTTAATTAGATTTTCTATTTTAGGAAGGCCATACTAGGCTTTATTTTTATGCTTTGCATTTTATTTATATGTCGCATGCATCGCTAAATTGCCATAACTAAAACATGCATCATCATTTTATCGAGTTTATCGACCGGGTCAATTAAAATTATCGTAGTTCACCGCTTTAGTTCACTTAAAACGTGATAGATAATAAATTGACATGACCTCTCGCAAAAATAATCAATTGAGACATAGCCTTACCAAAAAGTAGAAACCATGAAAACCTATTTCGTGAGGGAGTGCACTCGGCCACACCGGGGTACAAACCTTGTTACGTAGGGGAAGTGGGTGATAAATGTCTATCCACCGAATTCATGTTGATGAGGGTTTCATCGGCCACACCGTGCCCAAGTTAATGTGGGTTTGGATCATGGACACATTTATTCGAAATTTGGATTGAACTCAACAAAAGTTTTTGATAAGGGTTTTAACGGCCACACCGTGCCCTTGTCGGATGTGTTTTGGGCTAAAGATAAAATGTTAATGTAATTTTATCGACCAAGAGTTCTAAAAGTAGAATCGATTAAAGAGTTAATCCACCGAGTTATATTGATAAGGGTTTTATCGGCCACACCGTGCCCAAGTTAATATGAATTTGGGTCTTGGAATCATTTATCTAGTTGGGTAGAGGTCACTAGAAAAATGCAATAAAACTTGTTTAAATTAATATTTTTTACGAGTATTATTATTATGAAAACGACATATGTTTTATTCCTTCTATATTTTGTTTTGTAGACCGCTTCTATTTCTCATAACAAATGGCTACTCCAAACCCAAACGCCACACCTCTCACAAATAGTTCATGGCTCCGATCCTTCATGGATCGTTGTAAACTTGAAAAGAATGGGTCAAATTTCTCCGATTGGGATGCCCAACTCAAATTAGCCGCCCAAGGTGACGACAAGCTTCGTTACCTCACCGAGGCCTCTCCACCCGAACCTAATGCTAGGTCGAGTGCCGCCACTAGGGAAGCATATGAGGCTTACCATAAGGAGTCCGCCGCAATGAAAAATGTGTTGATCTTTGCGATGGAGGCGGATCTCCAAAGGAGAGCCTTTAAGATGGGCACCACTAATGAAATCTATTCTAAGCTTGTGACAATGTTTTCACAAACTCCGCGGATCGTCCAATATGAGGCGGCCGCGGCATTCTTTGATCTCGACTTTAAAGAGGGCCAAAAGGTTAGCCCTCATGTGCTCAAATTAATGGAGCTAGTCGAGACTTTGAAGATTCAAAAAGTTGAAATCCCCAAAGAACTCATTGTAGATAGGATTCTACACTCCTTATCCAAAGTCAAGGCATATGTTCAATTCCGGGTGAATTTTAACATGCAAAACAAGGACGTGTCTCTTGAAGAGTTGCATAAGTTACTTGTACAAGCCGAAAGAGACATGGGGTTAAATGTTAACCCACCTAAGGATGTGCTTAACATTAGCACCAAAAGCAAGGGGAAGTTCAAAAAGAATGGGAAGAAAGGTAAGAAGCAAGCTCCCATTTTCACCAAAGCTAAGACTTATGAAGCTAGCACTTCCAAGATCAAGAAGGGCCCTCTTGATAAATGCCATTATTGTAATGGTGTTGGACATTGGAAAAGAAATTGTTCCAAATACCTTGGTGACATTAAAGCTGGAAAGGTCACTCCAGTAGGTAAATGACTATCCTTTCTTTTATGTTTCTATTTCAACTATGGTATTGTGATACAAAGTTGTGATAATGTATCCCCTTTTTATTGTAAATAGGGCCTCCACCAAGCAAGAACAAGGGAAAAGAAAAGCAAGCTTGAGAAACCATCGAGAAGCTAGGAGTAGCTTCCATGAAGCTTATCTTTTTATTGTCTTATTTTAATTTATGTTTCGGATTTTAGAACCTTTTGATTTCCGTGTTTGACATGGAAATGTATTTTGGATATTGGTTGTATTTTGGATAATGGTGGCTTGGTTGCAACCCAAGTCACCCGTTTTATCGTATTTCATCCTTGTTCTAAAATTCGTCTTTATCCGCTTGCTCATAGAAACATATGATCATTCACTTAAAGTGATCTAATAGACAACTATAATGATGGGATTCATTATATGTCCACAAGCTTAAGGCTTGTATATGATCAATTATAAAGTCATATTGAGTTGATGAACTCTCTTAAAGGAATGTCAATCACCAAGTACACTTATCAAACTTAAAACAATTAGTCAACCTATGAGATAGTCCTCCTTCTACTTCAAAATCATTATTTGTGTCTCATAAGCTATCTTTGAATCTCTAGTGTATTCATTCTAAAGATAGAGTGGGAGAAAAATGAAGACACAAAGAACACCAAGATAAATTTGTGTACTTGTGTAAATGAGATCTACGCAAGGAAGAATGATTTGAATAAAGGTATATCTATTTATATAGTATACACGAATAGATGAGATCTATGGTCTCGAATAGATCTACATGACAAAAGAGACCAAATGAAGTAATCAAAAGAATATGTTCTCAAGATAACTACAAGTGGAGACCAAAAGAAAGTTTTGGAATAAGAATGACTAATGTAAAGTCTTAATTGACTAGTTTATGATATTTTTGACCAATAGTTTCAATATTGATATTTACTTAAGAGCCTAAATGAATCAAAGTTACATCCTAGAAAATAAATGAGATTTATGACTAGAAGTTGCAAGGATTGATATACCGATATCCACAATAGCTAAGTTAAGTATCAACCACGCAAATGTCATTACTTCACCTCATTATGATAATTAAATGGTTAAACCTCCTTCCGAAAAGGGTATTTTGAAGGACGTGTATTAGATATTATTCATATTTAAATAATGACATTGCTACGCATCATTATAAAATGAATGAATTAGAGATTAAAATCTCTTTCCATAAGGTTAAGATGAGACCTCTTCAAAATAGGTATTTTGAAAGGATATGATGGGAACATATATGGTTTTATCTTAATAACTTAGCAAAGCAAAATATATTTCAATTCTTGAAATGTTTCAATTGAGTAGTCAATTACGAAACATGTAGAATTAAGTGGGAGTTGGAAATTATCATGTGAAGACATGGAATTTAGTGGGAGCAATCATCTTGTAAAAGTTTATAACTCATTACTCATTGAGAATGACGAGCTAATACTTTCTTTCACAAAGAAGTATTTGAGTTTTCAATTCTGGATGAAAATGGACTATGATGAATCCAATCACATCATGAGATGTTGGATAAGTATTGAGATATACACATAGAATCAACGAGAAACATAGGTTATTCATGTCAATGAAAATGGAATTGCCATTAGCAGTCATGGTCATTCATTGAACCTAAGAATGGTTGATCACATGATTATTAGTTATTAATATTTCCGCCATTAGAATAATCATGCACATGTCCAATAATGAATCATATGCATAAGAGCATGATGAATCATTGGCAAGCCATAGAAGAATCGTCATTAATTCTCGAGGAGAACCGATGAGCGATTTCAGTGTTGGACAAAAGACTCTGTTATGTGTCAAGAGGTTGCACATATTAAAGTTTGAACATATGTAAGGATTTATGAAAATCCTAAGCTTTTCAAGCTAGAAGGAGAAATAAGAAGTTTGGAAAAGTACTTAGTTGAAGTAAGAAGTTACTCAAAACTAATATTTTCTAAATATGCTAGGACTTGTGAGAAGTGCTAGGCTAATCATCTTGACAATTGTGGCAAGACTCTGCAAAACATTTACCTAGTGCATTGTGAGTGGGTGGAATACTTGATCAGTGCAAGTTATATCATTCACCACAAATTCATTGGTTATGTGATAATCGACCAGAAAGTTCTTTCAAGATAAAGAACCCAAACCGAGGTTGGGAACCTATATGTGTACTTGGTAAGGTTCATGCTATGAGAGATAACATGAATATAAAGGAAATTGCGATTAAGAAGTTTGAACACATGGACACATGATATGTTAAACTTCTATTGCAATCAACAAGTGTTTACACACTTACGATATGCATCACAAGGTTGTAATACGGTATTGACTATCCGGATGTGATGTCAACATTTGTCGTTTGAGTTATTATTAACTCACCTTTTACTTTGTTACATCCAAACGGGTTGTAGAGACAATTGAACCCCGTTAAAGTGAACACGGATTAGCATTGTATTCGCCCATAGTTACTTATATGAGGTGACATCTCGAAGTAACTAGAGTGTGATGCGATTGATGGCAAGTTCAAGTGCCATGGAGTCATATGAGAATGACTAGTCGATCACATAGGCAGACTGTTAAGAACACCTTGTCGGGCCTTATGACCGCTTATAGAGTTCTGGCAAATTTATATAGCCTGGTCGTGGCGAGAGCTACTATAGTATTCTAATGAGTCGATTCTTTTGACTAAAGACTGCTCGTCTAAGATGGCACAGTTTCAGATTAACTTTGATTTGTGTTACTACGACCTTCGTAAATGGGGTCAAATGGGCATATTTTGGGTTATGATGGCTGTGGCTAGTCGAAGGGAATGAGTGCGATAGGAATTGTCCACCCCTAGTCAGGGTTATAACAATATCTCAGGGCCACTCGAGGAGTAATGAACTGGAAATGCATGGCCACGCTCGGAATGTATCCATGGTGGATAAATCCGATCAATCAGTTATTCTCCAGATCGAGGAAACCACTCTCGATATGATCACTTGCAAGTACGACCTGAAACACACCTTGCATTGAGTGGGAGATAGTAATGGGACAAGAGAATTGGTGACGCACACTTGTCGAGGACAAGTGGGAGATTGTTGGAATATGTGTCCTCCGACAATAATGCGATCACAACTGTCGATCATGATGATCACATGTTTAAAATCTCGTTTTAAAGAATACAATTGGGAAGTAATTTTTACTATCAACTGGTCCACACATATCGGTAATGATTGGCTGACTAGAGTTTGACATTACTGTCGTGAGACGGTGGTAACCAGTTGATCCCTTTAGGCCATACCTAAAGGGTAACACTCTTAATTGATCATTTAATTGATCGTATGACGATACGGGTCAATTAAATTACTTAAAATTGACGGACGATTTTGGAAGTAATATTTACGTGTCTCATTGTAATTTGATTAAATAAGATACGGTCTAAGTAATCGAATTGTTTTATTACTTAGATGAAATTATTGTTTAAGGAAACAATTGCATTTGAATGAATAAATTATTATAAATACAAGATGTTGTGATTCATAATTGGTAAAATATTTT
This sequence comes from Silene latifolia, assembly GCF_048544455.1. Classification (NCBI taxonomy): domain Eukaryota; kingdom Viridiplantae; phylum Streptophyta; class Magnoliopsida; order Caryophyllales; family Caryophyllaceae; genus Silene; species Silene latifolia. The sequence goes on along the minus strand of NC_133526.1, from coordinate 50,515,075 downwards.
GGTACAAGTAATTATGAATTACAAAGTCGATTTTGTATATGACGTATTTTTATTAATGCGTTGATTTTTAATATGTTAAAAATACATAACAATTTTATGTGACATGTGACATGTGACAAATTGACAAAAATAAAATGGAGTCCATTTTATCTATATTGACCGAAATTAGGGGTGATATTAGGAATATATTATATTGATTATGTTAGTGGTAAACATAATCATTTCTTCCTAAACCTAGCCATGCAATCCTACTTGTTCTTGTGAAGACAACCTTGTGCATGCATTGGGCACTTCCTCCCCCTTCCACCCGGTTTTTCAAGAGGAGAAAACCATGGGTTTTTCTCCTTATTTTTACCTATTATACACTACCTAAAAATACTAGTGTATCGTTATTCATTCTACACATCTAAAATAAGAGTTTTAGAGAGATAAAAATCTTCCCTTTTCTTCCTCCTCTTAGCCGAATTAAGAGAACCAAAATAAATATTTTTGGGTCATTTTTATTTAATTAATATTGTTCTAGTAATAATAATATTAATTTTGTTAAGATTTTACCTTGGGTATAAATCCTTGGGAGGGATTCTACACTTGAATCCTTGTTCTTCCATTTTGGAGTGCTCAAGAACAAGTAAGAAGGAGATCTTACTTGTGCCCAATAATCCGAAATAATCAATGTAAGGGTTGATGATTTCTTCCTTATTTTCTTTATTGTTTGCATGCATAAGATTAATGTTTAATTTTATGACTAAATTAAATCATCACATATATGAATATGTATTATAATGAGATATAGATTTCTAACAACACCACCCTACCCATTCAAATATCAAGAGTTCAAACCGAAAGATGTTGAAGTGGGAAATGATTACATGACTCTACTCATGAGAGAAATGCACAAACAAGCTTATAATGATCGAGTAGATGCATACTTGGCCCAATATCCACCCCTCCTTCATTTAGCTAGGCAAGGACTACTTGATCCATCATGTCCTTTGCCTAGTTGGGCGGATAAGGAAGTTTTCTTTCCAAGCACATCTAGTGGTGAAAGACCGGGTGAAGATGAGAATGTTGATAATGAGGTTGTTAATGATGGGGGTGTTGATGAAGAGGTAGATGAAGAAGAAGAGGCAAATGAAGATGATGAAGAAAGTGAGCAAGATCAAGGAAGTGAAGATGAGAGTGGAGATGATTCCACTTCCATGGAGGAAAATGATGACAATGACGATATGATGGAGGATTAGCAAACTTTGGAGGTTCCTACACTCTTGAGGTTTGTCTACTTATTTTTGTTTTCTTTATTTTATCTTGATCATAGTTTGGAGAGTCCTAGCAACACGGAGGACTAACACTTTGGCCCCAATGAGGTGTTCTTTTTATTGTTCCCACTTGAAAAATCCAAAATGACAATATATAGTTTCATGCATTGTATTTCGTGTGCATGAACTACCCCGAAATTTAAGACATTAGAAATAATGTCTATTTTGGTTTGGGGAAGTACATGCATACGCAACGGGAGGTAATCTAAATTACGCTCTCCGTCATAACAAAAATCCATGCATCATGTAGTGTAGCTTAATATAACTTGCATTTAGTCTAGAAATCATGCATCATACTTGCCTAATTTCCTATCATATTGGCCATTGAGGACAATACCCATATTAGTGTGGGGATGGGAAATTCTAACTTGACTTCTATTCAAAAAACCAAAAAAAATCAAAAATTTCGAAAAAAATCAAAAAAATTGAAAAATTGAAAATCCAAAAACAAGTTCATTTCCTTTGTAGTGTAGTCTTGTATATATTATGTTTGTCTATCCTTGTTCACATTGATCGACTACGCCACATCCGAGACATGGGAATATTGAAGACCGCATGGTATGATCTTTCCAATCTCCTTTTTCCTCTTTATGTTGATGACTATGTGGCTTTATTTTGATTGATGCGGTATAAACAATGTGAATTTAGGACTTGCATTTACATTATTTGGCATATTAGTTGGTAGAATCATATGCATTAAGATGTATATATGTTAGTTGCATCATGGCATGTAGTTGCATGTTAGAAAATTTTTGTGAAACCGTCTACTTGGGAAGCTTGAAAAGTGTATATAGGCTCAAGTAGATGCCTTTTCTTCTTAAGACTTTGCTTGTTAGAATACTTGTAAAACACCCTAGGATGTGTCATGCTAGTATCCTTTGACCCATGGATTAAGGCCTAGTCAAGAGTACCTTGTGGTGTGATAACTCCTTGGCTACCGTTTATTCCAAGGTGACCCTTGAAACCATGCAACCATCATTCATCCATGTTCTACCATATTTTGTCATCAAAGGGAATGAGCACATAAAGAAATTAATTTGAGTTCAAGAAATGAAATGAAAAGTGAAAGAAAGTTTGCAAAATGCATCAAAAAGAAAAGAGGAGTAACAAAAATGAAAACTCCTATGCTTCAAATATAAGCACCCTCGCTACATATGGGGTGACTTTGAAAATGTTCAAAAGAAAATGCAAAGAAAAGTTGAAATTGTCCAGTGTTGAAATGCCAAAAATCAAAAGAAATGGCAAAAGAAAGTGTTCTCAAATGTTATATGCCACAAGAAATTGGGGGGAAAAACAACAACAAAAGCAAACTCCCAAATGAAACTCAAATACTATTAATCCCTTTATCCATCGTATCCATTTTTGTGCATGGTAGAGAGGGGACGACCCTTCTTCTTGTCTAGGCAAGAAGGGGAATTCCGCGATCCTCCAATGTTTCTAACACCATAGGGAGTCTACTCTTGACAAAAGCATTTAACGATTGAGGACAAAGGAACCCTAGCTTGACACAATTTGGAGGTGATTTATTGGTATCCTTCTAGGCTTAGTAGTTTGAAGAAATTGCATCTATGAAGGAGTGTGTACCCTTGAATTGCTTCCCTTGTAGATAATTTCCGCCACTTAGATGAGGAAAGAGGCTATTCTTTTGTAGATGCATCCATTACTTGATTTTTTGTGCTTTAATGATTGGATGTGTCGCCATTTTGGCAAGACTCACCTTGCCTTGCAAGAAGGCATCCTACCTCATGGTTATCTTGTTGTGAGTTGAAGGGGCGGAGTGATACCCGCTAATTGTCTCATATCGGCTATGCTATGAGGTTATTTTAAATAACGGTCCTAGTTTTTGTCACCTCTTTACTCGGGACGAGCAAAGGTTCGGTTTGTGGATATTTGATGTGACCATTATTTGAGCATATTTAGTCCCTGAATTAGCCTTGTTCCCTTGCTTTTTAGTGCATATTTAGGTCATTTATTGTCTTTAGTCCTTTGTTTTGCATATTCTTTGAGGTTTTGTCCCCTTGGTAGGAAAGGAGTGCAAACCTTGCATTTTCATGGCAAAATAGAGCAAATTGATTGAATTCAATGACCAAGAATCAAAGAGAAGACAAGACTAGAAGGCCTTTGTACATATTATAGTAGTTGGGCAATGATGAGAAAAGATCCTTGCATCTCCGACAAAATCCCCGAGGATTGTTGGAAGAAGGAAGAAGAAAAGAAGAAAGGAAGAAGCTGACTCAGAATCCGAGCGGATTGCCCTCGGGACGGCCGTCCAAGACCAGGAATCCGAGCGTCTTTGCCAGAGGGACGCCCGTCCAAAAACGCCACAATCCGCTCGTCCAACCAATGAATCCGCTCGTCCAACAGCCAGAGAATCCGCTCGTCCCGTGCCTTGGACGCTCGGATTGTGTTACAGCAACTTTCCATTTTCATCTTGTTCTATGAAGGATGCGCATATCTCGGAAAGACCGGCAAAAAGGAGAGTCTCATATTTTTCTGAGAGGAGTGATTCCTCAAGGACTTAATCGTCATTTAAGCCCTTAGTAAACCCTAATTTGTGTACCTAATCCCCACTATAAATACCCCATTAGTCTAAATAGATAACCATGTTCTTCTTATCAATCTTTAGTGTAGTTTATATCATTTTAATCTCTCTTTAATCTTGTAATCAACTTTTAATCAAGTCTTAGTACAAATCTCATTTCCTTAATCTCTCTTTTGTTCATCTTTCATTTTGGGTAATTGAAGATTATTTGGGTTATTATTGGGAGATTGACAACCTTCCAATCAATCATCAAGTACTTCTATTATTCTTTGCTTTATTATTTGAATCATTAGAAGGTATAATTCTCTTAATTCCTTTTTAATTATTTTTAATCATCTTCATTTATTCATCATGTTTTACTTTGTTGGTATGATTGACAACCTTGCTAGCATGTTCAACATGATAATGAGTGAGTAGTTTCCTTAACTAGGGTTAATGGGTAATTAGGGAAAACCAACATGGGGGATGATTCATGCTTAATTTAATATGTTTTCATAGTTTATTTGCTTGCTTGTTGTGATCTTAACTTATGCACATGTTATGTTTGATGAAATGCGAGCCTATGAATCCTTGCATTTTTTACCCATCACTTATCTTTTAAATGAGACTTGTAAGACATAAACCAACTCGAGTCTCATTAGACCATGCATATAGTTGACTAGGGAAGATTAAGTCGACTTGTAGGTGTTGTACAATCTAATCGATTCGGCTCCGGGACCCAAACTTTCCTAGGATTGTAAGATATAAACCAACTCGATCCATCACAACAATAATTGCTTGCTTATAATTTGAGAATATGTTTGTATGATCAATTCCCATGAATCCCTTATGACCCTATGATACCCTAGTGCTTTTTTATCAATTGTTTACACCCCTTTTTAATCATCTTGCTTGTTTACTTTCATTGCTATTTAGTTTAGAGATCTTCTATTCCAACCCCAAATTGTGACACCCCTACTTACAATTGAAAATCTTACTTCAATACCCGTCCCTTGGGATCCGACCTTTACTTGCCTCTTTACTAATAGTAGAGTTGTTTGTGGAGATATAAATATTGTTTTGGTCTAGGTGCTCCTAACGACAAGAACCAAAAACTAAACCTCCAAGTGAGTCCGACCATGGTGCTTAACACGCTCCATTTATTTAGAAAAGAAGAGTGTTTAAATGATAAAGTATAAAACGTAAACTTGTCAATCTGATCCATCATGTATTGGGATTAACCGTAGTCAGGATCGTCCTAGATAAGTGCTTAAGCAAGACAGAACATTGCCAGGAAGCCCCATTAGGGCGCGAGCCATTAGGCGATACATAACGCTCTGTCCAGGTTTTGAAATATGAAAACAGACGGCCTCTTGGGGAGCAAGCCATAGGGCGACCCAAGGGACGTCTCCTGGTTGTTGAAAATGTTGTTTAAAACTGTTTTTGTGTTTAAATGATTTGCAAGAATGATTTGCATGACTCGGAATTATTACTATTATCTTAGTAATATTCGATGTTGGATTTGCAAGTTTGACATGAATAATTTACAAATAAAAGTGTAAAATGTGTATGCTTAACCGTTTCGTCGCCGTTCTTGAATTAAATCGACAAGGCATATATGTTAACCAATGATGACATATGAAATGGTCAAGACAAAGATGAAAATAAAATGAAATAAAGTGAAAAGAAAATGGTGGATATGAACTAATTATGTTAAGTTCATTTTTTTGTAATTATTCGATTTTTATCATCGTACTCAGATTAAACCGACATGGTATAAGGAACCAAAGATGATTTTGATTATGACTAAAATACTTGCAAATGTAAATAAATGAGAAAAAGTGATAAATAAAAGAAAAGGGTGTTAAAAATACCCATTAATTTTTAATTAACCAATTATATCATCGAATCACGGGATAATCCGTCGTGGTATAAAGAACCAAGGATGATTCGGTAATGATAAAATTATTTGTCATAGAAAATGATTTGAACTGGTAAAAACCGTAAAGAAAAGAAGATGAAACAAAGAGGAAAGACGAGCACAGACACGTTTGGATTTTGACTAGAGACCCATAAGAGGCGCGAGGTTGGTAGTGGTGACTACCAGCCTCTATCTCCAGTCAAAATCCGATTTTGGCTTGATCAATCCATATTTTGGATCATGTTATGCATTGTTCATGTTTATAAAGTCATGAAAATAGTAAATATATGAAATAAGTGAGCTTTTTTACACCCTCAACCTTACATGTTATGATGTTTGTGAGGTAGACGACATTAGAGAAAGTTTTCTCGCTACGCGACTACTCGGTATCAAAGAAGTTTAAAAGAGTACCTTAAAAGAGGATTATGTTTTGAAAATGTGTTGAAAATATGTTGTTGAAAAACACGTTGATTAATGTGTTGAGTTGGTCGAATGGGTTGGTCGAATGCATGGCGACGATACCAAACAAACGTGTAAGGCTTGTGCTTTCAATCGGTAGGTCGAAAACACGTGTCGATTTGTGACTTAGGAAGTCGAGGGCTAGAATTTTAAGGGAGAAAGACGGGGCGGACGCTCGCGTAAGTATTATAGTGTGTCAAGGTAGGTATTTATAGAGAATTGTGGGATGGTAGGTCGATTGAGTTTGCTTGGAGGCTAAGGAGGAGGCATAAAGAGGCGCGAGCCACCTAGTGCCTCAATGGGGTGTCCCGTCCTTTTCAATTTGGACGTGGCCTTTGTTCTAACTAATGTTTTGTTGGTTGTGATTTGTGGTCTTCAAATAGGATGTCATGTAATAATATGGTCCTCTAATAAGATGTTATTTGGGTGATATTTGGGGTAGGTATTTTGTGTGCTTGACTCGAGTTTGACCCGTGTTGAGTCGGGATTTGAATTTTGAGTCGGTTTTTGGCCTGATGTTTATTTTGACTCTAATTATTGTCATTTAATGCAAATGATGTGATAAAGCCATTCATGGAATTATCTTCGACATTCGAGATTCAGGTTGACTCGGGTTGACTCAGATTGACTCGGGTTGCGGGTTTCTGAGTCGGTTTTGGGTACGAAGACGGTTTTAACTCTAAATAGTGTTGTTTTAATGCAAATGAAGTTAGAAAATCATTTTTGAAATCATTTTTCATATTGGAGTATTATATTAAACCATCTCATGTATATCCAATCCACGCACGTATATCAAAAACACGTTATAGTCCGATCATCATCGGGTGTTTTTTGGAAGGTGTAGATACTGGGTATCTACAGAGCCCCCACTTTGACTGAGGCTTGGACAGGGCGAAAGTTAAAGTATAGCCTCCAGGTCAATCGAAGATTACAACCTGAAGACTATTGCGACGCCGAGGCGACTCAAAAGGGTTTGAGGCAAGGACCTGCCGTCGGGAGGGGCGACGTCGAAGCGACTCGGGGATGCGAGTCAAGGACCTGCCGCCGGGAAAATTTTTAGAGTCTGTCGACTGTCGATGCGGGTCTTTTAAATTTCATTATACTACGTATAAAGGCTCGCCAGCCAATATCTTAATTTGCCATGATCTTGTGAGGTTATATAAGAGGAAAACATGTTCCCCTAGGTGTATCATGAAGGTAGATTTGAAGAAAGCTTATGATTCTGTGGAGTGGAGGTTTATTGAGCTAATGTTCCATGCTTTGAAGTTCCCTGATATGATGATTAGATGGATTATGGAGTGTGTGACTACACCTTGGTTCACTATTTCTCTCAATGGGTCTAATTTTGGGTATTTCCAGGGGAAGATGGGGCTAAGACAAGGAGACCCCATGTCCCCCTCCTCTTTACCATTGGTATGGAGTATCTTAGTAGGGTTCTTAATGTGGTTACTAGCAAGCCGGAGTTCAATTACCATTCTCTATGTAGGGCGTCGAAGCTGACCCATTTATGTTTTGCAGATGATTTATTGATGTTTTGTAGAGGGGATAGAGGCTCTATCTCTATTATTCTTAGAGTCTTTGCTACATTCTCTGCAGCTTCTGGGCTTGTCATGAATACTGATAAGTCTGAGATTTATTTTAATGGTATGGCTCAAGGGGAGGTGGATTATATTTTGCAGCTGTCTAGGTTTAGAGCTGGAGTGTTCCCTTTTCGTTACTTGGGTATTCCAATATATTATAAGAGAATGGCAGTAGGTGATTGCACTAGATTCGTGGAGAAAGTGGTCAGCAGAATCAGGGGATGGGGGGCAAAAAAGCTTAGCTATGCAGGTAGGCTTGTTCTCATTAGAGCTGTTCTGACTCAGCTGCATACTTTTTGGACTAGAGTCTTTGTCATCCCTCTCACTGTTATTAATAGGATTGAAGGGGTGCGAGAATTACTTATGGTGGGGCTCGACCGTGATTTGAAAAACCCTGTTGTCTCTTGGGAGAAGATATGTAGTGAGAAGAGATATGGGGGCCTGGACATTGTTAATACAAGGATTTGGAATCAGGCTGTGATAGGAAAGTATACATGGTGGTTAGCAGCCAAAGCTGATCATATGTGGATCAAATGGGTGGATCATGTTTATATGAAAGGCAAGTCTTGGCAAGAGTACACCCCTTCTTCTAACTCTAGCTGGACTTGGCGCAAAATCTGCCAGATAAGAGATGTTATGAAACCTGGTTACCTCAATGGAAAATAGATTGACAACAATGGTATTTATTCTGTTTCCAGTGGGTATAAATGGCTCTGTGGTCAGCAAAGCAAGGTTACTTGGTGTCCATTAATCTGGAATCAAACTAGCATACCTAAACACTCGTTCATTGGCTGGTTGGTTGTGCAAGAAAGGCTCATGACCAGGGAACGACTGTTGAAGTTTTGTTTTATTACTGATGGAGCTTGCCTATTCTGCCAGTCCCATTTAGAGACTCATCAGCACTTGATGTATGAATGTAAGTTCAGTCAGCTTTGTTGGGATCTTATTCGAGGTTGGCTTGAGATTGATTTCCCTACACCTGGCCTCGTTGCTTAGTGCCTTAAATGGAGATGAAAATCTCTCATGAAGAAGCAGATAGTGTTCATTGCTATTGTGGCGGCATGGTATCATCTATAGTATGCTAGGAATGTCTGCAGGCTAGAAGCGGTGTTGATTACACCCTCAGTGTTACTCAGCAAGTCAAGCAGGATGTTTGCAGGAGGTGTAAAGATAGAGTATGGTCATTGAAGGCTCACAAGCTACCATGGGAACCTACATATGACTAGTTAGTTTAGAATTAGTTTGGAAGTCTGTTGACTTGTAAAATCTAGTTTGGTGTGATAATTTGTAACGAACTATCCTATTTAAGATTTATAATATATTCACATTCCACCAAAATAAAGGCTCGCCAGCCATAAGAATGAGTCATACCTGAGGCATCTTCAGGATATGTCCTTGAATTGCTTCTTGTTCGTGCGTAGAGGCTTGCCAGCTATTGAAGGTGGCATAGACACTTTCCATCCATTAAGGTGCATAGAGGCTCGCCGGCCATTGAAGGTGCGTAGAGGCTCGCCATCCATCGATTGTTGAATGATCGACTGCGAGAAATTACTTGAAACATTGGGCTTATTTCAAGATATTTTTCGGTAATGACTTCCAACCAGGTTGACGTTCATAGATTTGGCTAGGGAGCAACGAACTCCAACTTGTTGGGGGTCCTAAACGAACCCCTCCTGGATAAATAATCTAAGCAAGGCTCTCTGGCAAACCATTTAGGGAGACCGCTACGCCGGGATCATGAATGATGTTGCGAGGATCTTTGAAAGACCTGTGCGGCTTCCATTTGAAAATCGGCACTCGCTGGGGAGTTAGAAACTTCTCAGGACTCACTGGGGATATGATTTGTTGCTCATTGGGAGGTAGCGTATGCCATGTAATCAACACGGTTAAAGCCCTTGGACTTGACGGGTTGGCGTTTGTTGGGAAGAACCCAGTACTCAGTTGGAGTGCGTTTTTCTTCTCAAGATTATCTGCATGGTTAGTGACCAGACAAATTCGCAGTCGCATAGACAAGCACGTAGCACGCAACCATATAAACACATAAGCATATAAGCATGTAAGAAATTAGCATATAAGCAACTAGCATGTAATATCTCACGTGAGGGGAGATAGGAGTTTCGAAAGTTGTGAAGCTTAATATTGAGTCTTGTTTCTTGTAGATCTGTGATTTTATAGATTGGAGACACGTTACCATTACGACATTGACTCACAAGAACGCATATGGACAGACTGACAAATAGACGGTCGTGAACGTGATACAAACTCGGTATCAATACGACATGGGGGTGACTCTGACAGACTTTGATTATGTGTGTGCAACTCCTTAGCCTAGAAATGGGTGACAACGCGCATCAGATCCTTGGAGTAGAAGGTCCGTTCGGCTGGGGAACGCGAATTGATTATCTTCTCCAGACATCTTTACCTCCGTTTGCTCATTTGAGATCCTTCCCTGAGGCATGATGATTCGGAGAGCAGAACCAAGACCTTGTCATTATCGTCCGAACCGAGCACTAGACTATGGGCGGTTTTATTTTGGACTATAGTTGAGACTCAAAAGATGTTTGAGGATAAAGGACGGGCGGTGTCTCGAAAGAGAAGCTCCCAGAGTGAGAAGATGATAATTTGGCAAAAGGAGGAATGGGCAATGTTTTAAGGAAGAAACCCCCAGTAAAGAGGTATAAGATTAATTTTTGCAGTTGGGTGGGCTGCTTTTGAGGATCAATACTGATGGTTGAGATTGAAAGGGGTTGTTTTAAGGGATTGGAAATTATGGATTGAAAGTGATGGACTTGGAGTGATGGTTGCAAGGGACGTTTGTAAGGGAGGGTTGTATCCTTGTTAGAGGGTTGTGTATGTATTCGCGTGAAGTGAAATCAAACCACATCTTAGTTCTGAGCAGGTTTTTGAGGATTGAAACTAAGAAATGTTATGAAAGGGGTGTGCGGTTGTGAAAGGGGGTATGCGGTTATGTCCTTGTTGGGGGACTGCCTACATATTCGCGTGTTTGCGAAACCAAATCAGATCGTAGTTCTTGCTGGGTGTGAAATGGGTTGCAAATTGAAGGTGTGAAAATTGAATGTGTGTGGGGGTGTGGTTGTGTCCTTGTAATTGGTCTACCTATATATTCGCGTGTGCGAAATCAAACCTGATCGTAGTTCTTGCGTGTGTGTGTGTGTTGATAATTGATGTTGAGGTGTATGGTTACGTCCTTGAAAAAGTGCCTACGTATTCACGTGGTGTAAAACCAAACCAGATCGTAGTTCTGCGAATTGATGTTGAGGTGTATGGTTGCATCCTTGAAGGAGTGCCTACGTATTCACGTGGTGTAAAATCAAACCAGATCGTAGTTCTGCGTGTGTGTGCCTAAGCTAACTGTTAGGACATTAAAGTATGAGGGTCACGACAGTAAATGCCGTTTGGTGACTCGAAAATTGATTTGAGAGAATTCCTCCTTGATAATGAATGGAAGAGGTCTAATTTGTGAAAATGTTTCTTGTCACGTGAGCACGCTAAAAAGTGGACTCTAAGAATGAAATGGGTATGTTCCACTCCGGGAAGCAATATTTTTTGAAGACTCCGTATCTGGGTCAGGGTGAAAATGACTTCGACATTATGGAATGTGGAGCCTGGTAATAATAGGTTTTTTTTGACAGATAAAGATCTAGAGCTGAGGGTCACGATGGTAATTTCCGTTTGGTGACTCGAAAGTAGATTGGATAGAATTCCCTCTTGATCTTGAATCGAAGAGGCATAGTTTGTGAAAATGTTTCTTGTTACGTAAGCACACTAAAAAAGTGGACTCTAAGAATGAAATGGGCATGTCCCATTCCGGAAAGCAATTTTTTTTGAAGACTTCGTATCTAGGTCAACGTGAAAATGGCTTCGACATTTTGGAATGTGAAGCTTGGTAATACGAGGTTTGTTTGACAGATAAAAATATGGAGCTTGTATTTGTGGCATTTAGGCCGATGGGTTACGACTTGTAATGTGGTGCAGAATGGGGTCTTAGGCTTGATGTGGCCTGAGCACGAAATGATTGGTAACCAATGTGGGATCAGAATCCTATGTCTGGACCTTAAAGGTTAAGGTGTGATATTACGAGCTTGAGGAGAATCATTAGAATCCTAAATAGGTCTCTCTATGACTGTCTCTAGAAGGACTTAGGGGTGAAGCAGTGTTGGTTGAGGTTTTGGTGTTTGGTGTTTTGGACTCATCGGTCCAGGATTTGGTGCGTTAGACTCATTGGTCTTGGGCTTTGGACTCATTGGTTCTGGACTTGGTGTTTTGGACTCACTGATCCGGGATTTTGTGTGTTGGACTCATTGGTCCTGGACTTGGTGTTTCGGACTTATTGGTCCGGGATTTTGTGTGTTGGACTCATTGGTCCTGGGCTTTGGGCTCATTGGTCATGGACTTGGTGTTTTGGACTCATTGGTCTGGGATTTTGTGTGTTGGACTCATAAGTCTTGGGCTTTGGACTCATTAGTCCTGGACTTGGTGGTTAGACTTATTGGTCCGAGGTTTTTGTGTTGAACTCATTGGTCCGAGGTTTTTGTGTTTTGGATTCATTGGTCCGAGGTTTTTGTGTTGGACTCATTGGTCAGGGGTTTTGTATTTTGGACTCATTGGTCCGTGGTTTTGGTGTTGGACTCATTGGTCCGAGGTTTTTAGGTTGGACTCATTGGCCTGGGATTTTTGTGTTTTGGACTCATTTATCCGAGGTTTTGGTGTAGGGCTCATTGGTCCGAGGTTTTTGTGTTGGACTCATTGGTCCGAGGTTTTGTGTTTTGGAGTCATTGGTCGGAGGTTTTTGTGTTGGACTCATTGGTCTGGGGTTTTGTGTTTTGGACTCATCGGTTCGAGGTTTTTGGTGCTTGATGCTTTCTTTGGATTTCGGCCTTTCGAGAAGGGTTTCAATCTGGTTTTGTTTTTATTTTTGCTTGGGTCTTGGCCTTCGCCTAAGTAGTTTCTGGCTATGTATTTTGCTTTGGCTCTGGGTGAATGGCTTTTGCTTTAGCATTGGGTTAATCGCCTTTTGGATTTGGGATGTAAGGCCTTTTAAATATGACCTTTGCTCTGGAGAAATTGGGAAGGTGGCTTGTCCCTTATGTGTTATCGTTGTTTTGACATGTCAGTGGTATCTATTGTTCATGGATTGGGTTACATCGAATTCACGAACGTTATGAAGCTCTAGTCTAATGGATCTTCCTTTGAGGGCATCAGAAAAGTAGACCGCTTTAAGGTTTTGGAGTTTTTTGTTTAGGTTAGACTAACATTTTTGTTAAACTTTTGTTTGTGTTTTTGGTGTTTTTTTTTTTGTGGGAAAAGGGTTTAACTTGGTAGGTCCACGTCTCACCTTAGAGGCATGTGTTTCTTGTTGGTTTGTCGTTTGATTTGGTATTTTGTTGCTTTCTGGCTTGCTTTGTTTTGGTGGTTTTCTTCGTTTTTAGAAACTGGTAGACTTAGATCTACTCGTTCTTTGCCGTCCTTCGTTCGAGGATGGTGAAGGTGCAAGCGGGGATGTACCCGGGGGTGAGAGGGCGATTCTTTGTGATGGGATGTTTTGTGGGGAATGAGCTTGGCTTCCGTCATTGATCATGAACAAGGAGATGTTCTGGTTTGTTATTTGGGTTCGTCGTAGAATCCCTTTGATAAAAGCACGTTCTCAATTGGGCGCTAATGAAAGGTTTCTATTGCCAGACATGGAATAGGTAAAGAGATGGACACGAAGTTCCGGGTCCTTTGCTTACTTATTACGGAACGTCACTTGAGTGTACTCACATTGAATCGGAATGTGGTATTTGTTTTAAAAAAAAAAAAAAATTTCAAATAAATTATCGTCGTCAACGGGAATTGGTAAAGAAAAAGAGAAGAATATACGTGAAAGTTGTGCTTTTATTTAGATAAATAAGATGTTAGCACAGACTCGAGGAATACGTGTGACTCATGGGGACAACCCCCAGTTTGTCACTTAGGAATAAAAGGACAGACACTAGGATAGATATGAGAAAGCTTAAGACTCAGACTCGGACTCGGACTCAATCGTAGATACAGACACCTAATCATCACTTTCCTCCTAGAAGGTCTCCTTCGCACCATCTAGCGGCTTGAATGTTTGGTCTTGAGCATTGACCCACTTGAGCATTTCACTCTCGCTGTTTGGGATGATATGAGGACAATAGTCTATGAGACTTCCATGTCCGTGCAGAATGAGATGTCCATTAGAGTTGTCTTCGTCACTTGGTTGGCTTAACGTTGAAATTATAAGATGATGGTTGTCGATCATATCTTTAATAACATGTTTTAGTTTGAAGCATGTTTCAGTATCATGACCTTTTCCATGATGATATTGGCAATAGGCACTGCCATCCTAGAAACGGGTTTTCTTGTATTCAGGCGGGTCCGGAGTGGGCCCGATTGGTTGTAGCTTCCCTTCAGTCATGAGCCTTTGAAGAGCTGCCGTATAAGTTATGTCGAGATTAGTGAATATCCTTTGGGAGTGTTCAACCTTGCTGTTTGACTTGAGACATCCAGGAGGATTGTCTTGACTGCGAGGCGCGACTAGGATTTTTCCAGCTTCGATCATATCTTGAATGACATGCTTGAGTTTAAAACAGGTTTCGGTGTCCTAGTCCTTGCCTTGATGGTATTGGCAATAGGCGTTTTCGTTCCATAAACGGGTTCTTTTGTGTTCAGGTATGTCCGGAGTTAGACTAATGGATTGCAGTAATCCTTCTGAAGCAAGTATCTCCAGAGCGGTGTCGTATGCTATTCCCAGATCTGTGAATACCCTTGATGTTTTCCCATGGTTCCAACATTGCTGTTTTTTGGGATGTTTTTGTGAATTTTGTTTTTGTCAACCCTGAGCGGAAACATGATTTTGTTGTTGTCAATGAGAAGTTTTTGGGATGTTGCTTGGTATTTTGAAAGGGATTTTGGTGAGGCAATTTCATGTTTTTTGTTGGTGGGTTCATGAGTGTACGAAACATTAGATGACTCCTCATTTTTAACAGTTGTTGGTTGGTGAATGGAGGGTTGGTCTTCTCCTTGGCGGTTAGGTTCATTTTTGATATTACCCAACCTTTTCTCCAAATTAGCTACCCGCGTGTTCAAATCATCGACAACCACTTGCAGCTTTGAGAATATGTTATTGATGGAGACGGGGAGCATTATTATACCGCTTTGTATGCCATCCTCATCAATTGCATGAATTTTCTCATCTTTAGGAGAGATGAGGTGAGAGCACTCTAGAAAAGATTCCTGACTGTGTTTTATAGGGTTTTCAGGATGGTTGTTCTTGTCGTTAGTTGAGGGAGGTAGTGGTAATTCACCCTTTTCAATCATGTCAAGGATAACGCCTTTTAGGAGGGGACACATTTCAGTGTCATGTTCGCGACCTTGGTGATATTGACAAAACAGTTTTCCGTCCCATCTACGTCCTTGCTTGTTTGGTAGAGGGTCCAGAGTTGGACCAATCGGCCTAAGCTTTCCTTTGGATATCAACCTTTCCAAAGCCGTGGCATAAGGGATACCCAAATCAGGGAAGAACCTATGAGGTCGCCTGGTTTTGGTTGGTGGAGCACCTAAAGAATTGGCTTCAAGGGTTTTGGTATCCTTCCAACTAGGGTTGGTTTTGTCATTGGCAAGTAGTCAGCCTTCAAAGAGCTTAACCTTTTGCTCAATATCAGAAGAGGGAAAATTCCCCGTTATCATTTTGTCCTCAACTTGGGAGAGACGAGTGCTTACGTTTTGCACGGTAGCTAGGAGTCGAAGGACCATGTTGTTGATTTTGGCGGAGGCCATGGCGGATGCAGATTGATCGGCTTCTTGAGTTCCTAGTTGGCGATTGATGGCACCTAAGGGATTCCTAATGGACATAACGATAGGCGTTATAACTTATCTTAGAAAGGGATCGCACGAACAAAGGCAAGTACGACACATATGTATAAAGGCAATTATGTCGTGAAGAAGCAATGATGCGGCAAGATTTTGAGTTGATTAAAGATCGTGAATGACCTCTTGTGTTCGAACTCAGGGTGCAAGACTTTGAACTTAGACTCGAGTGTCGAATTTGGCATAGTGATGCCTAGACAGACGGCTTCTGACGGGATTTGGAGGTTTGTCGATGGAGTGACGTCATTGGACGAGACGCGTATACAGGCTTGACCTTTAACCTGTAATATAGGGGAAAGACGGGTTTAATACCCGAGAGGTTTTGACTCTGCTAACGCCTTTGAAGATGTCTCGACAATTAGGAGACATGACCTAGACCAGAAGCTAGGTACCAACTTTGGCGAAGACTCGACGTCATCTGGACAACTTGACTCGACTCGAGTCTGAATCGGAATGGTGGACTGATATGTACGTGTTGCTATTATTTATGAAGGATTTTCGAAAATAGAAATTTTCAAGAAGACGGATTTTGCGTAGGGCTTTCTTTCAAAAAAGGTTGAGTTCGTTTTCGGAAGATGAGTTTCAAATAATCGAGGGTTGCAACGACTTAGAAAACAGTACGTGGTTTTCAAAGATGGGTTTCGAAATTGAGAATCAAGGATTTGAAAATCGAAAATTGAAGAATTTGGAATCGTCATCACAATGGGCATGAAAACAGTTAAATTTGTTTTCAAAGAATTTGAAATTGGGTTGAAAATTTGAAAACGGTTAAATTTGTTTTCAAACGATTTGAAATTTGGAAAATTGTAATAGTTGAAATCGTCATTACGACGGCTTGGAAGATGGTTAAATTCGTCTTCAAAAACGCAATTTGAAATATGGAAAATTGCAATGGTTTAAATCGTCATTACGACGGCCTAGAAAACGGTCAAATTCGTCTTCAAAAATGCGATTTGAAATTCAGAAAATTGCAATGGTTTAAATCGTCATTACAGCGGCATAGAAAACGGTCAAATTCGTCTTCAAAAACGCGATTTGAAATTTGGAAAATTGCAATGGTTTTAATCGTCATTACGGCGGCTTAGAAAACGGTCAAATTTGTTCTCGAAAAAGGTTTAAAAAAAGAAATATTATGAAAATCGAAATTGGCATTATAACGGCGCGGAAAATGGCATTTAGGTTTTGAAAAGGATTTTGAATTTCAAAAGTTCGTCATTATGACGGTTTGGAAAGTGGCGCTTCGGTTTTCGAAACCTATTTTTGGGATTATGAAAATCGAGCATTGAAAATTTGAAGGGTTCAAATTTTTGAAGCCTAGAAAACATTGTGTTGTTTTCGAGTGCGGTTTTAAAAAAGGTAAATTGTTTTCGAGGTTTAAAACAGTCTTGAAAATGGTATAATTTTTTCGAGCACGGTTTTCGAAATCCAAAAGGTGCGTGTTTTGAAAATCGAGATTTGAAAAGTTTGAAATTGTTGTGGTCCTAAAAACAGTGCGCCGTATCCAAAGACGGTCTTGAAATGGTTCTCAAAAACGGTGCATCATTCTTGGGTTTTGAAATGGTCTCGAAAACAGCACGTCATTCTCGGGTTTTGAAATGGCCATTATGTCGGTGCAACAGTGTTTTGAAACAGTTATGAAAAATCGGGTTTTGAAATGTCCATTATGTCAGCACGAAAGGTATATTTTTGAAATGGTTATGAAAAACCGCATTTTGAAATCGTTATTGCGATGGCATAAACGGTGAATTATGCAACGGTCGGTAAAAGACCAAGGTTTGAAATGGTCATTATTGTAAGGCACGTCCTTTTAGGGACCCGTTGACCGTCGTTGACTGACCTTAGACACATGTCTAGACCTTTTGAAGCCTTACGAGTTTAATCTTGTGACATACTAACCCTTTGAGTTTAGGAAGCTCGATCTAGCGGGGCTACTCGATCGAGTAGCTCAGTGACACGATCGAGTAGAGGCCACTAGATCGACTAAGTCCCATACTCGATCGAGTAACTGGAGTTCAGCGGTAAAATATAAATCGTGGAATCGTGAAACCAAAATCATTTCATCCCATTTCTCCTAAACCTAACTGCCATCACATCTCTCTCCTTCACCATTATTCATCCTTTTGGAGCCCTTTGTGAGTTAAGACACCATGGGGATGGGAAGCATGAGTCTGGTAGCTGTCTTGTCGCCAGAACGCTTTGCATATATATGTCGTCATCACCATCATCGTCATCCTTAGTTTGGTTATGGTTGTGGTAGTAGTAATATAATTGTCATACTGTTTGGAATTGGTGGCTATGGTAGTTGCTTGTCATCTTATGGTCGTATGCGGTATTGCTGCGGATTACTAAAGGTAGGTTTTCCTACTCAGTACTAATGATTATTTAGTATGTCGATTGTATTGTTTAATTGGTTTTGGTATGGTTGTTGGTAGCGTGGATTGATTGTAGTTGGTTGTGTTGTTTGGGTATCTCTGGTTCGCAAGGTGCGTCCTCGGCTGAGTGCAGTCACTTGCGGGAGTGGCTTCACGCTCTTGATTCGCCCTTTGTGGAACCCGCCACAAAAAGGGATGTGTATATTAAGGAACATGGGTTTGCGCTCGGTATTGATGAGCGAGGCTTAGGTGGGAACGGCTGCAGTCCCCAACTACCGGTGAGGATTACTGGTTGCGGCCGTAATCTGGCAGGACTTGTCCTTCAGGCAGTCAGAGGAGTGTTGGTGAGTGGAGGAGGTGTTGGGTGTATGTTTACCGTAACTAGCGTTGTGTGTTCCTTCAGTTACTGACCTTGTGTGGTGTTGTCTGTGTTTTCTTCTTGTGTTGTGTCTACTGTGATCCATTATGGTGAGCAGTTGATCTCAGCACGTTGATATGTGGAGCTTAGCAAGATGCTTTGGACGGACGAGTCTACCACGAGTTATGGCAAAACTAGTTTTACGTAGTTGATAGATGTCATCAGTTGTGCCTTTTATTTTGTTGAGTAACTGTAATAAACTTAATTGTTCTTCTATTATCGTTTGATATTTACTATTCCTTGGGCAACCGAGATGGTAACGCCCTTTTCTGCTGGGGAAGGTCTTGTTAAGGCTCCTTGGTAGATAGGGGTGTTACAAATTGGTATCATAGTGACAATTTTGGAACCTGTAACCAATGAGCCTAATGAATGCAGTGAGTCTAATAAAATGAACCTGATGTATGTGTGTTGGGAGCCCTGACAATTGCTTGATTTTGGGTGGGAAGGCACCCTCATTCCAAAATCCTAGCCCCAATATGCTTAAGCCAGCCACTTCGAATGGGAATGTTAAGTCGGGAATTGTATGTGTATAGTTGTGTGTAGTATATATATAAATCGGATATAGGTGTATTTAAGTCTGAGGTAATGTCTCGTATATGCAAGCCGTAGCGTAAGAATGTGTAAGTGTTGTGTAGCTGTGAATGTGTATATGTATGATGAGGAATAGTGGGTGTGTGGGAAGTTTGCATAAGAATATCTTATAATGTGACAGTTAGTAATGAAATGCAAGTCTCAATATGTGCTTTAGATAATGCTAATTATCATGTGGTGCTTTGGAATTTAACAGGTAAATGATTTTGTATACCCTTGTGAATAAGTGTAACAATGTGAATTGTATCTTGTGATCGTCGGATTGTTGTGATATGTCGAACAATAGAGTATATCTGAGTGATAAGTGTTGATTGATTTGCTGAATGGATTGTTTAATAAATTGTAATCACATGTCAGATGATAGAATTCGGATATGCATGAGTAAAAGTGGAATAATGTTGTTGTTATATATATACATGTGAGTTAAAATATGTCATGATTGGTTTACATTGTAAATTGTTTGATATATGGTGGAATAGTATGTGTAGTGATCGGTTGAGTCAATCGTGTTACATACGAGTTAGTGTTAGTTGATAGTAATTGGATAGAAATAATCAGTGACAAATCCCAGGTGTGCCCCGGACTCGGAACGAGTTGTTATTTTGCAGGAACCGTTAACCGAATTCGTAATTTTTGATTCCGTTTTAGTCTTATTCGACCGAGTACGAGTGCCTACACGACCGAGTAGACCTTACCCAATCTAGTAGTTGGGTTACTTAATCGAAATCGTTGGATTTACCAGCGGAAACTCGATCGAGCAATTCCAACTCGATCTCGATCGAGTAGAGGCTACTCGATCGAGTAACCAAGTCACTCGATTGAGTAAGTCGCTACAGTACCCTGGTTATAACGGGATTCATACTCCCTATTTCATTCATTCTTTCCTTATTTCTCTTATCATTCAAACCCTAAAATCTCCCTTAAACCTTTCCTCTCAAATTCTTGGATAAATTATGGTTGAATCCACTTGAATCTTTCTTGCTATTTTATTCAATCCATTTGTCACTCATTCAAGGTAAGATTGTTACTCCTTTTCTTTGTTTTAATCAATTAGTAGCATGTGAAAGTATCAATTTTTCTGAAAATTCGATTCGTACCCATAGATTTTGGATTATAGTTGTTGTATTTTTGGTAAGAATCACTTCAAATCATTGTTATTGATGCTAGAAATTGCAAAATCAAACCGATTTATGAGTATGTTTCGAACGAAATTTCTAGGGTTTGTTCTACAAATTTGATTTTTGTTCATCTTTTGCATAGCTAAAAGGGAAAATAGACTAAGAGATGTTATTGGTATCATGTTTGGTGTTGATTTTGGCTAATTCTACCCAAAAAGTTCGTCTTAAAACTTTGTCTTAAAAGTGCCCCAAAACTGAATTTCTCCCAAAATTTTGTAATAATAATCTTTTTGTGAAGTTATTTTTGAGGGACTAAGATCCAAATATTCCCAGTAATTGTTAAAACTTGTTGTTTTGAAGCTTTGAAACCGTCTTTTATGAAGTATGAGAGTAAGGTGACTTGGAAAATTTTCGTTTTTCTTAAAAAGGTTTACTTTAAATTGTTGTTTCTCTATCCATAAGTATTTTGAAAGGTTCATTTTGACCAAGTAAGAATCCAATTTGTGTGGCTAAAACCGTGTTGAAACAGATGCCAAGAGCCGCAGCTGTAACCCGTCAGAGCAAGAGGTCGAGAGCCACCGAGCCTGGGGTGGGAAATAAGAGTCAGGGACCCACTGTTCCACCGGTTTCTGAGTACCCTACCGTGGTCTTTGCTGATTTCGAGCAAAGAGATGCCTTTGTTGAGTTGATGAAACGTCGTATGAAACCCACTAGGTGCATCGACACGGGCATTCTTGATGACCTGAAGATAGAGGTGGATGTGAGACATATATTTGAGACCCTGGGTTTGGCGGGGTTATATCATCTTAGGAAGCACTCATATCTTTTCTTTACCTTATAGTTTATGAGCTCTTTTGCTTATTATGGGGTAGCGAAGACCGTAGAGTTCCGTCTTATGAACACTAGCTTTCTCTTGACCATGGATCAGTTTGCTTCTCACCTTAGACTTGCACGATCTGAAAAGTGATTTCTTAGAGATATCTCGACTGAGTGTGGGGATAGCGGCTACATGCCTTGTTTCACTGGTAGGCCTGCTTCTACTTCGAGTAACATGTTGATTAATGATGTTCAACATGTCACTCTAAAGATCTTCCTTCGAGATTTGACATGTTTGCTTTATGATAGAAAGGATGTGAGTAAGTTAAACTAACACGAGGTTATGTTGTTGGTCGCCTATCTGAACCCCACCCCAGTGCAGCGAGTCGCTTTTAGTGCCCCGGCCATAGTTTGTGCTAGTTTGGCCTTGATGGCCACATCTTCTACCCGGTATCTGAGTTGTGGTGCCATTGCTACCCGTTTAGCTGAGAGACTGACTAGCTTTGAGGCCACTTCGGCTCTCAAACCTATGGTTCCGGTTGTGCCCACTATGGACAAGGCTTACTTCATCGGCCAGAAATGGCTGAGAACATTGGAGGGTGGTGAGTTAGCTTGGAGGGTGTTGGGTTTGAGTTGGATGAAAGTACTCGACCCAGAGCATCTTCTTGTGACTGAGCCTTTGACTGCGGTGGTGGTTGCATCGGACTCATATGACGATGAGGCCGCCCCTACCCGACATTACTCCCTGATTGATGAGGGTCTTTTGGAGGTGATGCCAGAGCCGACCGGAGGAGACCAGGCACCTAGGCTGGGGAGAGGTCCCAGACGAGTGAGAGAGATGGTTAGTGAGACTCAGCCAGTGCAGCCCGTGCCTCCACGGTACTAGTACCCCAGTTACCCTTCCTCTTTTAGCCCTGAGATGCAGGTGAGTGAGCTCACGGAGAGGGTGTCCAATGCCTTAGTGCTCCGAAACCTTCATGAGATGGCATACATGCAGGGTATTGGGACCAACCTGGCCCAACCAGTTTGGTAACGAGGTGTCGGGAACGATAGTGGAGTCTTTCACTCCTACGGAGTGGATCAGGACACGTGGGGAGTCCCGGAGAGCTATCATTATGGATGTCTGGCGCCATGGAGAGCAGGAGGAGACTCAGGTAGAGGAGCTACAGCAGGAGGAGGCACATTTGGAGCCGGCACATCTGGTGGAGGGGGAGGAGATGGTGGAGGATCGAGGTGGCAACCTCGAGTGATTGCTTCTTGTTGTTGTTGTCTAGTCGACTTGTGATACTTGTTTCATTTGTTTCTTCATACATTGGATTTGTTTTTGGTTTATAACTGGCCATAAGGCCGTATTTTATCGGATTTGTCTGGACTCGTAAGGTGGATGATGTCGGGGTGAAACCTCGGAGTTTGGCTATGATTTCTTCACTTCCTGTTGGCGTTCGAGGGTGACATAACCAGTGGATACTCGATCGAGTGCCCTCTACTCGATCGAGTATCTGCTATGTATGGCCTAGGCAGTGTACTGACCTCTAGGTACTCGGTCAAGTACGCCTCACTCAATCGAGTAGCCTATCCCGGACTCGATAGAGTGCCTCCAACTCGATCGAGTGCCCCCTATTGAACCCTATAGTCCGTTTTTGTGAACTTATGGGATGGATGGGTTAATTATGTCATGTGTTGTAGATTAGTAATCATGCATCTATACTTCATTTTGCTCTACACATGTGGTAAAGGTGGTTTATATTAGTTCATGTCATAATATGCTTTACCTAATTGCTAATTCTTTTGTGCAGTAGTTAAGATGTATTGACGGTGGTAGTACTTTCAAAGATAATGTTATGTTGAGTAGCCATGTTTCAAAACAAACACTTAACGCATACATATATGGGTTTAGTAAACACTGCGTTTCATATACTCGTTTCTGTGTCGTTTTCCTTGGTGTACACATATGCATCCATGTCTTACGAGTAAAATCAATGAGGTACTATGGTAATTGTTGATCTCGGCATATGTTAAATTGTTTCGTAATGTCAAGATGGTGTGGCATTATAATTTCGTGTAGTGTTTATATCCCGTCTTGAAGGTGAACTTCGGGGACGAAGTTCCTTTTAAGAGAGGAAGAGTAAGTCCCATGAGGAAACACGACAAATTATGACCAAATATCTTGTCTCAGTAGATTGTTGGTAAAAGTTCACCATGTTGTTGTACTCCATTTTGGTTGCTTAACCATTTGCTTAACCATTTTGGGTTATGCGAAGGTAATGTACGTTGTTGTTAAGTGAAATTTGTTAAGTAATTTGAATTATTACATCGCGGAGTAATATGAATGTTGTGAAAATGATTTAAATGAATGTCGAATTTATTGTTGTATAATTGACTGATAATTTACTATACATTGGTTATTAATGATTAATTTTTATTAATGATTATTTGTTGGATGAGTAAATAGAATATTTGTGTCAGATGAGTATGATATGTATGGTGTATGGAATCGTGCAGTGTTAAAATTCGGTTAGTAAGGTAGGAGTAACAGTTTGTGTTAGTGTGTTTCCTCGTACGTGATACGTGGTTGATGACTCGATAGGAGGTCATGTTAGATGGTTATGTTCGCAGAGGTAGATAATGTTGATGATGAGTAGTCGGCATAAACAGATGGGTGGTATAGGAAAATGGCCGTGTTTGTTCTTGTGGGGACGAGTTGTCGTCAGTTACCTTAGTTCACGTTACACCTTGAGTTGTGGGGGTGATGAGTGGAACTTCGAGGGCGAAGTTATTTTTAAGGGGGAAAGACTGTAATACCCGTTATTTTAGGGACTCGTCGACCGTCGTTGACTGACCTTAGACACATGTTAGACGTTTGGAAGCCTTACGAGTTTAATATTGTGACATAGTAACTCTTTGAGTTTAGGAAGCTCGATCTAGCGGGGGGCTACTCGATCGAGTAGCTCAGTGACTCGATCGAGTAGAGGTCACTCGATCGAGTAAATCCCATACTCGATCGAGTAACTGGAGTTTAGCGGTAAAATATAAATCGTGGAATCGTGAAACCAAAATCATTTCGTCCCATTTCTCCTAAACCTAACTGTCAACACATCTCTCTCCTTCACCCTCATTCATTCTTTTGGAGCCCTTTGTGAGTTGAGACACCATGGGAATGGAAATCATGAGTCTGGTAGCGGTCTTGTCGCCGGAAGGCTGTGCATAGGTATGTCGTCATCACCATCATCGTCTTCCTTAGTTTGGTTATGGTTGTGGTAGTAGTAATAGAGTTGTCATACTTTTTGTAATAGGTGGTTATGGTGGTTGCTTGTCGTCTTATGGTCGTATGCGGTATTGCCGCGGATTGCTAAAGGTAGGTTTTCCTACTTGGTATTATTGGTTGTTTAGTATGT
Source organism: Silene latifolia (assembly GCF_048544455.1). Classification (NCBI taxonomy): domain Eukaryota; kingdom Viridiplantae; phylum Streptophyta; class Magnoliopsida; order Caryophyllales; family Caryophyllaceae; genus Silene; species Silene latifolia. Next base: position 50,490,675 of record NC_133526.1, on the reverse strand, counting down.
CGATTGTATTGTTTAATTGGTTTTGGTATGGTTGTTGCATGTTGGTAGCGTGGTTTGATTGTATTTGGTTGTGTTGTTTGGCTGTCTCTGGTTCGCGAGGTGCGTCCTCGGTTGAGTGGAATCACTTGCGGGAGTGGCTTCACGCCCTTGATTCGCCCTTTGTGGAACCCGCCACAAAAGGGGATGTGCACATTAAAGAACATGGTTTTGCGCTCGGTATTGATGAGCGGGGCTTAGGTGGGAATGGCTGCGGTCCCCCACTGGTGGTGAGGATTACTGGTTGCCGTCGTAATCTGGCAGGACTTGTTCTTGGGGCAGTCAGAGGAGTGTTGGTGAGTGGAGGAGGTGTTGGGTGTATGTTTACTGTATCTAGCGTTGTGTGTTACTTCAGTTACTGACCTTGTGTGGTGTTGTTTGTGTTTTCTTTCTGTGTTATGTCTGCCATGATCCATTATGGTGAGCAGTCGATCTCAGCACGTTGATATGTGGAGCTTAGCTAGGTGCTTTGGACGGACGAGTCTACCACGAGTCATGGCAGAGCTAGTTGCACGTAGTTGGTAGATGTCATCAGTTGTACCTTTTATTTTGTTGAGTAACTTTAATAAACTTAATTGTTTTTCTATTGACGTTTGATATTTAATATTCCTCGGGCAACGGAGATGGTAACGCTCTTATCTGTTGGGGAAGGTCTTGTTAAGGCTCCTTGGTATATGGGGGTGTTACATTTATAACGCCGTAGAAATCTGCTTTTGTGTTTGAAATGGTTATATAAAAAAATTTGGTTTTGAAATCATCATTATGACGGCGTAAAAAAAGTGATTTTGAAACGATTGTAGAAACCAAGTTTTGAAATTGACATTACGACAACGTAAAAGGTTGTTTTGAAATGGTCGACAAAAAACCGAGGTTTGAAATCGTCATTATGATGGCATGAAAAGGTTGTCTTGAAACGGTCGATGAAAAATCGAGATTTGAAATCGTCATTATGACAGTGTGAAAAGTGGCACAAGGTTTGAGACGGTTTGTAAAAACCAGGTTTTGAAATCGTCATTAAGACGGCGTAAAAAGGTTGTTTTTCCAACAGTCGGCAGAAGACTGATGTTTGAAACGGCTATTAAAACGGCGCGAAATGGCGTTTTTGAGAGTTTTGAAATGACACGGAAGTTGTTATGATCACGTAGCATATAAGCACTCACAATTCATTATATTATGCATAATGTTGACACGGGTTTTGGCTTAATAAGGGTGGTTTCATACCAAGCGATCAAACCTCGATTATTGAGAGGGATACCAATCCAAAACAAAATGTGTAAGGTTGGTGCCTTGGCCTCGTTCATGTAGGAAATGAAAGCCCTTTGATGAAACAGAAATGTGTAACAACGGTATGCTTGACGCAATTGGTAGTCGAGACGCGGGGATGAGAAAACTCAAAGTGAGAACGAGCCAATTGGTCGATAAAGGTTAGGTTGTGGGCCCGGACAAGGAACCCGACTTATGATCGTAATATCAATTAATGCACGTTAACCATGACCTCGTTCGAGTTTCACCTCTAAGGATCACAAAGACACAAGTGTCCTAGTTTTCCCCAGCAGAGTCACCAATCTGTGGACATAGGACACCTACCGGCCTGTGGACATGGGCCACCTACTAGTGTTTAGACACGGGCCACCTGCACACCAATCCAATCTGTGGACATGCAGCGGTCGGAAAGCCACGTTTAGAGGCGTAGAAATGCTTTCGACCGAATCGCTTTATATCGGTCGGTTTCGTCTCGGTTAAGGCCTCAAAACAATGCAGAGATGTTCAGAGTCGCCACCAAGCAATTTTGGGATGCCTGAAAACCGTTCGAAACCACTTTATACCTCGGTCAATCAAGGCAAAAAGCGGTGCTTGACATAGGTACTAAAGATAAGGATTCGTCCCCCTTTAGCATCCTATCGCTAGAATGACTCTCGTACGCCCTGGATAAGGCCATCCACTATCCAAAGGTTCTGAGTAATGGGTGAGGTTACGTATTGGGAAGCTCTTTAATCGAACACCCAATCTCGCCCGCGTTAATGGCCTCTACTGATCGATCGTGGTTGCTAAGTGCAAAAGTTGATAAAACGGTAAATGCATGAATGCGCATCCAAAAGTTTAATCTAACATGTGAAAGTTTGCTGAGTCGGTTTGTTTATCTAAATACCAAGTAATTGATGTCGAGTGGGATTTAGATTGATTTGCATGTGAAAACTGAAATTAAACATCCATTTACCAAATTCGGATTATGGTGCTTAACACGATCCATTTATTTCGAAAAGAAGTGTGTTTAAATGATAAAGTGTAAAACGTAAACTTATAAATATGATCCGTCATGTATTCAGATTAACCGTAGTCGAGATCGTCCTAGACAAGTGCTTAAGCGAGACAGAATAGTGCCAAGCACCATTGGGGCGCGAGCCATTAGGTGATGCATAGGGCTCTGTCCAGGTTTCGAAATAAGAAAACAGACAGCCTCTTGGGGGCGCGAGCCATAGGGCGACTCAAGGGGCGTTTCCTGGTTGTTGAAAATGTTGTTTAAAACTGTTTTTGTGTTTAAATGATTTGCATGACTCGGGATAATAACTATTATCTTAGTAATATTCGATGTTGGATTTGAAAGCTTGTCATGAATAATTTACAAATAAAATTGTAAAATGTGTATGCTTAACCGTTTCGTCACCATTCTCGAATTAAATCGACAAGGCATATATGTTAGCCAAGGATGACATATGACATGGTCAAGACAAAGATGAAAATCAAATGAAATAAAAGTGAAAAGAAAAAGGTGGATATGAACTAATTATGTTAAATTTATTCTTTGTAATTAGTCGATATTATCATCGTACTCGGATTAAACCGACATGGTATAAAGAACCAAGGATGATTTTGATTATGACTAAAATGCTTGCAAATATAAATAAATGAGAAAAAGTGATAAATAAAATAAAAAGGTTTTAAAAATACCCATTAATTTGTAATTAACCAATAATATCATCGAATCAGGGAATAATCCATCATGGTATAAGGAACCAAGGATGATTTCTGTAATGGTCAAAATATTTGTCATAGAAAATGATTTGGAATGGTAAAAACCGTAAAGAAAAGAAGATGAAACAAAAGGGAAAGACGAGCACAAACACGTTTGAATTCTGACCAGAGACCCATAAGAGGCGCGACGTTGGTAGTGGTGACTACCAGCCTCTATCTCCAGTCAAAATCCTATTTTGGCTCGATCAATCCATATTTTGGATCATGTTATGCATTTTTCATGTTTATAAAGTCATGAAAACAGTAAATATATGAAATAAATGAGTTGTTTACACTCCAAACTGACATGTTATAATGTTTGCGAGGTAGACGACTTTAGAGACAGTTTTCTCGTTACGCGACTACTCGGTATCAAACAAATGTGTAAGGCTTGTGTTTTCAATCGGTAGGTCGAAAACACGTGTCGATTTGTGACGTTGGAAGTCGAGGTCTAGAATTTTAAGGGATAGAGACGGGGCGGACGCTCGCGTGAGTATTATGGTGTGTGAAGGTGAGTATTTATAGAGAATTGTGGGATGGTAGGTCGGTTGAGTTTTCTTGGAGGCTAAGGAGGAGGCCTAAAGAGGCGCGAGCCACCTAGTGCTTTAATGGGGTGTCCTGTCCTTTTCAATTTGGACGTGGCCTTTGTTCTAGCCAATGTTTTATTGGTTGTGATTTGTGGTATTCAAATAGGATATCATGTAATAATATGGTCAACTAATAAGATGGTATTTGGGTGTTATTTGGGGTAGGTATTTTGTGTGCTTGACTCGGGTTTGACCTGTGTTGAACGGGATTTGAATTTTGAGTCGGTTTTTGGCCCGGTGTCAGTTTTGACTCTAATTAGTGTCGTTTTAATGCAAATGATGTGATAAAGCCATTCATAGAATTATCTTCGACATTCGAGACTCAGGTTGACTCGGGTTAACTCAGCTTGCAGGTTTCTGAGTCGGTTTTGGGTCCGAAGACGGTTTTAACTCTAAATAGTGTTGTTTTAATGCAAATGAAGTTAGAAAACCATTTTTGAAATCATTTTTCATATCCGAGTAATGCATTAAACCATCTCATGTATAGCCAATCCACGCACGCATATCAAAAACACGTAGTAGTCTGATCATCATCGGGTGTTTTTTGGAAGGCGCAGATACTGGGTATCTACAGTAGCTCCTTAATATATTTTAATTGATGTACCATTATACCTTCTCGAGTTTGCTTAATATGTAGACCTAGGAAGAATCCTAATTCTTCCATCATACTCATTTCAAATTCTGACTGCATTAACTCAAAGAAGTACTTACAAAATTTTTCATTAGTAAAACCAAATATAATATCATCAAAATAATTTGGATAATTAAAATATCCGACCCTTGATTTTTCAAGAATAAAATTTTATCGACAGATCCCCTTTTGAAATCATTTTTATGTAAAAACTGTGATAAACGATCGTACCACAAACGTGGCGCTTGCTTTTGACCATAAAGGTGTTGGAGTAAGTGTTCCCGACAATAATGCGATCACAATTTTCAATGACATATTTAAATCTCATATTAAGAATACATGAGGTAAAGTAATACTTCTTAGTCAACTGGTCCACACATATCGGTAATGATTGGCTGACTAGAGTTTGACATTACTGTCGTACGACGGTGGTGATCAGTTGATCCCTCTAAGGTCATACCTATAGGGTAATGCTCTTAATTGATTATTTAATTAATCGTATGCCGATACGAGTTAATTAAATTGCTTAAAATTGACGGATGATTTTGTAAGTAAAATTACGCATCTTATTGTAATTCGATTAAATAAGATACGGTCTAAGTAATCGAATCGTTTTATTACTTAGATTAAATTATTGTTTACGAAACAATTGAAACAGATTGAATAATTTATTATAAATACAAGTTATTATAATTTATAATTCTATGAACCATTTTGGTACAAGTAATTATGAATTACTAGTTACTTTTTGTATATGACATATTTTATTAATATGTTGATTTTTAATATGTTAAAAATACATTATATTGTGACATGTCATGTAACATGTGACATATGACAAAATTGACAAATGACAAAATAAAATGGACTTTCCATTTTATGTATGTACCGAAAAAATAGAGGGAGGATTAGGGTTTATATTGTGTTGTTTATTTTAAATGGAATCACAATGATTAAACTCTACACATAGCCATGCACACCTAGTTTGTCTTGGGTAGAATGTGAAGCTCATGCATTGGCCCTCTACCCTTCCCTCCACCCAGTTTTTGTGCATAAGAAAAGCCAAGGGTTTTTCTCTAATTATTCACCCATACACTACATAGTTTTCTAGTGTTAGAAAAATAAACATCTCTCTACATTTTCTGAAATATTTTTAGAGAAAGAAAACTTACTAATTATCCCCTTTCTTTATCGAAATACAAGAGAATAAAAACACCATTTTGTGTCAAATTTTAAGCTTATTTTAATTAATAATTGTCTGATATTAATTAAAATAATTAAGGGGTTATCTTGGTACATCTCTTAGGGAGAGATTCTACACTTGAATTTTGTTCTTCCACCTTTGGAAAGCTCAAGAACTAGTAAGAAGGTGAACTTACTAGTGCCCATATTCCAAAATCATCAATGTAAGAATTGATTTTCTCCTTATACTTGTAATTGTTTTGCATGCATAAGATCCGATTTAATTTTATGACTAAATTAAACTTTCATATATTGGATATGTAAACAAATGAGATTAATGAATCACAACAAGTGGTATCAGAGCACAAGGTTGTTGCATGCAAAATCGGGTTTGTTTTTCCGAGTTAATTAGTTAACAAATAAAAGTTGTTATTTAGGATTTATGAAGATAAATCGCGAAATAATTTTGTATGTTAAAAGATTCTGGTCCTAAATGGATTTTAGGTCCATATGGGATTATTTATGGATTTTATTGTTCATTATATATATTATTGGCATTAAAATGTGATTTTTATGAGAAAAATGTCATTTTTGGACGAAAAATAGCTGAACTTTGAAATTTTCAGTGATTTTTGGATACGATTTCAGAAATATAATCTACTGGTTGCATGTTAAATTTCGTGAAAAACTAAGTTATTTTGCATAAAATATGAATTTTATAAGTTAAAATCGAATTTAAAAGGATTATTAGGTTATTATGAGTTAAATTTCGAATCTGGTCATGAAACTTTTATATGTTGTCACATGCATTTGTACTCAGTGTATGTAAAAATTTTAGATGGATTGAACTCCTTTTGCGATTTATGAATTTTTGACTAAAAATTCGATAAATAGTGGCTTTAATTTAGTATATAATGCTAAAACATATTTCATGACTAAAGAAAAATGTCATATGTTTCATTTTATCCCATATTTCAGATCTAAAAGTGAAAATTTGATTAAAATTATTTTTCTCATATTTTAATGATTTTATTTCTCAAATTCGATAAACCGCAATGATGTTTTTCTTGAACGATTTTCGAAATTTTTAACCTAAGTTTTGAACATTATGAATGTCATGGAATTATTCTAGAATGTTCAAGAGTTTAAATTTCAAATTTTGGAATTATTTGAAATTATTTTCATTTAATTTGGAGTTTTTATATATATTTTGAGTCCAAATGAACAATATTCGAAATTCAAGTTGAATTATTGTCAAAATTTTTGTGAAGACTAAATTTTGAGTCCTAAAAGGTTAGGGTAATTAACTTGAACATAAATGTGATTTATGAAATATTTCATAATTTTAATAGTTAATAATCAATCAAATCCATAAAACCGAGAAAAAATATATAATATTAGCTCTTTAAAGGCGATTTGGCATAAAATCAAGCATGTTCATACATATTTTAATGCTGCATTTTATTTATGATTGTCATATTTTTGATTTATATAATTTTTGAATTATGTAATTTTACTTAGTATGGCCTTAGTTTTTAATTGGTATTACCCGGAATGTATGGGAATATCTCGGTTGTAATTTTTGTGATCTCGTATCACCGTTTCATAATTTAATAGATTTTATTTTTATTACAAATGTATAATAGGAAATTATGTAATTTTTAATTATTACTTGTAATTCCGGAGATCCTTGAAGACGGTGCCGTTTGGATAGGCGTTCCAACAAGACGGTGTTACCTTGGAATGCGTGCCAAGTGAAGTTCAAGGGACCAATGGAGTTGGTTTTTAATTAATTTTTTTTTTAGGAAGGCCATACTAGGATTTTATATTTATGCTTTGCATTTTATTTATATGTTTGCATGCATCGCTAAATCGCCATAACTAAACTGCATTTTATTTTATCGAGTCATCGACCATGTCAATTATATTTATCGTAGTTCACCGCTTTAGTTCACTCAGATAATAAATTGACAAGACCTCTCACTAAATAATAATTGAGAATTAGCCTTACCAAATAGTAAAAACCATGAATCCCAATTTCATAAGGAAGTAGGCTCGGCTCGGGGTGCTAAACTTGTTACGTTGGGTAAGTGGGTAGTAAAAAGTTATTACATCGAAATTTGGATTGAGCTCAACGGAAGTATTCGTGACCGTAGTCGCATGTGTTCCGGGCTAAAGATAAATATTATAGTAATTTTATCGACCGAGAGTTCTAGAAGTAGAATCAATTAAAGAGTTAATCCACCGAGTTATATTACATCGAATATCCGGCTTCACCGTACCCGAGTTAATATGAACTTGGATCTTGGAATCATTTATCATAGTTGGGTAGAGGTCACTATGTAAATGTTTTACTTGTTAAAATATTTACAAGTATTATAATAACGATAAATGTTTGTTTTCAATTATTCCGTTATCATATTGTTCTATTTCTTTACCTTAAATTATACGATATCATTTTGATTTTAATTCAAAATCTTCATTAAAACATCGTAACTTAAGACAAATATGAATTTTCTTCTAAAACCTCGTGTTATCCATTGGAAGGATCTCTTGTGAAGAGTATAGATAAAAGTTATTCATGATCAAAAGGGTTTTTGATTCTTGACTAACATATCTACTTACAATGGATTATTTTTCATGTGCTTAATCGAATTAAGTACTTTGAAACGTTAAATCATTTTGGTAATTAGATTTGTTAGAAATCGTAATTGACCAAAATAAAGCAACCACTTCAATGAAAGTTTTAACACTAAACGATTGAATTGAAGTGTAGTCTTCATAAGATTCAACTTTGCTTCTCTAAGCAAAGATTCATTGAAATGAGTGGGAGCATTCTCTTAATTGTTAAGGAAAGGACGAGGTTCAAGAAGTAAAACTTGAATGGTATTGATTCAAGGAATGGTAAAAGTAAAGTTATTGAGAATAACAATACTAAACATATCAATCCCGACCGATAAGGTTTCCATTTTTGGAAGTGTTGGACACTAGAAAGGAAACTACCCCAAATTATTGAAGAACAAGCAATTTAGTTGTGGGACATCTAATGGGATTTTCTTCTCTAAATGTTTATTTGATTGACATAAACTTTTCTAGTACCACTTCGTCAATATTAGAAACCGGTGGTGGTTTTCATCATTGTATTCGATACATAGGATGATTAGAATATGACGACTATCATCAAATAATGTCGAGAGATGAAACTAGAGTCATTGTGTACTCAATCTAGTTTTTGGGTTTAAAGTTGTACCTTAATTATGACAATTAAGTACATAAACTCTAAATAAGAATATCATTTTGTTAAGATACAAAATGGTATCACATTTGTGATCCAATACACCACGATTTGATGGCTAGCCCATTAATCAAGGTGATTATATTCTAAACCAAACTAGAATGATATATCATGTAGATGATGCAAGACACAAATTGGTAACCTAAATTAAATCTTAATTCTGGAATGATAGATGCATCAGATCACAAGAGTTAGAGATTACTCTTGGACCATTAGATTGTTAATCTTATGGTATATGCATATCTTGTATTCAAAGCAAGATGTCTCGTACCTTTTGGTTAAAAAGGAGATCGAGGATGCAAATCATTGATCCAGAAAAGATTGATCATTTTCTTTTACCGACGATTGAGTTTATACTTTAGTGTTTACTTAATAAGGTACTAAGAGAAATCTTTGAAGAAGTTCAAAAGAGTTCAAAGAATCACGATTTAGTCAGGATGAGATTATCTAAGTGAAGACTTTGATATAAGCCAAAGGAAGAGTGATATAGTATCACAAGTTAATATCTCTTAACACGCATTATGTGATAAGGTGTAGTTAAATGAAGAAATCAAACCTTATTCGATATGGTTTGGACTTTATCAAGTTACTTTGAGTTACTTGATCTTATTTTGGGGATTTTATCATTTTGTCAGTTATTTTTCCACTAAATCTAAACGATTCATATGAGATATGAAATGGTAGGGTACCATGCTTGTAAGTTTTCACAAGAAACAAATGCTCATTTTTCCTTACTATAATCACGAGTACAACGGGTTTGTGGCTCGTGAAGCTGTCTTTCTAGAATACAAGTTTATTTCTAGAAGACAGAGTGGGAGAAAATATTCAAGAGCCACAAAAGAATTGTATGTCGCAAGAAACTGGTCTTTCTTGGCTACATGAGACGTTCTGTGTAAAACGTTGTTTCTTCGAAACCTAAGAGGTTAAACTCATCATTTGTTGAAGATGACGAATTAATGTTACTTTTAAAAAGTAAAGAGCTTACAACTTACAAATCAATTGTTTGATTCATGTTACTTCCAGAAAGTAACATATGACTTACATGAGAGTGTTTAAGTCACAACTCAAAACAAGGCTTAAAGCCATGAAAATCCGAAATAAATTCCAAGTGAATTTGTTAGATATCAAAGCTTGATTGGTTGAAAAGGGTTTTTGCACTAGTTGAAATGCTTGAGTCTATTCGGATCTTCTTAGGGATTGCATTTCATTATGATGAGATATATATAGCGAGTGAATCTAAAACCCACTTCTCCATAGAAGGAATGTATTCGATACATGTTATGAGTTTTGTAGATTCTTACAATCCTAAGACAATGTGCAACTTAATAGATGGTCTTAAGTATGGCATCTATTAGTTGGAATCAATGATTTGATCATGTTATAAAACTTTTCTCGATGGGTCGAGAAGTTGTATTTATACATGAAGTTTAGTGGGAGTTACGGAAATTTTATTAGTCTCAGATGTGGATGATATATTGATCATTGTGAATGATTTAAGCTTTGGAGAAATATAATACATCTTTAATATTTGGATTTATGGAGATAAATCCACATGATATTAGCGTCAAATAAGAAGTCTTATGTTGATAAGATTCATGACTAGTTCAATCAAGTTGAACATATTTGATTGATTCCATTTGTTTCCACTGCCAAATCAATTAAATGGAAATGATGTATGACACTTCATATACTTTGAGTATGATGAATTGTTTCAAATCGAATTTAAGTAATTGTTACCAGGTAGCCATATAAGTTGCTCTTAAGTGCTTGAGGAAGCAGTAAGGATGTAAAGTTAAGTGTTATTGGTGCAATTGACTAAATTTGTGTAAGGGCATTATACAAATGACAATTAAGATTGCGCAAGGTTTCCAACAAAACCATATTCAAAACACATAAAGATGGTTAAGGAACCATTGTGGCTATGTTATTTAAGAAATAGATTTGCTAAAATCGTTCTAAGCAATAAAGAACAAATGAGAAATATTTACAACGGAAATTGAATACACTTGCAATCATGAGATGTGCAAGAAGGGATGAGTCCCGCACACTGTGAAAAAAGTTGGAGCTATTCTAAGGCAAGAGAGCCTATATCTAGATTGAATCTAGACAACGTACTCAAAGAGTTTTGTAATGCAAGTGTTTGCATTACGAAAGGAAAACAAGTATGTAGCAAGGTTGAGCAAGGAGTTGCTAAAACCTACCAACCAAGGCCTAGTCATAGGCTCAACATGATAAGTCATGTCATTTCAATTAGATTTAGATGAACAACTACATACAAGATCAAATTAGATTATAGAATATGAAATAGTAATCAGGTAGTGACAATTCATATATGATAATCGCATTTGTCGTTCGAGTTTTAATCTAAAAACTCCTTTTATTACTTTGTTATATCCAATGGGTTGTAGAGACAATCATGAACCCCATTAAGGTGAACTGGATTAACATAGTATTCGCCCTTAGTTGCTTATATGAGGTGACGTCTCGAAGTGACTAGAGTGTGATATGATTGATTGCAAGTTCAAGTGCCATATAGTCATATGGGATGACTAGTCGATCACATAGGCACACGGTTTGGAACACTCTGTCGGGCTAATGACCGCCTATAGAGTTCTGGCAAATTTATATAGCCTGGTCGTGGCAAGAGCTACTATAGTATTCTAATGAGTCGATTCTTTGACTAAAGACTGTTCGCCCAAGGTGGCACAGTTTCTGAGTAACTTTGATTTATGTTCTACGACCTTCGTAAATGGGGTCAAATGGGCACATTTTAGGTTATGATGAGCTGTGGCTAGTCGAAGGGAATAGTGCGATAGGAATTGTCCACCCCTTTGTCAGGTTTAAAATAATATCTCAGGGCCACTCGAGGAGTAATGAACTGGAAATGCGTGGCCACGCTCGGAAGGTATCTATGGTAGATAATTCCGGTCAATCAGTTATTCTCCGGATCGAGGAAACCACTCTCGATATGATCACTTGCAAGTATGACCCGAAAGAAACCTTGCATTGAGTGGGAGATAGTAATAGGACAAGAGAATTGGTGACGCACACTTGTCGAGGACAAGTGGGAGATTGTTGGAGTAAGTGTCCCCGACAATAATGCGACCACAATTGTCAATGACATATTTAAATCTCATATTAAGAATACATGAGGGAAAGTAATACTTCTTAGTCAACTGGTCCACACATATCGGTAATTATTGGCTGACTAGAGTTTGACATTACTGTCGTACGACGGTTGTGATAAGTTGATCCCCTAAGGTCATACCTATAGGGTAATGCTCTTAATTGATTATTTAATTAATCGTATGCCGATACGAGTTAATTAAATTGCTTAAAATTGACGGATGAATTTTTGAGTAAAATTACGTATCTTATTGTTATTCGATTAAATAAGATACGGTCTAAGTAATCGAATCGTTTTATTACTTAGATTAAATTATTGTTTACGAAACAATTGAAACAGATTGAATAATTTATTATAAATACAAGTTGTTGTAATTTATAATTCTATGAACCATTTTGGTACAAGTAATTATGAATTACTAGTTAATTTTTGTATATGACATATTTTATTAATATGTTGATTTTTAATATGTTAAAAATACATTATATTGTGACATGTCATGTAACATATGAAAAAATTGATAAATGACAAAATAAAATGGACTTTACATTTTATGTATGTACTGAAAAAATGGAGGGAGGATTAGGGTTTATATTGTGTTGTTTATTTTAAATGGAAACACAATGATTAAACTCTACACATAGCCATGCACACCTAGTTTGTTTTGGGTAGAATGTGAAGCTCATGCATTTGCCCTCTACCCTTCCCTCCACCCGGTTTTGTGCATAAGAAAAGCCAAGGGTTTTTCTCTAATTATTCACCCATACACTACATAGTTTTCTAGTGTTAGAAAAATAAACATCTCTCTACATTTTGTGAAATATTTTTAGAGAAAGAAAACTCACTAATTATCCCCTCTCTTGACCGAAATACAAGAGAACAAAAACACCATTTTGTGTCAAATTTTAAGCTTGTTTTAATTAATACTAGTCTCATATTAATTAAAATAACTAAGGTGTTATCTTGGTACATCTCTTAGGGAGAGATTCTACACTTGAATCTTGTTCTTCCACCTTTGGAAAGCTCAAGAACTAGTAAGAAGGTGAACTTACTAGTGCCCATATTCCGAAATCATCAATGTAAGAATTGATTTTCTCCTTATACTTGTAATTGTTTTGCATGCATAAGATCCGATTTAATTTTATGACTAAATTAAACTTTCATATATTGTATATGTAAACAAATGAGATTAATGAATCACAACAAAAGGGCCTTATCGAGTTTAAAAACATTTTCAGGAAAATCTTTATCTTGAAAACCAGGTGGTTGTTCAACAAATACTTCTTCTTTCAAATAGCCATTAAGAAGTGTTGTCTTAACATCCATTTGAAAGAGTTTGAAACCTTTGTGAGAGACAAAAGCAATTAATAAACATATAACTTCTAGCCTGGCTATTGGTGCGAAGGTTTCATTAAAATCAATACCTTCTTGTTGGTTATAGCCCTGCACCACTAGCCTAGGCTTATTACTCACAATAGATCCCAAATCGTCAAGTTTGTTTCTAAAAATTTATCTTGTTCCAATAACTTTACGATTTGAGGGTCTATGCACCAAATGCCAAAATTTGTTTCTCTCAAATTGTCCTAATTTATCTTGCATTGCAACTATCCAATCTGAATTAGTTAGTGCAACTATGATGTTTTTAGGTTCAATCACTGAGTGGAATGAGTTTAAGACACACATATTATTTCTAACGGACTTACGTATTTGTACTCCAACATTTGGATCACTAATGATCGCGCTTTCTGGACGTGCACTCTTATATTTCCATTTCTTAGACGTATATGGAATGTTGCTGACATTCTGGTCCGAGGAAACATTACCCTGAGTTGAGGTAAAGTTATCCTCACTTGAGGTAACGCTATCGTCATCTGAGGTAACCATATCCTTTGGAGTTCCCCCTGAATTCAAGCTAAGATTTTGTGTTGATTTATCAGTAGCTTCATTTCCTAGAGAATCTTTAGGGGATTCTTTAGATTTAGAAGATATAGATGAATCAACATTAGTCCATGCTTGATTTCTGACTTCCCTTGCTTTGTGGGTGTTCTCAGCATTTGTTCCGTTGATCTCTTGATTTTTATCTTCTTCTACACTACTACATATACAGGCTATAACAACGGTTAAAAACCGTTGTCATATAAAAAAGCGGACGATGTTAAAGCGTCCATTGTAAAAGGTTTTAACAACGGTTGGTTTTCTTAAGGAACCCGTTGTTAAAACTATTAACAACGGTTTTAAGTATAAAAACCCGTTGTGGAAAGTGTGACTCAATTTTGGGGGGAAAGTTATAACAACGGGTTGTAATATACAAAACCGTTGTTATAACTAAAGACAACGGGTTGTTTATAAATAACCGTTGTTGTTTGTTTTTTTAAAAAAAAAAAAAATTAAATTAAATATTACTAGATGCATGCATAATTACGGCCCGTTATAATTCCGATGCATGCATTATTACTGCCATCCCTGTGCATATGAATGGACAATATGGAATGAGAAGGGTTATAATAAGATTTGAAGCAGCAGAGAGAGATATAATGATGATTATGGCACAACTTCCTAACATATATATTAATTAAAAAACAACTCAAACCACACATTGCTTAGTATAAATACATGCATTATCTCAACTAACATTCCATTATCTCACTATACATCTCCAAACCCTAACTGCTAAAATAAACCCTAATTAATCTTTCAAACAAACTAAAAACTCCATCAACAAAATGAATGATATCATCCTTAAGACTCTTACTATGATCGACAACAACAACAGTTTCATCCGCCGGTTGCTCCACATTGAGGAAAGTTTCAGGAGCTACCTTTTGGATGCTTGATCCGTACTGAAGGACGCCAAAAAAGATGGCTTGACGAGAAGCGGCGAGCGATTGCGGCTATATGACGATATAGCAATCTGCTGAAACGGAACCTCCAAATAGCCAAGGAGGAGAGGACGGATATCATAGAAGAGAATAAGACTCTCTATGAAAATATAAGAATTGCATTTTTATTAATGTAATTTTTTTTTAATTTATGTATATATATATATATATATATATATATATATATATATATATATATATATATATATATATATATATATATATATATATATATATATATATATATATTATGTTGATCATGCATTCCTCTCTATCATCTTGCTTCTTCTTTGTTTTAGTTTATTTAATTTGTTTTACTAGCTAATTAAGTGAATAATACTTAAAGAAATAACAAAATGATCGATAAAAACACATACATGCAAATGAAATAATTAGAAAAAGAAAAAAATGACGATGAAAGACGATGAAACCAACAGTGACGGCGAGATTTACCTGATAATTAGAGAAAGTAAGAGACGATGAAATCAACAGTGACGACGAGAAGATAAAGCGACGATGAGAAAGAGAGAAAGAGACGATGAGAAAGTGTGTGTTTTGTGTTTGTGTTTGTCTGTGTTTGTGTTTGTGTATTAAGGTTTGTGTTTTGTGGCTGTAGTTGATTTGTGTTTGTGTGGTTTATAGTATGGAAAGTATTGACAACGGTTATTAAACAAAAACCGTTGTTAAAACGTTTTAACAACGGTTTTAAAACAACAACCGTTGTCAAATAAGTTTTAACAACGGATTTCAAATGTAACCGTTGTGATTACTTTTCACTAACTTTGCGTCAATTTTGCGCCAAATTATTAACAACGGTTGTGCATGTGTGACCCGTTTTTAAAACTTATAACAACGGTTATATAACCATACCCATTGTAATTAATTTTAGTAAAATTCGTGCCATACATTCTACAAGTTCTATTGTGATTTTCGTGAATAATCGTTGTTAAAGGGGCGTTGTAGTTGCCTGGATTTGTAGTAGTGCTAGCTCGGGAGGAGCTTTATAAGTAAGCCAAAAATTTGGATCATTATCATCCTCAAGTTCTTCTTGTTTATATTGACCAAGTATATCAGTTTCTGTATATAACATCCTGTAAAAAAACTCCTTCGTCACTACGAGGATCAAATTTACCTAATATATTATTGTCATTATTATGTAAAAAAACATTTGCTTCCAAAACATCTTAGGTGTGGAATATTTGGTTTTCTTCCTCGTAATAATCCGTATGGGGTTTTCTTTATGATTGGTCTAATCATAGCTCGATTCTGTATATAACATCATGTGTTTACAGCTTCTACCCATAAGTTTCTAGGTAGACCACTACATAGTAACATTGTGCGAGACATATCCTTAAGAGCTCTATTATTTCTTTCAACGACTCCATTTTGTTGTGGAGTTCGTGGAGCGGAAAAATTATGATCCACTCCATTTTATCTACGAAACCTAATGACGGCTTGATTGTCAAATTCTAAGCCGTGATCTGTTCTTATAAGTTTTAGATTATGACAACATTTGTTTTAATCCAACTTCATTAAACATTCAAACTCCTCAAAGATTTGATCCTTAGAGGTTAAAAATATAGGCCAAAAAAATCTTGAATAATCATCTACTAGAACAAACACGTATCGATGACCAGCTCTACTACTTATCTTCATAGGTCCACATAGATCCATATGAACTAATTGTAAGGGTTTAGAAGTACTTACAACCTTTTTCAGCTTGAAGGATGATTGAACATGCTTACAACGAACACATATATCAAAAAGTTTGTCAGTATCAAATATTACAGAAGGAAGTTCGTCAACAAGATCCATCCTTTTCAGTTTATTTAAACTATAAGAGCTTATATGACCAAAGCGTTTATGCCATATAGTTGGATCATTTATAACGGCACTCATACATGTTAGAGAGGCAGATGAAATAGAATTAATATAACAAATGTAAATGTTGTTCTTTCTTCTACCTTCTAATATGATATTGCTAGATCCTTCACGAAAGATACGACACGTATTAGAGTGAAATACAACCTTATTCCCTCAATCACACAACTGTGATATACTTAGCATATTATGTCTTAAACCTTTAACATATAGCATATTATCAATGGAATGTGACTTGGAAATACCTATTTTCCCAATACCAACAATCTTTTCTTTCTTGTTATCTCCAAAGGTCACACTACCACCATTATAGGCCTCCAGCGAGAGAAACTTTGATTTATCTCCAATCATTTGTCTCGGACAACCACTATCGAGATACCATTGATTGCTTCTACTAGCCTTCACCTGCAAAAGATTTACTTGTTTGTTTTAGGTACCCACGCAAAGTTGGGTCCTCTTTTGTTAATGTCAGGAAGTAAATCCTTGCGAATCCATATTTGTTTAATCATATATTTCTGATTAGATTTATGAGAGGTTTTATTATCTTGCTTGTGATTAACATAAGTCCAATCTCTAACGTCCTTTTTCGTTTGTGGTTTTGTTTGTTTTCTATTTTGTTGACTTTTAATATAATTGGGTTTAGCATATTTATTATAATTTTCATTTTTATTCATATATGCCTTTCTTTTGTCACAAGAATAGAAAACATGTCCTGTCTTACCATAAAAATAACAAACATTATATTCATGTAAACCTACATATTTTCTTTTGCAAAAATCACGATCAGAAGGCTTAATATTTTTCTTAACATATTCTTGTCGACACTTTGTCTGATACCCTAGACCTTCATTGAAGTATCTTTCAGATTGTTTATTAAGAAAATTTAAGACAGTCTCACTTGCCTTCCAATTCTGACTAATATTAAAAAATTCTTTCAAACGAGCATTAAGGTCTTCCCTTTCTTTAGTCAGTTTTTCACAATTTGAACATGCTTGAACTGTTTTAATAGGGACATCATTAGTCTTATCTATTTTTGATTAAAGCTCTATAATTTTGTTAGCTAAGGAATTCTTCACCACAATATAATCATATTTTCTCGTTATGAGCTCATTAGTTAAATTTGAAACTTGTTCATTGAACTCTTTTATCTTTCTTTCTAAATATGAGGTAACGGTATCCTTGGCTGAGGTAACGGTATCCGTGGTTAAGGGTACCGTATTCATGGCTGAAGATACGTTCTCTTCAGATTGAGAACTTAATTTAGGGTTTTTATTACTTCTTACTAAGTTAGGTGCCGGTTCAACAATTGAGTCAAGACCAGGCCTTGAAGCTACTGGTGAACCCTCACTCTTCTTGGCAAGAAGTTTTTTAACCTTTTATTTATGAAGATAATTCTTTTCAGCAATATCGTTGATTTGTACGAGTAATTCCTTTAATTCATCGTTTTGATCAACGCAAGTTTCATAAACTTCTTCAAAATGATTTAAGATCTTATCTTTAGATAAATTACGAAATTTTATTTTTCATTTGAGCAAAAGTTACCTCGCTTTTATCCTAAGTGTCTGAATCTGATCGTCTTGGGTGAGCCATTAAACACATGTCCTTCTTTTTGTGAGATTTGGAACACGATGCTTCATCGTTTTAAGGACTGAAACACAGATTTGCTTCTTGCTCTTCTTGTGATTCTTCAGTCCCCAAATCTCCCCAACCATAGGATGCGAGAATAGCTTGCTTATAATTGTTCTAAGTTCTTTCGCGTTTATCTTTGTTTTTGATCTTTTTCCACGTAGGGCAATCCTTAATCATATGGCTTGATTCCCCACATTTATAACATTCTTTATTCGAAAATTTTTATTTAAGAGAAGCTTGATTTTTATTGTTAGAAAACTTTACTTGATTAAATCGAAAATATTTTTTAAAGCGTCTAACGAATAAACCCATATTCTCGTCAACCTCTTCATTGTAACTAGATTCGGCTTGTAAGGCTATACCTTTACTCTTGGACATATCGCCATGGTTTTTGTTGAGTAGTAACTCATGAGCCATCAACGAGCCAAATAAACTTTCATAAGAAAGCAAAGATAGATCCTTAACCTCTTCTATATCAGTGACATTAGGTTGCCACTTTTCAGTTAAGCTTCTCAAAAATTTTTGAACCAAATCTTCGGTCTCAAAGGATTTTCCTAGATTTCTTAGCTCATTGATCATATTTGAAAATCTGGCAGACATATCATTGATGTTTTCATCTCTTTCCATATGAAATATCTCGTACTGCTGAGTTAACAAATCTATTCGATACTTCTTAACCTGGGGCGTTCCTTTATATGCCAATTCCAGACTATCCCAAATCGGTTTTGCATTAGAACATGAGGAGAAACGACTAAACTTTCCTTTAGTTATTCCACGTTGCAAAAATGACATTGCACGTGAATTCTTTTGAGCTTTATCAAAATCAGTCGCATCATAGTCATCTTCTTCCTTTACTTTAATATTGCCAAGTACATCGACAGTAGTAATGGTATGAGGTCCTTTGACTATGATTCTCCAACACACATAATCGGTGCCTTTTATAAAATGCATCATTTGTTTTTCCATAAACTGTATCCTGTACCATTGAATATATGATACTTTGTCTCCTTGGAATCCATGATAAAGAAAAGAAAAACTTTTGAAAGGATAAAATAAAATATAGAAATAAAACGAGTAACTAGAGTATTGGATCGACTCTCTAGATGTTAGGCTATCAAAAGCACGAGGCTTTGATACCAATTGTAGAGTTCAACAACCCAACAAATATACTCTAGAGGGGGAGTGAACAGAGTATGTACCGTTTTTCAAAATCTCGAAGATAGTTATGTATTTCTAATTCGTGACTTATGAGTTAAGTTCAAATGTACGAAGTATACAGTGATTGTGCAAATGATTTGATAACAATATAAAACAAACGGTATAAAAAAGATAAATAACACACGATATGTTAACGTGGTTTGACCCAATTGAAAAGCCTACGTCCACCCATTTTTATTTATTGTTTATCATGAGCGCCAGATCCGGTGTAGCGTACAATAAACAACTAACCCTCATGACTAAACCTAATCGTGCTAATGAAGGATGTTAAGCCTTCTGTGTGTGAGAGATGTGAAGCTCTCGATTTGTGAAGGATGTTAAGGCTTCGTGTTTGTAGGATGTTAAGCCTACGGTGCGTAAGATGTTAAGCTTACAAAGTTTAAATATGAAATACAATCAAATCTAAAACAGTACAATCAATTGTCTAGAAGAGGATTGTAAAACTATGCACTTTTAAAAATTAAACTTTTGACACCAAAAGTACGTAGTTTAAAGACTTCAACTTTCAAAAGCAATTTGCAAAATGAACGATTAAAAACAAAGCTTAAAGCATCGAAAATGATTTTGCAAAATATCAATTTAATCAAGAAAGTTCGTATAAGTCGTGTGTATCGATTTGAAGTATTAAATGTGCATTTAAATGAGGCACACACGAGTAAACACCATAAACCTTTCGAATTAGGGTTTCTCATGTGTTTCTTGATAAACACTTCAAATCTATATTTTTTCATAAAATAACAAAAGATAATAATTATCAAAATATCTTGGCCAAAGATATATTTTAAATGAATAAAATACAAGTCATATTTTATGAAAGAATAACCGAAAATATTGAGTAAAATCTTTAACGAAATTCGGTTAATAGTTTTAAGGAAAAATAAGATATTTTTCACAATATAAATATCTTTTCAAAGAGTAAGAATCTTGTTTGGATAAAACTAAATCTTAATATATCTTTATGTTGACAGATTTCATAATATCTTATAAACAAGATATACCAAAATCTTTCTTCAAAAGATATACAAGTCTAGGTTTAATCCTAGCAAAGATTCCATAAAATAAAACGAGATATTATAGATTTGAGATGACCACAATGAGATAGAAGGAGTTTTAGAAAATAATTAAAATGTGAACTTGCTGCGGGTCCTGAGAATACAGTCTCCTCAACTGAGGATACCGTTTCCTAAATATATAGCAGAGTTCTTCCGAACTTGAGGTAACTGTTCCCTCAAGATCAGTTTTACTTTGTTCATAGTTCTAAGATACTCTTTTACATGATATGTCCTTAACCTAATTCTAGGACTTCATGATGATCTCATAGTTGTTACATTTTAACGTTGATCATTTTCATCATACGCTTCTCTTGAATGAAGCTTGAGTACCTAAATAATAAACGCTACAAAACATACCAAGCTCATAAAAGCGTAAAATAAAATAGCTTAGAAATAAAACGTTAACTGGACATGCTTCAAAACCCATAAAAACCTAGGGTCAACAATCTATTTCCGATAATGTTGATAATACTTCTATTAGTGTATTTATTGAACCTAGAAGACGCAAAGGGGCTACAATTTTAAAAGACTTTAACCCTGACTTTGAGACTTATTTGACAAAAAAGGAATTTCATGATAAGGAAGATATATGCGCTTATGTTCTAGAAAATTATCCTATAACTTATAGGAAGACCGTGAGTTCTATTAATTCTACATTTTGGCTTTAAGCTATAAACATTGAGATAGATTCTATCACAAGTAAAATTACTGGGATTCTCACCGACCTTCCTAGAGGGTGTAAACCCCTAATTAACAAATGGGTTTATAAGAAAACGCTTGAAATAAATGGGTCTATTGATAAGTACAAATTTAGACTGGTTGTTTACTGTGATCCACAAACCAAAGGTTTAGATTTCCTTGACACTTATTCTCTTGTTACTAAAGTTGCAACTATTAGAGCTTTGATTGCGTTAGCTTTTATACATGATCTTTTTGTGCAGGAAAAGAATGTAAAGAAAGATTTTTTGAACGGACATTTGAATGAAGAAATATATATGATGTAACCAGAAGGTTGTGTAATTCCGGAACAAGAAGACAAGGTATGTAAACTGATTTGATCATTGTATGGTCTAAAGCAAGCTCCGTAGCAATGGTATAACAAAATTTTCCAAACTATTCTTTTCATGGTTTTCATCTAAATGATTCGGATGATTGTGTTTATGCTAAAAATAATAAAGACGGATATGTAATTGTGTGTTTGTACGTTGATGATATGCTCATTTTTTGGACTAATATGGATGTTATTAATGATACTAAGTCTTTTCTAAGTTCACGTTTTGACATGAAAGATTTAGGTGAAACAATTATGATACTTGGATTAAAAATCACTAGGACTAAAAATTGTTTGAGTTTGGATCAGACAGATTATGTTTAGAAAATTCTAAAGAAATTTGACTATTTTGATTGTGCACTGGTTAAAGCTCCATATGACCTTAGTATTCACTTAAACAAGAATAAAGGTGATAGCATGAACCAAGAAGAATATGCTAAGATCATTGGCAGTGTTATATTTCTCATGAATTATACTAGACCAGACATTACTTATGCGGTGAGTCGACTTAGAAGGTACATACATCGTCCTCATCAGTCACATTGGAATGCATTACTTATACTTCTAAAATATCTTAGGGAAACAATGAATTGGGGTCTACAGTATTCCAAAACTCCATGGTTTTAGAAAGATATGTGATGCTAATTGGGTGTCTATTAATGATGAGATTCTTTCTACTAGTGGATATGTGCTTACTTTGGTTAGTGCTGCTAATTCATGAAAATCTTCTAAACAAAGTTATATTGCTAAAACAACAATGGAATCCGAGTTTATTGCTTTAGAATTGGTGGGATAAGAAACTAAATGGCTTAGTAACCTGCAAGAAGATGGAGGGGGGGGGGGGGGAGACCAGCTCTATCAGTTTCAATGCATTGTGAGTGCAATCAAGCTTACAATGGAAAAACGAGACATATACGCTTGAGACATGCTATAGTGAAGAATCTGATCATAAATAATGTGATATGACTGTAATATGTAAAATCAAAGAAGAATATTGCAGATCCTCTAACGAAAGGTCTCTGCAGAAAATTGGTGCTGGAGTCGGCATAAGAAATGAGTTTAAAGCCTATTGGCAGTGAATTGTGACGGGGATCCCCAACTTAAGTTTAAATATGTTCAATGGGTCAAACGAAAACACGGGGATCTCATGTTGTAATACTACTACTATTCCTATTTATAATAAAGCGTGATGTAGTATTTTTTTTATAGTGTATTATATCTGTCTTGTAAGGAAGGCGAGCTAAACTCTTAATAAGTCCATAGTCGTTTATTAAAGGTGGTTTGTGATAGTCAAATGTGATGGACTTACCTATGTGAATATGGGGAAAATGCCCAAACCCCTATGAGGTCCTTCGAGTTAAGGACATCTAGAACCTTTATGAGAATCCAGGGATGTGGGGCTCCTTTTATAACATTTTTCGAGGACGAACGCAGATTCGAATGCTAGTTTGTCATAGTTATCCGTTACAAAATACCGTGGAGAGTTCAAAGTCAAAATCTACCCAATACGGCTGGAGCAGGTAATTGTTTGCACTGGGTAAAAATTCAAGTCCACAGGACATTGTCATCTTAAGACTTATGTTTCGTTGCCATACATCAGCTATTTTCTTTTCTTCTTTTGAATCATACGGGGGATTGTTGGAAGTGTTGCTTTAAGCGAAATTTCTTTTTGTCCCACATAGGAAGAATATGAAACGGAGTTGTGGTTTATAAGTGATCTCTTGTGTAACACCACTAATATGTGTAGTAGTGAAGGAACTCTACAACCTCAGGGTACACGCCCACCATGCCATGTGGGATCGTGCTTGGGCACGGGATCTGGGCTCTTGTAGTGCACCTGATGTGCAGGCCATCGGCTCCTTTTGAAAGTGAGATATCACTTATTTTCCTTATCTTTTTTTGCACAATTTCCGAGTCGGATATTTCAGTCTTCTATACTGACTGTTGTGGTTTTCCCATACTAATTTTTCTAGTGTACTAAAACTGATTTGTGCTTTTTCCATGCTGACTAAGCAGTCCACTAAAAATGATTTCCATGACACAATAAATTCGGTTCTGGATCCTTCCTACTTTTCCTATAAATACTACCTAACCTTTCCATTTTAAAACACACAAAATCAGTCTCTCATCTTTCTCTAAAATATTTCCTTATGCTCTTAAGCTGATATTGAGCAACATTCTACAACTAGTTCTCATTCTGAGTCTTTATCTTATACCTTAGCCTTGGAGGTCGTGTATCCCTAGGGGTTGGTTGCAAAGAGGCCATGTGTATCGAGTGGGACAAATTCAACATTAGGGCAATGATCGTTATGGTGTGGATTCAAACTCGTCGTCAAAAGCTACCAACCAAAACAATATTTATAACTTTACAAAATACTCTTAGTAAAGAGGCAAGTAAAGGTTGGATCCCAAGGGACGGGTATTGATGTAGGATTTTCAATTGTAAATGGTCGCGTCTTAGGGTGTCACAATTTGGGGTTGAGGTAGGAGATCAACTAAAACTAATTAACCATAAAAACAAATGCAAGGTAAATAAAATGGATCGTAAACAATTGATTAAAAGCACTAGGGTGTCATGGGTTCATAGGGGATTCATGGGAGTTGATCATACAAACATGTTCTCAATTATAAGCAAGCACTTATTGTTGTGATGGGATCGAGTTGGTGTATAAGCTTACAATCCCTAGGAAGGTTTGGGTCTCGGAGCCGAATCGATTAGATTGTACAACACCTACAAGTCGACTTAATCCTTCTTATCCAACTATATGCATGGTCTAATGAGGCTCGAGTTGGTGTATAAGCTTACAAGCCTCATTGAAAAGATAGGTGATGGATCAAAAAATGCAAGGATTCATAGGCTCGCATTTCATCAAACATTACATGTGCATAAGTTGAAATCACAACAAGCAAGCAAATAAATTATGAAAACATATTAGATTAAGCATGAATCATTCCCCATGTTGGTTTTCCCTATTTCCCCATTAACCCTAGCTAAGGAAACTACTCACTCATTATCAAGTTTAACATGCTAACAAGGTTGTCAATCATATTTACAAGGCAAAACATGATGAATAAGTAAGAAAGATTAACAATAATTAAACAAGGATTAAGAGAATTATACCTATGGAGATTCCAAAATAATAATGCAAAGGATAATAGAAGTACTTGATGATTGATGGAAGGTTGTCAATCTCCCAATAACCCCAAATAATCTTCTAATTACCCAAAATAAATGATGAACAATAGAGAAATTAAGAAAATATTAAGATATGATTTATATTGATAAATTGTATTACAATTAGTTGAGAGTATTAAAAACTAATTAAGAGGTACTAAAAATTGATTAAGATGTGATTAAGAGAGCATGCTAATCTAGGTAGTACAATGAGGTATTTATACTAAAGATTAGGTACAAAAATTAGGGTTACTAAGGGCTTAAATGACTATTAAGACCCTAAGAAAACTTGAGCTCCTCTCGAAGGAAATGCGCATCTCCGTCTTGCTAGTCCCGTGTCAATATGCTCGTCCCGTGCTGAGGCATGGTTAGTACTGCCTTGTGATCCGAGCGGATTGCAGGGGAGACGATCGGATTAGGGTGCTGTGGGATGCTCGTCTTGGGCACAAGACGCTCGGATCTTACTGCTTAGAGACGCCCGAATTGTGGACAATCCGCTTGGATCCTGGGACAGACAACTTCTCTTCTTTTTGCTCCTTAACAATCCGCAAGGATCGTGTTGAGGATGCAAGGATCCTTTCATCATTGCCCATTTCACTTTATTATCTACATAGGCCTTCTAGTAATGTCTTCTCTTTGATGCTTGGTCATTGGATGCGATCAATTTAGCTCCATTCCACCATGTAAATGCAAGGGTAGCAATCCTTTCCTACCAAGGAGACAAAACCTCAAAGAATACGCAAAACGGGAAACTAAAGATAGTAAATGACCCGATTATGTACTATAAAGCATGGGAACGAGGTAAATTCGGGGACTAAATGTGCTCAAATATGAGTCACATCAAACATCCCCAAACCGAACATTTGCTCATCCCGAGTAAAGAGGTGACAAAAACTAGGACCCTTATTTAAACTTTCCTACTAATATAGTCGATATGAGACAATTAGGGGGTCTCACGCCGCCCCTTCAACTCACAACAAGACAACCATGAGGTAGGATGCCTTCTTGCAAGGCAAGGTGGGTCTTGCCAAAATGGCGATACATCCAAGCATTAAGCACACAAAAGCAAGTAATGGATGCATCTACAAAAATGAATAGCCACTTTCCTCATCTAAGTGGCGGAAATTATCTATATGGGAAACAATATAATGGTACACACTCCATTATAGATACGGTTTATTCAAGTTACTAAGCCTAGGAGGATACTAATAAATCACCTCCAAGTGGTGTCAAGCTAGGGTACTTTTGTCCTCAATCGTTAAATGCTTTCGTCAAGAGTAGGCTCCTTATGGCGTTAGAAACACTGGAGGATCGCGGAAATCCCCTTCTTGCCTAGACAAGAAGAAGGGTCGTCCCTTGTCCACCATGCATAAAAGTGGATTCGATGGATACAAGGGATCATTTGTATTTGAGTTTCATATGGGAGTTTGCTTTTGTTGTTGTTTTCCCCCCAATTACTTGTGGCATTTGACATTTGAGAACAATTTCTTTTTGCCATTTCTTTGATGTTTGGCATTTCAATACTTGACAATTTTCAACTTTTTGCATTTTCTTTTGAACATTTTCAAAGTCACCCCAATTAGTAACGAGGGTGCCTTTTTTTTTTGAAGCATAAGAGTTCTTATTTTTGGTACTCCTCTTTTGTTTGATGCAAATTGCAAACTTTTTTCATTTCTTTTCATTTCTTGAACTCAAATTTGAACAATTTTTGTGCCCATTCCCTTTTGTTGACAAAAATGTGGTAGAATATGGAAGATGGTTGCATGGTTTCAAAGGTCACCTCGGAATAAACGGTAGCCAAGGAGTTATCACACCACAAGGTACTCTTGACTAGGCCCTAATCCATGGGTCAAAAGATACTAGTATGACACATCCTAGGGTGTTTTACAAGCATTCTAGTAAGGAAAGTCTCAAGAAGAAAAAGTATCTACAAGGGCCTATATACACTTGTCAAGTTTCCCAAATAGATGTTTTCACAAAAAGTTTCCTAAATGCAACTATATGCCATGATGCAACTAGCAAGTATACAACCTAATTCATATGCTTCTACCAACTAATATGCCATATAAGCTAAATGCAATCCTATAATCACATTATTTTATACCGCATCAATCAAAATAAAGCCACATAGTCATTAACATAAAGAGGAAAAAGGATATTGGAAAGATCATACCATGCGTTTTTCATAATCCTCATGTCTCGGATGTGGCGTAGTCGATCAATGTGAAAAAGGATAGACAAGCAAACAAACAATATATATAATATATACAATTCTACACTATAAAGGAATGAACATGTTCTTGGTTTTTTCAATTTTTCAAATTTTTATGGGTTTTTGTTTATGAAATAAAAAGAAGACATGTTTTAATTTTTCAATTTTTATCATTTTTGTTTTAAAAGTCAAGTTAGAATTTCCCATCCCCACACTAGTATGGGCATTGTCCTCAATGGTCAATACGATAGAAAATTATGCAAGCTAATATGAGAATGCATGATTTCTACATTAAATGTAAACTATATGAAATATAAACAAGTGAATACATTCTAAATTATACTATATGATGCATGAATTTTGTTGGTTGGAGAGCAAAATTTGAATTGACTTCCAATGCTTATGCTTGAACTTCCCCAAACCAAATAAGACACTATTGCTAGTGTAAAATTGGGGGAGTTCATGCACAAGAATGCTATGTATGAGACTAGTTTGTCATTTTGGATTTTCATGGTGGGAACAATATAAGACACCTCAATGAAACCGAGGTGGGAGTCCTCTAGGTGTTGCTAGGACTCAATAATCATGATCAAGAATAAATTAAAATGATATAAAGACAAAGCTAAAAGGAGGTGTAGGAAACTCACAATGGGTTGTGGCATCCTCCAAAAAGCTTGTCAAACCTCAATTGTCGCTCATGGCGATATCACTATCATCGACATCTTCATCATCCTCATTATCATCATCATCTACCTCCATGGACCCGGAGGTTTACCATCATCTCCATCACTTGAGCTTTCCATTTCTTCTTCCTCATCTTCCTCTTCTTCTTCTTCCCCATTCTCAACAACAATCTCCTTTCCCTTGGTAACCTCACCACCTATGCTAGCATCTCTAGGAGCATTAGGAAAGAACACTTCCCTATTCGCCCAACTAGGCAAAGGACATGATGGGTCAAGGAGTCCTTGCCTAGCTAGGTGTAGGAGGGGCGGATATTGGGCCTGGTAGGCATTGACCCGGTCCTCATAAGCTTCCCTATGCATATGTTGCATCAATTGAGTCAAATAATCGTTGCCTACCTCAACATCTTTGGGTCGGAATTCTTGGTAGTTAAACGGGTAGGGTGGAGTCACAATAGAGGAGGAGGAGGGCTCGACAATTGTTTCCCTATGTTGTTGCATGATCATCTCGGCTTCACCGGAGAGTGGAAGAAGATAGTTTGTGCTTCGAACATTGAGACGGCAAATCTTGCTTGGAAAGATGAAGGACTTAGCTTCCTTGGTGAGCCACTCAAATTTGTTGTCAAGATTATCGTTCTTAACCCCATGAAACTTGTTAATCATAGTGGCTAAATCAAGAAGGTTGCCACCTCTAACCGGTTTGTAAGTATTTTCCTTGTTAAACTCCGGGTTGAAGTGTTTTGCTAACCATGTCACCAAGCCTCCATTAACGATAAAAGCCGATCCTTCTTTACCATGGTCAATTGTAAGCCACCGTTCAATTAGGAGTTGAAGTATGTTGTATTCTTTGGTGAACTTCTTGTTGACATTCATGGTGGATTCTAAGTAGACAAAGTCGAGTTCGGTAAAATGATTAGTACCCTTTCTTGCGATCAAAGTGTTCCCGATAACCTTATGCCATACTCTTATGCCCGGGTGGTGGACATAAAGAACATGACAATCATGGTAAGACTCAAATTTTATTCCGGTGATTGCCTTCCATAATGGCGCGGGATCATATTTCAAGGGTTTCTTATCATAATGGGAATGCTCTACAAGACCAAACACTTTCCCAAACACTTCCAAAGTCATCTTTCTATCCTTATTTTCTAGGCGGAATTCAACACTTTTCAAGTGCAAGACATTAGTTACCTTAAATGAGCTTATAAACTCCATAGTAAGGGAGGGGTATGTCAATTCTTGCATCTCAAAGATGGTAAGCAATTTCATAGACTCGAAAAAGTTCTTGGTCCTCTCAAGAACACCCAACTTATCTAAGGCATCTTGACAAATGAATTTAGTAGGCAAAATGGTTTTTCTAGCAAGGGACATAAATGCTTTCCTATGAGAATCGTTTGTGAAAATTACCTCCGAATAATCTTGTAGTTGTTCAATAACCAGAATAGGAGTAGTTTCCACCATAGGAGTAGCAACTTCTTGAATCTCCACCCTTGCTTGTTGCACTACCAAAGCCTTTGAGGCTTGAAGTGCTTGTTGCCTTTTTGAAAGAT
Organism: Silene latifolia; assembly: GCF_048544455.1. NCBI lineage: Eukaryota > Viridiplantae > Streptophyta > Magnoliopsida > Caryophyllales > Caryophyllaceae > Silene > Silene latifolia. The sequence goes on along the minus strand of NC_133526.1, from coordinate 50,461,478 downwards.
TGGAAGTTGTAGGTGCCTTGTTTCCACCTTTAGTTCTTGCCATTTCTTCTCCTTTTCAAGGTTGTATCAACAAAACTTTTCTTGAATGCTTCTAGTCTCCTCAAGTTTCAAACTAATCCCAAATTGATTATGGGTTTTTCGAATTTTGTCTTGAAACCCTAGAAAATCAATTCAATTTTTGACGATTTGGATGTTTGGTTGGTGTTTTGTTGATGAAGGAGTAATTTGATTGTGTTTTGAGGAAGTTTGGGTTTGATTTAGGTGAATTTGGTTGAGGATTTTGAGTTTTGTTGATGAGGGGATTGAGGGTTTTGAGGGTTTATGGGTGTGTGTTTGTGTTTTGAAAGGAAGAAATGAATTGGGGATGAAGGGATTTTAATCCCATGTTATAGCAGTAGCAGGGGAAGACGGGCGGATTTTTACCAAGACGCTCGGATCCTAAAGCAGTTAGCTGAAGAATTTCCAACCCGTGCTGAGACGCGCGGATTGGCAAGGAGAAGGGCGGATTTTCAGGACACAAGCGTCTTCTCTTGGGGACGCTCGGATATATAGACAGAGTGAATGTTAAATTTTTGAACAGGTCAAGACGCGCAGATTCCATTTGAGATGAGCGGATTCTTGCTGAGACGGGCGTCTCCTGCTCAATCTGCTCGGATTTTAGAACAGTCCCGAATTTTTCACTTCAGCTCTCCCAAGACGAGCATCTTGAGACCAGGACGCTCGGATCATGCCCAAGACGAGCGGATTCCAGCTGAGACGCTCAGATCCTCTCCTGTTCAACACCCACGAGGATTCTTCATTTCCCAAATCATTCTTCTTCATTCCTTTGTTCGACATTGTGGGTGCACTATGAGGGCTCGGATAGCCTAGGCAATTGCTATCCCCACACTAAAGCAAACACTACACATCAAAACACATTAAAATCCTCCCTCACTTTCTCTCATAATGAAAATCTTGATCAAAGTAAAAATTGTAAATCCAAAATTGACAAAAACGCAATGCAAGAAATAGAATGCAAGTTAAGAGTTAGAATATTTACAAATGGTGGTTTAGGGAGGACTCCACCAAACTCTCATTCTTGGATGAGATGTCAAGGGGGCATATCCAAGGTGTTGTTGATGTTGCTCAACACCTTGTAGAAGTAGTCGAAGGTTTGTTCATTATCATTATAAAGATCTTCAATAGATCTTTGCACATTGTGTTCTTCATGATGGTGACTTGAGTCAAGATAGTCACCAAAGCCTTGGTCTAAGGTCATAGTATTGCCAATGTAGGGATTGACTAATCCTTCAAATTCATCATCCCATAGACCACATACTTCACTAGCTTGCTTCCCAATAGTATCATGAGTTGATGGAAACAACTCCTCTTTCTTGTTGTCATGGCCAATGAGGCCTTCTTCTTCTCTTGTCATGATTGGTGGTGAGCTATTCAAGCTCTCATTTCTTTGAATATTTTCTTGTTCTTTGGATGGAGCATCTTGAAGGTTATCCACTTTCTTTTTCCATATGGGTGGTGATTCTTTACCCATAGCTTGATCTTTGCATTGAGATGCCAACTGCTTCCTATCACTTTCTTGGCTATAATGATCGATCATGAAACATGGCTCATGTAGTCGGGGAGCTCTCATTGCCTTGTCAAGGTTAAAAGTGATTGTCTCATCTCCCACTTCAAGTGTGAGCTCTCCATGCTTCACATCAATAACCGCTCCCGCGGTATGTAAGAAAGGTCTTCCTAAAATGATAGGAATGTTGGAATCCTCCTCCATGTCTACAATGACAAAGTCTACCGGGATGAAGAACTTGCCAATTCTCACGGGCACATCCTCCCATATCCCTAGAGGTATCTTTGTTGATCGATCCGCCATTTGAAGAGTAATATTGGTGCATTTGAGTTCTCCCATTCCTAGCCTCCTGCACACCGAGTATGGCATGACACTTACACTTGCTCCAAGGTCACATAATGCTTTGTTGATTGTAGTGTCGCCAATAGTGCATGGAATAGAGAAGCTTCCCGGATCTTTGAGTTTTGGAGGGGAACTTCCCTGAAGAATAACACTACTCACTTTAGTGAATGCAATAGTCTCTAACTTTCGGATGGATTTCTTCTTTGTAAGAATGTCGTTCATGTACTTTGCATAGGCCGGAACATGATTTATCAATTCCGTGAATGGGATTGAGACTTATAAGTTCTTCACAATCTCTATGAACTTTCCAAGTTGTTCATCAAACTTCGGCTTAGCTTGACGACTCGGAAATGGAAGTCTAATCACAATAGGCTCTTTCTCTTTAGCCTTCTCTTCAATTTTCTTCTTTGAAACTTCTTGGATGGTGGGTTCTTCTTCTTTCTTAGAGTTCTCAACTCTTTTCTTGTCACTAGCCTCCACAACGTCTTCATCAATTGGCTTCTTCGTCCCTTCATACCTTGTACCACTCCTCAAATGGATGACACTAACCGACTCATGTCTTGGGGGATTACCTTGAGGTGGTAATTGCCCCTTTTTTCTTTGAGAGCTAGAAGATGCTAATTGAGTCATTTGGGTTTCCAACATCTTTTTGTGGGCTAGTATGTTGTTGATGGTGATGTCCTTTGCTTGGCTATCTTTTTGCATTTGAGTGAAAAACTCTTGTTGGTTCTTTTGCATTTGGAGGACCGCTTTTTGAACATCAAAGCCTTGGTCATTTGTATGATTGTATAAGGGTTGATTTTAATAACTTTGGCTTTGATTGTAAAATAGTCTTTGAGCTTGGTTTCTCATTGTAGGTGGGGTGTATGTTGGTTGAGGGTTTTGAACATTTTGGCTCTTGTATGAAATATTGGGATGAAATTTGGTATTCTCATTGTAATAGTTTGAATAAGGGGTGTCATTCTTGTATGCTTGGGAAGCATTCACTTGTTCACTTGTTCCCCTACATTTGCTTTGGTCATGTCCCAAAGTTCCACAACTCTCACATACTCCACTTGGAATTGAGGATGATGCCACCATAGCATTAACATGTTGTTTGGGTGATTTGGAAGCTTCTTCAAGCTTATCAATGACCTTCTCAAACTTCAAATTGATGGTGTCAATGTGAGCACTTAGTTGAGCACCCAATAGTGTGATGGAATCTACCTCATACTTTCCTCCTCTAGTAGCCTTTCGAGGTCTACTATATTGAGAATTATGAACTGCCATATCTTCTATTTTGGCCCATATTTGATTGTCATCAACTTCGGTAAACATCCCATTTGATCCCATGCTGAGGATATTGCGGGAATCTTCATAAAGGCCATTCCAAAATTGTTGCACAAGGAACCACTCGCTAAGTCCATGGTGTGGACAAGAACGACAAGTGTCCTTAAATCTCTTCCATACTTCATACAAAGATTCCTCATCTCTTTGTTTCAACCCGGTGATTTGGGATCTCAACATATTAGTCTTCTCCGGAGGATAGAATTTCTTGTAGAAGGTGAGTGCCAACTTCTTCCATGAATCAATGCCAAGAGTAGCCTTGTGTAGGCTCTTTAACCATTGCTTTGCGGTACCAAACAAGGAAAAAGGAAATAATACCCATCGGATTTGATCTTGAGTAACTCCGGTTTGAGAAATCGCATCACAATAGTCACAAAAAGTCTCCATATGTGAATGAGGGTCTTCACTAGGTATCCCTCCAAATTGACTTCTCTCAACTAATTGTATGAATGCGGATTTGGCAATGAAATTACCGGTTAAATGTTGTGGTGTAGGAGTACCATTTGGTAGGTTCTCCTGTTGGGGTTGGTGTCCTTAACAGTTAGTGCAAGGACTTATAAACCTCTAAAAGGATCAAAGGGCATACTTTTGGTATTATTATCAGTTGATCCATGTTTATCAATAACGGTTGGCTTGCTAGATAAGTTTGACGTTATTGTCATACAGATGGCGGTGATCAACTGGTCCCTAAAAGTCACACCTATAAGATACGTTTGAGAGACGTGACGGTATGAAAATACAGTCATGTAGATGCCAAATTTGACTAACCAGTTAGTCCGAGTTATTTGACTAGTAATTAGTCAGAAATGTGATGTTGAGATATTATATTTAATACGGATTAAATATCATGAGCTAAGGCGAATTAACCAGTTAATTCGTAAAATTAAATATAAGCGTTTTATATTTAATTAAATGTATATTGAATATTAATTATACAATATCGTCTTTGTCGGACATGTGTTAATACTTCAACTAACCTGTGTTATTAGTTGATGTTTTAATAGCCGATAACCGATGACGATTTATAATAAGAAACCGCGTCATATACATTTAGCGAGACGAGTCGGATCAGTCGGATCACGAGTTAAATGAGGAGAAAGTGGAAAGCCCACTCCCCCCTCTAGTGACCCGCGGACCGAGGTCATCAAAAGGAGAGGTTTCTTCTCCTTTTGAAACTGAATTCATTTGTAAAAACAAACTAGGGTTTTGAAGAGCATTCTCCTCTGAAAAACCGAGATCTCTCATCTCGAAAAACTCACATCAGTTCTCCCAATATTGCAAGGCAATCGGAGAACACCATCTAGCACAAGGGCATATCTCGGACAAGTCTTGGGTGCAACAATTAGGAGGGAATCTCGTTTGATTTCTGTTCTTTACGCCGTGCATCAAAGGACCCGAGGTTGATTTCTATCTTTATCGTTTCTCTATTGTATTTATGTTTTATGACGATATTCGCATGTTAAATTTACGTTATAGTCCTAAATTTAAAGGGTATTATACGGATATTACCCCACAAGTGGTATCAGAGCGAGGCCACGTAAATTTTTCTATGTGTTTTTCATAAAACGATTTTGAAACGGTCTTGTTTTGTCTCGAAATCCGTGCCTTGTATACATGGATGTTGCGTTTTTGACCGTGCGGCTGTTTTACACGGCTGCCTTGGGTTGTTTTTCAATTTGTTCTTTTACATGTTGTTATTTTATACGGAGATTATAGCAACATGTCAAGTTTTGTCAATTGTTAAGTTGTCTTGATGCGTTTTTGATCAATATTGCAATTGATTTTGTCTCGACAAACTGTTTTCACGAGGGTTTTGAAGTTTCAGCCTTGTTTGCATTCGATCGAGCGTATTTCTACTCGATCGAGTGCTATTTCTGTCTTGTTTTTGCTCGATCGAGTCCCTGTTGTACTCGATCGACCCCTTTTCAAAACCCTACTGCTCGATCGAGTTGTCCTCGTACTCGATCGAGTAGATTTGCTGATAAAAGTACTCGATCGACCACCAGTTTAGTCGATCGAGCACTTTCTGTTTGGCAACCCTCTCGATCGACTTGCAATTCAGTCGATCGAGCCCTTTTGTCCCTCGATCGAGCCCTTATGTCCCTGGATCGAAGGATTTCTGTTTTGACAGCTTTGAAAATTTATTCTTTTTGCTTTAAATTTTCTTTTGGCTTCAATATGTACTTTATACGGATATTGTACACTCGCTATGATTGTGAAACGGTTCACACACGTACCATTAAGTTATTTTAAAGCATATTTAAAGTAACGGACTGTATTAGATTAAAATTAAATTGATAGAAGCAGTTTTATCACATGAATTTTAATCATTAAAAGGTGGTTTGGATAATTTAACATAATTACAGAATTATGTCACGAATGAATTTGTTTTTAGTTGATGCATTTTATTATCGTTTTGTTGAATGCCTTGAATGCCTTTTATTACGTATTTATTTTATTTTTGCAAACGGTTGTAACTTAGTGTGGCCTTAGTAGAACGTGTTACCGTAATGATGGAACACGGTCTTGGTTGTATTTTGAGATCTCGTATCTCCGTTTTGGGATTTTTCACTTGTAATTACAGGTTTTAATTAGAATGTAAATAGGTTTATATTTTGTAATTTTAAATTGTAATTTTTGAGAAGACCAAAGATGGAGACCGGATGCTCACTCCCGCTGCTTGGATCAAGATGGAACATCAAGACAAGCTTCTCGGGTCCAACGGTGGATTCCAAAGTTGTTTTATGTTTTATTTTACTAGGATAGGCCACACTAGGAATTTTTATTTACGTATTGCATTCTTTCATTTTTTCTTCCGTAACGATAGTATGCATCATATTCCGCCTAAAAACCAAACCACCTAATTATTGCATGAAAACTGACACATATAGAGGTCACGAGTTAGTTTTCATTGACATTCTCATGTCACACGTTTTTTAAGCCATCATCCAAATTAATTCATTCACGCAGACGCTAGTTATTCGTTCACTTAATATGAATTATAATTTAGTTGATGGGATCTTCCTCGTATAAACAAAAATTGAGAACGGTCTTTATAGGTCAAACTCCAATGAGTCCCTTCTTCGTCGGTAGGCATAATATGACCCCTTCTACGTCGGGTAAGTTGGAACCGATTGACCTATTTTATCTCAACACTATGGTCACTCGTACGATCCTGTGACTATGGTGGACTATAGATAGGATTTACGGAAATCTATCGACCAAGAGTTCTTCCGGAAGAATTAGCTAAACAGTTGGCTTATCAATTTACAGAAATTGAGTCTTGGGATCACTTGTATCTTTCTTGAGGGAGATCGAATATGCAAGTGCGATAAGTCTACATGTTTAAAATGAATTTTAAAATAGACTTAAATCACCTCGATGAGTTGCTTATTTCGTTTTTGTTTTTCTTTCTTTTTCAGTGTAGATCACGAACTTTTAAACTGCTTAATAACAAATGGCTGGTTCTACTGATAACCCAATGCCAAGTGCCACATTGGACCGTGAGTCCTGGCTTCGGATCTTCATGAATCAGATGAATCAGTCTACTCGACTGAAGAATGATGGATCCAACTTCGCGGACCGGGAGGCGGCATTACGGAATCTGCCGCTGGCGACGGAAGCTCAAATATCTATTAGAGCCCATCCCGGCAAACCCAGGTCCCACGGCTAGAGTCTTTGAAATCACCAAGTTTAATGATTTCTATATGGAAGCGGGTGCTATTAAAAACGTACTCATTTTTGCAATGGAACCCAATTTGCAGAAACGCTTCATAGCCCATGGTGCAAACAAGATTTTCACCACGCTCACTAAGGAATTCTCGAAAGCACCGAGAATCGTGACCTATGAGCATACCACTCGCTTCTTTGATGCGAGACTCCAGAAGGGCCAACCGGTTAGCCCACACATTCTCAGCATGATTGAGAATGTCGAGAACCGGAGACCTTTAAGCGTAACATCAGCGAGAACATTGTTATCGACCGCATACTTCACTCACTCCACGATGGTTATTCGCAATTTAGAGCGAATTACTATATGAATGATTTGAAGAAGACTCCCCATGAACTGCACTCCCTCCTCGTACAGACCGAGAAGGACATGAAGTTCAGTGGGAGCATGAAACAGGATGTTCTCGTTGTGTCAAACAAGGGCAAGGGTAAGGGCAAAGCTCGTGCAAACCTAGCGGAGAGGTAAGGCGAAGTTCAAGAAGTCGGGTTCAGGTAAGAGTGGGCCTGGTGAGTCGAGCACCTCATCGGGCGCGACAAAGAGCAAGAATGAAAACATGGAATGCCATCATTGCCACAAGACTGGGCATTGGAGACGCACATGTCCTGTTTATCATGAGGACTTAAAGGCAGGTCGTGTTAAACCTGTTGGTATGTCTTCTTCTTCTTCTACTTTTATTCATATGATTGAGATTAACCACGCAAGTTACGGAACTTGGGTACTTGATCTTGGTTGTGGTTATCATCTCGTGTAATCATGTGCGGGGGCTCGAAACATCGAACCCCTCGTAAAGGGTGAGGTGGACTGCGTGTTGGGAATGGAGCAAGAGTATTTTGCCATCTCAAAGGGGACATATGTGATCCGACTTCCCGGATTTTAGTTGTCATTATATGATTGCTATTATGTACCTAGTCTTTCGAAAAACATTATTTCGTTTTCGCACTTGATGAACTTGGTTTTTCATTTGTAATAGAAAATAATACTTGCATTTTCTCATTACACGATATGATTTACGGCAAGGCAGTCTCCATGAACGGAATTTATGTTTTAGATCAGACCACGGAAATATTACACGTAATGAATAAAAAGTTAAAGGTTGGTGACAAAGATCAAACGTATCTATGGCACCGCTGTATGGGACACATTAATGAGAAACGCGTAAAACAACTCATCAAACATGGAGCTATCTCGGCCTTTGATTTTCAATCATTTGGCACGTGTGAATCATGTCTCATCGGTAAGATGACTCGGATTTCCTTCAAAGGTGTTGGAATGCGCGGCTGCGACCTATTAGGACTCATACACACGGATGTATGTGGTCCTATGTCAATCACCGCACGAGAAGGCTATAGGTATTTCATCACTTTCACGGACGATTTGAGTAGATATGGCTATGTCTACTTAATGAAGCACAAAAGTGAATCCTTTGAGAAATTCAAGGAATACCAGAATAGGGTACATAACCTATTAGGTAGGAAGATTAAAACACTGCGTTCGGATCGTGGTGGCGAGTATCTTTCTCACGAGTTTGATCAACACCTAAAGGACTGTGGGATTGCCCTGCAGTTAACTCCACCTGGAACACCTCAATTGAATGGTGTGTCCGAACGGAGAAATCGAACACTACTTGATATGGTTCGATCCATGATGAGTCACACCGTGTTGCCCGACTCATTATGGGGTTATGCTCTTATGTCATTTGCTCTAATACTTAACCGAAGTCCGTCTAAAGCTGTTGACAAGACTCCATATGAACTATGGAAGGGAACGGTCCCTAACTTGTCCTTTATACGGGTTTGGGGCTGCGAGGCTTATGTCAAGTGGAGACACGAGGATAAGCTCGGCCCGCGATCGGTCAAGACATACTTTATAGGTTATCCTAAAGGAACACTTGGTCATTACTTCTATTCGCCAACCGAACAACGCGTTTTTGTTGCGGCTAGTGCGACATTCTTAGAGAAGGAATTTCTCGAGAATGCAAAGAGTGATAGAACCTTCGACTGTCGGAGATTCCGAACCAAACACCGAGCAACCATTGGAGGAACCTGTTCCTTCAATCCCGGCTGCGGTGAATATTCCTGAGGAACCTAGGAGGTCGGGAAGAGTCTCTATTCCTCCGGACAGATACATTGGTATGGTCGAGGAACATGACATAGATGACGTTCTACTCTTAACGAGTAGTGAACCCACAACCTATAAAGGTGCCATGACTAGTTCTGACTCAAAGCTATGGCTTGAGGCCATGCAATCCGAGATGGACTCCATGTATGAGAACAACGTGTGGGATCTTGTTGACTTACTTGCTAAGGTTCGTCCCCTTCAATGCAAATGGCTTTACAAGATAAAGCATTCTGTGGAAGGTCAACAAGATATCTACAAAGCACGACTAGTTGCTAAAGGTTTCACCCAAGTGCCAGGTTTGCACTACGATGAGATTTTTGCACCCGTAGTCATGCTGCGTTCCATTCGGATTATCTTAGCGATTGCCGCTTTTCATGACTATGAAATTTGGCAAATGGACGTGAAAACCGCCTTCTTAAACGGTTTTTTGGAGGAAGAGTTGTACATGGTACAACCCGAAGGTTTCATCGATCCAGTACATCCTAAGAAAGTGTGCAAGCTTAAGCGTTCCATTTATGGACTTAAGCAAGCATCAAGGAGTTGGAATCATCGCTTCGACCAAGTGATTAAAGAAAATGGATTTACTCGATCTGTCGAGGAACCATGTCTATATATCAAGTCAAGTGGGAGCAAGATTGTCTTCCTAATATTGTATGTTGACGACATACTCCTGATTGGGAATGACATACCTCTCTTAACTTCGGTGAAAGTATGGTTGAAAAACCATTTCCAGATGAAAGATCTGGGAGAGGCACAAAGAATTCTAGGCATCCGTATCTATCGAGATAGATCACGACGGATGTTATCTCTCGATCAGAGTCTTACATAGACAAAGTCCTAGAGAGATTCAAAGCATGACTAACTCCAAGAAGGGGTTCCTTCCTATGGCTCCAGGGGTGCATTTGAGCCGAGTCTCGGGCACCAGAGACACCGGAAGAGAAAGAGCGCATGACACGGATTCCTTATGCTTCGGCTATAGGATCAATCATGTATGCCATGATATGCACACGTCCGGACGTGGCATATGCATTGAGTATGACAAGTCGATTCCAACAAAGCATCCGGGTGAATCACATTGGCTGGCTGGTCAAGAACATTCTTAAGTACCTACGGAGGACTAAAGATTGGGCATTGACTTATGGAGGCTCTCAAACGCTATGCGCAACCGGATTCTACGAGATGCTAGCTTCCAAACGGATCGAGATGACTCGAAATCTCGGTCTGGATTCGTTTTTACTCTTAATGGCGCTGCGATCAGTGGAAGAGTTCGAAACAAATGTTACATAAAGCAGATTCTACGACCGAGTCCGAGTACTATGCCGCGTATGAAGCTACAAAGGAAGCGATATGGATGCGTCAATTCTTACATGGGCTATCCGTAGTGCCTAGTTCGAATGACCCGATCACCATCTATTGCGACAATAGTGGTGCCATCTTCCAAGCTAAGGAGCCAAAGTCTAGCAACAAGTCTAGACATGTACAACGGAAAGCTCATCTAATCCGGGATTACGTGGAGCAAAAGGAAGTAGTGATAGAAAAGATTGCTACTGAGGATAACATAGCAGATCCTCTCACTAAAGCATTACGACAAGATAAGCATGAAGGGCACGTAAATTCCATGGGAATCAAACGTGTTCTTGAGTTGTAGTACTCTTTTATGGATTAGATTCATTCTCCTTTGTACTCTATACGACATCATCGTTTTGACATTTTATATATATATTTTGTTTTTCATGTGGAATTGTACGACAATTTTGAACACCACAAAGTGAACTGAACAAACATCATATCTTTTTAGTCCTTAATTGCCCACATGAGCTGATAACTCTGGCAATTATTTTGTGACGTTGGTTGATGGTGGGTTCAACGAGCCATAAGTCAACCGGTTGGTGACCAATCACGAGGCGATTTATACGGATATTTCATAGGACACTATTGTGACATCGACGTGGAGTCCTAAATGTTTTATAACATTCCGTGCCCGGTCGTGGATAGGACCTCCATGGTGATCCTAAGAGTCGATTCTTTTGACTATCGACTGTCTCTTGAGACTACGGCAGATTTTGGGTGACTTTGGTTTCTTTCTCACGGTCATCCGTAACAGGGGCCAAGTAGATTTTTTCTGGGTCATTTCATGCCGTGCTTAGATCGGAAGGAGTTCGAGTTGAAGGAAATATACAGCCTTTATCAGGTACTCGATATTTCTCAGGGCCACTCGAGGAGTCAGAATCGAAATGCATGGCCATGCTCGGATACGGATTCGTTTTATCGGTTAAGTTACTCTCTAGTCGGGGAAACCACTCTTGATACGGATCGATTGTAAAATACGACCTTTGTGGATCCAGATCCGCAAATTGTTTTACATTGAGTGGGAGAAATTTTAAATGAATATGAGAATCGGTTATCGCACATACACTTGTACGGACAAGTGGGAGTTTGTTGGAGCTTGTGTCCTCCAGTTAGTGCGGATAACGTCATTGCACATGCACTTGTACGGACAAGTGGGAGCTTGTTGGGGTTGGTGTCCTTAACAGTTAGTGCAAGGACTTATAAACCTCTAAAAGGATCAAAGGGCATACTTTTGGTATTATTATCAGTTGATCCACGTTTATCAATAACGGTTGGCTTGCTAGATAAGTTTGACGTTATTGTCATACAGATGGCGGTGATCAACTGGTCCCTAAAAGTCACACCTATAGGATACGTTTGAGAGACGTGACGGTATGAAAATACAGTCATGTAGATGCCAAATTTGACTAACCAGTTAGTCCGAGTTATTTGACTAGTAATTAGTCGAAAATGTGATGTTGAGATATTTTATTTAATACGGATTAAATATTATGAGCTAAGGCGAATTAACCAGTTAATTCGTAAAATTAAATATAAGCGTTTTATATTTAATTAAATGTATATTGAATATTAATTATACAATATCGTCTTTGTCGGACATGTGTTAATACTTCAACTAACCTGTGTTATTAGTTGATGTTTTAATAGCCGATAACCGATGACGATTTATAATAAGAAACCGCGTCATATACATTTAGCGAGACGAGTCGGATCAGTCGGATCACGAGTTAAATGAGGAGAAAGTGGAAAGCCCACTCCCCCCTCTAGTGACCCGCGGACCGAGGTCATCAAAAGGAGAGGTTTCTTCTCCTTTTGAAACTGAATTCATTTGTAAAAACAAACTAGGGTTTTGAAGAGCATTCTCCTCTGAAAAACCGAGATCTCTCATCTCGAAAAACTCACATCAGTTCTCCCAATATTGCAAGGCAATCGGAGAACACCATCTAGCACAAGGGCATATCTCGGACAAGTCTTGGGTGCAACAATTAGGAGGGAATCTCGTTTGATTTCTGTTCTTTACGCCGTGCATCAAAGGACCCGAGGTTGATTTCTATCTTTATCGTTTCTCTATTGTATTTATGTTTTATGACGATATTCGCATGTTAAATTTACGTTATAGTCCTAAATTTAAAGGGTATTATACGGATATTACCCCACATCTCCTCGGTTGGCATGGAATGTGATGAAAATTTAGGCATTGTGGGTTGATTTTGTGGTGGGTTTTGTATTGGGTTGTCCTCTCCTTCTCTTGTAAAAGGGTTGGTAAACTCAATGTTATTTGGTTGAATGTCCACAATCTCACCAATACCTACAACTCTTGAAGTACCTCTGGCAACTCTTCTATTGTTGGTTAAGGTCCTTTCAATTTCGAAATCAATAGGCAATAGATTACCTTGTGATCTTCTAGTCATGCAAAATATCAAACAACTCGAAAACAATTAGGACAATTCTTGAGGAGTTTTACTTCCCAAAGGTAAAGAAAGACACAACTAAAAACAATTAATGAAAATCAAATCAAGTTATCACCGTCCCCGGCAACGGCGCCATTTTTGGTGTGGATTCAAACTCGTCGTCAAAAGCTACCAACCAAAACAATATTTATAACTTTACAAACTACTCTTAGTAAAGAGGCAAGTAAAGGTCGGATCCCAAGGGACGGGTATTGATGTAGGATTTTCAATTGTAAATGGTCGCGTCTTAGGGTGTCACAATTTGGGCTTGAGGTAGGAGATCAACTAAAACTAATTAACAATAAAAACAAATGCAAGGTAAATAAAATGGATTGTAAACAATTGATTAAAAGCACTAGAGTGTCATGGGTTTATAGGGGATTCATGGGATTTGATCATACAAACATGTTCTCAATTATAAGCAAGCACTTATTGTTGTGATGGGATCGAGTTGGTGTATAAGCTTACAATCCCTAGGAAGGTTTGGGTCCCGGAGCCGAATCAATTAGATTGTACAACACCTACAAGTCGACTTAATCCTTACTATCCAACTATATGCATGGTCTAATGAGGCTCGAGTTGGTGTATAAGCTTACAAGCCTCATTGAAAAGATAGGTGATGGATAAAAAAAATGCAAGGATTCATAGGCTCGCATTTTATCAAACATAACATGTGCATAAGTTGAAATCACAACAAGCGAGCAAATAAATTATGAAAACATATTAGATTAAGCATGAATCATTCCCCATGTTGGTTTCCCCTAATTCCCCATTAACCCTAGCTAAGGAAACTACTCACTCATGATCAAGTTTAACATGTTAACAAGGTTGTCAATCATATTTACAAGGCAAAACATGATGAATAAGTAAGAAAGATTAACAAGGATTAAACAAGGATTAAGAGAATTGTACCTATGGAGATTCCAAAATAATAATGCAAAGGATAATAGAACTACTTGATGATTGATGGAAGGTTGTTAATCTCCCAATAAACCCAAATGATCTTCTAATTAAGCAAAATAAATGATGAACAATAGAGAAATTAAGATATGACTAATATTGATAAATTGTATTACAACTAGTTGAGAGTATTAAGAACTAATTAAAAGGTACTAAAAATTGATTAAGATGTGATTAAGAGAGCATGCTAATCTAGGTAGTACAATGGGGTATTTATACTAAAGATTAGGTACAAAAATTAGGGTTACTAAGGGCTTAAATGACTATTAAGACCCTAAGAAAAGTTGAGGAAATGCTCCTCTCGAAGGAAATGAGCATCTCCGTCTTGCTAGTCCCGTGTCAATATGCTCGTCTCGTGCTGAGGCACGGTTAGTACTGCCTTGTGATCCGAGTGGATTGCAGGGGAGACGCTCGGATCAGGGTGCTGTGGGACGCTCGTCTTGGGCACAAGATGCTTGGATCTTGTTGCTTAGAGACGCCCATATTGTGGACAATCCGCTCGGATCCTGGGACAGACAACTTCTCTTCTTTTTGCTCCTTAACAATCCGCAAGGATCGTGTTGAGGATGCAAGGATCCTTTCATCATTGCCCATTTCACTTTATTATCTACATATGCCTTCTAGTAATGTCTTCTCTTTGATGCTTGGTCATTGGATGCGATCAATTTAGCTCCATTCCGCCATGTAAATGCAAGGTTAGCAATCCTTTCCTACGAAGGAGACAAAACCTCAAAGAATACGCAAAACGGGAAACTAAAGATAGTAAATGACCCAATTATGCACTATAAAGCATGGGAACGAGGTAAATTCGAGGACTAAATGTGCTCAAATATGAGTCACATCACGTTATCATTCAAAAACTTACCCCTTCTATGTTCTGTAAGATTTTCTGTTTATTGTTATCGTATAGTCAAACCGCTTACAGTCTAAAGTTGAATTTTAAATTTTGTCTTGCTCGTTAAAAAAATTATTAAGGCGATATGTCTATGTTTGTTTCTGCTGCTTCGTTCAATCCTACTCTTATGCCTACAGTTTTTATCCCCGACATGTCAAAAATGGATTTGTTAGATGGTAAAAATTATAGGCTTTGGTCCAATAAAATTGATTTTCTTTGGAGCCAGTTAGGAAAGACTATACTTTAACTGAAATCGAAGTACAAGAAAACTGTGAACGGAATTTTGATATGGACAGTAAAACTTTTTGTCGTTTGCTATTGCACTACATGTGTGAGTCTTTGTTTAAGATATATAATAAGTCTATGCTACCACTAAAGACATCTGCAACGCCCTTAAAACTAAACGTGGAATAGACAACTTTGGCATCAAAAAGCATGCTTGCAATAGATGGTTAAATTTCTGTATAACTACTGATAAACCCGTGTTAGATCATGTTCATGATTATGAGACTTTGTGTGCTGATATTATTGCGGAAAGTATGAAAATTTGTGAGATTTTCCAAGCTAATTGTGTTATCGAGAAACTTCCTCCATCTTGGCAGAATTATGTTCACTCTATGAAACACAAATAGTGAGACTTCGCTCCTCTTGAATTGGTGTCACATATCAAAATTGAAAAGCAAAACCGAATTCAATCAAAGGGGAAAAAAGTTGATCATCCTATTCTAATGCTAATCTTGTTGAGTCATAAAATCATAACAAGGGACCTGGATGCAACAAGAGACCAAACCAGATTCATGGAGTGAAGCATCAAACTAGTTTTAAACACAAAAGGCATTCAAAGAGGAATGGGTTACGTGTGGAGAAACGGGTCACTCTGTCATATTCTGTCCAAATGGATAATAAGGAAAGCCAAGAAACAATCCCCAAGATCATCTCACTTATACGAATGAAATCATTGCCGCCGTTGTTTTTGAGGTAAATCTGGTAAACAATTCGACTGAATGGATTCTGGATACTGGAGCTACTAGCCATATTTATTGTAGCAAGGAGGCTTTCAAGGAATATGTGCCAGAGATCAATGGACAATTTGTGTTCATGGAAACTTTTAGCACCATTTGCGTAATTGGTAAGGGAAAGGTAAAAATAAAGCTAACTTCTGGTAATGTTCTTGAACTTAATAGTATTCTTCATGTTCCATAAATTCGGATGAATCTTATATCGGGTTCTCTTCTTAATATGGTCGGAATTAAACTCACTTTTTAATCTGATAAAGATGTACTCACTAGAAATAATAACTTTGTCGAAAAAGGACTTTGTAATGGCGGGCTGCTTGTGCTCTATGTGATGATTATTAATAATAATTCTACCGCTTCTGTTTATATTGCCGAGTCTATTACTTTATAGCATGCTAGAGTAGGCCATGTTAATGTTTATTCGATTAAAAAATTAGAACATCTTGACCTTATACGTACATGGTTTCTGTAATACGACTTTTGACAAATGTGAGATAAGTGTAGAGGCTAAACATCCCAAAACAATGTTCAATAAGAAATTCAATCATGCCTCAACACCACTTATTCAGCTAATTCATACCGATTTGGGCGATTTCAAACACTCTAGGTAAGCATTTCTACACCACTTTTATGGATGATTATTCCAGATGTACTAAAGTATATTGTAATACCCGCCCTGTTAGAAACCCGTTGATTGACTTATTGACCATGTGAGGCACTTGGTAGAGATGGAAGAAGGAGTTATATTACATTCTTGACTCGATATTCGACCTAGAAAGGATCACTCGAATGAGTAACCTTGGTAATCGACCGAGTGCAGTGTACTCGGTCGAGTATGTTCTGTACTCGACCGAGTATGCGTCTGCCAGCGTGTTATTAAATAACATGGAGGTTACGACTTAAATTATTTCCGCGGCGTGTTTTATCATTTTTAAACCCAACTCTCTCCTTCTCTCCCAATTCTCTCATCTCTCACTACCCAATCATGAGTTAACCTTGAACCCTAATCCGAAAAGGGAGATAGCTTATGCATGGAGTCATGGAGTCAGGTCGTCGCTGCCGTCGGCATCTGATTATTCTTCAAGGTGACTTAGTAGATATTTAATTATCGTTTAGTCAATCTTAAATAACATAGTGATAATGCATAATTGTTTATTATAGGGTATGATGTGGATTCTTGCTAGGCATGATGTGATTGATGCACATATATGGGGTAGAGAAAAGGTAGGGTTTTCCTACTTGATTTTAGTTTATGGTTGTTTGTTTAATCGTGTTACATGATTACCATGGTTGTGAGTGTCTTGTTGTGTTAGTTCAGTTACAGTATTGAGATGGTTATGATGGTGTTGTTGCTATTACTGGTATTGGATTGTGGAGCCATTGTCGGGAGATGTTCTTCACCCCCGTGTTCGCCCCTTGTGTCTCCCGTTACAAGGAGGATATGCACATTAATGATCTAGGTTCACTCTTTGCGATGAGCGGAGCTTAGGTGGCAAGGCTGCGGTCTCCCACTGGCGGTGCGGGTTACCTGTTGCGATGGGAATCATTGGATAATATGGATTTGGTGTGGTGGAGTTCTGTAGTCGGTGGACATGAATTGTACCGTTTCATTGGATTTCTTTGTTTTACCGTTAATATATTCTGTTACTTACTTGTGTGGTGTGTTTGTGATGTTTTTTCTTTTCGTTTGTGTCTGCGTGATCCATTTGATATTGCCGGCAAATGGTGAGCAGTGAGAATTTTCAGGTTACTATGGTTGCTGTCTCGATGTAGCTGCTAGGTTGGAGAAGTCGCATGAAACAGGGTTGGTCGTTGGATGATAACGGTTTCACCAGGTGTATTTTCTAATTATGTTGTCATAATTGAATTGTTCTTCTTTTGTTTCCGATGTTGATAGGCTATTGCACACCTAAGAAAGATAAATACCCTAGTAACAGATAAATGTAGTAGTAGGGGTCGAACACAAGGAGATGGGTGTTGCTAAACAAGTTGTCATAGAGTGAATTTTATCAAGGTTGATTAACGATTGGGTTTTTGTTTTGGTTTTAGAAACAATGATAAATTAATGAAATGAAACAATAATAAAGTAGAGTCTAGGGGAATCAGGTCACACATGGAATTATGTAAATGCTCATGTCAAACTAGGAAATGATGATAACGTTAATTGTTTAGGCTTAAAGATAACCACCTCTCGGCCTTATTGTCAACCATAGAACGGGTTCTAGCGAGCTCTCGCTATTACTAGATTGGTCTACTAAAACATGCTTAGTCTAATTCAATTTTGTGCCTTTCGACTTATAAAAGTGAATTAACAAATTTAATCTAAGATAGTTATCAATTATCAAAGACTAGCAAACAATACATGCATGTGATAGAAACTTGTAATCGATATTATAACATCCTAATTCAACAATTACAGGTACTATTTATGCATGGCTTACCTAATCCCTAGACAAGATAAATTACTGATGTGACCATAATTGGCGCATATTTAGCCCCCGAATTAGCCTTGTTCCCATGCTTTTTAGTGCCTATTTGGGTCATTTCTTATCTTTAGTTCTTTGTTTTGCATATTCTTTGAGATTTTGATCCCTTGGTAGGAAAGGAGTAAGAATCTTGCATTTTCATGGCAAAACGAGACTAAATTGATCGAATTCAATGACCAAGCATCAAGGAGAGACAAGATTAGAAGGCCATTGTACATATTATAATAGAAGAGCACAGTTGAGAAAGGATCCTTGAGTCCCCAAGGAAATCCCCAAGGAATTTATGAAGAAAAGGGAAGAAAAGAAGAAGATTTGTTGCTGAATGACAATCCGAGCGGATTGTCACCAATCCGTCTGTCCCGCAGCAGCACAATCCGAGCGGCTTTGCCTTAATCCGCTCGGACTCCCCCTCCACAATCCGCCCGGATTCCCCTGAATCCGCTCGGATTCCAACGCCAGAATCCGCCCGTCCCGACCCTATTCCGCCCGGATTCCAGCACAGCACGGATTGTCTTCTCCAAGCTACGAAGAAAGAAGCCCTTCTCTCGGAAAATACCGGCTACTCCTTGCTCAATCTAAAAAGTGTAATTACTAGTTTAGCCCTTAGTTAACCCTAATGCATCCTCCCTAATTTCCACTATAAATACCCCATTAGTCTAATTAGAGGGGCATGTTCTTCTTATCAATAATTAGAGTAGTTAATATCAATCAAATCTCTCTTTAATATTGTAATCAAGTATTAATCAAGTTTTAATCCAAGTTTTAGTTCTTTAATCTCTCTTTTGTTCATCCTTTATTTTGGGTAATTGAAGATTATTTGGGTTATTGTTGGGAGATTGACAACCTCTCAATCAAGCATTCAAGTACTTCTTTTATCTTTGCTTTATTATTGGAATCATTAGTAGATATAATCTCTTAATCCCTTTTTAATTATTGTTAATTACTTTCATTTATTCATCATGTTTCATATTGTTGGTATGATTGACAACCTTGCTAGCATGATCAACATGATAATGAGTGAGTAGTCTCTTAGCTAGGGTTAATGGGTGTTTAGGGGAAACCAACATGGGGAATGATTCATTCTTAAATTAATATGCTTTCATGTTTTATTTGCTTGCTTGTTTTGATCTCAACTCATGCACATGTTATATTTGATGAAATGCTAAGCCTATGAATCCTTGCATTTATTATCATCTCCTATCTTTTCAATGAGACTTGTAAGACATAACCCAACTCGAGTCTCGTTAGACCATGCATGTTGTTGAGTAGGGAAGATTAAGTCGACTTGTAGGTGTTGTACAATCTAATCGATTCGGCTCCGGGACCCAAACTTTCCTAGGATTGTAAGATATAACCCAACTCAATCCATCACAACAATAATTGCTTACTTATAATTTGAGAACATGTTTGTATGATCATATCCCATGATTCCCCTATGATCCCATGACACCCTAGTGCCTTTAACCAATTGTTTACACCCCTTTAATTCATCTTGCTTGTTTATTTTCATTGCTATTTTAGTTTAGTGACCTTCTACATCAACCCAATTTGTGACACCCCTTTAGACACCACTAGTTGCAATAGAATTCTCATTTCAATACCCGTCCCTTGGGATCCGACCTTTACTTGCCTCTTTACTAAATGTAGAGTTGTTTGTGGAGCTATAAATTGTGTTTTGATTCGACCGTGACCCAACGACCACATCTTAATTTGTGAACACTTAGCGGGATCGCATCAAAAAATGGCGTCGTTGCCGGGGACGGTGTTTGTTTGATTTAGATTTCTTTTTATTGTTATTAGTTGTGTCTTTCTTCGCCTTGAGGAAGTAAAACTCCTCAAGGTTTGTTCTAATTGTTTTCGAGTTATTTGATATTTTGCGAGATGGATTTCATAGACTGTTTTGTAGAGGACCACTTGAGTATCCCTTACTTCAAGGATCCCATGCAAGCATTAGAAGCCTTAGAAGCAAGTGAGGCTAAGAGCATGTATTGGGAGTTGGAGGTGGATCTCTTTGAGGCCGCTCTAGCTAACAAGGAACTAACTCGTGCACAATCCGAGTTGGTGCATAATATTCTAGTAGAAGCATGTCAACCCATAGAGGATGAGCAATCCATCCTAGAGGATATTTTACAAGCTCAAGAGCAAGAGGAACCCATCATGGGATTTGAATATGATGAGGTTGATGAAAGTGAAGTTGAGTATGCTATGAGAATGGAATGTCTAATGGAGATGGAGCAAATTCTCAATGAAACTCCAAAGGAAGAAAGTAAGGTACAAACTCCTACTTTAAAACCCCTTCCCCCAAATTTGAAATATGCTTACCTTGATGAATCAAAGACCAAACCCGTGATTGTTAATGATAGACTTGATGATGACCAATTGGGAAAATTGCTTGATGTGTTGAAACAACATGAGAAGGCTATAGGTTATAGTCTAGATGACCTTAAGGGGATAAGTCCCAACTTTTGCATGCATAGAATTCATCTAGAGGAAGACCATAGACCTACCATTCAACCCCAAAGAAGATTGAACCCCCACATGCAAGAAGTTGTCAAAGGAGAAGTCATGAAATTACTTGATGCGGGAATCATATATCCCATATCGGATTCTTTGTGGGTTAGCCCCGTCCAAGTGGTACCTAAGAAAGGAGGTACCACGGTAGTAACAAATGAAAAGAATGAATTAATACCCACAAGAATGATCACCGGTTGGCGTATGTGCATTGACTACCGGAAATTAAACTCCGCAACAAGAAAAGATCACTTCCCCTTACCATTCATTGACCAAATGCTTGAGAGGTTAGCCTCCAACAAATTCTTTTGTTACCTTGATGGGTTTTCGGGATTCTTCCAAATCCCTATACACCCGGATGACCAACATAAGACCACCTTCACATGCCCTTATGGCACTTTTGCATATAGGAGGATGCCTTTTGGATTATGTAATGCCCCCGCCACTTTCCAAAGATGCATGATGAATGTCTTCTCCGATTACTTAGAGACCATAATGGAAGTTTTTATGGATGATTTTAGTGTTTATGGAAAGGACTTTGACTCATGTTTGCATAATCTTTCTCTTGTGTTGCAAAAGTGTGAAGATGTTAGCCTTGTTTTAAATTGGGAAAAGTGTCACTTCATGGTCAATGAAGGAATTGTCTTAGGTCATTTGATTTCGGAAAAGGGCATCGAGGTCGATAAAGCTAAAGTTGAGGTGATAGAGAAACTCCCACCTCCCGTGAATGTTAGAGGGGTGAGAATTTTTCTCGGTCACGCGGGTTTTTATCGTCGTTTCATAAAAGATTTTTCGAAAATAGCAAAACCCCTCACTCAACTTTTGCTTAAAGATGCCCAATTCCAATTTACTGACGAGTGTGTTGAAGCTTTTAATAGAATCAAAGAAGCATTAATCTCGGCACCAATCATTCAACCCTCGAATTGGGAGTTACCTTTCGAGATTATGTGTGACGCTAGCAACTACGCCGTTGGAGCGGTTCTTGGCCAACGGGTAGGGAGAGCTCTTCATGCCATCTATTACATAAGCAAGACCCTCGACCCCTCCCAAGTGAATTATGATACAACTGAAAAGGAGCTTCTTGCCATTGTTTATGCTTTGGATAAATTCCGTTCCTACTTGCTTGGATCCAAGGTGATTGTATTTTCGGATCACCGTGCTCTCCGACATCTCTTGATAAAGAAGGAGGCAAAACCAAGATTGTTGAGATGGATTTTGCTTCTTCAAGAATTTGACTTGGAAATAAGAGACAAGAAAGGAGCCGAGAATGTAGTGGCGGATCACTTGTCAAGGATCCGGTTTCATGATGAAAATGGAGAAACCCCGATCAATGACTCATTTCCCGACGATATTTTGATGGCTATTCAAACACAACTTGAGAGGCACATCACCCCATGTTTTGCCGATTATGCCAATTATATTGTTGGAAAAGTGCTCTCTCCAAATTTGAACCACAACCAAAGGAAGAGATTCCTATTCGAAGTGAAGAGGTACTTTTGGGATGATCCAAATCTCTACAAGGAGTGTAGTGATGGGCTCTACCGGAGATGCATCCCTCAATGGGAAATCCAAGGAATCTTGGAAGGATGTCATTCATCACCCTACGGTGGGCACCATGGAGCAAGGAGAACCGTTGCAAAAATTCTCCAATCGGGCTTCTATTGGCCTACAATGTTCCAAAATACAAGAGAATTCATCATTCATTGCGATGCTTGTCAAAGAACGGGGAATATATCTTGGAGGAACGAAATGCCACAAAGGGGCATTCTAGAGGTAGAGATCTTCGATGTTTGGGGAATTGACTACCAAGGGCCCTTTGTGACATCCAATGGGAATAAGTACATCCTTGTGGCCGTAGATTATGTCTCAAAGTGGGTGGAGGCAATTGCCACCCCAAATGATGATGGAAAAACGGTCACCAAGCTTTTCAAGAAGATAATTTTTCCAAGATTTGGAGTTCCTAGAGCGATCATTAGTGATGGAGGAACACATTTCCATGAGAAGAAGCTTGCATACCTTTTGACCAAATATGGTGTTCAACATCGAACCGGCTTGGGATATCATCCTCAAACAAGCGGTCAAGTGGAAATTTCAAATAGAGAGATCAAGCAAATCCTTGAAAAAGTTGTGAACAAGACTCGGAAAGATTGAGCACAAAGCTTGATGATGCTCTTTGGGCTTATAGGACGACCTATAAGACTCCCATAGGAACCTCCCCCTACAAGCTTGTCTATGGAAAAGCCTGTCATTTGCCAATCGAATTGGAGTACAAAGCTTATTGGGCAATCCGAGCACTTAATCTTGATCTCAAATTGAGCGGTCAAAGGAGGATGATTCAAATCCAAGAGTTGGAGGAATTCCGACTACAATCCCATGAGAATGCAAAGATTTACAAAGAAAGAACAAAATTGCTTCATGACAAAAGAATTAGACAAAAGGCCTTGCACAAGGGAGACAAAGTCCTTCTATTCAATTCCCGCTACCGACTCTTTCCGGGAAAATTGAACTCTAGATGGATGGGTCCCTATGTGATAACCGAAGTTGGAAAATATGGAGATTTCGAACTCAAGGCGGAAGATGGAAGCAAGTTCAAGGTGAATGGTCAAAGGTTGAAGCCATACTATGAAGGAGCGTTTGTTGGAGAGGTCGAGGCTACCTACCTCGGGCCTCCTCCCACTTGAAAGGACCATCTAAGGGAGAGTTTGGTGGAGTCCTCCCTAAACCACCACTTGTAAATATACTAACCCTCTAACTTGTATTTATTTATTGCATTTGTTTTAATAAATAGCATGAACTCTTTTCATGAGCGTAAGTAAGGGAGGGTTACTAATGATTTTTGAATGAAGGAAGGAACAAATGCTCAAGTGTGGGGACGCATCTAAGAAAGGAGAAGAAGTCAAAACTCGCAGCCAGAATCCGTGCGGATTCCCTGGAATCCGGCGGTCTTATTGGAATCCGGACGTTTCGAGGAGAATCCGTCCGTCCAGCTGCGCTGAAAATTTGAAGATTTCTGGACTGAGGTCGAATCCGAGCGTCCAAGAAAAGAAGACGCCCGTCTTGAGGAATCCGGCCGGATTTGAATAAAGACGACCGTCTTTCTACCTGTGCATTTCAAAGAAAATCTCTGTAGCAGAATCCGTCCGTCTTCTCAAGAAGACGCCCGTCCTGCCTTAAAAGAATCTGAGCGTCTCATACTCGGGACGCCCGTCTTGAGGCGGCGTCAAAATTTTGGAAATTTTCTCTGTGGCAGAATCCGGGCGTCTTGCCCCGAATCCGCCCGTCCCATGGAGCAAGAATCCGAGCGTCTTCACCTCGAATCCGCTCGTCTTCTCACGGTGTTTTGACCCGACTTTTTCCTAATTAAAATATCGCCACCACACATACAATGACACATCACTATTCCTTCCACTTACCCTATAAAACCCACCTCCTTATGACTCCCATACATATCCAAATCACTCTCTTTACCCACAAAATAAAAAATCCCCAATTTTCTAAGGTTTCCAACACTCAATCAACAAGGAACATCCTTACTCTTTCTCAAATCAAAAGAACCCAACAAAAGAAACAAGAATGGCACCAAGGAGATCCTCTTTTAGGAGTGCAAGAAGACCAAGGATGATGGGAAGTTCTTCTACCTCCCATCTCAACACCATTAGAAGGGAACATGTAGAGATTGTAGATCTCACAAGGCTCGATGATTTCTCAAATGTGGAATTCCTTGATGATGTGCAGACAAAAAGGACGGATTAGTGAGGAAGGAGCTTTCCCCTCATGGGATCAAATGGATTTGCTCTTTCCCAACTCGGAGAAGGCTAATGAAGGGGCAAACGGTCGCCAAGGGGAGGAGAGTGGCAATTCTTGTGGAGGTGACACGGTGAAGCTTGAGAGTGAGGAAGACGAATTCATGGATCCAAGTTTGAGTGACGCTTCAAGAGATATTTGGGATAGCGATATAGAGGGAGATGATGCCGATGTCTAGAAGACTACTTCATTACTAGGTGGAGCGGGCAAGAGGCACCCACCTAAGTTCAAGTGAAGTTTTCTCATCTCTCCTCTTTATCTTTATTTTATTTTCATGAAAAGAAGTTTGTGTCTTGTACCCTTGTATTTTATATAATTTTGATTTTTGTTGGAGTAGTCCTAGCACCATTAGAGGACTCACACCTCGGTACCATTGAGGTGTTCTCATTTTATCGTTCCCATTTTTAAAATCCAAAATGACAATTAGTTTCATGCATAGCCTAATGTGTGCATGAACTACACCCATCCTTGGACATTAGCACTAGTGTCTCACTCGGTTTGGGGAAGTTAATGCATACACAAAGGGAGGTAATCTAAATTATCCTCTCCGTCATAACAAAAACCATGCATCATGTAGTGTAGCTTAGTGTAGATTGCATTTAGTATAGAAATCATGCATCATCTTTGCATAATTTCCATCATTTTGGCCATTGAGGACAATGCCCATATTAGTGTGGGGATGGGAATTCTAACATTTAACTCTTATTCAAAAATCCAAAAAAATTGAAAAATTTCAAAAATCATAAAAATTTGAAAATTGAAAACCCAAAAACATGTTTATTTCCTTTTGAAGTCTTGTATATATTGTCTTGTATATATTGTGTTTGTTCTATCCTTGTTCACATTGATTGACTACGCCACATCCGAGACATGAGGATATTGAAGACCGCATGGTATGATCTTTCCAATCTCCTTTTTCCTCTTTATGTTAATGACTATGTGGCTTTATTTTGATTGTTGCGGTATAACAATGTGAATTTAGGACTTGCATTTAGTTTATATATGTCATATTAGTTGATAGAATCACTTGCATTAGGATGTTTATATTAGTTGCATCATGGCATGTAGTTGCATGTTAGAAATGTTTTGAAAAATGCCTATTTAGGAACTTTGACAAGAGCAACTAAGCCATTACAAATACTTGTTCAACTTAAGACTTTGCCTGCTAGAATGGTTGTAAAACACCCTAGATAGTGTCATACTAGTGTCTTTTGACCCATGACCCAAACCTTAGTCAAGGGTTTGCATGTGAGTCACCTATCCAACCCCGTGATGCGATGTAGACTTGGTTAACTTGTCTAGGTGACCTTGTTTGACCTTGTGGTAAGGCAACCCAAAAATATTTTCTATCAATAAGCTTGAAGTGCTCATTTCAAAGAAATTTTGTCATGTGGAAGTAATGTAATGCCAAGGAAACCTCAAATGTTATGAATTGTTGAGAAATTTAAGTTGTTTTGATGGAGGCGTACCACTTTGATGTGCTTTGGTGCGGGATCCATTGAATTGGGCCCCCATACGGTTGTGAATTCGGCCGCCCAGAGACAGAGTGACTATCACCCCGAAAAGCTATTGTCTAGAGGTTAACCGGTTGCCTAATAAGCGATTGGCGAAAACAAAGGACACTAGCCCGGAAGGGACAAACCCCATCTTAAATTTTTGAAATGTGAAAGTGAAATGAGGACAATTTTGAATACTAGTCATATTCACCCATTATGAATAAAGATTTGAGCATTTCATTCCCAAAAAGCCTTTTGTCAAGCCACTTGGTCGAGTTTGGGACGATCCATGACCTTTACTTTTGTAGAGAATTCGAAACTTGTCATATCATATGCTACTAGCATCATAGGGATCATCATTCCACCACCATCCGATCGCTCTTGACGAAATCATTTGGAAATTGAGGACGAAAGTAGTCTAGTTTAACACCATTTGGAGGTGATTTAGTGCCATCCTCTTAGACTTAGTAATTTGTTGAACTAGTATTTGTGAAGGATTACATGCTCTTAAATTTGTTCCTCTTTAGTGCCTCCGCCACTTGATGAGGAAGTGGCTATTCTTTTGCAGATGCATCCATTACTTGTTTTGTGTGCTTAATGTTTGGATGTGTCGCCATCTTGGCAAGACCCACCTTGCCTTGCAAGAAGGCATCCTACCTCATGGTTGTCTTGTTGTGAGTTGAAGGGACGGAGTGAGACCCGCTAATTGTCTCATATCGGCTATATTATTAGGATAGGTTAGTATTGGTCCTAGTCTTTGTCACCTCTTTACTCGGGACGAGCAAAGGTTCGGTTTGGGGATATTTGATGTGACCATAATTGGCGCATATTTAGCCCCCGAATTAGCCTTGTTCCCATGCTTTTTAGTGCCTATTTGAGTCATTTCTTATCTTTAGTTCTTTGTTTTCCATATTCTTTGAGATTTTGATCCCTTGGTAGGAAAGGAGTAAGAATCTTGCATTTTCATGGCAAAACGAGACTAAATTGATCGAATTCAATGACCAAGCATCAAGGAGAGACAAGATTAGAAGGCCTTTGTACATATTATAGTAGAAGAGCAAAGTTGAGAAAGGATCCTTGAGTCCCCAAGGAAATCCCCAAGGAATTTATGAAGAAAAGGGAAGAAAAGAAGAAGATTTGTTCTTGATCGACAATCCGAGCGGATTGTCACCAATCCGTCCGTCCCGCAGCAGCACAATCCGAGCGGCTTTGCCTTAATCCGCTCGGATTCCCCCTCCACAATCCGCCCAGATTCCCCTGAATCCGCTCGGATTCCATTGCCAGAATCCGCCCGTCCCGACCCTATTCCGCCCGGATTCCAACACAGCACGGATTGTCTTCTCCAAGCTACGAAGAAAGAAGCCCTTCTCTCGGAAAATACCGGCTCCTCCTTGCTCAATCTAAAAAGTGTAATTACTAGTTTAGCCCTTAGTTAACCCTAATGCATCCTCCCTAATTTCCACTATAAATACCCCATTAGTCTAATTAGAGGGGCATGTTCTTCTTATCAATAATTAGAGTAGTTAATATCAATCAAATCTCTCTTTAATATTGTAATCAAGTATTAATCAAGTTTTAATCCAAGTTTTAGTTCTTTAATCTCTCTTTTGTTCATCCTTTATTTTGGGTAATTGAAGATTATTTGGGTTATTGTTGGGAGATTGACAACCTCTCAATCAAGCATTCAAGTACTTCTTTTATCTTTGCTTTATTATTGGAATCATTAGTAGGTATAATCTCTTAATCTCTTTTTAATTATTGTTAATTACTTTCATTTATTCATCATGTTTCATATTGTTGGTATGATTGACAACCTTGCTAGCATGATCAACATGATAATGAGTGAGTAGTCTCTTAGCTAGGGTTAATGGGTGATTAGGGGAAACCAACATGGGGAATGATTCATGCTTAAATTAATATGCTTTCATGTTTTATTTGCTTGCTTGTTTTGATCTCAACTCATGCACATGTTATATTTGATGAAATGCTAAGCCTATGAATCCTTGCATTTACTATCATCTCCTATCTTTTCAATGAGACTTGTAAGTCATAACCCAACTCGAGTCTCGTTAGACCATGCATGTTGTTGAGTAGGGAAGATTAAGTCGACTTGTAGGTGTTGTACAATCTAATCGATTCGGCTCCGGGACCCAAACTTTCCTATGATTGTAAGATATAACCCAACTCAATCCATCACAACAATAATTGCTTGCTTATAATTTGAGAACATGTTTGTATGATCATATCCCATGATTCCCCTATGATCCCATGACACCCTAGTGCCTTTAATCAATTGTTTACACCCCTTTAATTCATCTTGCTTGTTTATTTTCATTGCTAT